>NC_064646.1:26485621-27114659 GCF_023864345.2 Schistocerca serialis cubense
ATGTATATTATTTAGTTCAGTATGCGTCTAAATGCAGCTTTATTTCCGTTTGTTGAAAATATAATTTGTTAATTTAATCAAATGTAATGTCTGAGTGGAATTCGTTCAAGGCCAGAAAGTACTGAGTTGTATGTATCAAACACAGAAGCAAGATATTTCATGTACCCTATGCATACTAAAGAGATACGCAGCGTGAGAAGGACGGTCTACACTTTCTACTTCTGGCGATCGGTAGTGTGGCACCGAGCTCTACAAAAAGATACTAATTCTCAGTATTTGTGATATTTAGTAGAATGTTAAGCAACGTAACATATTTAGCAACGAACATAAATGAAGATCACATGAATTCCAGATTTTTTTCTGTGCAAACCGCGACTTTATTTCAATAAACAAAAATTTGACGTGGCATGCTCTGCAGTTACAACCGAGAGTTGTTTAAGTCAAAAGTTATCCTTTGAGAAACACTGTACGACGATTTGAACCACAGAAGCCAGTGCATGTTTCCGCCGTTAGCTCAGTGTGAACAGCTTAGCACGGCTGATAATGAGCTACTATGTTGTCACTGCGAAAGAATTAGTTCAGAATTGGTTTGGTTTCACGCTTTGTGTTGACAACTACAAACCATAAAAGGCGATAAAATAGTTTCTGGTTGAAGGCGTTGCTGCCACCTATACGAAACGTGGAGCCAGTCCGATGCGGGTATACAGGGTGGTCAGAAACAGTCTGAAAAGCCTGTAAAGGTGTTGAAGGGGTAGTTATGGTGAGAAATAACTATTGAGAAAAATGTTCGGTACGTAGCACCGTTTCCGAGTTATTTAGCATCGAAATTAGCCAGTCAGGTTGTTGTGCTCGCTAATTCAAACACTTGCACGCGCTAATGTGCAGCAGTGCACAAAAATCTTAGCTCCGTGAGTTACCACTTGTTAATGCTCATTAGCAGTTAAGATGTTCCTGTTCGGAAATTACGGATTTAACGTTGGTGAGCGAAAGCTATGTTTGTTCGCTTTCAGGAAACCAAACGAAGACAAAGTTTGGCAGGACGCTCGAATCTGTGCGCGCTACGACGTGATTAGCTTAGCTTCACTACTAGATAAATCGGAAACCGCCCAACATGTCAAATGCTTTTCTCATTCATATATTTCTCAGAACAACCTCCCTTGCAACGTCCGTACAAGCTTTCAAGATTGTTTCAGACCACCCTGTATACTCACCGGCATGTAGACAACGGATTAGTGTAGCATTCTGGTCTTCCCGACATGCGTGAACTATGGTAACATTAGTATCAAATGCGTACCAACAGGACTAACATGCTGTTATTCTTTTTTTGGCTGCCGAAAGACAGTCACCGATAACCAATCGGAGAATGAAGAACGTGTCGGAAACCACCGCTGTGTAATGCTGAGCGACAAGGAGCGCTGCAAATGTTACGCCAAATGAAGTGTCAGACACGTGAGACATTCGAGCACCCGTCGTGTAGTTCTCATTTCTCCCCATACAATTATCACCCCTTCGATACCACAGCAAAGACCTTGGAGGGTAGAAGCTTCCTTTCCGGCGCGGATGGGCAGCAGGTAGCTGTGGACTTCTTCACGCAGCTGCACACGGTGTATTAACAAACGGATATCTACAGCCTGATGCGTCGGTGAGATGGTTGCCTCAATGCCTATCGCGTTTGTGACTCACTGTCATTCCTATTCTGGACTACATGGCTTTCGAGAGAAAACGTTTTTGATCGGCCATGGTACCATGGACTTGGCGGCATTAATTCGTTCTTAAAAGTGAGACATATCAAAGTTGACAGTCAGCGGCTTTCGCTCATTTCTTAGTTCACTTAAACCTGAAACTCGTTTTGTATTGCGACTTGTCGCCAGATTTTTTACAGCCTAATTCTTAGCCGAGAAACACAAGTCTCGCCAGGGCACTCATGTTGCTGCAGTACAAATTCACTGACGTTGCTTTAAAATTTCATGTAGGACAATAAACGGTGCCAGCGAGGTGTTATATGGAATGTTTTATTAGGATTTATCCCTACGGCCAAGGTCTAGAGCATTTGCTGTTCCTCTTGAAACAGTAGGGGAGAATGGGGCGCGGATGCGCGGAGCATTTTTCTCCGGAACCACTATTGCTAAAGTGCTACCGACAATGGGAACCTAGTACTGTCTTCTACTGAGGGCCCGCTCAGACTTCCCTGTACCAGCTGAGTGAACACCTTAGCCTGAAGTTCAATTTTGTGGTTTCGCTCAAGGTGAGCAAATTCTGTTACTCAAATATCGGAGCTCCTAGGGAGCATACCTCTTAGAATAGAGAACAGCTACAGTTGTATAAGTCGAAAGCCTGAAAGGTAGTACCGTAGTTCCTAAACTAATTCAAACTTGGCGCTAGGAAACATTTACACAGTTCTGTTGGGGCATGTTTACGCACTATTTTACAATGCATTCGAACTGATACTCCTGTGAAGGAAACTTTAAGGTAAGAGCAGTAGGAAACGCAGTAAAAAACACGTAAGAGAATAATGGGTAGAAACTGCTAAATAGCCATTTCATCCTAATCACTCTTAGGCAGGAAGAATGAGTTGTATGAGAGCAAGGACTGAGAAGAGCAAGAAGTTACTAAAACCAAAATCAGGAAAAATGTGGGTCATTATTGTTCAAATCAGAAATGGTTCAAATGGCTCTGAGCACTATGGGACTTAACTTCTGAGGGCATCAGTCCTCTAGAACTTAGAACTACTTAAACCGAACTAACCTAAGGACATCACACACATCCATGCCCGAGGTAGGATTCGAGGCAGGATTCGAAGCTGCGGCCGTAGCGGTCGTGCGGTTCCTGACTGCAGCACCAAGAACCGCTCGGCCACCACGGCTGGCATTAGTGTTCACCCCCGCGGCAGGTTTTCAGGTGGTAACTTCCCGGGCTCTCCTGTCTTCTACCATCCTTTCAGGTCTGCGTGATTTCCACTTCCGTCCATTCATGTCGCATCTGATATCGTGTTCTTCGTCGCCATTTCCTGTTACAGCCTAGTCCTTCCAAAGCACCCATTTTCAATTATCTCCATCTCAACGAATGTCACATCCAGTTCCTCTTACTTCCTCTTATAACCTGCAGCAATCCTACGGAGAGGATTAACATTGCCTTCTTATTACCTGCCTAAAACGATACAGCCACTCAAATAGAAATATGGGACGAGACCAGTGGCCTAGAGGTAAAATGTGGGCGCACGATGACGGTGACGCAGGAAACATGTTTTGTGTGCACATTTGCAACTCTGTCATTCATTATGAGTGGGTCTTCAATTAACATTTAATTTTCTATGTAGGCCGCATTACGCTAAACGGAAGAAGTTCACCAAAGTATTTATTTACTTCAAGCAAAATCGTGTTATTTTACTGTGTTAATTGATTAAGCCTGTAAATTAGATTCGTGCCACTGAAATGAATTTTGAAAATTTTGGTAGTGTGGTTTGTTTACTCATTATAGTGTTCTATGAAATGTTGAAACGTGCCCCCGTAGATGAGTTAATTTGCCCCAACCGTGGTACGCGCTTATGCACTCGACTTGAGCCTGTGTAATATTATTTAGCACTCCTCAATGTCATGTTGGGTTGGAAGTTTATATAACAAACCTAAGCAAGAGAAGTCTTACTAAAAAAATTTTAAAAATTCCGAAAAGAAATTCGCGTAAATGTGCCCCACTGTTTCCTACATATACATTTCGTCATTTTGTAATAAACTCTGATAAGACAAGAACATTATCACGATCTAACTAACAGTCGGAATGCTCATCTTTGGAACTGATAACAGCGACGACGCGTCGTGACAGGGAATCAATGCCGCTGGATGGAGTTGGCACCTCGTCTGCACACACAAGTCCCCTTACCACTGTGAATTCCGGGGAGGGGGGCGATGAGCACGGATGCCTCGTCTATTCACATCCCACATGTTCTATCAAGTTCAGATTTGGCGATTTGGGGTACCAGCGCAAAACTGGAATTCGCCACTGGGTTCCTCGAACCACTCCATCACACTCCTCGTCTTGTGATATGCGCGTTAGTTTGTTGAAAAGTGCCCCTGACGACGTGAAACTTGATCGTCATAAAGGGGTGAACGCGGTCTGCAGCCAGGGTACGATACTCCTAGGCCATTATGGTGCCTTTCACCATATACACTGGATGTCCACGTGACAATTACCTAGATCGTAATGGAGCCGCCGTCATCTTGTCTCCGTCCTGCAGTACTGTTATCAAGCAACTGTTGCTCTGGTAGACAACGGACTCACGCTGTCCCATCGGCATGATAATCGAGATTCATCAGAGCATGCGCTGGTCTGCCACTGTACCAACGTCCAGTGCCGATTCTCACGTGACCATTTCAGTTGTAGTTGCCGATGTCGTGGTGTTAACATTGACACATTCACTGGACATCGGCAGCATAAGCCCATCGTTAGGAGTGTTCTGTGCACTGTGTGTTCAGACACACTTGTGCTCTGCCTAGCATTATGCTCTGACGTTAGTTCCGCCACAATTCGCCATCTGTCCTGTTTTAACAGTCTTCCCAGCCTTACAACGACCGACATCTGTGTTGACGGGTGGCCGCCGAATCCCACAACGTCTGGAAGTGGTTTCACCTTGCTTTCGCCACGTGTTGAAGACACTCATCACAGCACGTCTCGGATACCCGACAAGTCACGCAGTTACTGAAATTGCTGATGCCGAGCCCCTGAGCCGTCACAGCCACCCCTCGGCCAGACTCAGACAGATCGTGCGCCTTCGCCGTTCTACACACGGGCAGCACGCTCACACGAAGATGACGCGCTACAGACGCGAAATTTAACCGACAGGAAGAATATGCTGTGATATGCAAATGATTAGCTCTTCAGATCTGGCGACACCTACAACGTGCTGACATTAGGAAAGTTTCCAACCGATTTCTCATACACAAACAGCAGTTGACCGGCGTTGCCTGCTGAAACGTTGTTGTGATGCCACGTGTAAGGAGGAGAAATGCGTACCATTACGTTTCCGACTTTGATAAAGGTCGGATTGTAGCCTATAGCGATTGCGGTTTATCGTATCGTGACATTCCTGCTCGCGTTGGTAGAGATCCAATAACTGTTAGCACAATATGGAACTGGTGGGTTCAGGAGGGTAATACAGAACCCCTTGCTGGATCCCAACGGCCTCGTATCACTAGCAGTCGAGATGACAGGCATCTTATCCTCATGGCTGTAGCGGATCGTGCAGCCACGTCTCGATCCCTGAGTCAACAGATGGGGACGTTTGCAAGACAAACAACCATCTGCACATACAGTTCTACGACGTTTGCAGCAGCACGGACTATCAGCTCGGAGACCATGGCTGCGGTTACCCTTGAGGCTGCATCACAGACAGGAGCGCCGGCGATTGTGTACTCAACGACGAACCTGGGTGCACGAATGGCAAAACGTCATTTCTTTGGATGATTCCAGGTTCTGTGTACAGCATGATGATGTTCGCATCCGTGTTTGGCGACATGGCAGTGAACGAACATTGGAAGCGTCTATTCATACTGGCGTATCACCCGGCGTGATACTCTGGGGTGCCATTGGTTACACGTCTCGGTCACCTCTTGTTCGCATTGACGGCACTTTGAACAGTGGACGTTACATTTCAGATGTGTTACGACCCGTTGCTCTACCGTTCATTCGATCCCTGCGAAACCCTACATTTCAGCAGGATAATGCACGACCGCATGTTGGATACAGAAAATGTTCGACTACTGCCCCGGCCAGCACGTTCTCCAGATCTGTCACCAACTGAAAACGTCTGCTCAATGGTGGCCGAGTAACTGGCTCGTCGCAATAGCCAGTCACTACTCTTGATGAACTGTGGTATCGTGTTGAAGGTGCATGGGCAGCTGTACCTCTACACGCCGTCCAAGCTCTGTTTGACTCAATGCCCAGGCGTATCAAGGCCGTTGTTACGGCCAGGGATGATTGTTTTTGTTACTGATTTCTCAGGATCTATGAACCCAAATTGCGTGAAAATGTAATCACATATCAGTTCTAGTATAATATATTTGTCCAATGAAAACCCGTTTATCATCTGCATTTCTTGTTGGTGTGGTAATTTTATTGGCCAGTAGTGTACATGCACCGTGAGTGAGTCTGACGAGCAATAATTCTTCACCAGGTGACGCTGCTATAGCCTGGACGGGTTTATATCGATAGCAGGTCGGTGGTCATAAAGTTCTGGCTGGTCACCGCTAGTTCGGTCTGTTATAACACGTGACACCTCTCAGTACTGGAACACAGTTAACTGTCACGGCATCAGGCGGCTCCGTCGTGTTGGTGGGCGTGTCGAGCTCCAGCGGCTGGCAGGTGGGAGCCGGTGCTACAGCAACAGAGGAATTCCTCCGCGGTGGTGAGCTCGCTGTATGTGAGACATTCTGCGCGCTTCAGCGTGCCATGATTGCGTCCCTCTTTGAGGGCGGCTCGTGCCTTCCCTCTCCTACCACCCCATGGCAACAGCGACTCGCTCCGCTGAGCGCCGTGTACTAAGACCCCGCAATGTGGCTGCTGCCGGCAGAGCTCCTGTCTGCACAGGAACGCGCAGTGCACACGTACTCATCTTCTTTGAAACGGCTCACAGCCTCTACACAAAATTACTTAACGTATATTAACACGGGTTTACTAGGTCGCTTTGTTGGCTGTGTCGCTGTTCGTGGTGATACAGAGTTTTGAAATTTTCAGACTAGTTCGTAAGTTGATGACGGTGCGATAATAAATCGCTTTCTTGTCTGGCGTGTAGCGGAGAATACTCAGTGTATCACTGCCATTTTCCTGTTCCAGTCCCGAATGGTTGGCGGCAAGAACGATTGCCGGGAAACTTCCATGTGTAGTCGAATCTCTCCAGTTTTCACCATCTCAGTCACATCGGGATAGGTACATTACAGGGAGGAAAATATTGATTGACTCAGGTGAAGACATTCTGAAATGAACCTGCAATTTACCACTCGTCTCGGTTGTAACGTCATAAAAACGTTTGAAATCGATTCAAAATTGAAATTTGAGGTAAGGACTATGGGACCAAACTGCTGAGGTCATCGGTCCCTAGGCTTACGCACTACTTAATCTAACTTAAACTTACGCCGAGGACAGCACACACACCCATGCCCTAGGGAGGACTCGAACCTACGAACGGGGGGGGGGGGGGGAGGAAGAGCCTCGAGAACCGTGACAAGACGCCATACGCCATAGACCGCACGGCTACACTGCGAGGCGGAATTTTACCCATCAGACTTAAAAAAATGGCTCTGCGCACTATGGTAGTTAACATCTGAGTTCATCACTCCCCTAGAACTCATAACTACTTAAACCTAACTAATCTAAGGACATCACACACATCCATGCCCGATGCAGGATTCGAACCTGAAACCGTAGCAGTCGCGCTGTTCGGGACTCAAGCGCCTAGAACCGCTCGGGCACCGATCCGACTTACAAACAGATAATAATTATATCAATAAAAATTGCTTTTTAATAGTACATGTTTTCAGCTCATATTAAAAGATACAGAATAATTCTCTTAGTCCCATACAGGATCTTAATTCTATACCTGTAGTACACAAATATTGTCTCTGTGAACTTTTAACAGCTATGGAAGAACTTGTCAGGCGCAAATCGATCAAAATGGGGCGCCTACAGTGCATAATAGATCAGTAATTCACTATTATCTGTTTGATGCGCCCCACGTTTCGCGTTTGGAGTCCTAAAATTATTTTCATATCCATTGGAAATTCACAATCACCAATTTTCTGGACTATTTTTACGAGCTTAGGAATCAGTGTGGTGCTAGGAGACATTACTTTATACATTTTAGCCGCATATAAAAAGTGGTATATTCAAAAATAATTTTCATTCAAATAATTATTCACGTCATACTATAGAGATGCTGCTGGCCAATAGACCTATCAATACAATCAGAAGAATTTTATTTGCTTTTGTTGTATAGGTCTATTTCAATTTTGTCAAATAGCAAATTTCAGAATCAGGGACCATCATCAGCCCATGCTGATATCAAAATATCAAGAACTCGTACTTAAAACACTCTTTAGGAATCTTATAATTTCATTCTGTATGACAGTTAGCATTAAGTTCAAGCCTGAAAAAAAGCTATGTGGTGTGATTGTAAGATTCCCGTGACTAAGTAGGTATGTTACACACAAATAACTAAACGCCAGCGTCTCGCGTGCATGAAGGGGTACCTTTGAGGGAAGATTGTGCGAGTCGGAGGTGGCGGCGAGTGGGTGAGGCAACAGAAAAACGCAGATACAAATGTAACTAGTTCTCTATTGAAGCACTTACACCGTGCAGTGGGTCAGTGGTTGGCTGAGAGCTGAGTACTGTTTACAGACCTCGCAATGCTGACGTGAATTCTCCACCGGATTCCGGCGGCCTCATTTTGTAAGCTTGCTCTCTGATCCCCATGGAAATGAAGTGTATACTCAATGAGGTGGATCTGCTGAGGACATGGGAGAGGCCATCTGTGTCGTGGGTGTGGATGACCACCGCACTGACGCACCCATTCTGCTGGACAGCACATTAACACATGTCACTTCAAAGACATGAATATATGCAAGAGCATCTGCTCAAACGAGAATCAAATTTTCACCCTGCTCAGGAGTGTACGCTGATATGAAAGTTCCTCGAAAATTGAAACTGTGTGCCAGCCCGAGACTCGAACTCGGGACCTTCGCCTTTCGCCGAGAAGTGCTCCACTGGCGGAACTATCCAGGAGAGCTTGCCTGCGAAAGGCAAGTGTCCCGAGTTCGAGTCTCGGCCCGGCACATAGTTTTAATCTGCCAATAACTTTCACCTGCTCAAAGTGCTTGTGCAGCGCTAAATCGGACGCAGAGCTTAACAACCCGATACGCATGGTACAGGCGAACGAAATCTTTGTCTTCTACCCAGCCCTGGCGAAGAATAGTGAACTAGGATCCGGAGAAGACATCATGAGGATTCGCGCCGCGTGTCCATGGCTCCAAGCACTACCGCTGGCCCAGCTTCACACTGAGCGAAAACTGCACGTGAACAGTCTTCACTGGGATGTTTCGCAGACCTCCCCGACGCCGCCACAGAGGCCGCTTTTTTGAAGCCCAGACGGAGCAGCGATAACGGTGGAAGGGAGTAACATGCGCCCCTAGATGAGGCGCCAGTTACAAGCTATCGATAGTGGGAAGGTGAAAGGAGCCACCACTGTTCAGTTATAAAGGCAGACCACGGAAAATCTACACTATTAGCCATTAAAATTCCTACACCACGAAGATGACGTGTTACAGACGCGAAATTAAACCGACAGGTAGATTGGCTGGTTCAAATGGCTCTGAGCACTATGGGACTTAACTGCTGAGGTCATCAGTCCCCTACAACTTAGAACTACATAAACCTAACTAACCTAAAGACATCACACACATCCATGCCCGAGGCAGGATTCGAACCTGCAACCGTACCAGTCGCGCGGCTCCGGACTGTAGCGCCTAGAACCTCTCGGCCACTCCAGCCGGCCGACAGGAAGAAGATGCAATGATATGCAAATGACTACCTTCTCAGAGCATTCACACAAGGTTGGCGCCGGTGGCGACACCGACAACGTGCTGACATGAGGACAGTTTCCAACAGATTTCTCATACACACACAGCAGTTCACCGGCGTTGCCTGGTGAACCGTTGTTGTGTTGCCTCGTGTAAGGAGGAGAAATGCGTACCATCACGTTTCCACATTGATAAAGGTCGGATTGTACCCTATCGCCATTGCGGTTTACCGTATCGCGACATTGCTGCTCGCATTGGTCGAGATCCAATGACTGTTAGCAGAATATGTAATCGGTGGGTTCAGGAGGGTAATACGGAACGCCGTGCTGGATTCCAACGGCCTCGTACCACTAGCAGTCGAGATGACAGGCATCTTATCCGCATGTCTGTAACGGATCGTGCAGCCACGTCTCGACCCCTGAGTCAACAGATGTGGACGTTTGCAACACAACAACCATCTGCACGAGCAGTTCGACGACGTTTGCAGCAGCATGGACTATCAGCTCGGAGACCATGGCTGCGGCTATCCTTGACGCTGCATCACAGACAGGAGCGCCTGCGATGGTGTAGTCAACGACGAACCTGGGTGCACGAATGGCAAAACGTTATCTTTTCGGATGAATCCAGGTTCTGTTTACAGCATCATGATGGTCGCATCCGTGTTTGGCGACATCGCGGTAAACACACATTGAAAGTGTGTATTCGTCATCGCCATACTGGCGTATCACTCGGCGTGATGGTATGATGTACCATTGGTTAGACGTCTCGGTCACCTCTTGATCGCATTGACGGCACTTTGAACAGTGGACGTTACATTTCAGATGTGTTATGACCCGTGGCTCTACCCTTCATTCGATCCCTGCGAAACCCTACATTTCAGCATGATAATCCGCGACCGAATGTTGCAGGTACTGTACGTGCCTTTCTGGAGACAGAAAATTGTCCACTGCTGCCCTGGCCAGGACATTCTCCAGATTTCTCACCAATTGAAAACGTCTGGTCAATTCTGACTGAGCAACTGGCTCGTCGCAATACGCCAGTCACTACTCTTGAGGAACTGTGGTATCGTGTTGAAGCTGCGTGGGCATCTGTACCTGTACATGTCATCCAAGCTCTGTTTGACTCAATGCCCAGGCGTATCAAGGCCGTTGTTGCGGCCAGAGGTGGTTGCTGTGGGTACTGATTTCTCAGGATCTATTCAACCAAATTGCGTGGAAATGTAATCACATGTCAGTTGTAGTATAATATATTTGTCCAATGAATTCCCGTTTATCATCTGCATTTCTTCTTGGTGTAGCACTTTCAATGGCCAGTAGTGTGGAAGCTGTCGATAGTGGGTAGGTGAAAGCAACCATCACGGTTCAGTGTTTTAAGGAGACCCCGGGAAATCAAACTACGGGTAGCCTCACAGGACATTTAACCGGCGTCCACTCGAATAGGACAGGTGAAGCGTCACAATTTATGAAATTATGCAAAATCCCCTCTATTATCGCATGATCGTCATTTTATCCTTTGGTGAAGTAAAAGCGCAGCAAACAAAACAAGGATCTTTGTACTTACGTTTCTGTCTGTACTTACCTCTAACAGAATTGCACTTCGTTCAGTGAATCCCACATTTTGCCGTAGCGTTCAAAGAAAACTCCAAGATGCGATGTCAGCTTACAAACAGATATGATATTTTCAGATAATTCCTCAGAAGTAGTCTAGATATTAAGATAAGTTTCAGAAAGGCAATCCACTTTTATCAGTAAAAAATGGCTCTGAGCGCTATGGGACTTAACATCTGTGGTTATCAGTCCCCTAGAACTTAGAACTACTTAAACCTAACTAAGCTACGGACATCACACACATCCATGCCCGAGGCAGGATTCGAACCTGCGACCGTAGCGGTCACGCGGTTCCAGACTGAAGCGACTAGAACGGCATGGCCACACCGGCCGGCTTTATCTGTAAGCTCCGTTTTCCCACGAAATAGCGTTTTCGCTTCTCAGATTGTATTAATTCCAGTAGAGATAGTGAAACAGTATTAAAGAGAGAGGCAGAACATATTCGAAAGCTGAGAAAACTAATGTAGTGAGTCACATAATATTAATGTCTTGTTTTCTCTAAAATATTCGTCAACTTTCGCTTTAGCCATATAGAAAAAACTGCAGATACAATGCACGTTACATTCCACGGTCCAGCAAAGGTGACATATTCTACGCATTTCTCTGAAATGGTGAGTCAGCAGATGCGTTTCCTTTCAGGTACCAAATGCAGAGGGAAATTTAATTTTTAATGTCGCAAAATCTCGCTTTAGTTTCTTTTTTATATCTAAAATGTCTGTGTCAACAAAGGCAAGCAAAAAATGTATACTGCGAAGTTTAGAGTGGTCGCTTGCCTTTAAACATTTCCTTCTGAAGTCAAGTACCTTTCTTCGTGCTCAATCAGTGATAGAACTTACCAGTACTGATGACTGTGGGAAAAATCGTTGTGAAAATTTTACGGATAGAAAACGCAGGAATGTTAGATAGTCTAGTTAATGTTTCATGAATTCGATCAAGTAATTTTATGAGACACGTTTGTAATGCACTTTGTTAATAAACTAACTGAATATCCGCCTTGCCCCGGTATGTATTTATTCCATCTGTATTGGACCATCTCCTTCCCACTCTCTCTGTTCATCTCCTTCTCTCCCCTCTCCCTTTCCTTCTCCTCTTTCCTTTCTCTGTAAATTTACTCCTGCCATTATCTCTGTCCATCTGATACTCCCACATCTTCCTGTCCAACTGTCCCTCCCCCCTTTCTCACTCCCCATGCTTCTGCAACTCCCACCTCTGTCCGTCTGCTCCTTCCCTCTCTGTTCACCTCTCCCTCCCCACCTTGAGTCCTCACCCTCAACCCCCCCCCCCCTGTCTCCTACTCAGTCTGTCTACCTCCTGCTTCCTCATTCCTCTGTCCATTTTCTCTTCCCCTCCATCTGTCAGTCTCCTCCTCGCATCTCTCTCTGTCCATCACCTCTTCCTTTCAATGCACAATTCCTCCTCCCCATGGCTTAGTGCAGCTCTTCCTCCCCCACTCTCAGTTCATCTCCTACCCCAATCTCTGCCCTTCTTCCTGTCTTCCATTCCTCTGTCCATTTCGTCCTCCCATTCCTCTCTATATCTTCCTCTTCCCTATCTCTATCCATTTCCTCCTTGTCCTCTATATCACCATCTCATCCTCCCCCACGCCGTATCTTCCCTGTTCCCACTCTCTGTCTGTTCATCTCTTCCTCTCTCGCTTCTCACCCTTTGCATGTTTTAACTTCTTCGCAATCGGAGAACGTACCAGCGTGACTTCAAGCATTTTGTTACAGGAAATGTTCAAAATGTCCTCCGTTAGCGAGGATACATGCATCCACCCTCCGTCGCATGGAATCCCTGATGCGCTGATGCAGCCGTGGAGAATGGCGTATTGTATCACAGCCGTCGACAATACGAGCACGAAGACTCTCTACATTTGGTACCGGGGTTGCGTAGACAAGAGCTTTCAAATACCCCCATAAGTGAAAGTCAAGAGGGTTGAGGTCAGGAGAGCGTGGAGGCCATGGAATTGGTCCGCCTCTACCAATCCATCGGTCACAGAGTGTGTTGTTGAGAAGTGTACAAACACTTAGACTGAAATGTGCAGGAGCTCCATCGTGCATGAATGGTGTGTCGTACTTGTAGAGGCACACGTTCTAGCAGCACAGGTAGAGTATCCCGTATGAAATCATGATAACGTGCTCCATTGAGCGTAGGTGGAAGAACATGGGGTCCAATCAAGACATCACCAACAATGCCTGCCCAAACGTTCACAGAAAATCTGTGTTGATGACGTGATTGCACATTTGCTTGCGGATTCTCGTCAGCCCACACATTTTGATAGTGAAAATTTACAATTTGATCACGTTGGAATGAAGCCTCATCCGTAAAGAGAACATTTGCACTGAAATAAGGATTGACACATTGTTGGATGAACCATTCGCAGAAGTGTACCCGTGGAGGTCAATCAGCTGCTGATAGTGCCTGCACACGCTGTACATGGTACAGAAATAACTGGTTCTCCCGTAGCACTCTCCATACAATGATGTGGTCAACGTTACCTTGTACAGCAGCAACTTCTCTGACGCTGACATTACGGTTATCGTCAACTGCACGAAGAATTGCCTCGTCTATTTCAGGTGTCCTCGTCGTTCTAGGTCTTCCCCAATCGCGAGTCATAGGCTGGAATGTTCCGTGCTCCCTAAGACGCCGATCAATTGCTTCGATTGTCTTCCTGTCGGGACACCTTCGTTCTGGAAATCTGTCTCGATACAAACGTACCGCGCCACGGCTATTTCCCCGTGGTAATCCATACATCAAATGGGCATCTGCCAACTCCGCATTTGTAAACATTGCACTCACTGCAAAACCACGTTCGTGATGAACACTACCCTGTTGATGCTACGTACTGATGTGCTTGAAGCTAGTACTGTAGAGCAATGATTCGCATGTCAACACAAGCACCGAAGTCAACATTACCTTCCTTCAATTGGGCCAACTGGCGGTGAATCGAGAAAGTACAGTACATACTGACGAAACTAAAATGAGCTCTAACATGGAAATTAAGCGTTTCCGGACACATGTCCACATAACATCTTTTCTTTATTTGTGTGTGAGGAATGATCCTGAAAGTTTGGCCGTACTTTTTGTAACACCCTGTATTATTCTTGTCAGTAAAGTAGATATATGAGCTGTAGAGGTAATTGAGCGATAATTCTCCCACTTGTTAACTCTTGCTGTCTTAGGATTTGTGTGAATGATGTTTTTCCGAAAGTCAAAGAGCATATCGGTAGTCTCATACGCTACGTTATCAAAAGTATCCAGACACCCCCAAAAACATACGTTTTTCGTATTAGGTGCATTATGTTGTCACTTACTGTCAGGTACTCCATATTAGCGTCCTGAATACCCATTAAATATCGTGAGAGAGCCGAGTGGTGTGATCTGCGGAATGCACGATCGTGGTCAGGTAACTGGGTGTCACTTGTGCCATAGTCTGCATTCGAGACTTCCACACTCCTAAACATCCGTAAGCCCTCTTTTTCCGAATTTATAGTGAAGTGGAAAGGTGAAGGGACACGTACAGCACAAAAGCGTACAGGCCGACCTTGTCCGTTGACTCACAGACACCGCCAACAGTTGAAGAGGGTCGTAATGTGTAATAAGCGGACATCTACACAGACCATCACACAGGAATTCCAAACGCCATCATGAACCACTGCAAGTACTATGACAGTTATGTGGGAGGTGAGGAAACTTGGATTTCATCTTCGAGCGGCTGCTCATAAGACAAACATCACGCCGGTAAATGCCAAACGACGCCTCGCTTAGTTTAAGGAGCGTAAACATTGGACGATTTAACGGCGGAAAAACGTTGAACGTTGTATGGAGTGACGAACACAATGTGGCGATCCGATGGCAAGTTGTGGGAATGGCGAATGCACGGTGAACGTCATCTGCCAGCGTATGTAGTGCCAATAGTAAAATTCGGTGGCGGTGGTGTTATAGTGTGGTCGTGTTTTTCATCGATTGGGCCTGCACCCCTTGTTGTTTCGCGTGGCACTATCACAGTACAGGACAATATTGATGTTATAAGCACCTTTTAGTTTCCCGCTGTTGAAGAGCAATTCGGGGACGGCGATTTCATCTTTCTAAACGATCGAGCACCTGTTCATAATGCACGGCCTGTAGCGGAGTGGTCACACGACAAAAATGTCCCTGTAATAATAGACTGGCCATCACAGAGTCCTAACCGGAATCCTATAGAACACCTTTGCGATGTTTCGGAACGCCGACTCTGTGCCAGGCCTCACGGAGCGACATCGATACCTCTCCTCAGGGCAGCACTCTGTGAAGAATGGGCCGCCATTCACCAAGAAACCTTCCATCACCTGACTGAGCGTATGCCTGCGAGAGTGGAAGTTGTTGGTTCAAATGGCTCTGAGCACTATGCGACTTAACTTCTGAGGTCATCAGTCGCCTAGAACTTAGAACTAATTAAACCTAACTAACCTAAGGACATCACACACATCCATGCCCGAGGCAGGATTCGAACCTGCGACCGTAGCGGTCACGCGGTTCCAGACTGAAGCGCCTTTAACCGCACGGCCACACCGGCCGGCGAGAGTGGAAGTTGTCATGACGGCTAAGGTGGGCCAACATCACACTGAATTCCAGCACTACAGTTGGAGGACGCCACGAACTTCTCAGTCATTTCCAGCCGGATGTCCGGATACTTTTGATCATATAGTGTACATTCTAAACACCAAAGTGATTAGTCGTTTTGTTGCTACTTCTAATAATTTTATAAATTCTGAAGAAATATTATGTTTCTACTCTGAGTTATTTTATTTTAAGTCCTCCAAAGATGTTTTACATTCTGATCCAAACACTGGATCCGCTATGTCATTACTGTTCTCCTGTTTCTTCCTTTTACCACTTCACCCGGCTAGTTGTCCTCCTCATAATGGCCTCCAACTTACTTCCCCCACCTGCCCGCTCCCTCCTCTGCATTTATCAGTGGAATTCTCAGGGTACCTGTGTTGTTACCCCCCTTCATTTTTCGAAATTTTAACATTTTTCGTTCAGCGAATTTGCCAAAGGTTCCCTGCACTTCCTATGTATTGCATTTGCTGGTGATTTATAATTCAGTATTCCTGAGTTTCCCTAAACATAGGCGGCCGGAGTGGCCGAGCGGTTCTAGGCGTTACAGTCTGGTACCGTGAGACCACTTCGGTCGCAGGTTCGAATCCTGCATCGGGCATGGATGTTTGTGATATCCTTAGGTTAGTTAGGTTTAAGTAGTTCTAAGTTCTAGGAGACTGATGACCTCAGAAGTTAAGTCCCATAGTGCTCAGAGCCATTTGAACCATTTGAAATCTAAACATATTTATTCTCTCTTCTTTGGTGGAGCGGCTGAAGTCTTTTTTCTATTAACCTTGGTTTACCCACAGTTACCTTCCGTGCATCAATGTTATTTCATTCTACATTCAGTGACTGCCCTTTTTAGAGATGTCCATTCCTCGTCAACTGAACTGCCTCTTCCTTGTCCCTGTATCTATAGCCTCATTCCTTATCATTCTTTAGTATATCCGTATCAAATACTGAGCGACGTGGCGCAGTGGTTAGCGTACTGGAATCGCATTCGGGACACCATCCAGTTTGAGGTCTTTCGTGGTTTCCCTAAACTGCTCCAGGCAAATGCAGGAATGGTTCGTTTCAAAGTTCACGGCCGTTCTCCTTCCCCATCCTTGACACAATCCGAGCTTGTACTATGTCTTTAATAACTTCATTGTCGACTGGACGTTAAGCCCAATGTTCCTTCCTTCTTTCTGCATCCCATTTCCTTTCGTATTCACTCTGACTACTGTTTTAAACGTCAGCCTACTCGTCAACTTTAGTGAATGGTGATTTGTGTCTGTATTTGCTCCTAGATATGCCTTAAAAGCCAATATCTGATTTCGGAGTCTCTTCTTGACCATGTTAATCTAACGTGTTCCAATTATATATCTTCCTCGTGTGATTCTTGAGCAGGGTATTCGTTATTACTAGCAGAAATTTATTGCAGAACTGAGTTAATCTTTCTGTTTACTTGTTCCTACTACCACGCCCATATTCTTCCGGAACCCTTTCATGTACTCCTTTCATTACAACCACATTCCAATCCCCCAGGACTGCTACATTTTCATCTACCTCTACATGCTGCATCACCCGTTAAATATCCTCATATGCTTTCCCTATTTCCTCATCTTTTGCTTGCGGTATCGGCATATATACCAGAACTATTGTTGTCGGCCTACCCCCATGAACCATGGACCTTTCCGTTGGTGAGGAGGCTTGCGTGCCTCAGTGAATACAGATGGTCGTACCGTTGCTGCAACAACAACAGAGGGGTATCTGTTGAGAGGCCAGACAAACGTGTGGTTTCTGAAGAGGGGCAGCAGCCTTTTCAGTAGTTGCAGGGGCAACAGTCTGGATGATTGACTGATCTGGCCTTGCAACACTAACCAAAACGGACTTGCTGTGCTGGTACTGCCAACGGCTGAAAGCAAGGGGAAACTACAGCCGTAATTTTTCCCGAGGGCATGCAGCTTTACTGTATGGTTAAATGATGATGGTGTCCTCTTGGATAAAATATTCCGGAGATGAAATAGTCCCCCATTCGGATCTCCGGGAGGGGACTACTCAGGAGGACGTCATCAGGAGAAAGAAAACTGGCGTTCTACGAATCGTAGCGTGGAATGTCAGATCCCTTAATCGGGCAGGTAGGTTAGAAAATTTAAAAATAGAAATGGATAGGTTGAAGTTAGATATAGTGGGAATTAGTGAAGTTCGGTGGCAGGAGGAACAAGATTGTTAGTCAGGTGAATACAGGGTTATAAATACAAAATCAAATACAGGTAATATAGGAGTAGGTTTAATAATGAATAAAAAATAGGAGTGCGCGTAAGCTACTACCAACAGCATAGTGAATGCATTATTGTGGCCAAGATAGACACGAAGCCCATGTCTACTACAGTAGTACAAGTTTATATACTAACTAGTTCTGCAGATGATGAATAAATTGGTGAAATGTATGATGAGATAAAACAAATTATTCAGGTAGTGAAGGGAGACTAAAATTTAATAGTCATGGGTGACTGGAATTCGAGAGTATGAAAAGGGAGAGAAGGAAACATAGTGGGTGAATATGGATTGGGGGAGAGAAATTAAAGAGGAAGCCGTCTGGTAGAATTTTGCACAGAGCACAACTTAATCATAGCTAACACTTGGTTCAAGAATCGTAAAAGAAGGTTGTATGCATGGAAGAATTCTGGAGATACTAGAAGGTATCAGATAATTATATAATGGTAAGACAGAGATTTAGGAACCAGGTTTTAAATAGTAAGACATTTCCAGGGGCAGATGTGGACTCTGACCACAATCTATTGGTTATGTACTGTAGATTAAAACTGAAGAATCTGCAAAAAGGTGGGAATTTAAGAAGATGGGACCTGGATAATCTGATTAAACCAGAGGTTGTACAAAGTTTCAGGGTGAGCATAAGGGAACAATTGACAGGAATGGGGGAAAGAAATACAGTAGAAGAAGAATGGGTAGCTCTGAGGGATGAAGTAGTGAAGGTAGCAGAGGATCAAGTAGGTAAAAAGACAAGGGCTATTAGAAATCCTTGGGTAACAGAAGAAATATTGTATTTAATTGATGAAAGGAGAAAATATAAAAACGCAGTAAATGAAGCAGGCAAAAGGGAAACGTCTCAAAAATGAGATCGACAGGAAGTGCTAAATGGCTAAGCAGGTATGGCTAGAGGACAAATGTAAGGCTTATCTCACTAGGGGTAAGGTAGATACTACCTACAGGAAAATTAAAGAGACCTTTGGAGAAAATAGAGCCACTTGTATGAATATCAAGAGCTCAGATGGAAACCCAGTTCTAAGCAAAGAAGGGAAAGCAGAAAGGTGGAAGGACTATATAGAGGGTCTATACAAGGGCGATTTACTTGAGAACAATATTATGGAAATGGAAGAGGATGTAGATCAAATGGGATATACGATACTGCGTGAAGAGTTTGACAGAGTACTGAAAGACCTAAGTCGAATCAATGCCCCAGGAGTAGACAACATTCCATTAGAACTACTGACGGCCTTGGGAGAGCCAGTCCTGACGAAACTCTACCATCTGGTGAGCAAAATGTATGAGACAGGCGAAATACCCTCAGACTTCAAGAAGAATACAATAATTACAATCCCAAAGAAAGCAGGTGTTGGCGGATGTGAAAATTACCGAACTATTAGTTTAATAAGTCACAGCTGCAAAATACTAACACGAATTATTTACAGACGAATGGAAAAACTGTTAGAAGCCGACCTCGGGGAAGATCAGTTTGGATTTCGTGGAAATGTTGGAACACGTGAGGCAATACTGACCCTACGACTTATCTTAGAAAATAGATTAAGGGAAGGCAAACCTACATATCTAGCATTTGTAGACTCAGAGAAAGCTTTTGACAATGTTGACTGGAATACTCTCTTTCAAATTCTAAAGGTGGCAGGGGTAAAATACAGGGAGCGAAAGGCTATTTTCAGTACAGAAACCAGATGGCAGTTATAAGAGTCGAGGGACATGAAAGGGAAGCAGTGGTTGGGAAGGGAGTGAGACAGGGTTGTGGCCTATCCCCGATGTTATTCAATCTGTATATTGAGCAAGCAGTAAAGGAAACAAAAGGAAAATTCGGAGTAGGTATTAAAGTCCATGGAGAAGAAATATAAACTTTGAGGTTCGCCGACGACGTTGTAATTCTGTCAGAGACTGTTAAGGACTTGGAAGAGCAGTTGAACGGAATGGACAGTATCTTGAAAGGAGGATATCGGATGAACATCAACAAAAGCAAAACGAGGATAATGGAATGTAGTCGAAATAAGTCGGGTGATGCTGAGGGAATTAGATTAGGAAACGAGACACTTAAAGTAGTAAAGGAGTTTTGCTATTTGGGGAACAAAATAACTGATGATGGTCGAAGTAGAGAGGATATAAAATGTAGACTGGCAATGGCAACGAAGGCGTTTCTGAAGAAAAGAAATTTGTTAACATCGAGTATAGATTTAAGTCTCAAGATGTCGTTTTTGAAAGTATTTGTGTGGAGTGTAGCCATGTATGGAAGTGAAACATGGACGATAAATAGTTTGGACAAGAAGTGAATAGAACTAATGAGGAGGTATTGAATAGAATTGGGGAGAAGAGGAGTTTGTGGCACAACTTGACAAGAAGAAGTGACCGGTTGGTAGGACATGTTCTGAGGCATCAAGGGATCACAAATGTAGCATTTGAGGGCAGCGAGGAGGGTAAAAATCGTAGAGGGAGACCAAGAGATGAATACACTAAGTAGATTCAGAAGGATGTAGGCTGCAGTAAGTACTGGGACATGAAGAAGCTTGCACAGGATAGAGTAGCGTGGAGAGCTGAATCAAACCAGTCTCAGGACTGAAGACAACAACAATAACAACGTTGTTGTCGGTGTTGGTTTGCTGCCGATTCTGATGAGAACAACTGTATCACTAAACTGTTCACTCACACTCTGTCCTATCACCAATTCGTATCTACTCCTCCAGCCATTATACAATTTTCTGCTGGTGTTGCCAGTACCCTATACTCATCTGACCAGAAATCTTTCTCTTCTATCCATTTCGCTTCATTCAGCTTCACAATACCTTTACTGAGCTTTAGCATTTCCTGTTTCAGATTTTACAGCTTCCCTATCACGTTCAGACTTGTGAAATTTCACGCCACGACATGTAGAACGTTAGCTTTCGTTGTCTATTTGATCATATTCTCATTGTCACCTCCTCCTAGGCAGTCCATTCCCGGAAATTTGACTGGGATACTAGTGCGTAGTCTTTTACCAGTGGAGAGATCATCATCATTTTTTCAATTAATTGTCCCATGTCCTGTCGCAACACATTATGTGTCTTTAGTGGATTGGTTTCCATTGTGTTCTGCATCCCTATGCCGTTGATCATTGCAGATTCTTCAGCCGTTTAGGGGCAGTTTCCCATCCGAAGAGCTGGAGAGTGCTCTGAAACTCCATCCGCTCTTCCGCCATCCTTGACTAGGCAGTTAGCACAACGAGAGTGACTTCCGATGCCGAATGACTATAGACGGCATTACTGTTAATTTAATCAGTGACTGCGTTCGAACACGAGTCCGAAACATTATGATTATTAGTCAAGACGCTAGTCCTACACCACTTTTGCACTCTATGAAAACGCGTTGAGTTGGAAGCACTGACAGATGGTGGAACAATACCCCTGGAATAGAACTACTGATATCTTCTGGATATCTAGCCATAACAAAATTATTCAACCTACCGTGCAGAATATATGAGACAGGCGAAATAAATCAGAACTCAGGAAGAATGCAGAAACTTCAATTCCAAAGAAAGCATTTGGTTGCAGGTGTGAATATTACCGAATTACACGTTTAATGAGTCATGGTTACAGATTCGTAACACGAATTATTTACAGAAAATAGAAAAACTGGTGGAAGGCGACCTCGGAGAAGATCGGTAGGATTCCAGGGACATATAGGAACAGGCTAGGTGATACTGACCCTACAGTTTCTCTTAGGAGGTAGGTTGAGGAAAGATAAACCTACTTTTTTACCATTTGTAGACTTTGCGAAAAATTTTCACACTGATTGGGATACACTCTGTTAAATTCAGGAGGTAGCAGGGGTAAAATAGATGGAGCGAAAGGCTGTTTACTACTTTCACTGAAACGAGACAGCCGTTATCAGAGTTAATAAGCCAGAAAGGAAAACAGATTGAGTAGAGAATTAGACAGCTTTCTAGCCTATTCCTGATGTTAATCAATCTGTACATTGTGTACGCAGTGTTGAAACTAAAGAAAAATTTGGAAAAGAATTAAAGTTCAGGTAGAGGAAATAAATACTTTGAGATTTGCCGATGTTTTAATGCTGTCAGAGACAGCAGAGGACTCGGAGCATTGGTTGAACGGAATCGATAGCGTCTTGAATGGAGAGTATACGACGAGTAGCAACAAAAGTAAAACAAGGATAACGGAATGTAGTCGCATTAAATCAGACGATATTGTAGGAATTAAATTAGGAAACGAGAATTTAAAGTAGTATATGAGTTTTGGTTTTTGGCCAGTAAAATAAGCGATGGTGGCTGAAGTAGGACATAGAATGCACACTGACAATTGCCAGAGAGGTGTTTGTCAAGACAAGAAATCTGTTACATCGAATATAGGTTTAAGTATGAGAAAAAGTACCCAACAGCTGTATCTCGAGAATGTCTTTATCCTATCATACTTTTAATTTCGGTGGCACATTACCGCCATTGTCAGGCACAGGAGACAACACGGTCTCGAGTATAGACACCTGATGAAAGTAGCCCATGTCTACTAGTAACAAGGATCCCACAGTAAATGCGCCAAGGAAATCAGGTACTCTTTTGACAGTGGGGAGGCCTGAGGATGTCAGTAATGTGCCGCCGAAACTAGACATGTGACAGAATAGAGACGCTCTCAAGGTACAGCTGTGGTGGTATTTTTTTCTCATGTATATCATCATCAGAAGTCCCTCTACAATGCAATAAGATAGACATCCACAAATAGGTTTAGATGTTGGGAAGTCTTATATGAAGGCATTTGTCTGAAGTGTGGCCTTCTATGGACGTGAAACATGGACAATAAACAGTTAAGACAAGAAGAGGCTAGAAGTTTTCGAAATGCAACGCTACGGACGACTGCTGAAGATTAGATGGATTGATCATGTAACTAATGCAGAGGTATTGAACAGAATTTGAGAGAAAAGAAAATATGTGGCATGACTACGAGAAGGGATCGGTTGATAGGACACATTATGAGATATCAAGGGGTCACCAATTTAGTACCAGAGGGAAGTATGGTGGTTAAAAATTTTACAGGGAAACTAAGAGACGAATACAGTAAGAAGGTTCCAAAGCCTATGAGCTGCAGCAGTTAATTGGAGATGAAGAGACTTGCACAGGATAGAGCAGCAATGACTGAAGACCAGAAAGACAACATGATTAGATTAGAAAGAACAAAATGCTCTTGACATGTGGTAAGGAACTCTTCACCATCAGTTCTCATAAATGATGTACGCAAACAGCACCATGTAACATTACCTTTCGTTCCATTGGCTGGCACGATAAAATGCAGCTGTGCGAAGTAGTAAACCGTGCTTACAGGGAAATGTGATTTTTTTTTTCACCCACTTGTGCAAGACGAATATAGAGGAAGCAATTTCAAAGCAGCCACATCAGAATCCACACTGGAAGTGCGTTATCGCGGACTAGACTGTCACGTAGAATTATAACGGCAGGTAGCGCACGAAGGGTGAAGGGGGACCACCAAGTTTACATTTTTTGTGCCGCTACTTTGCTGCGGATTTGCATACGCGATTTGCGGAATGTAATACGGGAGGGGGGAGATTATGCCCGCCTCGGAGTCCTCTTTGTTCATATCAAAGGAACTCCCCGGGATTGCTTTTTGTCTGCTCGAGGCAGTCTCCCGGGCGATTTCGTTAATGGGACTTTTATCGTATTTCGTCAGTCAGTGAGGTTTAATTTTCTCGATGGAAGAGCCGTGCTCGCGCGTTTTCCACCGGAATTATTGCAAATGTCAGATCATGCTCATCGTCGAGCAGCTATTTCTTTTTCTCTCTTCTCTTGTGCTCTGTTCTACAAAATTCCGCCGCCCTTTGCTTCATAAGCAGTCCTTGGGGACTACATAATAGGACTGCGGTGCACCCGTATTGTCCGCATTGGACAAACGAGGGACAATTTTAGTGTTTCAACAGCAGTGGCAGGTAATTACTGAAATATATCACGCCAGGGCAGAAGTGTCCAAGTTAAGGTTTATTTATCCCTTCAGAGTCCCCATGAACGCTATTGCATACGTGCCACAGTGCTATTTCATCATCTAATGTGACTTTACGTTGCTTTAAATATGACCTCGTCTTATCTTAGATCGCACCACTAACTGTTTAATTTACGACTGAATGCTTGAAAACGATGAAGCTATGATCACTGGATTTTGTGTATCTAGTACATGAGACTAACTGGACCACTACAATAAAGTTTTTACTTCTATCTTTGACAAAACCTTTCATCTGTTTCTCTCAGCTATTTTTTAGTCTGCAAAGAAAACTCGAAATTATGTTTCTGAAAAGGTGGCGTTTCATAGCGACACTTTTAGGGTAACTGAATTTTAACATTATTTATAATTAGTGGATGTGAAATGAACATTATTATCTTTCCTACGGGTTACGCTTATGCGTAAGTCAATCTGCATGTCTTAACGATGATTTGCATTGCATTTGATCTCTTCACTCAGGGATCACTTGAAATTAAGAGGTTACCAGTGAAGTCGGATGTTAGGGTGCGGAAAGATGCTAAATGGTCTAACAATCAGTGAATGTGAATATATGTGTGTGTGTGTGTGTGTGTGTGGTACGTATTTTACTTTTATTATCCATTACTTAATTTACTTTTTATTTGATGATACGTTGTGGGTCGTTGACAATATGATTCTTTATCAGTGGTCTTATGGGCTCTCTGGACGTAGTATTAAAGCACGAATTATTCGAATTACAGTTTACTTAATTTTTTATTGTCAGTGTTGGATTTCGAGTGCTTTCGCCTTACAGATGCCTGAAGCACTGTTCCCTAGATATTTTACCAGGGTTGCTGTGTCATGTACCACACTACTATTACTGTATTCGAAGAAGATTGTTTACCGTACTGAGCTGCATTATCTCAATTTTTTCTATATTTTGAGTTCATTGCTATTCTTCACACAAAAGCTTATTCGGATGAAGCACCAGAGTTTTGTTTACGTACCATGAAGTTCAGAATTTTTCGGTAGTGTACGAGTATTAAACTTACACCTCACAACGTAATGTAAAGAGAAAATATACACTCCTGGAAATGGAAAAAAGAACACATTGACACCGGTGTGTCAGACCCACCATACTTGCTCCGGACACTGCGAGAGGGCTGTACAAGCAATGATCACACGCACGGCACAGCGGACACACCAGGAACCGCGGTGTTGGCCGTCGAATGGCGCTAGCTGCGCACCATTTGTGCACCGCCGCCGTCAGTGTCAGCCAGTTTGCCGTGGCATACGGAGCTCTATCGTAGTCTTTAACACTGGTAGCATGCCACGACAGCGTGGACGTGAACCGTATGTGCAGTTGACGGACTTTGAGCGAGGGCGTATAGTGGGCATGCGGGAGGCCGGGGGGACGTACCGCCGAATTGCTCAACACGTGGGGCGTGAGGTCTCCACAGTACATCGATGTTGTCGCCAGTGGTCGGCGGAAGGTGCACGTGCCCGTCGACCTGGGACCGGACCGCAGCGACGCACGGATGCACGCCAAGACCGTAGGATCCTACGCAGTGCCGTAGGGGACCGCACCGCCACTTCCCAGCAAATTAGGGACACTGTTGCTCCTGGGGTATCGGCGAGGACCATTCGCAACCGTCTCCATGAAGCTGGGCTACGGTCCCGCACACCGTTAGGCCGTCTTCCGCTCACGCCCCAACATCGTGCAGCCCGCCTCCAGTGGTGTCGCGACAGGCGTGAATGGAGGTGCCAATGATGGTCGTATGCGTGTTTGGCGCCGTGCAGGTGAGCGCCACAATCAGGACTGCATACGACCGAGGCACACAGGGCCAACACCCGGCATCATGGTGTGGGGAGCGATCTCCTACACTGGCCGTACACCACTGGTGATCGTCGAGGGGACACTGAATAGTGCATGGTACATCCAAACCGTCATCGAACCCATCGTTCTACCATTCTTAGACCGGCAAGGGAACTTGCTGTTCGAACAGGACAATGCACGTCCGCATGTATCCCGTGCCACCCAACGTGCTCTAGAAGGTGTAAGTCAACTACCCTGGCCAGCAAGATCTCCGGATCTGTCCCCCATTGAGCATGTTTGGGACTGGACGAAGCGTCGTCTCACGCGGTCTGCACGTCCAGCACGAACGCTGGTCCAACTGAGGCGCCAGGTGGAAATGGCATGGCAAGCCGTTCCACAGGACTACATCCAGCATCTCTACGATCATCTCCATGGGAGAATAGCAGCCTGCATTGCTGCGAAAGGTGGATATACACTGTGCTAGTGCCGACATTGTGCATGCTCTGTTGCCTGTGTCTATGTGCCTGTGGTTCTGTCAGTGTGATCATGTGATGTATCTGACCCCAGGAATGTGTCAATAAAGTTTCCCCTTCCTGGGACAATGAATTCACGGTGTTCTTATTTCCATTTCCAGGAGTGTATATCAGTGAATACAGCTCGAAGTGCCATCCATATTTCTCATTATATTACAATGTGAGGTGTAAGTAGTCCACGTACAAAGATGTGTCAAGTAATTTTTTGTGTCGCATGGCTAAAATAATAGTAAATAACAGTTATCCCAGAACAATATGTAGAGTTTTCAGTGATTAGTTGCACGTTTACGTCACTCATTAAAAGATAACGTCGGCCACAAATGAAGAGCCGAACTGAATTTATGCATATGTCCATTATTTAGTCAAAATTTTTCTTGTTTAATTCGTCTATGCTTTCCAGGTCGTGGGATCCTTCTGCATTCCCTAACATAAGGGAAACTCGTGAGTCATATTACCTTCATGAATCATTGTCCACCACGTCTTTTTCAAAATATCTTACTGAATAACGAAATGCCATTAGTAATACAGAATCACAGCTGCCTCAAATACAAACGAGACCGAAAAAGATATTCTCTCCCTCTCTCTGCTATGTTGTATTACCATTGTAAATAATTTTCCAGTTTGCAGCTATAGTAAAGGCTTACCATTTCTAGAGCTTTCCTGGAACAAGAATATTCTAATATACAAGGACGATGTTTACATTTGTACTCTAGTACTGTAAATTTCCAATTTCACACCGTAACATGAAGCTGATCTTCAGAAACGGCTGTACTCTCTCGGAGTTGTTTTCACGGTATGTCCATCGTACGTTACCAGTGGTACAAAGCATAATGCCGATGAAGGCCGATGTGTCTTTGGTGTACAGGTACGCTGAAAGCGAAGGAAGAGTCTCTCTATGACATTATGCAGAGCTGTCATCGTGACATCGGCGACCATATCACGGTACTTTCGCATCACAGGGTTGTTGCAGTATTCAGTGTTTTGTGTTGTACGTTTCGGTGTTGCATATTTTGGGCGCTTTAGCTGTCGAGATATTTTTCAGAAAGAAGTGTAACAATGGTAAAAAATGGATCAGTCGTAGTCACATAAATATTCTGTAATGAGCCATGGACACACAGGTCTGTAGTACCAAAAGTTCGCTTTAACAACCTACGGAAATTTGCCGTGTTGCAAAATGTAATGTGTAACATTTCTGTCTCTTGCAGCCATGATTACTTTATCGTCAATCAAAGCATTCTAAGTACTTTAGCAAGCAACAGACGTTACAACACAGCACTTATTGGTGTATGTGACCTAGGAATGCTGCCCCTATCGTTTAGCTCAGGGGTTTATTGTTTCCTGGGGCCCTTGATATAGGTGACGTCGCCCCGACGGGGCGATCTCGCGCTATGATTGGTTATTGGGGTGGTGCATCCGCGTCAAAACCAATAACTTCTGTATTTCATATTTGCTAAATAAGACATCAAATAGGAATATCGTTAAGTGTAACTGACTACTCTTGAAAAATTTCGACTACGTCCATTAACCCTTTGAGCCCCAATGGTTTCATCCTCAAGCCACCACTTCTTTTAAGCACCAGTACCTTTCGGGTGAAACCACCGATGCTACTGTAAGACAGGTTCCAAGCGGTGGAGTAAGGTAAGTCTACGAATGTAGTGTCATGGAGCAGCTGCTTACAGCGTTCAAAGTATCAGTAAGTGCAGAGTGTTTGCTACGTGATTGCAGGAGATTTGGGTCTGCAAATCTTTGTTACAAAATTTACTTGATCTATAGTGTTTGTATAGTAATTACACTGAGAAGATCATGAATAGCGAATGTATGGTTTTAATGCACCGTAATTTTGAGTTTGTGCTAGAGTTTTTATGAGTAGTTTCGACGACGAACCACTGGGGTTGTATACATTTTTATGCTTAGTTTTGTATATGGATTTAAATTTACTAAGTTTCAGGCCGTTTTTGCTCGTTTTTTACGACTGAAATTTGTATTAGATTTTATGTGTTCATCGAAGTTTCGAGACGTCGCCCATGACCTAAACGTCCGTCTTTTAGAAGAAGAAATTCCGTGTGATTTGGACTCCAGTACATATGAGGCAAAACGTTTCCATGAGGATGCTTCTGTGAACGATCTCCATCAGGAAAGTACATCAGGTGCCGCAACTCATTTTCTGTCTGAAAGATCTCCACAGCCTCATTTTCCTTTTGTGTCGATCCACTCAACTTTCCGCTAAAAAACTTAGGACTACTCTGCTTACGGTGTCTCTGATGAAAACCTACCGCTAACCGTTCTAATGTATTTGCCTTGTCCAGCGTTTCGTGGTACACCACGTACGTCTTGGCTCTATCTGTAAGGCCTAAGCTGGCTATCCGCATAGTTGTTTCATCTCACGCTTGTACCCAATACACATCCATAATGAATACCGTTACATCCTCTGTTGTTTTCGTGGTTAAGAGTGTTATCAGTTTAGTCACATGGATTTATTGGAAAGTGAGGCATTGTTACCGGCTACTTAAATTCACTCGAACCCAGCTGTGACTCCTGCGCTTCCCGTAAAGGTTCTGATTCTACCATCCATTCATTGCGGCATAAGCTCCGTTGAGGATTTTCCTCTAACAACTGTGGCACTTGCTCCTTCAGAGCGGCTGTACTCTCACTAGTAGTAACTGATCTTGTGCCCAGCATTTATGTGCAATTTATCACTAATATATTTAAGTGCTTCCAACAGAGTACTAAATACTGAACGAGAAAAATACAATTTACAAAAAAATGGTTCAAATGACTCTGAGAACTATGGGACTTAACTGCTAAGGCCATCTGTCCCCTAGAACTTAGAACTACTTAAACCTAACTAACCTAAGGACATCAAACACATCCATGCCCGAGGCAGGATTTAAACCTGCGACCTTAGCGGTCGCGCGGTTCCAGACTGTAGCGCCTAGAACCGCTCGGCCACCCCGACCGGCAACAATTTACAGTGTGCGGAACTAGGCTCGACTAGAACAAGTTACTGGTACAAACAAAGTGCATGGTTCACTATGATAAGCTAAATTACAATTAGTATAGGTCACTAGTAGCAAGTATGTCCTCTGAATTCTGATACATCAATAGGTTCCTTAGGCTTCATGACAGATCCTTTGGACATAGCACGTCAATCAACACGCCAGAATTCTGCCATATCACAATTAAAAAAAGACAAGTATCTTTTATGCTTACTGCATTGTGATCACTGCTGAGATGTGTGACCCTTGTAGATTCTGTCCACTGCCCCCTAATTCCGAGCGATGGAGTCCAACACTTACCGATGTCAAACACTCCGATGATGACGTGGGAGTGGGGATTCTGGCAGCAATTTGCAGATGACAGAGAGTAGATAGGTCTGTGAGAAGTCAAGATAGCGGTTGGGAACCTGTGAAGCGTCTTCGACGCTAGTCAAACATCTTTACGGTTCAGTTATTTATTCACAATGCTTACAAGTAGCCGTTCTTCCGTACCAGAGGCTGTTGCTCATCCAACTGAATGTTGGATTCTAGGTGACGCCCATCGAGTGAGCGACTGCATGTCAAACAGATGTCAGCGATTATATGTAAATTGAAGGTGGAGAGGGGGAAAAGAAAAGAAAGGGAAGGGATCGCTGCTGTCAGCTGCACTGGGACACTGTTCGGAATCGGTGGCGACGACTGAAAATGTGTACCGGACAGCGATTCGAACCCGACATCTTCTGCTTACTACGCAGGTGCGGTAAGCACTGCGCCATCCTCGACACAGTGTTATCGCAGCTCCACGGTCTATCTTGACTCGCCTCAAGGCCGATCCACACTCCCATCGAGCGCCATCTATCCTCAGCCCCTGCCCATTTCTTCCATAGTCACTCTTGTGAGATTCCCACAGGAGGTCAGACGTGTTTGTGCGTCTGCACTGAAGAAGTTTGATTCATTGCCCAGCTGGGCCTATCAAATTCTAATGAAAGGGGTTACTGATAGGTGGTGGTCGATGGGGGTGTGGATCGGCCGTGAGGCGAGCAGCGGTAGTCCATGCAGATGCGATACCGCTGTATCCTGGTAGGCGCCGTGGTTACCGAACCTGCCTTGTAGGCAGGTGATCCAAGGTTCGTATTGCGGTTCGGTACACATTTTCACTCGTCGCCTCCGATTCCTCGCAATGTCCCAATGTAGCTGACAGTACTGATCCCTCCCCTTTCCTTTCCTTTCTACCCCTCACAACCTTGAATTTAAAAATAATGTATAACAGCTGCGGATTCTGCATGGTGTCTGTTCTTTCGAACATGTCCAAAAGAACCGACACCAAATATTGAAACAAGATGTGAGCGAGCCTGACGCCGTGGTGGATTCCTAGCAAGGAGAAGCGGCTGTTTCAGACTGACTGCCGGAGTGTACTTGGCTCCTTCGGATTCCCCGATGGCCCTTGATGATCCATCCGCGATGTACCTGGTGTCGGTAGTCATATGGTTGGTTGATGTTCTCTCTAACATTGGCAGGTGCCAGCACCGGAAGGTATCGGTACCTGAAGAACATGGAGCCCGAGAGACCCCGTCGCTGTCTTCCGCGTTGGAATCCAGAATTGGTAGCACCTTGCGATGTGGTGCTGGAAGACATTTAGTGGATGGTAGGCGGCAAGCATCATGAAGTTCATCAGGTGTAAGTTATCATCATAAGTACATCTTCGATTACTTCATAGACTTTACTGTAGCATCTAGGCCATAGATCCACTACACAGTCGTATTAGTGGAATCGAGTGCTAATCCATGATGAGAGCTGGAGTATTTATAAGAAGCCAGCGAGAGGTTACGATGCAAGATTCCACTCGTAATGACCGTCGAATGTGTCCTCCTTATTCTGATATATTGACTTAACAGGCTGTTAACTGCTGTGTCGATCCATCGCTGTGTGCTCTTATGAAAGAGACAGGGTCTCTTGTAACATGTTTCACAAGTGCTTTTCTTCGTCCCTTTGGTTTTCTATTGCAGTCTACGCTCAGCTGAGCGCGTATCCTTACTCGGTAGACAGTGTCGTCGACCAAACCAACTTGCCATACACTGATTCCGCCTCTGTCTCTGGCATGATCTGGATTGTCGTGTGGCAAGGAAAGTGAGTTTTAATAATTTTTTCGTAATCTTTAACACTTACCATTCTGTGCCATAACGCATGCCTCCTCTTAAATAAATGGAACAAATTGTCCCGAATTCACCATTTCTTCCATTTATCACTAATCAGTTTATGAGTGGCTTGTATTTAGGAAAAAGTTTTCTGGATTGCTTCTCAACCTAAGTCTTGAGTTATATGTAGGTTAATTACTCTACCGCGTCATTCCGTCCGGAATGAGCACGCTATTTACTCTTCCAGTTACATCACTTGTTACTAGTTCAAATTCAAATGGCTCTGAGCACTATGGGACTTAAAATCTGAGGTCGGCTCCACATACCACTTGGTCATAAATGTCACAAGCTAGATTATTAGCTACGTCACCTTCACAGCACTTATTTGAGTATCCAATTTGACGTATTTTAAGTGTTTCATGTCTTTTGGTTATTATTTTCAGTTTAGTCATAATAAATCAAATTGTTATTTGGGACAGAACTTTCATTTTGTAGATCGGTAGAGCAACCCTTTCACTTCTCACCACGTTAATGAAACTTTCCTTTATAAAATTAATTTCTATCAAATTAAATTATAGCAAGTGCCAAACTCTCTTCTACTCCACTTGCAGGGTCCATTACAGTCAGTTCGCGTTTCTTCTTAATCCACGTGTAACAGCAAAAGTCGGTGTTAGAAAAGGGGGAGGGGGTGCGTAGAGCAGCATTTCCGTATGAATATTCTAGAATATTTTAGTGTTAAGTACACTGTTTGACCCTCGCACCGTCTTCTACTCCCCCTGTCTCTGTGCACCTCCTCCTCTTGCCTTCATCAGCGCCTTTCTCTGTCTCCGCTCATCTCCTCCTCTTCGGTTTCCCTGTCCGTTTATCCCTCTCTCTCACTGTGTCTACACCTGCCTCCCTCATACCTTTGTCCATTTCTTCCTCTCCGCTCCCTGTCTGTCAGTGTCTGCCTTCCCCCTTCTCTCTCCACGTCATTACGCCCACCCCAATAGTAGATTGCTAATCCTAACCCCATCAGTACATTTTTCCAGATAATAATATATTTAAAACATTTGGTAGAAATCGATCCAGAGGTTTAACGGGAGCTATTTAGCTGTGGCTTTGTCGGAATACACACATGTCACATTTACTTCACATATGTGTAACACACTTCACACGTATTTTTACTCATACTTAATCTGCATCTGTACCGAATTTCGTACTGCAGTTTCAATTTCACGCAGCTCACTCTCTATGACATCATTACCTTCTGAACAATGTATCATAAACGATGTAATTTTATAGGCACATTCAGCGGCATATGAGGATACTGTTACGAACAGAAGAAATATCAGACAAGTAATAACTTTATATGTCATGCACGATGCGGTCGTTAATCACGCATCGGAGTGTTTATGACGTCATATTTCCTGCACTGTGGGTTTGTACAATCATATAGTTTCTCTGATGCATTGAGTGGAATATGTGAATACCGATGGCACTCATCATTTTGTGGGTTTTTCAGCGAGAAAGAGTTTCTTAAACGTTTGATACAGTGAGTAAAGTCCGTTTGCATGTAACTAAGAATTCTCATTCTCAAATATTGGATGAAAAAAGCCTGTAAATTGACACGTCGTGAGCCTACAACATTTTTACCCCCACTCCCACTCTCATGCCTTTTATAGGTAGGTGATTTCCGCGCCCCCAAGGCGATTCTCTCCAGCCAGTTCGTGAAGTGTGAAACAAGTTTGGTTGAAATCGTAACATTAGTTAAATATATACACTACTGGCCACTAAAATTGCTACATCACGAAGATGACGTGCTACAGACGGGAAATTTAACTGACAGGAAGAAGATGCTGTGATATGCAAATGATTAGCTTTTGAGAACATTCACAGAAGGTTGGTGCCGATGGCGACACCTACAACGTGCTGATTTGAGGAAAGTTTCCAGCCGATTTCTCATACATAAACAGCAGTAAACCGGCGTTGCCTGGTGAAACGTTGTTGTGATACCTCGTGGAAGGAGGAGAAATGCGTACCATCACGTTTCCGACATTGATAAAGGTCGGATTGTAGCCTATCACGATTGCAGTTTGTCGTATCGCGACATTGCTGCTCGCGTTGGTCGAGATCCAAAGACTGCTATCAGAATATGGAATCGGTTGGTTCAGGAGGGTAGTACGGAACGCCGTGCTGGATCCCAGCGGCATCGTATCACTAGCAGTCGAGATGACAGGCATCTTATCCGCATGGCTGTAACGGATCGTGCAGCCACGTCTCGATCCCTGAGTCAACAGATGGGGACGTTTGAAAGACAACAACCATCTGCAAGAACAGTTCGACGACGTTTGCAGCAGCATGGACTATCAGCTCGGAGACCATGGCTGCGGTTACCCTTGACGCTGCATCATAGACAGGAGCGCCTGCGATGGTGTACTCAACGACGAACCTGGGTGCACGAATGGCAATACGTCACTTTTTCGGATGAATCCATGTTTTGTTTACAGCACCATGATGGTCGAATCTGTGTTTGGCGACATCGCGGTGAACGCACATTGGAAGCGTGTATTCGTCATCGCCATACTGGCGTATCACCCGGGGTGATGGTATGGGGTGCCATTGGTTACACGTCTTGGTCATCTCTTCTTCGCATTGACGGCACTTTGAACAGTGGACGTTACATTTCTTACGACCCGTGGCTCTACCCTTCATTCTATCCCTAAGATACCCTAAATTTCAGCAGGATAATGCACGACCGCATGTTGCAGATCCAGTACGGGCCTTTCTGGATACAGAAAATGTTCGACTGCTGCCCTGGACAGTACATTCCCCAGATCTCGCACCAACTGAAAACGTCTGGTCAATGGCGGCCGAGCAACTGGCTCGTCACAACACGCAAGTCACTACTCCTATTGAACTGTGGTATCGTGTTGAAGGTGCATGGGCAGCTGTACGTGTACACGCCATACAAGCTGTGAGTCAATGCCCAGGCGTATCAAGGCCGTTATTACGGCCAGAGGTGGTTGTTCTGGGTACTAATTTCTCAGGATCTATGCACCCAAATTGCGTGAAAACGTAATCACTTGTCAGTTCTAGTATACTATATTTGTCCTACGAATACCCGTTTATCATCTGCGTTTCTTTTTGGTGTAGCAATTTTAATGGCCAGTACTGTATTTACATTAATATTACGGACATACATTTTTATAATACGTTTGGGTTCAGTGGGGGCGGTGGAGAGGAGCTGTCCCTTTCTTTGTACGGTACGCTCATTGTTGGTAAAATTACAGGGCACAATCCTCTCGTGCAATTGTGCATAAAAACCAGCATTGCCTGTGGAAGCAATGAATTATTTGATCATATTTGTTGCGTGTTGATTAATTCCACTTGAACAACGTCTTCAGCAGTTGCTGCTGACGCCCAGTCGATTGCATCACAGCCTCCCACCACCGTGCGTACCCTTCTTCTACCACACTACTGCAAGAAGCCTTTACAAAACATTCCGATCTTTCCCGGAGAGTTAAGATCCAACGGTGCCCCCACACGGACTGCGGTGGTAGTGTCTGTAAGGGAAAGGCTAACAGCCTCAAGTTCCTAAAGAACTTCAATAATTTGTTCTGGGGTATCGCATGGTCTACAGCCAAGATATAACCGAGACACAGGCCATACTTGTTACGCAAGGGAGACCGCGGTCAGTTCCGGGCCAGTTCATCGGCAAATTAAGTAGGGCTTGCGGGTCGTCCTCGCTTCCTCTCCCCTCCCGCCTTCCAGCAGTGGAATGTAATTCCGCGCTCCGTTTCATTACCTGGGCGCTGCCCGACTCATTTGTTTGGCGGACGCGTCTTCCGTTAACATTTCCTGTAATTGCGGCCGCTTAGCAGGCCGCCGCCTCCGTCGTTTCGCCCCACTTCCTTCTTCTTCTTTGCCTCACTCCACTGCCGGTATAGCCGTGATTGAAGCACACGGTTTAAAAAAAATATAAATGAGTGAACAAGGGCAGCTGCACTTGAACATGACGAAGAAAAGGAAATGAAGGGCATACAACAGCCGATTATCGTATGTGGCCTAGAGCCTTTCATTAAGCTTAAAGCATCATCATACTTTGTATCATATCATCCAAGTAAAGAGATTTCTAACACTATAGAGATCTGAATAAAATGTTTTAGCTTAGTTATTTACTTATTGCACAGGTTATTATAGAGTATATGACAATAACGTACAGTTAGTCAATTCACAGTTATTTGACATAAAATTATATTACTGCTGTTACGACCTTCTTAGAGATGAATTTCGTTTCTACAACTAAATGTGTGCCATGCGCGTTTCAATACCTTTTACTTACGAAGCATCATCGGTGACCTATTTCTTCTACGCATTATTCGTTATTCTGTTATTGTTACGTAAAAAATAATTTTTTGGAGGGCAAATTCTCTAAGGTTTAATTACTGTTTGGTTCGACTTACGACTTTTTGCTGTCATATCATCACTGATCCGGTCCGCAGGTTGCCCCAAAAATTTTATTTCACCTCGTGAACTCATGGTATCGCTACCCGCCAGCAGACTAATATATCTATGGAATGAGCATTCGTGTGTGCAGAATGAGAATTCGGTCCACAATATATCGGGCAGCTCTAGTCACGTGATTCTCGACGGCGCATTTTAGCCCGCATAGCGCTTAGCCTATTCTGAGTGTAATTACTTCGCTGCTACAGACAGCGAAACTCTGTATACGCGTTTCACATTGATCTTAACAATCTGATACCAGGAACTGAGCTGGCTTACATAAGCGGAGTGCAATGGTATTGTGCTTTTTCGCCTCAGTATCATAGCTTATTCCACATTATTTACGATTTTTCGGTAACGGGAGAAGAAGTCACAGTCAACAATATGTTTTTTAAGTTTTCTATTCCGGTACACGTTACAATTGCACTATAGACGGCGCCGAAGTGTCACGAAAGAACTTGTGACTTGTCAGTCACAAGTTCAAATCCTTCTTTTTCTAAGAAGGTATGTCAGGATGCGCTGGTCTTTATGGGAAACCTTGGAAATCTGACTGAGAAGGAAGCCTGGTCTGATAATGAATTATTGTTGCAAAACTGAGACTAATAGCGGAACGCAAACTTATGTAGGATATACAGAAGCTCTCAAGGGAACCACAACATTTGACGAATTTAGTACGGAGCTCTGGTGGGTTTTCCTTTAAAGCGCATTTTGCAGAAATATTTTATGGGTGATTTTTATCTTATATGTGTTCTGGAAATTACTGTCCATAGTGTTGGAACCTGTTGTGCAAAACTGTTCCAAAGCGGCCAGTGTTAGCGTTCAGTGAGGGCCTCGCAACTAGATTCATTGACTGAATGCAGTGATGTAATGATTGTATTTTATGTCCAATTAATTTTGTAATTGTTTTATGTAATAAATTTTTGAACTCAAATTTCGCTTTCTGTGGGTGGTCTCTTTAAGCATCTTAAGCTACGAAGCCTAGGCGTTTATTCTTTCGCCCTTTTATGATCAATTCTGGGCTTCCACTTACGTGTTTGCTCTTTGAGTTAAGAAATTTTGTGCACTTGTGATTAACTGAAGTGAGTAAGCAATTTCAGTATAGTAATGTAATCAAATCACAATTAAAATGATTCTAAGGTTTGACCGAGCGAGGTGGCGCAGTGGCTATCACACTGGACTATTTTACCTCCGGAATATTTTACACAAGAGGACGCCATCATCATTTAACTATACAGTAAAGCAACATGCCCTCGGAATGAATTACGGCCGCAGTTTCCCCTTCCTTTCAGCCGTTCGCAGTACCAGCACAGCAAGGCCGTTTTGATTAGTGTTACAAGGGATATCAGTCAATCATCCAGACTGTTGCCTCTGCAACTACAGAAAAGGCTGCTGCCCCTCTTCAGGAACCACACGTTTGTCTAGCCTCTGAACAGATACCCCTTCCTTTTGGTTGCACCTACGGTACGGCCATCTGTATCGCTGAGGCACGCAATCCTCCCCACCAACTGCAATGTCCAATTTTGCGGTACTGTTACAAAAATTTGTGTTTATAGCTGCAGCATTTGTTTCCTCATCTGGAATCTGTATTACGTCACTTTTACTTACGTCTGACACTTCAGCAACTTGCGTTCCTCGTGGCTAAACTACATCCTCATTGCTCATATTTGTTATAGTAACCAGGACTTCTGCGACATCCTGTCTCACCATTGTAGCGACACCTACAGTTCAACCAACATAACAAGGCACTGTATCCGATAACTCACTTTTCTCGGATCGCTCAATTAATAACAAAGTTCCTTCCTTGTATCGAACTTCAACGTAGATTGTCTTTCCTGCTCCCTTGGGAATTTGCTGAGGCTGATCAATTTGAACATCGACTCGGAAGGTTTGAAGTGATGCATCACTTGGGCGATCCATTCCCACGACGTCAGTATTGCTGCTCTTTTGAGTACGATCTGAAGAGCGATTTCCTAGGTTGTAGTTACTACGGCCTTGTCTGATATTTCTTTCTGCGACAAATATCTCTGCCTCGTTAGCGGACAAGAAATCAAATCCAAGTACACCATCGTAACGCGTTTCGTAATTTGAAACTACTTGCACCCTTGTTGTGTATTTATCTTTATCTTTATTTCCACCTTCATTTGGCCTTGGCCAAGAATTAATTCTAAGTAAACTTCTACATAGTTACACAGCTTTCTTCCGTTTAACCCTCGCACTTTTAATAGCGGCGGTTTCAATTTATCCCGTTTAACTATGCCACACCATATTAATGAGGTCTGTGCTCCTGTGTCAATAAGTAGTTAGATGTTCCTCCCACGATATAAAGCACTTATCATGAAGACCTTTTCGGACTTATTTTCGCTGGAGCTAACAGTAATCACTGTCTCTATAAAAATGGTTCAAATGGATCTGAGCACTATGGGACTTAATATCTGAGATCGTCAGTCCCCTGGAACTTAGAACTACTTAAACCTAACTAACCTAAGAACATCACACACATCCATGCCCGAGGAAGGATTCGAAGCTACGACCGTAGCAGTAGCGCTTCTCTAGACTGAAGCGCCTAGAACCGCTAGGCCACGCCGGCCTGCCTCACTGTCTCTGGCAAGGGGCGGATGGAGTGGCGGCCCGTATTCGTTTAAAGATCTGCCATATTGTCTGTTGTTCGCATTACCTTTCTTCTTGTTGCGACAATCTCTCGAAACATGACCCTGCATCCCACAATGATAGCAGATTCTATTCTCTTTACAATCCTTACGCTTGTGACTCCGCTTATGGCATCTGTAGCGTTGTAGTGTTGTGTTGGAAACGCTGCGTTCTTGTTTCTGCATCTCATTTGGTCGTCTTAGTGCTTCAACGAAACCAACAACTGATTTTAATGCTTCCTGAAACGTTTTACAATGTGCCAATCGAAGAGCTTTGCTTACTTCCTCTCCGTACAACCCATGAATGAACATGTCCAAGACTCTCTGGTCAGCTTCGAACAACTGAATGCGATTTTCATTTTCATCTTCTGCTATCTCCTACGTCTGAGCTTTGATGTTTCGAATTCTGTCGGCAAACTGCTTGATAGATTCGTTTCGTTGCGTTCTAAAACTATGAAGCTGCTCTCTGTAGAATCTGATTGCATTTTTACGTTTAAATCTCTGAACAACAATTGTTCTAAACTCATTGTAATCTTCTGTTTTCACGCAAGTAGGCTCTGCGCTAATGAAATCTTGTGCTGATCCCTGAATTCTTAATTTGGCCACCACTAGCTTATCGGAACCTTAAAGTTTACGAAAAAACTCTTTCACATCATCTTCGGGTTTCCCGCTAAACTCTGGTACTGATGGCAATAATGAAAAATTCCTAATCGTAGTTGTACCTGTACTGCATGAACCATCAATTGGCAAGTCTTTCGGAATGTTACGCTCGCTTCTTTCTGCTTTTAACTCCCGAATCTCTTCTTGCAATTCATTAATAACAGTTTGTAGATCGACAACGTTACTATGGATGGATTGCGACATTTCGCCTAATTTAATGCCAACGAATCATTCAAATGTAAAACAAAAATCCATCACTGCCTTTCGTATTCTAGCCAAACTGGAGTAGACCAACATGAATTTGATCGTTGGATGTCGCCGCGTAGTCAGAAGATGTTCATTCCCTTGCTGCTCGAAGTTCACGTTGTACTACTCCTCTTCATTACTGTAGATTTTCCATAATTATCCCCATGCTAACACCACTTATATAAGGGGGTAGTTTGTGTTGTTGCCCCAGATGATAATTAGGCCAAATATTTTGTCAGGATTTGTAAGCGGTGGGTCCTTGAGGTACGGCAATACACGAACATGAGAAGTAAGTTTAAACAGTTTTATTAACAAAGGCAGATTATAAAACATACACGCTATGCGTACCCATCATCACCATGTATGATATCCTAACACCGGATAATTACGGTCGTATCGAAAGGCTCCATGGTGAGCTAAGGAAAGAGACATATTAGAGCCCGAGGCAGCGCTAGTTAATACCACCCACTGCGGATGGCAGCCAGTGATGTACGCATTGCAGTGCGGCCGGACGCGCGTCTGCTGACCAAGCCAATTGTCAGCATTCCAGAGAGGTCGGATGGCGAGCGCGTGTTACGTACGGTACTGCTGTGCGCAATCTGTAGACCCTTACATGAGAGTAAGAATGCAGCAATTATTTTTAGTTGCAAAACACAAGGGAAGATATGTAGAAATGGAGAAGTAGAGTTACAAAGCTAGTACTGAGGGGATCATAGTTTGTCAGAATATGGTAATAAGAGAGGGTCAGGGTTCATGTGCAGTGAAATTGCTAGTGGGTCAGAAGGGGGCTCAAAGGGCTCGAAGCAGTATGGGACTTAACATCTGAGGTCATCAGTCCCCTGGACTTAGAACTACTTAAACCTAACTAACCTAAGGACATCAAACACATCCATGGCCAAGGCAGGATTCGAACCTGCGACTGTAGCATCAGCGCGGTTCCAGACTGAAGCACTGAGAACCGCTCGGCCGCAGCGGTCGGCTGCGTTAGAAGGATATAAGAGAAGGCTATAAAGAAGTGATCGGGCTGGAATTGTACTTTCAACTGGTCAAGGCGCATTGGTTGTACTCTACTAGTGACAAGATGGTAGTGGTTGCTAGTTGTTTTGAGCAGGGGAAGTTTACGTCAGCATAAAGGCTAGAATTAAATGAGTAGTTCCTTAAGAAAGGGAATAGCATGCGAGGTACGTGGTCTATTTCCTATCTACCTGCCACGAGTCCACGATATCAGGGGTAACTCACCTGAACATTTAACAGCCTCGTTTGTATTGGCCAGAGGAGCCCGTGGGAGTACTGCCAGACGCTAATCTAACCAGCGTCAATGAATCTCTGGGGCCAGAATAATTGCAGTCTATGAATACGCTTCTGGTGAGTCCTGTAATCATGTAAGCAAATCGATTACGAGCTTGGTGATTCAGAGAGAATATTCACTAAACACATTTTATTCAGGTTAAAATTATAAAAAACGCAGAGAATTATTAATTGTTCTTGGCGGTATGGATGTGAATAGGAATCAGTAATACCCCTACTAATATCTGAATATAATACCCCTACTGATATCTGAATATATTTGTCATCGTTAATTCGTTTGTACGCTCTATCAAACAGCTTCTCTCTGACGATGAAATTTTGAAACGCGTATTGCTTAACAGAGAATTGTCTGACTAAGACCTTTCCATATTTCAAAGCTGTCCCAGAAATATTTATCTTAACTAGTGAATTTACTCGAAAAATAATTAAAAACCTACTCCGAACATAACTCTGGCTAAGACGGACCAGAAAAAGATTGCTTTAATGATCTGATTTACACTGTACTTCTTTCTCTGAATTTTTCGGTCAATATCATGGAGATACACTTAGATTCCGTCCATCCCTCAAGCTAACCAATCTAATGGGCTCTCTGTTCGTCCTTGCGGATGAGGAGCGGAGGCTCCTACGAGTCCTGAAGAAGCCAGCATCACAGTTGCATGATTTACAGTTCACACCAAGTATTAGGTTGGCACATAAGCTTAAGTAAAATATGTACCTCTGCACTACAGCTACCTACTCAAGGAACCACATCCGTAACACTCATTCATCTCATAACTGATAGGTGCATAATAGGAATGGAAAAAGGATGTACATCGTAAAATAAATAAATAAATACAATCGCGTCCATCTCTTCGCCAGAGGCTCTCGGTATGTGAACTAAATAAAAAGATGACCAGTATGTCACTTAAAAATGTAAACACGGAGTTACTTTGAGGATATTTAATGAGGCAGAACAATCAGTTCCGTTTCTGGATCTTACTGTAAAAGCATCAAAAGTTAATTTAGCTCATTCCTGCTTTTCGTTCTTTGGGAATACTATATCAGAGTAGGGGGTACAGGCTGATAAAGAAAGAATGCGTGCTATTAATAAGTTTCCTTCATCAGAAAATATTAAAGGCGTAGCTAACTTCATTGGAACGGCAATATCTTCAGGAAGTTCATACCTAACTTCGCACAGTTAGTGGCAACCCTTAACGAACTGCGGAGAAAGGGGAGAAATTTCGTTGGTCGGATTTTCAAGTAGTTACTTTTGAAGGATTGAAACATACGTTGATGAATGCTCCTGTTTTACCTGAGACTGATTTTAAAAAATAGTTGGTACATCAGACCGACGTGTCCATGATCAGGGTGGCGGTCATCCTTTTGCAAGGAGGGAATGGTGGACATGGGCCAGTAGCATATCCTTCCACAGCATTCTCGGAATTATAAACATGTTTTTCAGCGTATGAATTAGAAGCACGAGCGGCATTATTCACTATAGGAAAATTCCGTTTTCATCTGTAGCACAAAAGCTTTAAGTTGGAAACTGGCAACACCGCACTGATTTTGGTGTCCTTTCACCTAATGAAAACTTGAAGAATTGTTTGATGAGCGGTACGTTTGTCTGCTTTTACATTTGAGGTCAATCACGGAAATATTATTTCTGGTAGTCTGATATTTATTTTCGAGGAAGAATTCAAAGAGAATTAGGAAGAAGGAAATATGGGAAAGGTAATGGAAGCTGAAAATGAAATAAGGCTGAATAATATATTGCTGAATTTATCAGGGCTCTGTAAGGATCTGGGTTCATGCCGGGATACGGATAATGAGTTAAGACCTCTTTTTTTTTTTAAAAAAAAAAAGGAAAGGAGAAACAGAAAATAAAGAAGACGTAAATGGGTAGCTACTAAAACCTGACCATTATGTTACTACACACAATCATGGATTGGTAATAGAAAAAAACTAGTTCTGCCTGAAGAATTATTGGCACCTGAATTTATGTTCTGTCATGAGTCTTTCATTGATGGGTATTTAGGCATATACAGGACTAGGATGAAAGTTAGGAAGTATTCACATCAAAAGGAATGGATGTAGGTATCCAAAGGTTAGTGCGATAGTGACAGGTTGGTAAAATGAGTTAAGCACGTAATGGTAAGCCGCAAGGTTGGTTGGTATCGAATAGGGGAATGTCTGCAATGGATAGATTCTTTATACTGCAGGGCTTCCCAACGTGTGGTCTGCGGACCCCTCAGGGGTCCGCCGGCTCTTTCTAGGGGGTCCGCGGCCACCCTTCACCAAATCGTGTAAAATAATGAGTAAATTTATTGAATAACAATGTGAAAATCAAATTCATCACTATTTTTTTGTGTGAAAAAAATGTGTACTTTTACATCAGGTCGTATTCCCAAGCAGCCTTAGCGGTTCCTAAGTGAGAACGCATCTCAGTTTAGTGCCAGTGAATGTCGCTTCTCGATCGATTGTTTCGCAACAATATGGGGTCGTTTGTGCGCCGGCTCACGGGGGTAGATGAACTGAAACCTTTTACGCATTCGCGTAGGGAGCTTTGTCAACCAATCACAGCACTCGCTGGCACGTATGCGGCCCCAGGCATCATTAAATGTCAAACTTGCTTTGTCAATGCACTATCTATTTCATAAGTCGATTTTTGACCTTCAAGTTGTTTTCATTCATCTCTAAACCAAAGACTATTGATACTTTGGTGGGGAGGGGGCGGGGAGGGGGGGAGTGGGGTGTCATTGGGAACAGACTAGGGGTCTGCCATGGATTTTCGACTGAAGAAGGGGTCCAGCAGGTGAAAAGGTTGGGAAGCCCTGCTTTATAGGATTTTAGGATCATACTCCTAGATCAAAGGATGGAAATAAGTATTTGCTAGTGGTAGTTGATGGGTGTTGGTTGGTTGGTTTGTGGGATTAAAGGGACCAGACTGCTACGGTCATCGGTCCCGATGGGTGTTCGTCTGGTTAATTCCCACTCAGAGGGATAACGGCAGATGTCAGTGTGATGGCCTTTAGAAACGTTTTTCTGAGTTTTGGGTTCTCCAAATCTGTTGTAAGTGATAACACATCCGCAAGCCTCTGAAATAAATTTAAAATATTTTGTTTTAGTCACGTTATTAGCCATTTGACAATAACGCTATATCATTCACTACCTTTCTTTGCGGAAAGGGTAAATCCTAATCTCCCAGCGGCTTTGGTTCTGTACCACCATAAAGATCAAATTAGATGGGATTAGACCATTCCATGGCTAAGAAATGTGTTGTATACAGCTAATCACGAGCGTCCTTGACTTCCGCTTCTAAGTTAATGATTACTTGCATAACTAGCTCACCGTTGTGGGAGATGAATGATTTACTCTCTGAGAAGTACGATGCCGACACAATGAAGGAAGATAGGCATGGTGCAAAGGCCAACATATTAGCTGCACATCGTAGAGAGAAAAAAAGTTATTACTAGCGGGAGGCGGCCCGCGGGCGTAAAGGCCGGAGACCACCATTCTATCGAAAATTTCTGAGCAATTAGCTACGAAGCTAACAAGGTTACAAGTAAAATATTGCCCAGATTACTGGGTCGGTGTTACGTTACTGAAATGTTTATTTATTTATCGTATGATGAGAGACAAACATAGAGAGCTACTTAAAACAAATATATACCTTCGTATACAAGTACACATGCTTAAGTTCGTAATTGGTTCACAGCTGTAATTCTAGACTGGAAAACCAGTCATAATATTCCGATGACGAATTTGAAGCTCTTCAACTGTCTCTTTGAATACTCTGAGGGATCATTCAAATGTTGTGTGCTATACTGTTTGCTGTTCTTCACCGTAGCCACATTCAGAGGAGGACGTCCAACTTCAATGCTGCCACAGAGCTCCATACCTGCACCAATCAGTTCTGATCCCATTCAGTTTGTACCAGTGCTGCTGTGATACATGAAAAACTGCTGATCGCTTCCAGGTAGATTTGATTAGTTACTGCTGCCTCTTGGAAGATTGCTGATGCCACAGGGCGTGCATGATGAACAGGTGCTCGATCGTGTTGAGAGACGCAGTCGCCATCCCCGAGTTGCTCTTCAACAGTAGGAAAGAAGAAGGTGATTCAAACACCAGTGTAGGCCTATGCGATTTCAGTCTTTTTTCTGGGGTTATCAACCGAGTGGTGGCGTCGTCATGTCGCAACGTTTCAGTGAGTTGAAGTTACTGCCCTGGAGGTTGACTGCAATGCGCATTATAGGTTTCTACACTTCAGTCATTGGGTTTCAGGTAGTGTAATTACTGAATGAATAAGTAACTCGTGGTTGGTATTTATCTTTGCATACACATTCCGCAATGACTCTGATCTTCGTATAGCCGGGCAAAGTTGTTACTAACAAGGGAACCTCCCCATCGCACCCCCCTAAGATTTAGTTATAAGTTGGCACAGTGGATAGGCCTTGAAAAACTGAACACAGATCAATCGAGAAAACAGGAAGAAGTTGTGTGGAACTATGAAAAAAATAAGCAAAATATACAAACTGAGTAGTCCATGCGGAAGACAGACAATATCATGGACAATGTGAGCTCAGGAACGCCGTGGTCTCGTGGTTAGCGTGAGCAGCTGCGGACCGAAAGGTCTATGGTTCAAGTCTTCCCTCGAATGAAAAGTTTAGTTTTTTATTTTCAGACAATTATTATCTGTCCGTCATCACTTTTTTGGGAGTGATTATCACATCCACAAGAAAGCCTAAATCGGACAAGGTAGAAGAATCTTTTTACCCATTCGCCAAGTGTACAAGCTAGGTGGGTCGACAACATATTCCTGTCATGTGACGCATATGCCGTCACCAGTGTCGTATAGAATATATCAGACGGTCGCAGAACACATATACTAAACTTGTTACAGTGAACAGAGACGTCAGTGAACGAACGGACAGATCATAACTTCGCAAAAATAATGAAAGAAAATTTTGCTCTCCAGGGAAGACTTTAACCCAGGATCCATCTCCTTTCGTTTTTTTTTTTTTTTGTTCGTTGTTTGTTATGGTTCGTTGTATTTCGTCGTAGCGGACGTCACATGACATCCGTTGAAGTTCGTTGTTGATCTTTTCAGTAAGTTGTTTTTTTTTATTTTATTTTATTTTTTTATTTTATTTTTTTTTTTAATTGCAGAGGCCAGCCAGCTCTCTGACCGAACACGCTGAGCTACCGTGCTGGTGTCAATCCGAAACTGCTCACGCTGACCACAGGACCACGGCGCTCTTGATCCTACATTATCCTTGATGTTGCCTATCTTGCGCGTGGACTACTCAGTTTGTATATTTTGCTTATTTTTTTCATAGTTCCACACAACTTCTTCCTGTTTTCTCGATTGATCTGTGTTCAGTTTTCCAAGGCCTATCCACTGTGCTAGCTTATAACTAAATCTGAGGGGGGGGGGGGGGGTGCGATGGGGAGGTTCCCTTGTAAGTACCGGCAGCCAGTGTGTGTTTGTCGAATGAATACACTCTGCAGTGAGAAGCACTGCTCGATTGAGCTGCGTGTCAATTGTTTCAGTGTGAGTACCGTTTCGATAGTTAGAACACGATTATTCTGCGACTTAGTATGATTGAGTTATAGCTGATAATCTAAGGACTGTTGCAGTGGCACACTAGATGGTTCCTGTTAAGTTCTTGATTACATTGTACCGACTTTTGGTTCCAGTTGCCACTTTCCTGTGTTGGATTTTCTTTCTCAGAGATCTATCCAGGGTCACACCTACACTATATGATCAAAAGTATCAGGACAACTGGCTGAAAATGACTTAAAAGTTCGTGGCGACCTAATTCGGTAATGCTGGAATTCAGTACGGTGTTGGCCCGTCCTTAGCCTTCATGACAGATACCACTCTCGCAGGCATTCGTCCAGTCAGGAATTGGTAGGTGTCTTGGGGAATGGCAGCCCATTCTTCACAGAGTGCTTCACTGAGAAGAGGTATCAATGTCGATCGGTGAGAGCTCGCACGAAGTCGGCATTCCAAAACCTCCAAAAGTGTTCTACAGGATTCAGGTCAGGACTCTGTGCCGGCCAGTCCATTACAGAGATGTTATTGTCGTCTAACTACTCGGCCACAGGCCGTGCTTCACGAACAGGTGCTCGATCGTGTTGAGAGGCGCAGTCACCATTCCCCAATTTGCTCTTCAACAGTAGGAAGCAAGAAGGTGCTTCAAACATCAGTGTAGGCCTATTCGATTTCAGTCTTTCTCAACGTATTCCACTGATGAATTCTTCTCGAGTTATCAGCCGAGTGGTGGCGTCGTCTTGTCGCAACGTTTCAATGAGTTTCGTACCCATCATCTTCTGGTGAAGTCGACTTTGCCAGAAGATGATGAGTACGAAACTCATTTAAACTTTGCGACAAGACGACGCCACCACTCGGCTGATAACCCGAGAAGAATTTATCATCAGTGTAAGCATGTGCTGAGATAGTGCCACGTAAAACAACAAGGGCTGCAAGCCGCTCCATAAAAAACACCACCACACCATTACACCACCACCTCCAAATTTTACTGTTGGCACTACACACACTGGTAGATGACGTTCACCGTACCCACACTCTGCCATCGGATCGCCACATTGTGTGCCATCATTCGTCACTCGATACAACGTTTCACACTGTTCATACGTCCAATTTTTACGCTCCTTACACCAAGCGAGTCGTCGTTTTGCACTTACCAGCGTGATGGGTGGATTATGAGCAGCCGCTCGACCATAAAATCCAAGTTTTCTCATTAGATTACGAACGAATGAAGGCGTAAGAGGTTGAACGTGTCATACGGAATTAAATGCATCTCACAGCACAAGACATCCTCGAGGGTGGGAACGGGACATGATGGCCAGGCCTCGGGTTGTAACTCCTACCCACTTTGCCCCCACGCTTCCCTTTGATTGGTAATTAAAATGGTCTCGGTAGCGGGTTCGAAACCCGCCAGCGGTTAAATTTTGATTCATTAAATCAGCATTGGCGGCCAAAGACTTCCGATATAAGAAGTCACCCTTATTCTACTAACGGCCTTGTAAAAGGGGGCGGAGGAGCGGACAGAGGTTCAGGGCACTCTCTTGTTCTTGGGGTGGGAAACTGCCCCTAAAGGCGGAAGACTCAGCAATGATGAATGGCGTAAGGATGCAGAAGGCAAATGAAACCACTGCACTAAAGGCGCATAACGTGTATCCAAAGGACATGTGGTCTGTAATTGAAAATGAGTCATGATGATCTCTCCATTGGACAAAGACTCCGGAATAGTTGCCCATTTGGATCTTCGAGATGGGAATGCCAATGGGGAGGTGACCATGAGAAAAAGGTTAAACGACCAGCGGAAGGATAACGTTCTACAAGTCGTGGCACGGAATGTCAGAAGCTTGAACGTGGTAGAGAAGCTAGTTAATCTGAAAATGGAAATGCAAAAGCTCAATCTAGATATACAGTAGGGGTCAGTGAAGTGAAACGCAAAGAAGACAAGAACTTCTGGACAGATGAGTATAGGTTAATATCAACAACAGTAGAAAATGGTACAACGGGCGTAGCACTCGTTATGAATAGAACGGTAGGGCACAGAGGGTGTTATTGTGAACAATTCGGTGATAGGATTTTTTTTATTAGAATGGAGAGCAAACCAACAGAGACAACGATAGTTCAGGTGTACATGCCGATCGCAAGCTGAAGATGAAGAGATAGAGAATGTATATGAGGATATTGAAAGGATAATACAGTACCTAAAGAGAAATGAAAATCGTGTTAGAATTAGATTTTAGGAGACCTTTCGGGGACTTAAGATCAAATAAGACAGAATGGATTGATAACATTTCATCGGTTTTTCTAAAATCACTGGGGGACCGGGCAGAAAAACGACTATTAAAGTTGGTGTGTAGAGTGTATGAGTCTGGCGACACACCACCTGGCTTTCGGAAAAACACCATTCATACAATTCCGTATACTGAAAGAGCTGAAAAGTAGGAGAATTATCTCACCATCAGCTTAACTATTGATGAACCCAAGTTGCTGATAAGAATAATCTGCAGAGGAATGGAAATGAAAAGTGAGAACGAGTTAGATGACTATCAGTTGGGCGTCAGGAAAGGCAGAGGAACCAGAGAGGTAATTCTGCCGTTGCAGTTGATAGTGGAAGCAAGACTAAAGATAAATCAAGACACCTTCGCAGCATTTATAGACTTGGAAAAGGCGTTCAGCAATGTAAAATGGAGTAAAACGTTCGAAATTCTGAGAAAAAGACATGGAAGCTATAGGAAGAGACAGGTAATATACAACATGTACAAGAGCTAAGAGGGAATAATAAGAGGGGACTGCCAAGAACGAAGTGCTCGGATTAAAAAAGGTGCAAGACAAGGATGTAGCCTTCCACCCCTACAGTCCAACCTCTACACTGAAGAATCAATGATGAAAATAAAAGGAAGGTTAGGGAATGGAATTAAAATTCAAGGTGAAAGGATACCGACAATACGATTTGCTAAAGACATAACCTAACCTAACCTGACCTAACCTTGCTATCCTGAGTGAAACTGAAGAAACATGATCTGCTGAGTGGAATGAACAGTAGAACGAAAACAGAATACGGATTGAGAGTAAATCGAAGGAAGGCGAAAGTAATGAGAATTAGCTGAAATGAGAACAGCGAGAAACTTAACATCAGGATTGATGGCCACGAAGTAGATGAAGTTAAGGAATTCTGGTGCCTAGGCAGTAAAATAACCAATGACGGCCGGAGCATGGAGGACATGAAAAGCAGACTAGCACTGGTAAAAAGGGCATCCTCACCAAGAGAAGTCTACCAGTATCATCATAGGCCTCAATACGAGAAAGAAATTTATGAGAATGTACGACTGGAGTATACCATTGTATGGTAGTGAAACGTGGACTGCGGGAAAACCGCAACAGAAGACAATCGAAGCATTGGAGACGTTGTGCTACAGACTAATATTGAAAATTAAATGGAGTTATAAGGTAACGAATGGGAAGGTTCTGCAAAGAATCGGAGGGGAAAGGAATATATGGAAAACACTGACAAAAAGAAGAGACAACGTGACAGGACATGTGTTAAGGTATCAGAGAATGACTTTCAAGGTACTAGAGGGAACTGTAGCGGGCAAAATCTGTAAAGGAAGACTGAGACTGGAGTACATCCAGAAAATAATTGAGGACATAGGTTGCAAGTGCTACTCTGAGATGAAGGCATTGGCACAAGAGAGGAATTCGTGGCGGGTTGCATTAAACTTGTCAGGAGACTGATGACTACAAAAAAAAAAAAAAAAACAATGTAACACACTTCACAGAGCCCTAAAATGGGTGTTAAAAATGAAATCCTATCGTTTTATCGTTCAGCGTACAAAAATCTATAAATACTAGGTATTTTTTCGATACATAAATGTTTCTTTGCTGAACAGTTTTATCAGTGGATGTAATATACACTTCGCGGTTAGTTATTTTGATGGAAAAACTTTCCTTATGTCTGCGTAGTATCTTATATTGTTTCGGATTCCCCAGTACGAGTGACCACAAACCGTGTTCTATTTACGCTAAGTACTCGTAAGATTGAAATGTCTGATTCCTGTAGTTTGCAAACAGGAAAGCGATAATTTGAACTGATATTTATTGCACCACTTCAGCAAAAGTTCATTAGTAGAAGTGAAATGTGTATTGCATCAAGTACGTTTTACTGATGATGTTAAAGAGCAATAAGTAAAACGTAAAATTAGTGGATAGACCTTGTGTTAAAGTATTTTAATGGTATCCGGTATAGAAACAAATATTACTCCTCATCCTCTATGTTAGTTTCGTCGCAGCTATGTCGGTAGAAAGTTCACCTGCTCAGCCGTTGTTACTGGAAGCTATAGTCGCCAACAAGCTGAGGCAAGAGGAGCTGCTACCGCCTCCTAGACTATCAGTGCGGAATTTTTATTCATGATGGATTTCTCACAAATTTCTAGCAGTGTTTTTCTGCGACTGTAGTAAATCACAGATTTAGCGTTTCCAAGTGCAATGGGAAGTTCTGTAACTTTAGCAGCACAGCTGCACTACAGATCCGATTCCTGGGATCTCATAAGAATTTTGAAAAAATATTTTTTGGCGCAGGCGGCAGAGAGTCAGGTCCGCCACATCTCATGTGTCACAATCAGTATCTCGAGTAAACGAATCGAGTCCCAAGTAAGGAGTGCAAATGGGCGGAGTATAACTACACCCAGTACACCATTCCACGAGCCTAGAATACGGGCCCATAACATGTACCGAACGAGGTGGTCAGTGGTTAGCACACTGGACTTGGTTTCGGGAGGATGACAGTTGAAATCCGCATTCTGTTCTCCTGATTTAGGCTTTCGTTTTTCCAAAATGGTTCGAATGGCTGTGAGCACTATGGGACTGAGGTCATCAGTCCCCTAAAACTTAGAACTACTTAAACCTAACTAACCTAAGGACAGCACGCACATCCATGCCCGATTCGAACCTGCGACCATAGCGCCGCTCGGCCACATCGGCCGGCTTAGTTTTTTCCCTAAATCGCTTCAGGCACATGGCGGGATGGTTCCTTTGAAAGAGCACGGCCGACTTCCTTCCCCATCCTTCCCTAACCCGATGGGACTGATAACTTCACTGTTTGGTCCCCTCCCCAAATCAACCAACCAACCATAACATGTAACATCAGAAATCAGCCTCTCCACGCCATCATAACACTGATGGAATGTGCGAAGGCAAGGGGAAATAGTAACAATTGAGACACCATATAGGAGCGAATTCATCTGTAAACTCTGAATAATGTGGGCAGATGACTGCATAGTTGGCTACAATGACCTTAAGTACAGCTAAAATTCACCCCATTTCAAAAGACGGACTCTCAGTGTTTGTTTACCTGTCTGCACATCTGATTCCGAGCTAATGACAATGACGCTAATAAATGGATAACTTTGCTGTCGAATCGTAATATGCTGCCTGCTCCGTGAGTGAAGACTTCGCCTTTGAGACTGTGACCAGCTGGTTGTAGTGAGACTTCATCGCTGCCCATCGCCAATGTTGTCTGGTTACCTTCGTGACTGATAAAAGATGTGGACTAGCCTGGACTTGCTCTTGGTGGAGAGCCATATCAAATGATGCCTAACCACAATGTTCAACCTGTTGGGTGAGACACCAGTCTCGAACCTCAGTTTGATCCCCCACCTGTGGTCTAGTGGGAGGTCACCCTAGGGTGTAGCAGGCGGCAAAAGACTCCCAGGGGGCTGCATATAATCCTCCTGGGTTAGTCTGACAAACAGGTTCCAGGTTCTGTCTGTGGCTGACACTGTCGCTGAGCCAGATGACATCACCTGTCTTGTTTCAGAGGAAACCTCTCTGCCTACAAGATCCAGACAATCACAGAGGTTAGGATTATTGATAGTTGGGAGCTCCAACGTTAGGAGCGTTATGGGGCCTCTTAGAGACATGGTTGCCAAGAAGGGGAAAAAATCCAGTGTGCATTCCGTGTGCATACAGGGTCGAGACATTCCAGACGTGGAACAGATCCTCCTGGATCCCACGAAGAGCACAGGATGCAGCTAACTGCAGGTGGTGGCTCACGTGGGTATCAATGATGTGTGTCACTTTGGATCAACTCTCTGGTTTCGAGCGGCTAACAGAAGTGGTAAAGGCTGCGAGTCTTGCTTGCGAGGTGAAAGCAGAGCTCAGCTTCTGCAGTATAGTCGACAGGACCGATTGCAGACCTCTGGTACAGAGCCAAGTCGTGAGACTGAATCAGAAGCTGAGACGGTTCAGCGACCGTGTCAGCTGCAGGTTCCTTGACTTGCGCCAAAGGATGGTTGGGTTTCGGGTTCCGCTGAATAGGTCAGGAGTCCACTATACGTAGGAGGCGGCTACGCAGGTAGCAGGGGCTGTGTGGCGTGGACTGGGCGGTAATTTAGGTTAGAGGATCTCGGGAAAACACAAAAACTGATTCAGCTACAAAGCGTGCAATCCCAACACGGGAAGAACGTAGAGACAGGAACCATCGGTATAACACTTGTCAGTTGTGGTAGCTGTGTTGGGAATGTACCAGAGCTCCAAGCCTTAATAGAAAGCGCTGATACTCAAATAGCTACAGACACTGAAAGCTGGCTAAAGCCGGAGATGAGCTCAGCCGAAATTTTTGCGAAGAACAAAATGGTGTTCCGAAAGGATAGGCTAAACACGGTTGGCGGTGGCGTGTTCGTGGCTGTTAGAAGTAATCTATCTTGTCGCAAAATTGAGATAGATAGTTCCTGTGAGTTTGTTTTAGGCAGAGGTCATTCTTGGCAACCGGAATAAAATAAATGGGTCCTTTTTCCGACCTCCCAATACAGATGATACAATTCCTGAAAGGTTCAAAGAAAACTTAAGTTTGATTTCAAACACATACCCGATTCATACAGTAATAGTTGGTGGTGACTTTAATTTACCCTCCATATATTGGAGAAAATACATGTTTCATTCTGAAGGTACGCATAAAATATCATCCGCAATTGCCGTCCGGAGTGGCCGAACAGTTCTAGGCGCTACAATTTGGAAGCGCGCGACCGCTACGATCGCAGGTTCGCATCCTGCCTCGGGCGTGGATGTGTGTGATGTTCTTAGGTTAGTTAGGTTTAAGTAGTTCTAAGTTCTATGGGACTGATGACCTCAGCAGTTAAGTCCCATAGTGCTCAAAGCCATTTGAACCATCATCCGAAATTGTGGTAAACGCATTCTCTAATAATTATTTTATGCAGTTACTTCTTGAGCCCACGCGAATAGTAAACAGTTGTGAAAACACACTCGACTTCTTAACAACAAATAATCCTGAGTTAATAACGAGCATCAAAACGAATACAGGTATTAGTGTACACACAGTTGTTGTTGCGAGACCGAACATTGTAACCTCCAAATCGTCCAAAGATTAACCAAAAAGTATACTTCTTCAAAAAAGCATATAAAAATTCACTTGACGCCTTCCTGAGACACAGTCTCCACTCCTTCCAAATTAACAGTATAATTGTAGATCAGATGTGGATTAAATTCAAAGAAATAGTATCGGCAGTAATTCAGAGGTTTATACCAAATAAACTAACGAACAACGGAGCTGATCCTCCTTGGCACACAAACGGGTTAGAACACTGTTGCATAAACAACGAAACAAACATGCCAATTTTAAACAGACGCAAAATCCCCAAAATTGGCGATCTTTTACAGAACCTCGAAATTTAGAGCGGACTTCAATGCGAAATGCCTATAACAGATTCCACAACGAATCTTTGTCTCGAGACATGGCAGAAAATCCAAAGAGATTGTGGTCGTAAGTGAAGTATGTTAGCGGCATGTAACAATCAATGACAAAACAGTGCTGTCAAAGCCGAGGTACCAATCATAGCCTTCTGAAATGCCTCCAGAAAAGAAGACGAAGAAAAAATTCCAGAATTCTAATCAAGAATAGCTACCAACATGAGTAACGTAAAAGTAAATATCCTCGGAATAGTGAAGCATCATAATTCACCTAGAGACTGAATACCGATTAGGCTCCTTTGAGAGTATACTGATGCAGTAGCTCAATATTTAATCATATACAACCGTTTGCTTGACGAAAGTTCCGTTCCCAAAGACAGGAAAGTTGCTCAGGTCACACCAATAGTCATGAAAGGTAGTAGGAGTAATCCACTAAATTACGGGTACATGTCATTAACGTCGATATGCAGTAGCATTTTGGAGCATATACTGTATTCGAACACTACGAATTTAAAAAATGGTTCAAATGGCTCTAAGCACTATGAGACTTAACATCTGAGGTCATCAGTCCCCAAGACTTAGAACTACTTAAACCTAACTAACCTAAGGACATCACACCATCCATGCCCGAAGTAGGACTCGAACCTGTGACCGTAACAGAAGAGCGGTCTCCCGACTGAAGCACCTAGAACGACTCGGCCACAGCGGTCGGCTCATTATGAATTACCTCGAAGAAAACTGTCTATTGACACACAGTCTATATGGATTTAGAAAACACTTTTCTTGTGAAACACAACTAGCTCTTTACTCGCATGAAGTATAGAGTCCTTTTGACAACGGATCTCAGATTGATTCCGCATATTTAGATTACCAGATGGCTTTTAACACTGTACCACACAAGCGGCTTGTAGTGAAGTAGCGTGCTTATGGAATATTGTCTAAGTTATCTGACTGGATTCATGCTTTCCTGTTAGAGAGGTCACAGTTCGTAGTAATTGACGGGAAGTCATCGAGTAAATCAGAAGTGATTTCTGACGTTCCCCTAGGTAGTGTTATAGGCCCTTTGCTGTTGCTTATCTGTTTAAACGATTTGGGAGACAATCTGAGCAGTCCTCTTAAGTTGCTTTTTTTGCAGATGATGCTGTTGTTTATCGACTAATATAGGCATCAGAAGATCAAAACAATTTGCAAAACGATTTAGAAAAGCTATCTGTATGGTGCAAAATTGCCAATTGACCGTAAATAACGAAAAGTGTGAGGTGCTAAAAGGAATCTGTTAAACTTCGGTTAAACGATAAATCAGTTAAATCGTAAGGCCGTAAATACAACTAAATAACGACTGCCTACACTACGCTTGTCTGTCCTCTTTTAGAATACTGCTGCGCAGTGTGGGATTCTTAGCAGATAAAACTGATGGAGTACATCGAGAAAGTTCAAATAAGGGCAGCACGTTTCGTATTATGGCGAAATAGGGGACATGCTGTCACTGAAATGATGCAGGATTTGGGGTGGACATCATTTTCGTTGCGGCGGAATCTTCGCACGAAATTCCAATCACCAAATTTGTCCTCGGAATGTGAAAATATTCTGTTGACACCAACCTGCATAGGGAGAAACGATCACCATGATAAAATAAGGGAAATCAGAGCTCGTACGGCAGGGTGTAGTTGTTCGTTCTCTCAGCGCACTATACGAGATTGGAATAATAGAGAATTTGGAAGGTTGTTCGATGAACCCTCTGCCAGGCACTTAAATGCGATTTACAGGGTATCCATGTAGTTGAAGATATAGATGCAGATGTAAATCACCACTCTGGCTGTACATTGTACTGCCCATAGACTGTACGCTGTGAAACTGATTTGACTCCTGAGCTTCATTACACCAGTCATCCGTAACATGCTGTTGGCAGACGCGTAAGTGCACATCCGTCTTGTAAGATCACTTAGGCTGGTTGCACGACTCCCTGGTGAGCCACGGTAGTGTCGCGCCAGCGGACTTTCTTTCAGGCTACCTGCCCACCACTGTCGAGTACTGACAAGCGCAACGTCCGCGAGCTGAGTCCACATTCCTCGTCACATTCGAATGTGCGTTTCAGCATGCCATTTGATTGATTTGATATATTGTAAAATTAGAAATAATAAATATGTTGCGCAAAAGCGCTGTTCAAATAAGCCTTTGGGCGTGTTACAGCTACTCCCAGCAGTTCCCACACCCGCTCTCCTACACCTGTATTTCTACCAACTCACCTGTTCAGGCTTCACGCTCCTGAGATTCATGACTCTAGTGGTGGCCACTCTGTACTACGTATCTTGTGTTATTTCTGTGGTGTCATTACCAGACACCACACTTGCTAGGTGGTAGCTTTAAATCGGCCGCGGTCCATTAGTACATGTCGGACCCGCGTGTCGCCACTGTCAGTGATCGCAGACCGAGCGCCACCACACGGCAGGTCTCGAGAGACTTCCTGTAGCACTCGCCCCAGTTGTACGAACGACGTAGCTAGCGATGCACACTGACGAAGCCTCGCTCATTTGCAGAGCAGATAGTTAGAATAGCCTTCAGCTAAGTCAATGGCTACGACCTAGCAAGGCGCCATTAGTAGTTTATTGCCTGAATCTACAGAGTCTCAATTGTATCGTCAATAACGATGTACAACAAGGATAGATTAAAGTTAAGTATTCCAGCAGCTACGTACTTTTCTTTATAGCATTCATTACGTATCCTGTTTCAGACCTCACGCCATCCTTCGTGAGCTTATAGCGTGCATTGCGGTCCCTTCAAACCACACTGTGTCGGCACTTCTGTCGACACATCAATTTCGGTTGGCATACTTGAAAGCCGTGTGTTGCTGACGACTTTTAAGTCATGTATTCGTGTCCGGTTGTTAAGCACTTGTATGACTCAAGGATCCTTTGGCTGATATCTACGAGTGTTTGAGTAGCATTATCTTTGCTCTATGTAGCTACTGATGTTACTATGTTTCTTGGTGCTCACAAAATGTATGTGTGTGAATTCAAAACTGCTGAGGTCATCGGTCCGTAAACTTACACACTACTGAAACTAACTTGAAGTAAGTTATGCTAAGAACAACACACACACGCATGCTCGAGGGAGGACTCGAACCTCCGGCGGGAGGGTCCGTGCCATCCCTGACATGAGGCCCCTATCCGCGTGGCCACTGCGCGTGGCTTTGTGTTCCCATTTGAATTCGTGAGGGTAGCGCAGCCACCGTGAACAGCACTCCTCGCTTTCTGCAGTAAATGTACTATCTTTTGAAGTACATCAGTTTTGTCTTTAGACATTTATATGGGCATATTAAAGCTACAACGTCGAGGAAGTGGGGGACATGATTGCTGGCTGACGCTGCATTCGCAAAATTATATGTTCTAAGTCATCACCTTTTCCTCTTCGGTCATGGTGTGGCTATAATTCACTTATCTCATTATCTTCCCGGTCATTTGAAATTTTACATGCGTTTGTATAAAGTTGTACTATTTTCTCCGTGATTTTTAAAGGTATCTGTTTGTAAAGACACGTCGCCCATTGAAAAAATTTTTAGGTATTATTTATGATCCTTTGAATCTACTTTCTTTAGAAAACATAAAAATAATTTCAATTACAATAACTGTGTTTCTTACATCGTTATTTTTCACACTTTCTTGTCGATCCATACTTGTGCTCTCGTTTGAGCAATATATTCAGCCAGGAGAGAACATGCTGAAACAGATCTTTAATTTAAATAAAGTTATCAGCTGAACAACGTTAGAGTGACCTGCAGTGTATCTTCAAAATACGACCTCTGCATCGAAGAAGCCTTTCAGATTGGCCGTCAAATGAGTCATATTCAGTTGATTAGGTTAATCAGCATTGAACGCATCATTCCTGCAAGCAGTGTGTGGTGAACTCTGGAGAATTCTTCTCTCTCAGCTGTCGGACGTGAAATGACGAGCAGATGACTAATGAGATTGCCCCACGTTGGGAGATAACAATTAATTGATATCAATAATTAAATGAAATCGCCGGCCGAAGTGGTCGTGCGGTTAAAGGCGCTGCAGTCTGGAACCACAAGACCGCTACGGTCGCAGGTTCGAATCCTGCCTCGGGGATGGATGTTTGTGATGTCCTTAGGTTAGTTAGGTTTAACCAGTTCTAAGTTCTAGGGGACTAATGACCTCAGCAGTTGAGTCCCATAGTGCTCAGAGCCATTTGAACCATTTAAATGAAATCAGACACAAGGGGTACATAATTAAGAAGTGCCAAAAAGTATAGTGAACTCGAGAAAGTAAATGAAATAACAAATAATGGGTACAAAATTGAGGGGTTCATGTATGAATGTAAAAGACTGTTTACATGATCAAAACATGAAAGAAATATATTTTCGTGCTGTTTACATAAACCAAAACGAAGTTGTAGATCTCAGGGCCGATTTGACTGGGCGTAGACAAGACCCAGTAATGTAGGCGAAGGAGGAGGGAACGAATCGTGTCACCTTTCTCCATTGTCGTTCGTATACTGCTGCCGGCAGCAGGCGCTGCGTCGGTACGGCGCGTCACCTCTGAGCCGAGCAGCACTGGCGTGTCGGATGCGCTCATCAGCTATCGCGGCGCTGCGTCGTGTCCCAGTCACGATCTCTGCGTTGTCTGCCCGTTGTCGATTGCGTGGCCGAATCTGTGGTATCACGGCGTCGGTAGGTGGATGTTCGCGCTGGGTGGAAGAGCGCCCATGTCCTCTCGCTTCGGCGGTATTTCCACGACTCCCCCTTTCTCGTTTTCCTCCATCTCCCAGCTCAAATGCTCTTCCGAATATTCTTCCTTTCGGCGTTGTCATTGGCGTACAAAATTTTCAATTCAACCCAATGACAGATTGCCGTTTCATCGCCACGCCTCTCTGTGCACGGTGAAAATTTTCAATCTGGCGTGGGCTGGCGTAAGGCTCGTGAACCGGCATCTTTCTCACGATTTCACGTTGTTAACATGTTTTCCTGCATTCCGAGGCTGTTGGGGGAGCAGCTACACAACACTTCCTTATAACCGCTCTCTGTGCGTGAGCCCTGGATAGACTCATGTTTTGGTCCTCTCTCAAAATCTGCTGGCGCCGTCATTTACAAGGAATGTCCTCACTGTCGAGAAAAAACATCGTCTTAAGAATGCTGGCCTCTTTCACACGCCTCCCTGTGCCAATTCCCCTCGCTTTTTCTCGCTCCTCCCTGCGCCTGTGGGGGGCAGGAATTGTCGGCACATCCCTGCTTTCTAAGTCAGGTAAAGTGACTGCCGCCAGAACAGATGAACTCAGATGCTTTCGCGCGTATATTCTTGGCGTTACGTCCCAATGGCTGCAGGTGTCCATCCGCTCTCGGCACGCTTTACGTTGTCAGACGGGCCCTTCGCAATGTCTCCCTCCTTGATTGAGCGAGGCGAGGGCGTCCGCCACGACTTCCCGCTGTGTCCTTGCAGAATGACTGCACGCGGGGGCTCGACCCAGGGTGTCCGGCTAGGCCGATCGCAGCGAGTTCGTGAAAGTGACCGTGATCGGAAGTATTAAATACGCTTAACTTCTCATGGTTGGAAATCGCAGTCATACAATATCTCTTAAAGGACATCATAGTCGCCGTTGACTGTATGAAATACACTCCTGGAAATTGAAATAAGAACACCGTGAATTCATTGTCCCAGGAAGGGGAAACTTTATTGACACATTCCTGGGGTCAGATACATCACATGATCACACTGACAGAACCACAGGCACATAGACACAGGCAACAGAGCATGCACAATGTCGGCACTAGTACAGTGTATATCCACCTTTCGCAGCAATGCAGGCTGCTATTCTCCCATGGAGACGATCGTAGAGATGCTGGATGTAGTCCTGTGGAACGGCTTGCCATGCCATTTCCACCTGGCGCCTCAGTTGGACCAGCGTTCGTGCTGGACGTGCAGACCGCGTGAGACGACGCTTCATCCAGTCCCAAACATGCTCAATGGGGGACAGATCCGGAGATCTTGCTGGCCAGGGTAGTTGACTTACACCTTGTAGAGCACGTTGGGTGGCACGGGATACATGCGGACGTGCATTGTCCTGTTGGAACAGCAAGTTCCCTTGCCGGTCTAGGAATGGCAGATTGATGGGTTCGATGACGGTTTGGATGTACCGTGCACTATTCAGTGTCCCCTCGACGATCACCAGTGGTGTACGGCCAGTGTAGGAGATCGCTCCCCACACCATTATGCCGGGTGTTGGCCCTGTGTGCCTCGGTCGTATGCAGTCCTGATTGTGGCGCTCACCTGCACGGCCCCAAACACGCATACGACCATCACTGGCACCAAGGCAGAAGCGACTCTCATCGCTGAAGACGACACGTCTCCATTCGTCCCTCCATTTACGCCTGTCGCGACACCACTGGAGGCGGGCTTCACGATGTTGGGGCGTGAGCGGAAGACGGCCTAACGGTGTGCGGGACCGTAGCCCAGCTTCGTGGAGACGGTTGCGAATGGTCCTCGCCGATACCCCAGGAGCAACAGTGTCCCTAATTTGCTGGGAAGTGGCGGTGCGGTCCCCTACGGCACTGCGTAGGATCCTACGGTCTTGGCGTGCATCCGTGCGTCGCTGCGGTCCGGTCCCAGGTCGACGGGCACGTGCAACTTCCGCCGACCACTGGCGACAACATCGATGTACTGTGGAGACCTCACGCCCCACGTGTTGAGCAATTCGACGGTACGTCCACCCGGCCTCCCGCATGCCCACTATACGCTCTCGCTCAAAGTCCGTCAACTGCACATACGGTTCACGTCCACGCTGTCGCGGCATGCTACCAGTGTTAAAGACTGCGATGGAGCTCCGTATGCCACGGCAAACTGGCTGACACTGACGGCGGCGGTGCACAAATGCTGCGCAGCTAGCGCCATTCGACGGCCAACACCGCGGTTCCTGGTGTGTCCGCTGTGCCGTGCGTGTGATCGTTGCTTGTACAGCCCTCTCGCAGTGTCCGGAGCAAGTATGGTGGGTCTGACACACCGGTGTCAATGTGTTCTTTTTTCCATTTCCAGGAGTGTATTTATTATTACGATTGCAATATCGGCCTTAGGGTCAGTTTCAAGTAACACTGCTAAAGTTACATTCTGTCAGATTAGAAGAGTATCAGACTTGAGTACATGTCGTCGTCAAAATGCAACCTTTTCACTGCGAGATTCCGACTCATCGGATCTTGTGGGGCGTGGCGAAGAAAAATGGTTGTAAGCACTATGGGACTTAACATCTGAGGTCATCAGTCCCCTAAACTTAGAACTGCTTAAGCCTAACTAACCTAAGGACTCGAACATGCGACCGCAGCAGCAGCGCGGTTCCCGACGGAAGGGCCTAGAACCACTCGGCTACAGCGGCCGGCTCGGACGTATTACAACTGATAGGCTGCACTAGATTAGGTGAATATTTTACTTGCAGTTTATACCAAAGAAAGGAAACAAGAGTAATCTGCTGAACGACAGACTATTATCACTAACGTCGATTTTCAGTATAATTTTGGAACATGTACCATGTTCGAATCTTACGAGTTACCTCCAAGAAAACGGTTTAATGACGAACACCCAAGACGGATTTACAAAATATCGTTCTTGTGAAACACGAACAGCTCTTTATTTTCACGTAATAATAAACGCTATGGACAGAGGGTTATCAGACTGTTTTAAGATTTCCAGAAGGCCTTTGACGACGTTCCTTAGGTGCGACTTCAAACCGAACTGCCTGCCTATGGAGTATCGTCTCAGGCGTGTGACTGGATTCGCGACTTTCTGTCAGAAAGGTCTTAGTTCGTAATAACTGATGGAAAGTCGTTGAGTAGAACGGAAATAATATCTGGAGCTCCAAAAGGAATTGTTACAGGCCCTCTGCTCCTCCTGATAGGCATAAACGATTTAGGAGACAATCTCAGCAGCCCACCTGATAGTTTGGATTGATTTACCTTCTTGTGAAATCATCATCTAATCAAAACCAACTGCGAAATGATTTTGATGTGATACATCTGTATGATACGAAAAGTGAATATCGACTCTAAACAATTACAAGTGTGGAATGAAGCACATAAGTATTAAATCGAATCCGCTAAATTAAGGTCACAGCATAAAACATACAAATCTAAAGGCTGAAAATTCAACTAAAAACTTGCGGATTACAATTAAGAACAACTTAAATTGGGACTATCTGAGAGAAAAAGAGAGAGAGAGAGAGAGAGTGAGAGTGTGTGTGTTTTCAACATGTTTAAGTTACTTTTGACGGTTTCCCCATGACCTTCACTACGAAGGCCGGCACTATCAATGGAAACTCCCCAACGCACCCAATGGATAGCCCGTCAAAAATTGAATGCAGATCAAACACGAAAATAGGAAGAAAGAGTACTGAACTGTAAAAAAGGAAGAAAATAGAAACAGTGAACGGTCGAAGTGCAACAACGAGCTAATTTGAAGAGCCACGGCGTCGTGATTATTTGATCGCAGAGTTTGACTACAAAGAGGACATCACTATAGAAGTATCACTCCTGCCTCAGTTTCGCATTTTTTCACAAAATTATGAACTGTTCGTCAGGTCATTGACGTGTCTGTTCTCTATCTGTTGTCTTGGAAACTGTCTTACTATACACTTGGTATACAATATCAGTCATGTGCTAAGAATACCTTAAAGTCGCAAGTAAGTGTGATAAACAGTGAGAGCAGGCGAGATGCCTCAATGATCTCTCACAGAAATGAAAAGAACAAATAAATACATGTGAACTACGCTTGAACAAAGAAAGTCAAGAGCCAAAACTTCAGAAACGGAACGCAAGAGTCGTGACATGTGGTACTTGTGTAGTACAACTAGGAAGTACGTACCTCTTGAGCCATATCGCCTTGTAGCCATTGGATCCCACTGTGAGGACGATAAAAACGCACAAGATCTCGGATAACAACCTGCTAGTGGTTCGGACCCACTGTAAGCAGTAGGTCTGATGCGAAATAAACGCCGTGTCGGATGTTGTTCGGAATCAGCTTTCATTATAAACTTCTTCCCTACACCTCGCTGTCGCAAACGGACGTTACGCCACGACACGTACACAAATTTGAATACAGCTAACAGGTACATCGATGACCGGACGGGTAGTTCATAATTTTGTGGAAAAAAGAAAATGCGGCCCAAGCGAGGTTTGAGCACGGAGCTCCCGATGTGTGTTCCAACACCGTGACCACATAACCACTACGCCGCCGTTCTCCAAGCTATCTCGATGTTGCAGATCGTCAGCTTGCACCGTTCTCTGTTCCTATTTTACTTCTTTTTTTCCTCGTTTTTTATGCTTGATCTGTATTCAGCTTCTGATGGGCTATACACCGGACCATCTGACAATTAAATTTGAGGTTGAGGTGATTGGTGTTTCCCTTGTGAGTAACTTTTCGTTTCACTGTTTACAAACTGCAGAAACATGATGGCGGACAGATGAACAGTTGAATGTTACCTGGGAGGGAGTTTTGAATCTTTGTGGGGTGTATCTGTCGTTGTGTGTATGTATTTTATAGGAGACAACAAAAAACACATTGATGATCCTGAAAATCCAGAAAAAGAAGAATTGTGTTTTGCTCAAGAGGGGTGGGGCGCCCTCTTCGAGAACAAATCTCTTTGTAAACAAACACAGACAGAAGAACTTCTAGATGATTATTTCAAAATATTTTTCTGGCACCCACCAATATTGGTAGGAAGGATCATCATAATGAAATAAGAGAAGTCTGAGTTCACACGGAAAGATTTAAGAGCCCGTTTTTCCCGTGAGTTATTCGAGATTGGAACAATAGATAAACTGCTTGAAGGTGCTTCGACGCATTCTTTGCAAGGCATTTAACTGTTCACAGTAGAGTAATCAAGTAGATGTTGATGTAGATGTACACCTGAATTTTACTCTCGTGAAATAATTCTTCGTTATTCCGTTACCCTATGAGAAATTCGGTTCATTACAGCGTATTCATTCACAATAGTCAGGCCGCAATATTATTTTTTTGTGGTTCAAAATTGTTACAAAGCGGAATATTTGCAGCTCATTAAAACCAGAGTGATTATGTACTTATAGGTTAAAACTTAAATGTAGTGAACAATTTGACACTTTTCTCAGAGAATTTTGCCGTTTCTTAGATGCGGTACTGTTTTGCAGTCGGTGTGGCTGCGAATCGTTGTAGAACAGTCACGAAATAGTGCCCCCAATCTATCCTCTTACATGCCCGTAGATGCCTTATCGAGCAGCAGAAAAATACCAATTAAGCACAAAGTGCCGATTTGGCATGGTCGCACACTAACATGTGAAGTTGGGGTGAGAAGTATTGCCTTGATTTCTGACCTGGGGAAATAGATAGTAACGGTTAATTCAAGATAGGCTGTGGAGATTTCCAATGTCCCTACCCTCTTCAATTCTGAGGTGTCGTACACGATATCTTCATGCTGTACCTTTTTTCGCAGGCGCCAACGCGTCTGTACCTTTTATGGCCTGTGATGTCATGTACGACAGACGTCACACTTGCTCCGTTCACTTGTTCGTTCTTCTGCAGAACACAACGAGATGTTAGTAGTGATTGCAAAATCCGAATTCTGCAACTGCACAGCATGTCTCGACGAATTACTCGTTAAGATAAAGACATATCTTTTTCTTATTACAAGTGTATTAACGTGCTTTAATAAGCTGTATGTATATCACTCAGTTAATGGATAGCTATAAACTATTGTTGTAACGAATTTATAGGCTTTAAACGTTTGAGTATCATTATATGACATCTCGGGACTCATTGGAAACTTTGTGTACGTCAGTGGAAGACGGGTCATATTTTTTTAGCTTGATCATCAGGTCTGACTGTCACACGGAGAAGGACAAGTCAAAATGACGATCAGAAACCTGCAGAGGTCTTAGCTTTATACGGTGTGAGTACCGCAAATTGTTCCTTTGGCTCACTTCTTACAGGAATCACTTTACATACTCTACAAAACATAAAATTAAATTAGGACAAGTTAACTTAGTACGAACCCATGCAGTAATACCAGGAAAACCAAAAATGCTCTGGAGAATTTTGCTATGGTAATTTTGCTTAAGTTTTTCGAATTTTTGAATTGCAGTAGTTGGAAGTTTTGTTACCAAGTGTGTGTTTTGACATACCTAGAAATCTACAACAAATATTAAGAATATGCATGATGTATATGACATTTTACTTTTTATTTATTCAGCAGCAAGAAGAGGCGAAGTTGAGTGAATAATTTCCAGCGTAAGTCCTGAGGTATCATGTATGATAACACCTATAAAATGTTCACAGATGTTGCAAAGAAATTATTTGAAGGTAACTGGATTTTAACTTGCATTAATACAAAGCAGTTTACATAGTAGTAGCCCAGTTGCAAATTAAATATATGCTCTGGAACAAAGAGGTTATATACGAGAAGTGGCTTTAACATTACAGAACTGATGCAAAAAATATATGTACCAAAACTTATATTTCAAAATCTTAAACATGGTTGTGAAACAGCAACTGTATAATTCAGAACAGATTGAAAAATCAGCCAACCAGTTACAAATAAAGGTTTATTATCCCCTGACTCTGGTTTTGGTATTCGTAAAAATATCTTCTTCTGAAGTATGTGCTGATAAAAGGGCAACACATCTGAAGAAGATATTTTTAGGAATACCAAAACCATGGTCAAGGGAGAATAAACCTGTATTTGCAACTGGTTGGCCGACTTTTCACTCTAATCCAAAACATATATTGTTTATTTGTATTGATGCCAGTAAACATAAAAAACAAAACAAAAATGCTTGAGAGTAATACAATATATTCATTAACATTGGGGGCAATGTTTTGTAAGCAAACAAAGTGTTATGGGTAGTATCAAATTTGATTAACCGGTTTTAAAGTATATTCCCTATTTCCGAACTCCGAACAGTATTAATCTGGCATTTTGGTTTTTTCCAACATTTTTACAGTCGTTCTGACAGTTTTGTATTTCAGATACTTGACTTTCAGAGTGAGCCAATCATCGGCGGAACATTGTCCCCCTTTATTGCATAATTCATTGGATATCCTGGATGTAAACATATGTGGCTGCAATTGCAGATCGTTAAATAAAACAAGTGATACCCTTATTCCCATTAACGGTATAAAAATGTATAGTCGAAATTATCATCAATTGTTAGAGACACAAAAAGTTTTCAGAACATTCTGTAAAATTTAGTTCTTCTCGAGCAATACGGCTTCAGTTTCATCAAATTAATTACACCAAAAATGGCAGTTTAGAGTCTTGTACACGCTTGGAAAATTTCCTGCAGACGCCCATATTCGAGAGTTTGGCGCCTATATGAGCGCGTGTGTGTGTGTGTTTGGCGATGTTGATGATACCGCCCTGACACGGGCAATGCGCTGTTAACAGTAGCCAAGTAGAACGCGCAGGGCGTGCGGGCGCAGAGTGGCTCGCGAGCGGAGCTAATTACTGGAGGCCGCTGGGCGTGGTCTACCACGCCCAGATGAAGCCGGCGAGTGGCGATGCGCCGGTGTTAACGGCTATTTGGGCTTAGCGCCGCTAAAGCATCAAGTTGCGGGCCGGCCAAGTTGCGGCAGCGTCCCGTTAGCCGTGATTAGGGCCCTGCCGGGACGCGGCCGACGCGCTGGGCGGATACGGCCGGGCTTAGTGCCACTGTGCGAGGACAAAGGCCGCAGAGGAAGGCGGGGGGCGGCGCCTTTGTCACGGAACCGTCTCCACAGACCCCCGTGGCGGTGCATCAGTCCTCGATAAGACTGAGCGGCAAATCCGGTTTGCTTCTCCAAGCAACGGGACAACTACTGTCTTATAGTTTAATTACACTACTCACCATTAAAATCGCTACACCACGAAGATGACGTGCTACAGACACGAAATTTAACCGACAGGAAGATATGCAAATGATAAGCTTTTCAGAGCATTCAAACAAGGATGGCGCCGGTGGCGACAACTACAACGTGCTGACTTGTGGAAAGTTTCCAAACGATTTCTCGTACACAAACAGCAGTTGACCGGCGTTGCCTGGTGAAACGTTGTTGTGATGCCTCGTGTAAGGAGGAGAAATGCGTACCATCACGTTACCGACTTTGATGAAGGTCGGATTGTAGCCTATAGAGATTGCGGTTTATCGTATCGCGACATTGATGCTCGCGTTGGTCGAGATCCAATGACTGTTAGCAGAATATGGAATCGGCGGCTTCGGGAGGGTACTACGGAACGCCGTGCTGGATTCCAACGGCCTCGTATCACTAGCAGTCGACGTGACAGGCATCTTACCCGCGTGGCTGTAACGGATCGTGCAGCCACGTCTCGAACCCTGAGTCAACAGATGGGGACGTTTGCCAGACAACAACCATCTCCACGTACAGTTCGACGACGTTTGTAGCAGCTTGGACTATCAGCTCCGAGATCATGGCTGCGGTTACCCTAGACGCTGCATCACAGACAGGAGCGCTTGCGATGGTGTACTCGACGACGAACCTGGGTGCACAAATGGCAAAACGTCATTTTTTCGGATGAATCCAGGTTCTGTTTACAGCATCATGATGGTCTCATACGTGTTTGGCGACATCGCGGTGAACGCACACTGGACGCGTGTATTCGTCATCGCCATACTGGCGTATCACCCGACGTGATGGTATGGAGTGCCATTGGTTACACGTCTCGGTCACCTCTTGTTGACATTGACGGCACTTTGAACAGTGGACGCCACATTTCAGATGTGATATGACCCGTGGCTCTACCCTTCATTCGATCCTTGCGAAACCCTACATTTCAGCAGGATAATGCACGAACGCATGTTGCAGGTCCTGTACGGGCCTTTCTGGATACAGAAAATGTTCGACTTAAGCTCTGGCCAGCACATTCTCCAGATCTCTCACCAACTGAAAACGTCTGGTCAATGATGGCCGAGCAACTGGCTTGTCACAATACGCCAGTCACTACTCTTGATGAACTGTGCTATCGTGTTGAGGCAAGGGCAGCTGTACCTGTATACACCATCCAAGCTCTGTTAGACTCAATGCCCAAGCGTATCAAGACCGTTATTACGGCCAGAGGTGGCTGTTCTGGGTGCTGATTTCTCAGTATCTATGCACCGAAATTGCTTGAAAATGTAATCACAACTCAGTTCTAGTATAATATGTTTGTCCAACGAATACCCATTTATCATCTGCATTTCTTCTTGGTGTAGCCATTTAATTGGCCAGTACTGTAAAATGTGAAACACGGCAGCGTGTGTATATTAGAATTTTAACTTTGAGGGGAGATCATTGAAATCAGTGGTCCTTAAGCCAACTGTATTTGAGAGCTGTGTGGGCCATACTTTCATTGGGTGGTCCTATGGAGATGATAAAGGAGTTCTTACATCACCTTAACTCCAATCATAAGAGTATTAAATTTACTATTGAAAAAGAAATGGTTGTGTGAAATTTGTGGGCATTTTGTTTGGACAGAACACCAGACACTGAATGTGGCATTCAGTTTGTCGTAGGCTCATGCATTCTAATCGCCCGTCGCTGACGGTTAAAACGTCTGCACACAGAGTTTAGTGTCTCGCTGCCCAGTCACATTAATGTGACGGCCATCAAAAAACCGAACAGACATATTTTCCAGTACCGCTGCGAGACGTGTAGGAAGAGAGTCAGTGAGGTTCTGGAAGGTACCGACAGAAGTGTGGAACCGTGCCGACTACAGTCACGTGTCCAGCTGGGCTAAGTTTCACGGCTGAGGATCCATGATGTGATCAGCTCGATCGATATGGTCCTTAATTTTCCAGATTAGGTTACAGTACGGTGACGTTGGTGTCCAGGGAAGTACGGAAAACGCATTCTGGTTCTCTTCCAACTACTCATGTGCAATATGAGCTGTGTCACACTTTCCATTGCAGGCCGGAGTGGCCGAGCGGTTCTAGGCGCTATAATCTGGAACCGCGAGACCGCTACGGTCGCAGGTTCGAATCCTGCTTCGGAATTGGATGTGTGTTTTGTCCTTAGGTTAGTTAGGTTTAAGTAGTTCTAAGTTCTAGGAGACTGATGAGCTCCGAAATTAAGTCCCACAGCGCTCAGAGCCATTTTCACACTTCCCATTCTCCTGGCGAGGAAAGCAAAATGTATCTAGGGGTGGACATGCTGCAGTAGGACACTTGTGTTGACCTATTTTGCCTTCCAGGCTGAGAAAATCACCCAGAGAATGCCACTAAAATATTCCCTCAGACCATAACAGCCCCTCCTCTGGGCTGGACTCTTCCCCGAGTACTGTCGCAGGGCGTACTGCTTTCAGACGTTTGGCGCCGCACATATCAACGGTCATCTGTCAGCTGAGATGGTAACCGGTTGCCATCCAGTGGGCGTCCATTTGCGGTAATGTGGTGCAAATTGCAACCTTCGACGCCCATCAACAGCAGTAATCGTGGGTGCATGAACCAGGCAACTGCTGCGGTGGTCCATATGCGGCGACGTTCGCTGAATGGGCGTTCAGGGGACTCTGTTGGTAAGGCCTTGGATCGTCTGGGCGCACAAATCTACACAGCCTCGTTCACCACTCTCATCTAAGGCCCACGGTGCAACACAGTGACCTCGGCGCCGGCTATGGATAGCGCCATTTTGCCTTGTATGGTATACTTTAACCACGCTGGCATGCAAACAGCTCAGAAACTTAGCCGTTTTCGAAACACTTACTCCCACCGCTCTAAGGTAAATGATCGTATCCTTTTGGGCTTCGACAAATCTCTCCGTTTCGCTTGACATCAACGACTGTCGTTTCCCGCGTCGTACTGACTCACTTTGTGTTCCCGGCACTTCTAGTGCTGCCACCTATCGTCCGTCAGTGGTTACTGCTCTTTGACGTCGAACATACGTGCTGGTCACATTAATGTGGCTAGTTCGCATAATTTGCCAGATGGGCTGGCTCATTCAGTGTTCCGGAAAAACGACCATTCAGCGAACGTTGCTGCATATGGGCCTCCGCAGGGCACAGTTAAATCCAAATACACTACAGATCATTAAAATTGCTACACCAGGAAGAAATGCATATGGTAACCGGGTATTCATTGGACAAATGTATTATGCTAAAACTGACATGTGGTTACATTTCCACGCAATTTTGGTGCATAGATCCTGAGAAATCAGTACCCAGAACAACCACCTCTGGCCGTAATAACGGCCTTGATACGCCTGGGCACTGAGTCAAACAGAGCTTGGATGCAGTGTACAAGTACAGCTGCCCATGCAGCTTCAACACGATGCCACAGTTCATCAAGAGTAGTGACTGGCGTATTGTGACGAGCCAGTTGCTCGGCCACCATTGACCAGACGTTTTCAATTGGTGAGAGCTCTCCAGGCAACGCAGGTCAACTGCTGTTTGTGTATGAGAAATCGGTTGGAAACTTTCCTCATGTCGTCACGTTGTAGATGTCGCCACCGGCGCCAACCATGTGTGAATGCTCTGAAAAGCTAAACATTTGCATATCACAGCATCTTCTTCCTGTCGGTTAAACTACGCGTCTAGAACGTCACCTTCGTGGTGGAGCAATTTTAATGGCCAGTAGTGCACTAGAAACTGAAAAAGAGGAGAGCACGACGGAAAATATGTTTACCTTTTTGTGCCTTTGTTTCCAACAAACGAATTTGGGGTTGTAAGAAATAGTCCGGCAGAGTGGAATACTGCGATTTCTCAACCGTCGAGTTTTTCTCCAAAACAGGATACGCACAGTCTACTCCCGCGTGATGCTCTGTAGTGAATCCAGTTGTCTCCAGATATCGGTGAGTTAAAGAGCAGAAAAGTTATGCTAGTAATTTGACAAATTTTCCTCAGGTGTGTTTCAAAAACATGCAAAAAGTACGGAAAACGAGTACTACCGATAGATACTACGCAATAAACAAGGGAGATTTTTCGCTATGGATACAGGTGGTACTCTTTTTATGTTGTGAAGCCCAAGCTGGGATGTCGGGTAATATAGAAGACTTGGAATTCCATGAAATCCAGCTTCACTGCGCAGTTGCTGAGAACGTACATTACATTTGTCACATTGCAGTTTAGAAGAGTGTAAATCTGGCCACCTGTACTACATAAAGAAATAATTGTTTCAGAACAGTTAGGAAGTTAATAAAAGTTACTGATTTGTTTTCGAACCAAATTATTTTTTCTTTCGCTAGTAAGTAATCCTTTTAATATTTTAAATTAAGAGCGATGTCCTGATTTTTTTTGTGTCTGTAAATATGATTTTCTCCAAAGTTTACTGTCTACATTTTTACGAACCTATTCCATATAATCCTCGATGTGGAACTTTCTTCAAACTTCTTATCGTGGCCAGTTTTTATATTAATTTAACAGATGTATGGACATTCATTTCCAGATACTTGAAGCCTATGACGAAGTGTGTTTGAGAGATAAAGAAAGGTTCAATTTGGAGATACAACTACAAAAATAAATACCCTATCTACTTCTTGCTAGATAGCAAAATAATAACGAAATTTCTGTTTACAGTCGTTTTCCGCCCACCATCTAAGTTTTGGACCGTTGGGATCAATGAAGGATGCTTTGTTGTGATGGAAGGCTGGACACTGTCAAATACCTTACCAGAGTGCTATGGCGTACCGTGGAAAATGCAACACTGAATACCAACTCTGCACTCTGAACACTGTATTTCTTTCGAACGTTCAACGTAGTAAAATAATAGCTTCGCCCATAGCAAAGCATCTTCATGGGACTCCATTATTAAAGAACCGTTCAAAAACAGATTGGCGTAAAATCTGGTGAACTGTGATAGTGAATACCAGTAAACAGCACAAGGTATCACGTAGTTTCCTCTACCTGTTGGTAATGAAGACGACACGTTATGCTGACGGCTGTGGCGACAAGCAACCCTGAGCACAGCGGCGGCGTGTTCCGTGTGTTGCCGCTACCGTAACAGGTGCTAAACTGTACCACAGGCGAAGCTTTCCTCCGGCATCGTGGCTCGCCTGAGGATGACTAACAAATACCGAACCGATATATCGTGAAGTGAAGCAAGCGACGACCTGTCGAAAATCTTAAACTTCACCCGAAGTCTTTACATGTTTTACATCAAATAGATTCAAGCAATGATCCTTAAAAACGAATGAAAAATTCGGAGACATGTGACAAACATAAAATCTATATATTTTATACAGGGTGAACCAGAAATCTAGCGTGAAAATGTCGGAGGCTGTTGGAAGATATTTTTGTACTAAGGACTTATAGTGTCCACTGTCTCGTTACACAGTAATTGCATTACTACATTATGTTTGATTTCACCCCTTACCTTCGCATTGTATTCAATGAAAATATCTGGGCAGGGCTGGAAACCTTAACGATTTGCCTGACTGAAAACAAACGTTCTGTTCACTCACGTTACTTGATATGGACATCAATAAAGCTCTCTTCATGCATCAGCTTAAGGCTTGCACTCACTACTGTTCAGCGTCAGATTTGGTTGTCCTACCGCTGTTAGTTTTACGTGAACGGTGATAGGCAGCAGTACCATGTATACGTTTCCAAGTATTTTGCCTGAAATGACCATCTGGAGAGCGATAACGATGTACACAATTTTAATTTAATTGTCTTGATCGCACAGCTGATATTCAAAAATCTGTGAGTCCAAGACAACTGTATACAAATTACGGATGTGTTTATTGATGAAGAGTTAACAGATAGTGAAATTTTAGTGCATTAATTTAACAGACTGCACTAAGGTTCAGATACTTGTCTGTGGGTGGGACGCCTGAAAAAATGGATAAACGACAGCGGTATCATTCATAGTTCAAGAACTATCGTACAAATTTATTTGATAAAAGTTTTCCCAATACGTGAACAATATCCACTTTTAATTAAGAAAAAAATCAAAGTAATGAGTTAACTCAGACATTCAAAATAACACAATGAATTATTACAATAGTCTCTTAGTGGATCTATTATTTTACTTTACATTAATTCAGCCAGGCAGACGTGTCTTTATGTCAGTGTCATTATTTTATTTCAAAACCGTGGAGTTAATTGATTTAACAAATACAAAAATTCACGTCAAGAAACTTGGAGTTGAATAACTTCCTAAAAGATTTAACTATAGCAAAGACGTTGAGAAGAAGATTAGTAAACATCAAGCTATCAGAAAGATAATCGGAAGAGCTCCAGGAAGAAACACAAATGAAATTCTATAAGGCTATGGCTGTACCTGTTCTTGTATACAGTTCGGAATCAAAGACAGTAACAAAATAAGAAAAATCACGTATACAGGAAGCAGAGATGAAATTCATGAGGTACGTAAGAGGCTGTAATAAAATGGCTTAAATAAGGCATGAAACAATAATACCAGATTTTAAAATCTTTTCAGTTAATGCTAAGATAGAGGAGAAAATAACGAAAAGGAACGATAATGTTGATAGAATGAGAGAAGACAGGTTGTCGAGAAAGATAATGTGTTATCTAGCGACTGGAATGAGGGAACTATATAGTTCTCATAAGAGATGGAATGATGGATGGATTATAGAGACCGGAACAGGTAACTACAACACTTAATCCTTGCAACGAGATGATGATGATGAAAATCTTTAACCCTGGAATTAAATAATTTGGTAAAGGAATTATTCAGATGTGAAACACCATATGGGTGGAATACAGCCATGCTGTGCTTAAATCATTTGGTTAAATTATAGCAAGCTCAGTTCGAAGATACAGTAACTTTGCCGCCAGGACGGACGCCGACAAAGCGGCTCTAGGTAAAACGGCCGGAGCCGTCCGTCAAAGCAAGCTAACAGTCACCCGGTCAGACAAGGCATTGCAGAAATCTGCAAAAAACTGAAACTAAAGTAGCATTACACAGTTACTGGGTGAATAACACGCAAGCCAGCATCCAACCACAAACAAACGCCAAGTATGTGTTGTGTGGCAGTACACCTACATCGAAATCTGTATGGATACTCTGCAAATCACATTTAAGTGCCTGGCAGAGGGTTCATCGAACTACCTTCACAATTCTCTATTATTCCAATGTCGTATAGCGCGCGGACAGAACGAACACCTATATCTTTCCGTACGAGCTCTGATTTCCCTTATTTTATCGTGGTAATCGTTTCTCCCTATGTAGGTCGGTGACAACAGAATATTGTCGCATTCGGAGGACTAAGTTGGTGATTGGAATTTCGTGAGAAGATTCCGTTGCAATGAAAAATTCCTTTACTTTAATGATGTCCGCCCCAAATCCTGTATCATTTCTGTGACACTCTTTCCCATATTTCGAGAAAATACAAAACGTGTTGCCCTTCTTTGAACTTTTTCGATGTACTCCGTCACTCCTATCTGGTAAGGATCCCACACCGCGCAGCAGTATTCTAAAAGAGGACCGACAAGAGTAGTGTAGGCAGTCTCCTTAGTAGATCTGTTACATTTTTTAAGTGTCCTGCCAATAAAACGTAGTCTTTGGTTAGCCTTCCCCACAACATTTTCTATGTGTTCCTTCTAATTTAAGCTGTTCGTAATTGTAGTACCTAGGTATTTAGTTGGATTTACGGCTTTTAGATTAGACTAATTTATCGTGTAGCCGAAGTTTAACGAATCCCTTTTAGCACTCATGTGGATGACCTAACACTTTTCGTTATTTAGAGTCAACTGCTACTTTTCGCACCATTCAGATATACTTTCTAAATCGTTTTGATCTTCTGATGACTTTATTAGACGATAAACTATAGCATCATCTGCAAACAACCTATGACGGCTGCTCAGATTGTCTCCCGAATCGTTTATATAGATAAGGAACAGCAAAGGGCCTATAAAACAACTTTGGAAAACGCCAAAAGTCAATTCTGTTTTACTCGATGACTTTCCGTCAGTTACTACGGACTGTGACCTCTCTGACAGGAAATCACAAATCCAGTCACATAACTGGAACGATATTCCATAAGCATGCAATTTCTCTACAAGCCGCTTGTGTGGTACAAGGTCAAAAGCCTTCTGGAAATCCATAACACGGAATCGATCTGAAATCCCTTGTCAATAGCACTCAACACTTCATGTGAATAAAGAGCTAGATGTGTTTCTCAGAAACGTTGTTTTCTAAACCCATATTGACTGTGTGTCAATAGACAGTTTCCTTGGAGGTAATTCATAATGTTTGAACACAAGATATGTTCCAAAATCCGGCTGCATATCGACGTGTAATTTAGTGAATTACTCCTACTACCTTTCTTGAATATTAATGTGACCTGTGCAACTTTCCAGTCTTTCGGTACGGATCTTTCGGCGAGCGAACGGTTGTATGTGATTGTTAAGTATGGAGCTAATGCATCAGCACACTCCGAAAGGAATCTAACTGGTATACAGTCTGGACCATAAGACTTGCTTCTATTAAGTCATTTAAGTTGCTTCACTACTCCGAGGATATTTACTTCTACGTTACTCATGTTGGCAGCTGTTCTCGATTTAAATACTGGAATGTTTACTTCGTCTTCTTTTGTGAAGGCACTTCGGAAGGCTGTGTTTAGCAACTCTGCTTTGTCGGTACTGTCTTCGATAGTGTCTCCATTGATATCGGTCAGAGAAGGCATTGATTGTCTCTTTCCGCTAACACACTTCACAAATGACCAGAATCTCTTGGTATTTTCTGCCAGGTTTGGAGACAAAGTTTCGTTGTGGAAAGAGACCAGGCTCGACAGCAAAAAGGGCTGATAAAACAGCGGTTTTGCTTAGCACATTTCGATAGCAAAAGCGTAGAATTTATACTAAAAATAAAAAAATGGGTTACATTTAATTCCTTAAGTAAAACTCATATTATTTTATGACCTGCAAGGCTATCGTGAGCTTACATAGCCTCTTTAAACATTTCACAATCAACGCCAAGATTATAATTACAGCCTGGGAGAAATTTTAGGAAGCCGTTTCTACCAAGGGAAATAGGTTAGAGTAATCAGGCCAGCGAACTAATGGCTGTTATAGCAAAAGAAATAGCAGAAAGCAGGAAGTTAAACTCCTGATCATGCTTGCAATTAAAGTGCCAGTGCACTCACTCCCACGAACTCACGAAGTAACAAGCGTACCGAGAGCTTAAACACTGTGGTTATTTAAAGCAGCTTACACAATTAGCCTAACAGGAAGTTCCTAAGGCATTTCACGACATTCGAAAGTATCAAGGACAGTTCACTATAAAACGCACTATAAAATGCAACCGCGGCCCTTATAGCTGTACCATCCATAATAATAGGGAATAGTATTTTAAGCTCACGAACACACTCAAGAGTTTGTCGTTTTTATTTTGTATTTTTTTTCTGTGGAGCATCGGGAAACGAATCCAACTTCCTGATACAGCCGAAGTATAAATAAAAGTTCAAAACACCTTCTGATAATTTCTGGTCGCACGTTTTGTCGTGCAGGAATTAACGACCACAACCACTCAAGAAGTAAATCTGTAGCACTGCAGGAAAGTTCAGACAGTAGTTCCACTACAAGGCACGGAAAGACCAGAACGTAAGACTGAGGCTAAAACTGCTCACCAAACGCGTAATAACAGGAACCGATCGCTCGCCAGCGGTGGGGACAGTAACAAACTGGACGTGCAGGCGGTCTCTCAGATGCTTATTTCCCAGTACAGAGGCTCCCAGAGACACTTCAGTGGCCGACTTGCCGTTTGCATTCATCCTACAGCGGCCATCCGAAACCTCTCCAGCCACAACTGGAATACAGTTCTCCGAAACCGCAGCCATACCAGTGTCTCGTAGGTATCACTTCCTCCTCACACCGCGGTTACTGTCAGTCCTTGCTGTCCGACGCACTCTCCTCAACTACCACACGCCGACGCTCTCCCCGCTGCCGATTCGGACTTCGGCGAATACGCACGCACGACTACGTCTTCGAGAGGTCGAAGTGAGCCGAACGGCTCACATAGACACGGTGTGTGTGGGTTCACTCAACATAATGGAACAGCTTAACACCGACGCTATTCAAGCTGTTCATACAGCGACACCATTCTTGTCACAGTACTTTTACATCAGTACAATGGTGCCTACGCATGGCGTTTCTGCGTCTTTTGTTTTGTGCTCTTCCATGATTGCATATTACTGGCCTTTCCACTGATGTATTTTCACAGAAACAATGGTAATCGAATCGACAAATCGAACAAATTATTACGTTATTACTCTGTCACTTAGCATTGGATACCACTGGCCCCTTATACCAATATATGCCTAAAACTCTGACACTTCGTCAGTGGAGATCGGTTTCTGTACGCACATACAATGACAACATAGGAACATGTTTGAAGTTATTGTTTGTGTAAATAATTTTCATGAACACAAAGACATTCAAAATTGTGTCTTTTAAAGCTTAGCTTTGTTAAACTAACAGAGAAAGTAGCTACTCAATTGACAAGTACAACCTAAAAGTATCATTTAAGATCAACATTACAAAATGTAATGATTTCGTAAATACATTTACACATTTGATATTTTACAATACTTAATACGGCGACGGCCTTGCCACAGTGGATACGCCGGTTCCTGTGAGATCACCGAAGTTAAGCGCTGTCGGCCGTGGTCGGTACTTGGAGGGGTGACCATCCGGGCCGCCATGCGTACTTGACATTTTTCGGGGTGCACTCAGCCTCTTCATGCCAATTGCGGAGCTACTCGATCGAATAGTAGCGGCTTCGGTCAAGAACCACGTCATAACGACCGGGAGAGCGGTGTGCTGACCCCACGCCCCTCCTATCCGCATTGTCCTCTGAGGGTGACACGGCGATCGGATGGTCCCTGTAGGCCACTCGTGGCCTGAATACGGAGTGCTTTATCGTACTTAATAGGAACAAAGTAATTTACGATTCTAAGTTTTTTGCACCATGATTTGTTGCTTTGTTTGTTATAGTTTACACACTCCGATAAAAAATGCAAGACGATATCTACAACTATACAGTAATCTCTGTTAGGAGAGGATATGAGCGTTATTTTTTTCCGATTTATTGGTATCCATGTGGCTTGTCTTATTCTACTATTAATAGGAGCTTTCTTGCGCTTAATATCGTAATTAAGAAAACTTTAGTTGTGTGTGTTTGGGAGGGGGAGATGGGCTGCTGGATAGCCTATGAAGTTCCTTTGAGGATGTTGCACTTCTTCAGGTTTTCTTCAAGTACCTGTAGCAATAAGAGCCCCCTTGTTGCCTCACCATAGAATCTGAAAGTTAATTGAGAGTTCTTCTTTTTTCTCTACTTTTCCCGTTTCCTTAACAGGTTCAGTATTCATCTATGTTAGTGGCAGTTAATGGCCGGATACCATTCCCGAGACGAACACTCCTCCCCGGGACGGAATCTGTGTACTTCATCTGTCTGCCAGAGTAAATCTACGTTCAAGTAAGCCAATGTTTCTCAAACCTTTTTCCGTAGCGAGTATCTGAGGCGGGATACGGCTACCAGCGTGGTATTCAGCTGGTTGGATGTGGCAAACCACCTAAAAACCTCATCCAGGCTTGGTAACTCAACAGTCGTAGTCGTTAATCTACAGATCCGGAGCTGGTTCGCTCAGTCCTGTCCCAGAAGCTTTAAAACGCTCTGCCGAACGGGTGTGTCATAAGGGTAACTGATTGTCTTTGTGTTATCTGCTGTCCACTGTCGGCAATGGAGGCTCCATCTTCGTCACCGTTGAATGCCAATATCATGGTGGTATTTTTATTAGGCGCAACTGTCTTGTTATTCACTGCAGCCTAATAGTTCCTGTGAATTATTATGGGTGGAGGTTATAATCTACAAACGAGCTAGGTTAATAAATGGCTCCTTTTACCGACTCAGCACCATTAGTGGCAGAACAACTGAGAGAAAATCTGGAATACATTTCACATTAATTTCCTCAGCATGCTATAGTCTTAGGTGGAGATTTCAATTTACCAGATATAGATTGGGACACTCAGGTGTTTAGGACGGGTGGTAGGGACAGAGCATCGAGTGACAGTATACTGAGTGCACTATCCGAAAATTACCTTGAGATATTAAACAGAGTACCGACTCGTGGAGATAATACCTTGGACCTACTGATAACAAACAGACCCGAACTTTTCGACTCTGTAAGCTTAGAACAGGGAATCGGTGATCATAAGGCCGTTGCAGCATCCCTGAATATCAAAGTAAATAGGATTATAAAAAAAGGGAGGAAGGTTTATCTGTTTAGCAAGGGTAATAGGAGGCAGATTTCAGACTACCTAACAAATCAAAAAGAAAATTACTGTTCCGACACTGACAATGTTGAGTGTTTATGGAAAAAGTTCAAGGGAATCGTAAAATGCGTTTTAGACAGGTAGATGCCGAGCAAAACTGTGAGGGACAGGAAAAACCCCCCGTGGTTCACCAACATAGTTAGGAAACTACTGCGAATTCAAAGAGAGCTTCACTGCAAGTTTAAACGCAGCCAAAACCTCTTAGACAAACAGAAGCTAAACGATGTCAAAGTAGCGTGAGGAGGGCTATGCGTGAAGCGTTCAATGGATTCGAAAGTAAAATTGTATGTACCGACTTGACAGAAAATCCTAGGAAGTTCTGGTCTTACGTTAAATCCGTAAGTGGATCGAAACAGCATATCCAGACACTCTGCGATAATGATGGCATTGAAACAGATGATGACAGGCGTAAAGCTAAAATATTAACACCTTTTTCCAAAGCTGTTTCACAGAGGAAGACCGCACTGCAGTTCCTTCTCCAAATCCTCGCACATACGGAAAAATGGCTGACATCGAAATAAGTGTCCAAGGAATAGAAAATCAACTGGAATCACTCAACACAGAAAAGTCCACTGGACCGGAAGGGATACCAATTCTATTCTACACAGAGTACGCGAAAGAATTTGCCCCCCCTTCTAACAGCCGTGTACCGCAAGTCTCTGGAGGAACGGAAGGTTCCAAATGATTGGAAAAGAGCACAGCTAGTCCCAGTCTTCAAGAAGGATCGTCGAGCAGATTCGCAAAACTATGGGCCTATATCTCTGACATCGATCTGTTGTAGAATTTTAGAACATGTTTTTTGCTAGCGTATCATGTCATATCTGCAAACCCAGAATCTACTGTGTAGGATTCAACATGGATTCCGGAAACAGCGATCGTGTGAGACCCAACTCGCTTTATTTGTTCATGAGACCCAGAAAATATTAAATACTGGCTCCCGGGTAGATGCTATTTTCCTTGACTTCCGGAAGGCGTTCGATACAGTTCCGCACTGTCGCCTGATAAAATAAGTAAGAGCCTACGGAATATCAGACCAGCTGTCTGGCTGGATTGGAGAGTTTTTAGCAAACAGAACACAGCACGTTGTTCTCAATGGAGAGACGTCTACAGACGTTAAAGTAACCTCTGGCGTGCCACAGGGGAGTGTTATGGGACCATTGCTTTTCACAATGTATATATAAATGACCTAGTGGATAGTGTCGGAAGTTCCATGCGGCTTTTCCCGGATGATGCTGTATTATACTGAGAAGTTGCAGCATTAGAAAATTGTAGCGAAATGCAGGAAGATCTGCAGCGGATAGGCACTTGGTGCAGGGAGTGGCAACTGACCATTAATATAGACAAATGTAATGTATTGTGAATACGTAGAAAGAAGGATCCTTTGTTGTATGATTTTATGATAGCAGGACAAACACTGGTAGCAGTTACTTCTGTAAAATATCTGGGAGTATGCGCACCGAACGATTTGAAGTGGAATGATCATATAAAATTAACTGTTGGTAGGGCAGGTGCCAGATTGAGATTCATTGGGAGAGTCCTTAGAAAATGTGGTCATCAACAAAGGAGGTGGCTTACAAAACACTCGTTCAACCTATACTTGAGTACTGCTCATCAGTGTGGGATCCGTACCAGGTCGGGTTGACAGAGGAGATAGAGAAGATCCAAGAGCGGCGCGTTTCGTCACAGGGTCATTTGGTAAGGATGATAGCGTTACCGAGATGTTTAGCAAAATCAAGTGGCAGACTCTGCAAGAGTCGGCATCGCGGTGTAGCTTGCTGTCCAGGTTTCGAGAGGGTGTGTTTCTGGATGAGGTATCGAATATATTGCTTCCCACTACATATACCTCAGGAGGAGATCACGAATGTAGAGTTAGAGAGATTTGAGCGCGCACGGAGGCTTTCCCGCAGTCTTTCTTCCCGCGAACCATACGCGACTGGAACAGAAAAGGGAGGTAATGACAGTGGCACGTAAAGTGCCCTCCGCCACACACCGTTGGGTGACTTGCGGAATGTAAATGTAGATGTAGATACTAGCGGACGTATTTGTATAGAAGTTCCAGTTGAACAGTAAAAAGCCTTGTCTAGTCTTTTTCTCCTTATCCGAAGATAACTGTGGCATACAACAGTCAAACTGCACCATAACGTCCAAAGTCGGTAAAGCAGTTCAGAGGTCTTGTTTCATCGTTCCTCATTTGTTCATTTCTAGAAGTTCGTCTAACATCCTGTCTTGGATCTTTATTACAGTCACCGTACTGCCTTCATCTTCCTTATGTAAAACTGGTCAATAATCTTAGTTCCGTTGAAAGAGTACCCTGTCGTGTACATGTGGTAGTCACATTTATCGAGCCATAATGAGTGTTTTAGCTACTTGTATCTTGTTAAAAGACATCTCCTTTCCCATACATCCCACCTCCTTTCCAATACAATTCCCATGTCCTTGCCGATACACTTCCCATCTAAAATCGAATATTGGATCTTATGTAACTCTTATTTGATTTATTCTTTCTCATGCCTACATTTTGACGTATTCTAAAGCTTGAAACCGTCATGGACAATAATTTTGTCTTATTCTTAATACCTCAAAAGATATATATTACAGTGACGACTATAGTGTTGTAAGCAAAACTGCATCATCCTCATCAAAATCAGTCCGTTTCCATCCACAATCACAACGCCTTCTTCACTTCTTACACATGCTCGTATGACCTTCAAATTTAAGCGTCCAGTTACATAGTGACTAACTTCTGGTGTAGGCCTAATAAAATACCATCCTTTCGTTCGATTGTGGCAGCGAGAGAGAAAAAAACCGCCTAAAAGTTTTCATGTGTTTGTACTCAGTCACCTGCCAGATAGTCTTCTACATCAAGGTAGTTAAAGCCTTGACCCATGTATATTTCCTGATGCGTGTAATTATCTTGCTGTCCTTTCTGGGCATTATAAATAAACATCTTTCAGTTTTGATTTATTTGATCGTATTGTGTTGACGACTCCGCGACTGTATAAATAACGTTAGTTTTGGGACGAAGAACAGGCCGATCCATCTTTGGAGCGCATTTTCATGCGAAAAGGAAGTTCCTTGACGGTTATTGGATGAAGAGCGGAAAACGTGAAAATCTGAGGGCCCAAGATTAGTTGAGCAAGGTGGGTGCGGATTGACTTCCCAACCCAGTTCTCCTTGGTAATTTTTGTCGGTCTAGCATAATGCGTAGAGTAGCATCACAGCCTTCCCGGTCGTTGTTCTTGGATTGCGTCTGCGAGACGTCTCAGAAGCTGAGATGGTTACCTCGGCGTAGCAATATGTAGCACACCACACCATCGCTGTTCCACCATACGCATAACATCATCTTTTGTGGATGCGTAAATTTCCTTGTATGGGGAGTTGCTGCTTTGTTTGGACTCAACTATTCCCTATTCTTCCTTGGAAATTTGTGGAAAAACCTTATGGGACCTGACTGCTGAAGTCATCGGTGCCCAAGCTTATGTACTACTTAATCTAACTTAAACTAACTTACCCTATGGACAACACAGACACCATTTCCCGAGGGAGGACGTAAACTTCCGTGGGGCAGGGGGGTGGGGATGAGCCACGCGGACCGTGACAAGACATCCCAAGCCGCGCGGCTTTCTTCCTTATGTCAGCATGAAAACACCAGTAACAACAGAGGATAGGAATGTTCGATGCTGATCACGAGCCAATCGAGCAAGCAGAGATGCACATACGTCCACCCTCTGATTTTTGTGATTTTGGCTTAGAAAATGTGGTACTCATAGACCAGATTTTCAAACCTTCCCCATTTCACGCAAATGTCGTACTATGAATGATGCCGTATTTTAATGACGACAGTTCATTACATTTACCAGTTCTCAAGTACAATGAAGTGAATCACTGTGGATTGTTGTTGTTGTGGACTTCAGTCCTGAGACTGGTTTGATGCAGCTCTCCATGCCACTCTGTCCTGTGCAAGCTTCATCATCTCCCAGTACCTATTGCAGCCTACATCTTTCTGAATGTGCTTAGTGTCTGAATCTCCCTCTATGAATTTTACCCTCCACGCTGCCCTCCAATGCTACATTAGTGATCCCTTGGTGCCCCAGAACATGCCCTACCGACCGATCCCGTCTTCTAGTGATGTTGTGCCACAAATTTCTCTTCTCCCCAGTTCTGTTCAATACGTCATTAGTTATGTGATCTACCCATCTAATATTCAGCATTCTTCTGTAGCACGACATTTCGAAAGCTTCTATTCTCTTCTTGTCCAAACTATTTATCGTCCATGTTTCACTTCCATACATGGCTACACTCCATACAAATACTTTCAGAAACGACTTCCTGACACGTAAGTCTATACTCGATGCTAACAAATTTCTCTTCTTGAGAAACGCTTTCCGTGCCGTTGCCAGTCTACATTTTATATCCTCTCCGCTTCGACAATCATCAGTTATTTTGCTCCCCAAATAGTAAAACACTCTGAATTAACGTGTTTAAACGGTCTTCATCAAACCCCGAAGGTCCTCCTGAACGTCACTTCTGTGAAAACGATTCTTCTTCAAACGAGAAAACCATTTTCTTGTCGTGCTGTGACCGGTGCCATTATCCCCACACACGGCGCAAATGTTACCGAGTGCCTCCACTACTGCACCCCTCTACTGAACTCAAACAGAAGGACATGTCAGAAAACTTCCGAATTCTCCAATTGTCACCTTATTTTCTGGCGCCCACAGTTCTACTCACTATCTGCAGATGACACAATGAAAATATGTAAACTCAAATAGCAACAGTGACCTGCAAATAAAACATAATAATCGATAAATAAACCCTTAGCAACCGGAATACCAATATGCAAAGCAAAAAGCCAAGGAACTGATGCTCCAACTTAATATAACATCCCTCTGCCCTGTGCTATAATAAGACGTACTCACTGAAAACGGAGTTTCAACAAATTGGTAATTTATTTCCTAATCAGTATTAAAATTTGCAGGAAATCTTGCTTACAGCATAGCGCAGAACGCACTGCATTCAGACATGGATGTGCACCAAATTCTAATCTAATTTGCGTGGAAGATTAAGGACCGTACATCGGCTAGCCTATTTGCGAGGCTATTCGCTTTCTTTAAGGTAAGTTCTGTGCAGTGTGGCATTGTCAAAGCTTCCCTCTGCATTGCCGGTGGTGAACTGGAGCCGAGCTCGCGGCCGCAGACTGTATGTACCTGGCGTGTCAACGTCCGAGGGCTTCTCTGCGCTCATTTTCGGTGCGGTTCTCCTCTTGCTACCTGCAACGGTCGTTCGCTGCAGTACGGGAAGGCAGGATCTGGTTACCTTAAGGTTTTGCTCTTTCTTGTAGAAGCTATTTGCGTGTTTTTGTATTTCCACAGCTTCTCTGAACAAGCGGGTGTGATAGTGCTTCTCTGCAGCCAGAACTTCCGTGTCGGCGAATTTTATTACGTGGTCGGCCTCACTCACGTCAGACATCGGCTGTATGGATTACCTGGGATCCATAAGAAAAATGTTCCACTAACACCGATTGTTAGCGCTCCTGGCTCACCGACGTATAAACTGGCAAAACACTGGCCTCTCTGATCCTGCAACATGTGGAGAAGACCGACGCATACATAAAGCACTTAGAACATTTCACTGAGAAACTGAAGAAACTGAAACTTGCACCAAACGACATCCTGGTCAGCTTTGATGTTGTTTCTTTGTTCACGAAAGTGCCACTCAGTGACGCTCTGGAGAACATCGGTTTGATTTTCCCGCAAGACATCACAAAGCTCTTCCATGCATGTCTCACCACGAGCTATTTCAAGTGGAATGGAAATTTCTACAAACAGCTGAAAGGCGTCGCCATGGGTAGTCCTGTTAGCCAAGCAGTGGCTAACTTCTTCATGGAACATTTTGATGCGCGGGCACTGGATTTGGTGACCTGTAAACCTAAGGTGTGGTACCTTTACGTCGATGACACTTTTGTTGTGTGGAGCCATGGTGAAGAACAGCTCGGTGACTTCCTAAGACACTTGAACAGCCCTCATGCCAACATAAAATTTACCATGGAAGTAGAAAAGGACAAAAAACTGCCATTTCTAGATGTGCTGGTCACAAGGGATGTCGAAAAGCTGGGACACGGCGTGTATCCAAAACCGACACACACGGATGGATACCTACACAAACTATGAAACCACCAACCGATTTAGAAAAGAGGCATGATTAATACGCTCGTAATGCGAGAAGAACGAACATGTGAGCTGCAGCACCTCAGACGCGAAATGTAACACTTTGAAAGTGTTCTTAGGAGCAATGGGTACTTTACAAGTTACATGAGAAGTGTAACAGAGCCAAACAATCGGCGGAGTAAGAAATCAGAAAAAGAAATGTCGGTTACGGGCTATCTGTCATACATTCCCAAGAGTGACGGACAGAATCGGCCGTATGTCGCGCAAACACGGCGTGAAGACGATTTTCAAGCCGACAAGGAAGATCAAAGAGTGTCTTGGATCGGCAAAGGAGAAAAGGGGCCGACTTGCAATGTCGGAAATATACCGCATACCATGCACATGCGGAAAAGTTTATGTCGGAATGACTGGAAGATCAATCAACACCAGGATCGAAGAACATAAGCGACATTGCAGGTTAGGGCAGGTGGAGAAATCGGCCATGGCCGAGCACGCACTGAGTGGGGCCGACCACGTAATAAAATTCGCCGACACGAAGGTTGTGGCTGTAGACAAGCACCATAACATGTGTTGACAGTCTTACGGATCTATCTTAATCCATGACCACCTTATCGGCAGGCAGTACATCTAACAGGTCCCGTTGGACCACGTGGTGACTGCTGCATACGGTGTGGACTGGATTCCTTCTCATGCACGATAATCCCAGGGTCCAAATGGCGGGGTCACGAGGTATGTCTTGCAGAGCCTGGACATTGAAGTAATGGAATGACCAGCGGTGAGTTCTTACCACATTCCATTGTGCGTGTGTGGAACACATTTGACTGACGTGTTTGTAGTCGTCCTGTTCCACCACTAACTCTCCAAGAGCTCTCATCGGACCTCGTTGAATAATTGGAACGTATACCATACGGTGACCTCCTCAGTCTCTTACACGGAGTATGCGACTTAGGTGTCACGCGGTGTTAAACGCTCACTGAACGCGTACACGCTACTGAAGCCCTCAAACTCCAATGAAAAGCGCCAAGAATGACGGGATGAATGGTTGTTTCCGCTTTGTTTTAGACATCTGTCGGGTATCTCAGGTCTTGTTATGTAAATGGGTGTAATGAATTTTTTCTTTCGTTATGGCCAGCATGATTATGGATGTGAGATTATTAGAAGGATGCACCATCATTGCCACTTCTAATAACTAATATTTAATCACGACAGAATGGTTCGACGTTTATCGCCACTGTAAGACCTGCTAATCTAATTTTGGTGACAACGTGTATCATTGTGAATGCATTTACTTTAAACTGACTATATTGCACTCGCGTCTAGAATGATGTTACACCAATATTACGTGGTTTGTGAACTTTCTTCTAACTGTCACTGGTTTGATAAGACGGTAAACGTCGTAAATATACTGAAAATAATACGTTAACTTTGGTTTGACAATGGTTTCTTACGACATTATATGTTTACAAAGATTATGCATATGAACAGCGATATTATTTTAATAACTCTATTTTGTCACGAATGTTGAATATGCTACTTCCTATTTATCCAATTTCGTGTTCTTAAAGTTCGATAAGTATTTTAGGTATTATTTGTATCTAAATTATTTAATATTTCTTGTGAGTATTTTCTCGTACGTATATAGATTTAAAATTTTTCAACAAAGTTCATTGAAAAACCTCTTGCTATTCTCTGCAGAACGTGGAGTGTTTTTCCGATTGTATCAGAAGTGTGGTTTTGTTTTTTCAAATGTAGAAAGCAGCTCGACTGATTGTTCTCACTGTCTCTATATGTGTTCATTAACCTCATGTTAAAATTTCTTCCTGTTTTCCAATGCAAAAGCTATTACAACTGCCACATGTAATTATATATATGCCTGGGTTATCATATTAAAAGGTTCTAGTCGCAGCGAAACGTAATTTCATTGAAAGGTTGTTATTGGTTCTAAAGGTTAGTTGAATATTTGAGGCTTTGAAAAGTGCATTAATTTTGTTTGTGATTATACCAGCTGGTATGTATTTTAGCTTTTGGTTTGGTGATGTTTCTCAAGTTGGTCTTATTACGAATGTGGTGTGTTCTGCTTCTGCGTTTTAGGCTTTTAATGTAACTTTTTGGTTATGTTGTGGTCATAGTCATTTCTATAGGCTAGATAAAAAGTATGTTACATTATTTTGAACTTATGATTTTTCTGATGGTAGGTTACGTTACCTATTAGTCATAGAATTGAAAAATGTTAGTTTATGTAACACTCAATGACAGGAATCGGCGTTTATAATGCTGTCGGAAGTGGCATTCTTTTACATCATTATTCTTGCCGGTTGTGAGTTTATCACCCTCATTGCACCGTTTTGCTCTGTCAGCATACAGATAATACTAGATTTTGGTGTTTGCGTGCAGTATAACGTTATCCTCTGGGAGGGTTTTTACAGATTTAATCGTGAAATGCCTTAAGGGATTTTGCTTATCGGACTTGAAACTAAAGTTACGTAAGACACAGAAAGTGTCAAATCCAATTTAGGTAAAGTTTTAACTAATCACATTTACTCAAATGAAAAGGAATATGGTCGCCAACCTAATTAGACATAACTAAGTGTAACATTTCTTTTAAGGAAAAAGTAAATAGTTTTGGTGGAAAAACACCACCTATACACCTTTCTTACGAAAGTGCAATAAACCCTATCTCAAGTAGAAAAATGTTATAGTGTATAAAAGCAGTTATTGTAAAATTTTCAAGTTTTCACATACACAAATAACACTTTAACACTCATCAACTGTAAGTACTTAGCCAAGCCTTAGTTATTTCATCATCACAGCAATTGCAATTCATTAATAAACTAGAAATGGACATGGACCTAGTCTTATTTCATTAGAAACTTTGTACACAGTACAAATTAATTAAAATTCACTTGCATTAAGATTCACACATTCCATAGTAAACAATGTTGTAACTGGTTTTGTGAATAAGGGCATTCATAGTAGCTTTACCTTCAGTAATAGAAACAATAAGTAGGGGGCTTCCAATCTGATATCATACTTTTTATCACACAATGTGCACCAAACTCAACATAAAGTTCAAAAGCAGTTAGTATATTCAATAATCAAGTAACTTTATGCATTTTGAACAACTTACAATGGGGGCCCTCATTCTTGATTGCTATTATAAAGCAAGCTGGACACCCTTTCCTGAAGCAAATTAAAATCAGTAAAATTTGGTAACACTCTTTCTTAAATTTGACTCACATTCTATGCTTTTTCAACAGTTAATGTAGCAAATATTTTTACCAAGTTCTGTATTTCAAATCTACCTTTGAGAACATTTACTTTAATTAACCTCAACCTGACTTGTTAACTGTTTGTCATCAGCACAATCATTTACTTTTATAGCCATAATTTAAGCAAGTAATCTTTAAAACCACAAATTCAATTACTAGGGACGCTTTCATAAAAGCAACACTTACTTCCGCCTCAACTTCAACAAAATCTGCAGTAACTTTGGGCTACTTTTTGCACTCAATTTCAAGCAAAAGTAGTCAAATATTTGTTTTTGATTATCAGTTCTCATACTCAGGGCACTCGGAAATCATTGTTCTAAAGCAGAGGATCCAAAGATGTATTATGATAGGAAACAATTCAATGTAGGTACATGAATTTACCAAGAATTACCTTATATTTCCACATACTTAATGTGCTGATCCAACACTTTACAAAAGTTAGACCTCTCCTCTCTGCTTAAGTCAATGTGCAATGTTGGTGGCGAGTACATGACGACGGGTGGACTTTCCATTGGAAGTAATATGCTCTGTCATTTTCTTCTTGGCGACGATTATCTGCTATTATGGTATTCTCCAGCAACAGAGCAATGTATTAGAGCCATTCATGCACCTGAGGCTTTGCATAATATCTGCAAGCACTGAAAGTCTTACTCAGCCCCTGCACAATGCAACTTCCAATTACCAGGTGCCGACTGTACGGTTTCTAGTCTCCGACTGACTATTGTTCCACCTTTTCCCTTGCACCAATAACATTTTGCGTGCGCTAACTCACTTCCGTGGCAGAGGGGAAGTACACCAAGTTTTAACTCGATGTAAACCCAAAGCCCTAAGTGTGGCTCAATGTGTACATAGCTACATATTCATATCTCTTGCAAAATCCTTCCATATTTACAAATTAGCAACTCATCAAAAAAATACATATATTAAAGTCATCCTCCTCCAAAAGGCAAAGTGTTTAAACAGCGAAGAGAAAACAATTTATAGATCTTTCTACATGTTTCCAGCATATCAAAGATTACATATCAAAGAAAACATACTTTATACAAAGCTTAATTAATCAGAAAAAAGCATTTGGTATCTTAACTATGGTATTACAAGTTCTAGGCTGTACTTGGTTGAGTTTTCTGGTGCATAACTTTGATATCTGTGCGGCTGCTATATAACAACACTAGTGTACCATCCACATACCTAAAGTAGTATACAATTTGGTTGAGAATAGGCCAGTTTGAGTTAAAAATTTCACTCACTTAATTTAGGAAAATATCGGCTTAGTGACTGCTACAGTATTACAGTATTACCTTCATCTTCTTGGGTGTAAATTGAGTTTATAAATTCAAAATTATTTTGTGACAGTTCTATTGCTAGGCTATTCTTAATTTCGTCTGTTACAGTCATGAATATTTTCCTATGTTCTAATTGGCTATACTTCATGATTTTTGTAGTTTTCTGTACTGGTATATTTCTTTTATTTTTACCATATACAGTTTTTTGCTTATCAAATATGATGGGTTATTTATGCAGTTAATTATGGGATAAATCGGATCCATTGGTTTATGAATCTTTGGTTGTATATTTGGATTCATTACTATATATGTCCTATCCTCATTTTCAATGAGAATGGTATTACAATTTTTAATGTTTTTTAGTTACATATCTATAGGTAAGTTGTGATGCTTTTCTGTCGTATTGTTAGATTCAAATAGTGATATGACTTTTCTATATGGTCGTTTCTGTTTAGCATAACGATGCTGCTGCATTTATCTTTTTAAAGATATTGTATATCATCAGTTTAATAGCAGTGTACAGTTTAAATTGTTCAGAGTCGTATGTTCTGATTTGGGTTGGTATTTGAATGCATTCTGTTTGCATAGTCCCTTATCTACAATTGCTGTTATGTTAACTGTAATTCCATTCTGTTTGCTATATTAAAAATTCTCTACCTCTATTGCACCTTTAATAGTGGTTATTAAGTGCTTTACAGAATTTTTCTGTAACTTTTTCGCTATGTTGTGATTTAGAGTTTTGTAAGGAGATTTATTTCGTTGTCTGCAAATTCTATAGTTCCGAAATTTCTGAACATGGTTAAAACTGGAAATGGGATCCATATTCATGTGTAAGTTGTTGCATGTAATCCTTAATTTGTGATAGTTTTGTGAGTTTCTCGTTATGGGTATATCGAATACGTCTGCACGTGTACCATATATATTTGTGTACAAAATGTGCAATATAATCCAGAGTGAAAGGTGTTTCACTGTTACTTAACTTCAGATCTGCTACATAAAGTTTTCTTTCATTGTTTCTTTTAGATGTAGTTAGTCCTGTAATTCTTGTCTCATCCAAAATCTTGCTTCATAGCTTTTGATTTTAGGAACAAGATCTGTTCTTGCTGTCAGTTTTATGTCAACGTATTAAGGATGATATTATATCGGAGACAACGAATACCATATTTCATGCTTTTAATTACATACAGCAGCTTCACTATTAAGCGAATTAAACGCAGAATATTGACATTTACTCATAAGACGACATCGTCAAACTTTTTCTTCTTTAGGGCCAGCAGAATAATATGGCAGATAATGACATTATTATTAGAAAGATGCACCACAATAGCTACTTACAATAATTAATCTTTATTCATGATAGATTGTTTCGGCATTTATCACCATTGTCAAGTACCGAGAATACAGTTTTGATGAGAACATCTATTGAGAACGTCTATAAATGTAAATTTCACGTGCATTATAGTGACTATATTTCAGTCATGTACAGAATGTTGTGACATCCTTATAGCGTCGTCAGTGTTTCGATAAGATGGCAAATTACGTAAATATATTGAAAGTAATACGTTAAAGATAGTTTGACAGTATATGGAGACTGATAAATTGGACAGAAATTTAAATTGCGATTTACTCTAATTAATATTAAAATTGCAATCTTAAAGCTGGAGTGAATGTTGCTTGAATGTTAAGTTAAACGTTACTGTGATTTACAAAGCATTTTTTCCCCTTAATTAAGAGTGCCTTTAAATGGATCTCAGCATTCAGCACTGTCCAGCTATGCCTATGTCTAATGTGTTTACTTAGACGACGCTGGTTCGTACAGTCGCCGTAGCGATGCGGAACTGCAGCCCCCGCACTCGGCACAGCTGCTATTGCAAGCCGCTCTCCTGAAAAGCTTATTTAAGCTCATTTCCCACGTTAGACATGCGTGGCCACCTACACTCGTTGTGCGCCCTCGGCTGTATGAATGGAGTGGACTCAGTTTTTGGAGGTGAAAATGTTAGTAAATTACAGTTACAACGCCAAGATGGCCTATTGCGACGAATAGGACCGCGAGAAAACCCGAACTAGCACTCATAAAGCCGCAGACGTGAACGTCTAATCGTGCGAATATGTAAACTGGAACACAAAATTTCCATACTTGTTTTAATCATGAAAAATGCTCATCTTCGAAAAAATTTAAATATACGATATTTCTCCTTAACAAAACATCCACTTTCGTATTTTTATCCACAAGATATTGTTCCTCAGATTTTAAATAAACTAATAAAAAACTAAATCCAACTAGCTCCGCAACGGTTGTCGTGCAACTGTAAAATTAGATCCTACTATTCCAGTATCTCAAGCCATAGTAGAAAATGAAGAACAGTATCGCCTACACAGAGTTTACTCTCGCAGTCAGTTTCTCTCTCAGCTGCAAATACGTTAATTCGAAAGTGCAAATGGCGTAGAGTTCGGTAAGTTGCAGTGTGTGTTGTAAAAGACAGTCCACACAGCCGATATACACAATCCATCCGTGAAATAGCGTATTACTAATTTGTACAGTCGATTAGAGTCGTTACACGATGCTACTCGTGGTTGCGAAATTTGTTGAACGAACACACTTCGCTACGACTGAAGACAAGCAGACCATTGGTCAGCATAAAATGCTGCGGAAAACGCAGTAGCAGCAAATGCAACCAGTAAATGCATTGTAATACAAGATGCTAAAGCTCTGTAACGTCAACTATACCGGATATTCGGGTAGAACATATAACTCTACCAGTACTATTGTAATTTAGTATCCTATTACCTAAATTAGAGAAACCCTGTCTCTATGTTGCCACGTATAACCATGTTACTAAAATTTTGTTCAGTTCGCAAATAAAGTATACTATGGGAGGATTGTTCTGTTTATAGGAAAAGCTAATTAATAGAGTAACCCTTTTTCAGGATTTGACCGTGTGTTGTGTCTAATAATAAGTAAATCAGACTATTCACTTCTTTCCCTAAGATCCTACCCAGCGGTTAGATACAAACGCAGTATGAATATCATTCTATTGAAGCTAGAACAACTCAGTTCCAACTTCATTTAGTCGTTTAAAACATGTACTAATGATCGCTAGCCTATTAAGGCAATGAAACACTGAAGTATTGAAATAGCGGAAGTATGAATGTTGCCTACTTTCTTGCTACTTTTTCAGTAGCTTCTTCAAATAAATATTACTCCACGTAAACTATGTTGGACTACATCCTTCTACATTGCTTTTTTAAAAGAGAAAACGCCCAGTAGATAACTTCAAGGAAGGTAAACAAAATTGACCAGGTGGGACCTCTAGAAAAGCACTTTTCATAACCAAATAAACTTAAATACCAAAATCTTTAGATACTAAAGCGTACGCTTTTTACAATGAACATTTCACTTCAACAAAACCTCCTTCTTACTGGAATTTACTTTCAATAGCTATTACTCTTTGAACTAGCTCTGTACACTCATTTAACACCTTTTAGTAACTTGGCTTCACTCTGAATTTTACGTAAGCAAACTTTTACTATAACACTTTGCTATAGTTCGGAAAATTTTCTCGTTATTTACACGACAACAAATGCAATTGTGTCTCTTTATATTAACTTGGCACTTCATAAGTCTGTAAAACAGGATACTCCGATTAATCGACCACCAGGAAGGAACCCTATATAGGTGTATGATTAGGATGAAATAACAGGGTTAGCCAGTTTCTTTAAAGTTCAAGAATGATAATTAAAACACAGTTTAAATTAATGATTCTCGCTGTACAAAAGTAAAATATAAAAAAAGACGTCTTGTCTGTTGGCTGTAGGCTTGGGTGTTGCGAACTTTATGACGGCTGCACTACCCACAGTACGGCGTGCAAGTTACTTGCTGTGTGGGCTCAATTTCTCTTCTTGGCGTCGTTCATTTGACATACAGTAGCCCAACAACGCGCAGGTATGCCGTAAACCGTTTGCAGTCTTCTTCCGAGGCATTTCTGTACAAATTAGGAGGCAAAGCTTCACCTGCTCCTCAATCACTGCTGCCTACAGACAGTGTGACCTACTTCCCGCGCTTGCTATAGGTAGCGCGCCAATTCGCCCTTCCCACTTTTTCCAACCCCCCCGCCCCCCCCCCCCCCCCGACAGTCACTTTCGTTTCAAACAAAAGGAGACGTTATACATAACACCAATTTTTTACATTGTTCCTAAACGTGACCATTTCCTGCAATTGTCAGATTTACATCAACATGAAAGGTTTATACACACAAATACTTATGTATATTCAAAATGTAGTCAAAAAATTGTTTAACACAATAAGGTATTTTACTTACATTACTCACATACAATACAAAGAACTTCAACCTCCAGTATAACACACACTATTTTACATATACAAAAAATACAGTACCAATACGTGAAAATTTTAAAACAAAAAAAGTTTTAAAACTTTAAATGAACGGTAAACAAATAATGTTATAAACAGAACAACCAGGTTTCCCCTGGGAATTCAAATTTGAGGTCTCTCTTGGGCTGCTCCAAGAAAGACCCTTCAATTTCTTAATGTCTGACTGCAAGCCAAGTAGTGTGACATGAATTTACGAGATAATTAATTGATGCATTTAAATGGTTGATAACCCACATGGGTTTTAAACCGAAATAGTAGTTAACTTTAAAATCACAGCTAAAAACATATCGGTATTGCACTACAGCAATTGTCCTTTTCAAAACCATATAAGTTTTTGTAGCATTCACCAGGTACATCCTTGTATACTGTGAGAGCTGGCTGTAATTAAGAATGTTCAAAATACGGTTCTTGAGCTCATAGTGGGACCTGAAGTCGCCGTCGGCGAAACTGCCAGACGTTTGGAAAGGGAAGGTAAAAATCTCGAGGGTCTATAAAGCGAAATAAGCGAGGTCCATCTTGGTGGAAAAGCATGTAGGACGGAAAAGGAACTGCTTTGATCATCAAATCTTGAAATTTTACATGAAATCAACAAAAATGTGTTACACAAAATCTACGACTCAGTTCCTGGAAGGGAAACCGATTTGTCCACACTTGTGACATCTTTGGCCCTACGAACCTTCCGTAGAGGAAACGTTATTACAAATGACAATAGATTTGAAGATTGTCAGAAATCGATTCAGCTTTTACACCGTCATTACCTCATTAGCAGTACCAGAAGATTTTCCGAAATTGTCACAGATTGTTCACGCAGTACATGGTACGCTCACACTTTTTCAATTGTCACAACAATTAATACCTCATCCAAGGTCTTCGGCATTCAACTGCCGTATTCACGGTTCTTACGTTTTGATCACTTGGACTTTCTTCTAATTTAGGTCATTTTATACTGGAACTGAAGGTTCACTTTGTTACTATAGACAATTCCACTGCTTCACGAGAGGTTCTTAGTTGTTTGTATCACGACCTTCATCCTCAGTATTGACGATTGTGGTACCATAATTTAAAAACATCACTCTCTCCCATCTTCCACTTAAGTGTGGTTAAATATTCCGAACTGGGAAATTCTATTGGCTACGATCATGTATCTCTTGCCTTTGTATGAGCCGAAGGCTCAAATACATATCAGTATTCCCAGTGCAAGCTTTTAGCCAGTAGTCCCCACTATAAACCCTTGTACCAGCTGTCCTACTATCACAGTTTAATGATTCATTTCGGTAAAAACGCGGACAAAATTGATTAGACGCCACACTTGTGGTACAAAATTACCACGCCTAAATTATGTTTTGTCAAGAGACCATTGGAATCAAGTTTTTTGACACCAAATCATCTCAATTATATTTTCTCAAGAGACCATGGGAAATAAGTTGTTTTGACTCGCAATTACAGAGTATAACAAAGCTGGCGATCATTGCTCATAAACAGAAACTTAACAATACTCATAGCCTTCATCAGTCACTGACAGAGATAAAACGTATGATTATTACAAACTCCCATAGCTTTAGGGAAGTTAGTCAAGAATAGTACATATTTAAGCGTAGATACACTCAAATCAGAAAATATCCTTATGCTGCTTCAACAGTTGGGGACACAATAATAAACTTACATACTACATAGAAAACATACATACACGTAAAACATCTACTTAAATCTACTATTTACAAGAAAATATCCTCATATTTACCCCTCATCTGAGATTCATTTCCTCAGGAGACATAGCGCTTTATATTCTGATGTGGTTATAATCATATCCATTCAGGTCCTAAATATTAGTAATCTTCAACATTCACTAGTTGCCATTTCGTATTTCTTCTCTTCAAGGACGAATATTTCAATTGAGTCAGAAAGAGCACTTGCTCCCCCATATTATATGTTTCCATTCATAATCTCCTTTTATCAAATGCCCGTTTACGATCTTTAGCTTTGTCTGTTAGATTGGCTAATGCTTGTCTCATTTTTCTTCTCCCATTGAGGGTTCTCAACTGGTATCCTGGGTGTCTGTTGCACACACTAAATCTTCTCTTCTTGTCGGAACATCAGCTCTGCTTGTGTGAACTGGGTTTTCGTACTTGGTTAGCGGTTATTCGAACTTTGTCGAGCAGTCACGCCATTTTGTCTGCAGTATGAATGCATGAATTTACTTAATTTCCAAAAGATTCTCTCAACTGGATTCTCTTTGGGGTGACACCTGGACATCAGTACCTTCTTGATGTTTCCAAGCAAAACGTGTGAAATTTGGCGCATTGTCCCAAAGTACAGCACGTGGTTTCCCAACTCACGGCATGAAGTTGTTGAACAATCGTTTCAGAATAGGAGCACAAGTTGCCTTGACATACTTTGTAATCACATCAAAGAGTGCTACATTGTTCTTACATCGACGTCTGGCCCTGGGTACTGCCTCACAGACATCCTCGCATACTATGACCCGTGGCTCGTTCGGTATAATTGGATGTGATGGTCCTTTAGTCCCTCGGTTACTCGGTTTCGTTTTTTGACAGATTTGACGAGACTTGATTTCTGTCATCACTTTCCTTCCAATATTAGCAATGTAGCAAAAGGCACTAATTTTAGTGGCACGCTTGCGTGCTCCAGAATGGTACCACACGTGGTGAGTACACCAAATGAGCTGTTTTTCGTGCTCTTGAGGTATTCAGCCACACAATGTTTTCCACCTTAGTGCTTATGTTAGCGTGACAGGTACCTATTTCATTCGCACTGTTAGTCAGAGTAGACACTGTTGCGCTAGTTTGTATATTTTATCATCTTCGTACAGATCTCATCAATTTTCTATATTTTAGTAGTGATATCATCTATTTTGTCTCCTATAGTGGCCAAAAGATCCAATCTGTTCAATATTTCCGTCAAAGGATCCATATTAGGCCTAGAAGTAACTATTGGCTGATCTGCAGACTCTTCAGCAACTGGCTGAACATCCGATTGCTGCACACTCTGAACTTTGTAAAACCCAGCCAGCCATGAGTCCTTACCATAACAAAATAACAATAAACGAAACATTTTACAGTACACAAAAATTAAATATTATACACATACAACACAAAGCACTGTAATATATCTGCAAATCATTGACAACCAGGAAAAACATACAATACATATCGAGTTCCTGTTAAAGAGTTTATGGGTTAGAAGTCTGGTACAGGAGTCTATGGTCAAAGACAATTCGCTAATCTTATGTGTATCTACAATTATTGGGTCTAGAAATACGTTTTTGATGGACCAGGCTGCTCGGTTTCCACCAGTACACCCAGCTCCACAGCCAGCGTGAAGTAAAATCTACAAAACAGAGATTACACGCTGTTTAAGATGTGAGATACACAAATCTCCCCTAAAATTTCTTCTGACATTCCTGTACAGCGACGCCACTTTTTATATAGCGGCAGAAGACTATAGGGAGAGGGGATTCAACTGCGGTTTACTTCAATGAATATTAAATGTGAACTGTTAAAATTGGAATAAATATTACTTGATGTGGAGTTAAGTGTTAATGTGCTTCACAAGGGACATTTTTCCCTTTACTATGAGTGCCATTAAATTGAGCTAAGCTTTCAGGACTGTTCCGCTATACCTATGTTTATTGAGTTTAATAGTATAGTATAGGTTGGTAGCGTTACGAAGCTATCGTAACGGTATGAAGTTATAGCCTCTGCACTCGGCACCCCTGCTGTTACATGCCGCTCTCCGTCACTCACGTTAGACATGCGTAGCAACCTACACTTGCCCCACACTATGAGACGTCTAAATGTAGTGGTCTCAGTTCCTGGGTTAAGAAAAAATTAGTAAGTTACAGTTCCAACGCAAAGATGGCACAAAAATGGCTTATATGGCTCTGAGCTCTTTGGGACTCAACATCTGAGATCATCAGTCCCATGGACTTAGAACTACTTAAACCTGACTAACCTAAGGAGAGGGCACACATCTATGTCCGAGGCAGGATTCGAATCTACGACCATATCAGCAGCTCGATTACGGACTGAAGCGGATAGAACCGCTCGGTCACAGCGGCCGGCAAAGACGGCACACTGCGACGGAACCTGACCGCGTGCAGGCTCGAACAAACACTCACAAAACCGCAGAGATGAATGTTTAATGGAGCGTATATGTAAACTTCAAGCACAAATTTCCTTAGTTTTTAAGATGTTGAAATTTCTTATTTTTGAATAAATATTTATTTTGTACGGTAGTTTTTCTTTAACGAAACAACCACTTTTATTTTTCAGTCCGCAAGATACGAGTATTACGCATCAGCGTTCAAATTAGCTGAATTCTCTAATTCTGTGATGTCTGCCTTGTAACAAAACAATAATTACATCCGCTTCGACAATACGACCTTTCATTCCAATGTCTCAAGCCATAAAAGAGTAATATTAATCCAGTGTTGTCAGCAAAGAGTAGCATCGCACACACAGAGTTTATTCTCGCAGTCACCTTATTTCGCTGCCGCAAGTATGTACATTAATTCTCAAACGAAAGTAGAGCAGAGTTCATAAAATTACCGCGTATACCGTAAAACGCTCTCAACACAGTCGATTCCAACAGTTCATCTCTTAATTAGAGCATTTTTCATGTCTTAAATCGATTTGCGTCATTAGAAGTAGTTTGACAGTACAATTCTTACGACGTTATTATCTGTGGTATTACGTATGTTATGTTTTGCTTTGTACTGAACTTGTGATAGATAAAGAAATGATAACATTCCGAGTACTCAGTTTAATACATATGGTTCCCTGACGCCGCAGAATTGTGAGCTTCTTAGGAATCGCCCATAATTCGTATCGTCTCTGATAACAGTACACTAACAAGATATATTGCGCCACAAATATCTAAGCAACTGTAAGTATACCGGTCAAAACCGTATATCAGTTAGACTTATTTTGAGCAGGCTGATGAAACAGCTCCATTTTTTGTATTTATACACGGTGTTCACCAACTATAGCCACCTAGAATAACTCCGAATGTATGATAGTAGCTGAAAAGTTTGGGGGGGGGGGGCAAATATTGCATAGGACAACGGGGGCCATAATATGACGATGGTTTTTTTTCTGCTAGGTGGTGCCGCGTCAGAGATATGATGGTCGACTTCGCTTTTTAAGTGGGATGCCATAGTTTGGTACTTATTTTCTGATAGCGGCTATCGAGACGAATCCAATGATGTGTAACAGTAAGGTCTTTGAAGATCAACGAAAGTCAAAAAGGCGGCATGAACGCCCATTTGCAGAAGGTGTACCAAGCGATGACCATTGGTATCAACGCAGTACTGCAATCCTCTTTTCACGGATTGAGTGATATTCCATATCACATCGGCACTTATGGAAGCACATGGTCTGACAATTGTTGTTTGTTGTTGTTGTTGTGGTCTTCAGCCCTGAGACTGGTTTGATGCAGCTCTCCATGCTACTCTATCCTGTGCAAGCTTCTTCATCTCCCAGTACTTGCTGCATCCTACATCCTTCTGAATCTGCTTAGTGTATTCATCTCTTGGTCATCCTCTACGATTTTTACCCTCCACGCTGCCCTCCAATACTAAATCTGTGATCCATTGATGCCTCAGAACATGTCCTACCAAACGTTCCCTTCTTCTAGTCGAGTTGTGCCAGAAATTATTCTTCTCTCCAGTTTTCGTCGATACCGCCTAATTAGTTATGTGATCTACCCATCTAATCTTCAGCATTCTTCTGTAGCACCACATTTCAAAAGCTTCTATTCTCTTTTTGTCTAAACTATTTATCGTCCACGTTTTACTTCCATAAATGGCTACACTCCATACAAATACTTTCAGAAAAGACTTCCTGACACTTGAATCTATACTCGATGTTAACAAATTTCTCTTCTTCAGATACGCTTTCCTTGCCATTAACTGTCTACATTTTATATCCTCTCTACTTCGACCATCATCAGTTATTTTGCTCCCCAAATAACAAAACTCCTTTACTACTTTAAGCCTCTCATTTCCTTATGTAATTCCCTCAGAATCACCCGACTTAATTCGACTGCATTCCAATATCCTCGTATTGCTTTTGCTGATGTTCATCTTATATCCTCCATTCAAGACACTGTCCATTCCGTTCAACTGCTCTTCCAGGTCCTTTGCTGTCTCTGACAGAATTACAATGTCATCGGCAAACCTCAAAGTTTTTATTTCTTCTCCATGGATTTTAATTCCTACTCAGAATTTCTCTTTTGTTTCCTTTTGTGCTTATTCAATATACAGATCGAATAATATTGGGGATAGGCTACAACCCTGTCTCACTCCCTTCCCAACCACTGCTCCCTTTCATGCCCCTCGACACTTATAACTGCCATCTGATTTCTGTACAAATCGTAAATACCCTCCCGCTCCCTGTATGTTACCCCTGCCACCTTCAGAATTTGAAAGAGAGTATTCCAACGTCCCTGTCCTACACCCTTTTTAATCCGAGTGCTTTGTTCTTGGTCATACACTCTAATTATTCCGTCTTGGTTCTTGTACGTATGGTTTCTTACCCGTGTCACACTATAGGATCACCCGATTTAAGTCGAATACATTCCTTTATCCTCATTTTATATCCTCCTTTCAAGACACTGTCCATTCCGTTCAACTGCTCTTCCGGGTTGTAGGGAAGCAGCATACTCACGCCTTATAAAATTCATATCATTCTTTCCATTGTGTGCCAGCCTAGTCCGCTGTAACTAGCTCTGATGTCATAAATATTGCGCAATACTTTAAAATAAAGTAAATAACCTGAAACGTTTCTAGCATGTTAGGAGTGATACTAAATCAATATGTGTTGAATATCAGTTCAATAACTTTAACCATTTTCGAAATTTTGACGTTTTTCTGTAAAGATCTTTGGCGCAACAGAAAAGAGCTAGAAACTTAAAAATTTACATTTAGATTCCTTTTGCATAATAATTTAGTAGAAACAGTAATCTGGATCTCACAAATTAAAATTTTAGTTGAAATTCATGATTTTCTGGTTTTTGTCGTAGAAATTAAAGAAGCAAGATAGATTAAGTAGGCAAATAAATAAAGCTAGGATGTTTCAATTTAAGTAGAAGGGAGATCCGCTTTAATCATAAAAATGTGAGAAGTTTCAACGGAATAACTATAAAACTATAGCTTTAGCGTATCTCCAAAGAGCAAGTTCAGAGCTCGTCTACTGCGTGTGGTGTAATTAAATTAATTATCTCGCCCAAAATATTTGACTTAGTCACATCAGACTTTTATTATGATTACTTGCCTGTGTGCTGATTGCACAATTAAATTGAAAGCTTCATCGACCATCAGCAAAGGAAGCAATGATTTATTCGATAACTTAAAGTGGTGCATTACTAGCCCAGCGGCTAGTCGGGGGAGCAGATTTGATCAGGCGTTCCTTCGACGTCCGCACCGCGGCCTTATATGTAAGAACACTGCGCGAGATAAAAAAAGGCCCCAGTTCTCTCCAGACGCTGATTAGCCCACCACCTGTGCCGGGAGTCGCGTCGAGTCGGTATCGTTGATATAAACAGCCTCGGATGCAGTAATAAGTTACTCGGGATACGCGTAACCATGAAATCGTTTTCGAGTGAAGTGTTAATTTTTGGATGACGTTAATGATCTACCTTTAGTTTGCGTATGTCGTATTTTCACGTGCCGCCGCAGGACTGACATTCTACCATTATTAGCGTGGCGTTAATGAACATTATCATCAAATTATGGCGAGCATTCACTTAAACATTTAATTTGAACAGTTATAGTTGCATCAGCGTATTAGACTCTGAACTGCTCTGGTAGTTGGATTGTGTGGATTCTGTTTGGTCTGTGGCTTTCAGAATATAGTGAACATTTTAGAGAGAATGGTTTTTGATTATGAATCCCAGACGATCTCCTAATTCCTCAGAGCTATAAGCTGTAGCTATAAATTTATTTCTCAGATGAAGTGGGCACTAGGAATTCTGATTACAGGCTTCACGTGTTGCTAATCACTTTCTGGTTGCCGATATTGTAATTAGAGAGCCAGTGTTGAGAACGGCAAACAGCATAAATACAAAACATTTATTCTATTATTCCACCCGCCGCCCCACAAGGTCCTTTGCTGTTTCTGACAGAATTACAATGTCCTCGGCAAACCTCAAAGTTTTTATTTCTTCTCCATGGATTTTAATACCTACTACGGATTTTTCTTTTGTTTTCTTTACTGCTTGCTCAATTTACAGATTGAGTAACATCAGGCAGAGGCTACAACCCTCTCTCACTCCCTTCCCAACCACTGGTTCCCTTTCAGGCCCCCCGACTCTTATAACTGCCATCTGGTTTCTGTACAAATTCCAAATAGCCTTTCGCTCCCTGTATTTTACCCCTGCCACCTTCAGAATTTGAAAGAGGATATTCCATTCAACATTGTCAAAAGTTTTCTCTAAGTCTACAAAGGCTAGAAACGTAGGTTTGCCTTTCCTTAATCTTCCTTCTAAGATAAGTCGTAAGGTCAGTACTGCCTCATGTGTTCCAATATTTCTACGGAATCCAAACTTATCTTCCCCGTGGTCGACTTCTACCAGTTTATCCATTCGTCTGTAAAGAATTCGCGTTAGTATTTTGCAGCTGTGACTTATTAAACTGATAGTTCGGCAATTTTCACATCTGTCGACCCCTGGTTTCTTTGAGATTTTAATTATTATATTCTTCTTGAAGTCTGAGGGTATCTCACCTGTCTCGTACATCTTGCTCACCAGATGTCACTTGTTCCCTTATGCTCTCCCTGAAACTCTATACAACCTCTCGTTTAGTCAGTTTATCCAGGTCTTATCTCCTTAAATTCCCACCTTTTTGCAGTTTCTTCAGTTTTAATCTACAGTTCATAACCAATAGATTGTGGTCAGAGTCCACATCTGCCCCTGGAAATGTCTTACAATTTAAAACCTGGTTCCTAAAGCTCTGTCTTACCATTATATAATCTATCTGATACCTTCTAGAATCCCCAGGATTCTTCCATGTATACAACCTTCTTTCATGATTCTTGAACCAAGTGTTAGCTATGATTAAGTTATGCTCTGTACAAACTTCTACCAGACGGCTTCCTCCTTGCTTTCTTACCCCAAATCCATATTCACCTACTATGTTTCCTTCTCTCTCTTTTCCGACTCTCGAATTCCAGTCACCCATGACTAATAAATTTTCGTCTCCCTTCACTACCAAAATAATTTATTGTATTTCTTTTATTTCTGACAATTATCTCTCGTATATCGTGCAAATAGTAAATATTCGCCGAATACGGCGTATCCATCTAACGTGCCATTGACATGTAAACACCATTCGACGGTTTCACAATACAACACTAATAGGAACGGTAAGACTAGTGTCGTCGATATGCTTCTCATTTACGGAGAATGCCAAGCTAGAGACTTATATGCTGAAAGGTATCCTCAGCGCACCCACCCTACACGTCGTACATTTAGTTATGTGTACAATAAATTGAGAACAGCGGGATCTTTAACGCATTGGAAACGTATTCGGCAAAGGAAAGTTACTAACGAGGAAACGGAAATTTGTACTCTTGCCAGGGTGGTTCGAGGTTCTTGTGTTGTTCCGCGTCAGATTGCAAGGGAATCTGGCATGAGCCAGAGTAGTGTTGTTCGTGTTCTGCATAGCCTTAAATATCATCCTTACCATATCAGTCTCCACCAAGAATTACCTGGTATGGATTGAATGCATCGCATTGAATTCTGTTGATGGGCTCAACTTCAGATTCAGTGGGATAACACACTTATTAATTTGATTTTATTTACTGACAATGCTACCTACATACACGAACCATGGAAATGTTGATTTGCATCACATGCATTAATGAGCAACCGAAAATCCATGTTGGCTGCCGAAACTTGCACACCGAAAACCATGGTCGGTGAGTGTATGGTGGGGGATTCTAGAGGACAGAATCATAGACCCAATTTCATCGAAGGAAAACTTAGTGGTAGGAAGTACACCACATTCGTGCTAGAAATATTAGGTCTGTTATTGGAAGAAATACCTTTAGGAACAGGAAACAGAATGTGGTATCAACACGAGGGAAGTCCAGCATATTTTTACCTGATGGCTAGAAATGAGTTGCAGAGACAATTCCCAAATTGTTGGATTGGACGTGGAAGAGATGTGTGGTGGACGGCTCGTTGGCATGACTTGACGCCTCTAGATTTTTTCTCATGGGATTTGTAAAATATTTCGTTTATAAATACGTACCAACTACACCTGAAGGTAAGCGAGAGAGAATTGTCAGAGTATGTGCTTCAGTAAGTGCCGATGTGATAAGGAATGCCACTCAATCCATGATAAGAAGATTGCAGTACTGCATTAATACCAATGATCATCACTTCGAACACCTTCGGTAAATCGGCGTTCATGCCACTTTTGTGACCTTCTTTGTCCCCTTCAAAGACCTTACAGTTACTCATCATTCGATCCGTCTCGATAGGTTAATTAGTTCCAAAGTATAGCATTCCATAAAAAAAAAGAAAAAAAACATAGTTGATCTTCATATCTCTGACGCGACTCCACCTAGCAACAAAAAACCAACGTCATATTATGGCCCACGTTGTTGCACCCAACTTTTGTTCCACAAACTTTTTAGCTCCTATCATACTTTCGCAGTTATTCTTGGTGGCAGCAATTAGTGACCCACCCTGTATACTACTACTCGCTCGTCGAAAGATCCGTACTTAAAGGTTGTTACACAGGTCACACCAATGCGGAAGAAAGGAAATAGAAATAATTTGATGAATTATACACCCAGGGTATTGCAAACTATGTTAGTGGGATATTGGAACGCTATAACATTATTAAATACATCGAAGGAAACGACACACAGAATCATAACTAGAACGAATGCAAAAAACGTCGTTCTGAAATACAAGTGTCTCTTCATTCACACGAATTAGTCAGCATTATTGTTGGATGAGCTCAAGACGAGCCCATGTTTCTAAATTGTTAGAAGGATTCCGACAATGTTTCTAACAACAGCTTGTAATCGTATTGCGGGCGTATGGAGTATCGTCTCAGGTATTCGACTGGATTCGATACTTCCGCCAGTAAGGACACAGTCCGTAGTAACTGGTGACAAGTCATCTGCTGAAAGCTGTGTCCTACATGGCGCTCCTCCGGAAGTGTTAGAAACCCTCTGCTGTTCTTAATTTGTATACACAATTTATGAGTGAATCTGAGCAGCTCTGTTATGTTGTTAGCAGGTAATCCTGGTGTTAACTTTCCAGGAAAGCCAGCAGAAGATCAGAACACATTATAAAATGTTTTATGCAACACATCAAAATAGATTCTAAACAGCAAAAAGTGTGATGTCCTCCACATGAGTACTAAAAAGAAAATCTGTTAAATTTCGTTTACACGTTATGTAAAACAAATGTGAAGATCGTCTGTTCAGTTCAGCACGTAGGGATTACTATTACGTAAGTTGGACCTTTAAAATGGGAAATTCTGTGGAGAAGGTGAACCAAAGGCAGTGTTATGTTGGCAGAACACTTAGAAGATGAAAAAAATGCACCACACAGACCGTCTACACAACGCTCGTCAGCCCTCTTCTGAAATATTGCTGCATGGGATGAGGTTCTTAGCAGGCAGGATTGGCAGACTATATCGAAAAATTTTCGTGAAAGACAACTCATTTTGTGTCATCCTGATATGGTAGAAATATCACTGGTGCGATAATCGAGTTAGAGGGCATTGTTTAGTAGCGCCGAGACCTTTTTATGAAATCTCCTCCGTATGCCAAAATATTCTATTGGCCCTTATAACCTCAAGTGAAGACTTGACCATCGTAATAAAAAAGAAATAAACGCTCGCAGATAAACATTTACGTGTTAATTTATCCCAAGTCAGTCGAGGACATAAGTGTGAATTGCTTGGTAATGATGTACATGTTTATACAGTTTTAGACGCAGATGTATTTTTTGTTATAGGATAGACCTTCGACGTCCATTAGTTTATACGATGAGGGTGTGAAATTCCTTCTCTAGTCGCAGGGACACAGTTATAGCCCTCTCACGGAAGATACTTCCAGCGTCAGAGCCACCACATTGTGCCGTTTTATAGCAGTAGTTAACACTTTAATGACACAGTTGCAGGCTTTCCGAGAACATCGATTATGATGAACGAAATTAAATAATCAACTCTCTCCCTATTCACTTCACGCGGAGTTGACCAAATAGTTCGCGTGGCTCCAGCAACGGCGTCGGACATTTCATACCACAGCAAGTACCATGTAATTACGCCTTTGAGCTCGTTCGAACGCTAGTACATTTGTTATAATGGACGGGTTGAACAGCGTATACGTAGTAAATCATTCTAAGTGAGACACATTTCTTTGCGCAGTGAAGAGTAAAAGTGTCAAGATAGCTAACCCCAGGCATAAACTAGTGAAATTAAAACTGGCCACAATAACAGTGGATATTTTAGCCAACAAAAATATCATACGCAGTAACGCAACGTAATTACATGGGGAGGGCCGCAGATGTAGCTTTATGGTTTTAATATCTGTGAGCCCCTATGTCACGCTTTATGTACATAGTATCATATGATTACGCCGCTACACCCGTATTGTTTCTGGCTGACCGCCAAGGATGTGAGTTTGCAGAGCTATATAGTCACACGTATGCGAACGGAAACATACAGTCCCACTGACATACGCACGTGTAGCGAACTCTTTCTCACGCATAAACACAGGCTCATTCATTCAATAATATCCACATTCACATCAGAGTTGCTTCTTATCGTTATAGACATTGAGATTGAATAAACAAAATCCCACGGTATAACCGAAGCTTGGTTCTCGCAGAAATAATTTTGGTATGTGCACACGTAAATAAAGAAATGCAGCTGAAGTATCAAAGCCGCCAACCACAGAAGAAATAAAAGAAATCATAAAAGAGCTTAAAAATAATAAAGCCCCTGGAGAGGATAATATAGTTGCTGAACTATGGAAGTACTCTAGTGACAACATGATACAGTGTCTATCAGAAATACTAAAAGAAATCTGGACAACACACAGATTACCACCAGACTGGACATCTGCATTAATACATCCACTACATAAAAAAGGGAAGAAAACAGATCCTAGCAATTATAGGGGAATCTCCCTCTTACCAGTGACCTGTAAGATCTTGTCTAAGGCGCTTTTAAAAAGAGCAGAAGAGATACTTGACAAACAGCTAGGAGAGTATCAGGCTGGATTTAGGATGGGAAGGTCATGTGCAGAACAAATACTAAATTTAAAGAACATAATAGAAATGAGGAAAATCAGGAACTTAAAATATGTAATTACTTTTGTGGATTTTAAAAAAGCCTACGACTCAATTGACAGAAATACACTGCTTGATATCTTAAAAGAATTGGGAGTCGATGCAAAAACAACTGCAATAATTAAAGGTACTTTGACAAATACAAAATCGAAAGTAAAATTTAGGGAAGAGCTCTCAAAATCGTTTGAAATAAAGTCATGTGTTCGACAGGGAGATGGTCTGTCACCTCTGCTTTTCAATTGTGTCTTGGAGAGGGTAGTTCGAGAATGGAGGAGGGCCATCAATACTAAAGGGATTCAACTAGGGAGAAATCCAAACAAGATCACTGTCGACTGTTTAGCCTTCGCAGATGACATGGCATATTACAGATTCACTAGACAATGCCCAAGAACAAATAAGAGAACTACAAAAACAAGCAGCCAAAGTAGGACTGCAAATATCCTATGAAAAAACGAAGTTTATGACAAACATCCGTGATGCTCCTCAAAATATTGCAGTTGACAACAACACAATACACAAAACAGATTCCTTTAAATACCTAGGAGAGTGGATTACATACAATGCCAAAGCAAAGATAGCTATAGAAACTAGAGTGCACAAAATGGAAAGAGTGTTTCATATGACCAAAAGCGTTTATAATAAAAAATCCTTGTCCTGGAACACAAAATTAAGACACTACCAAACAGTTGCCAGACCTGAAGCTCTCTATGCGGCAGAAACACTTAAACTAACAAGAAATGGAGATCTTGAGAAACTAGAAAAGGTCGAAAGAAGAATTTTAAGGAAAATACTGGGAGCTAAAAGAAACGATAATGCTGAATACAGGTTAAGGCCAAACAGAGAGCTATATCTGAAAACGGAGAAACTAACTGATGTAATGAGGAAGAGGGGACTACAGTTTTTTGGACATATATTCAGAATGGATAACAACAGACTAACCAAGCGGATATTCACATTACTCAATAGCTACAAATCCAAGCCAGCATGGTTCATAGAGACTGAAAAGGACATTGAAAATGCTGGAGTTACAATAGACGCAATAGAAAACAGAACACATTTCAGAAAGGCAGTTAAAAAGGCAGAATTTCAGGAGAGAAAGAAAATAACTAGACGAAAGTGGACTCAAGAAGAAAGGGAACAACACTCTAAAAGGATGAAAGAAATTTGGAAACTGAAGAAATCTAATACAGAGGTTATATCACATCGATGGTTAGTTTCTGCGGTGCTGACAAGAGTGACACAGTAAAATTTATCTAACAACATTTTGATGCCGGTTTCACAAAAAGTGCTGACAGAACCGAATGAAATCTGCGTAGAGTTTCCCCTCAAAATTCCGTACTTAAGTAAATTCAGATTAAGATTTTTTCATTTGTTTAGATCCGATTATATTTTCTGCCTAAGTTAAATGGAGTATCAATAATTTACAAACGTACTCCGTACCAAAGGTACTCCGAATACAGACTTTGGGATTATCTATTTGATACACAATTCAATTAGTGCGTCTTGTTGGGCACACACCATTATGTTAATGTTTGCTAAGAAGCGGAGTCCTTCTAGCTTTTTTGATTACGTATGATCACAACTCTCTATAATCCTTCACTCCCTTGTAAAGTCTGAGACAAAGCAGATACACATTTCGACTGGTCCTATCAAAGTTCCCTCTAGTTCCTTCAGTATCTTCACATAATAACAATGATAACTTTTTTTTGAGTCATCAATCTTCTGACTGGACTGATGCGAACCGCCACGAATTCCTCTCCTGTGCCAACATCTTCATCTCAGGGTGGCACTTGCAACCTACGTCCTCAGTTATCTGCTAGATGTATTCCAATCTCTGTCTTCCTCTACAGTTTTTGCCCTCTACAGCTTCCTCTACTACCATGGAAGTCATTCCCTCATGTCTTAACAGATGTCCCATCATCCCGTCCCTTCTCCTTATCAGTGTTTTCCTCATATTTTTTTCCTCTACGATTCTGTGCGGAACCTCCTCATTCCTTACTTTAGCAGTCCACCTAATTTTCCGCACTCGTCTGTAGCACCACATCCCAAACACTTCGATTCGCTTCTGTTCTCGTTTCCACACAGTCCATGTTTCATTACCATACAAGGCTGTGCTCCAAAATTACATTCTCAGAACTTTCTTCCTCAAAATGAACGCCTGCGTTTCAAACTAGTAGACTTTTCTTGGCCAGGAACGCCCTTTTTGCCAGTGCTAGTCAGCTTTCGATTTCCTCCTTGCGCCGTCCGTCAGTGTCTATTTTGCTGCCATGTAATAGAATTCCTTAACTTGTTCTAATTCCTGACCATAAGTCTGATGTTTTCTCGCTGTTCTCATTTCTGCTTGTAACCAACACCAACCACCTTAAATGGCAATCGATGCTAACGTTAAACCTCTGCGAGGAATTTTTGAGAAGTTGTGCCTGTGCGATAACCTAGTGAAAACAAAACAATAAACTGGTGTTTGTTTCCTTAATATTCAGGAAGAGTATAACCAACAGTAAACAAGAGGTTCAGGAACAGACGTTCTCCCAAAACAAAAGCCGGTTGTAATATTTCGTACTGATATCGGTCGCCAAACTAATTCGGTGTGCTTGTGTGAAGCTATATCATAAAGCAAAATCCAGTGCTAAGACTAACTTAACCTTCCTTGACACACACATGCTAAACTCTTTCTTTATAAACGTTCACACTACAACACAGTAACCCAACATAGCAGATAAATGTACTACTGACTTGGAAGTCAGACTACCAAATGGCCGTGAGATAGCTAACAGTAACACACACCTCTTAACAAAACGTACCTTAAATGAAATAGAGGCAGCTGCTTATAAAACCAATCACCAACACACATGAAACTAGTAACAATACTAAATATGGAAGAGCAGAAAATGATTCTGACTTAATTCAGGGGGTTATAACGATATGTTTACTTAATATGCATACATAAACATACAGTTATAAATGTCCCCGTTCGTAGTCGCTAATTATAACAATATGTTTACTTTTTTGCTGTAACATATAGCTATGATAAGCGGTGGAAATATATTTGCGAACGCCGACCGTGTGCGTCTGTCTCTTGTTGGATCGTCTGATCAGTCGGAAGATGCATTGCAGAGGAGAGTACATGCCTATTCAAAATATAATTATTTTTGGATAGCTCAACATGAATTTCCTAAGGGGCCGTAGTTTATCATGCATTTACCAGTAGAATATGGCACGGAGAAAATATTTCGCCGCATGCAACTTCCGTCCGATTTCGACGAAAGAATTCGTGACTGTGAACTCTCTATTTGGCAGAAACATAAAGAAAGTTAAATAACTTCATTAAATTGTGAGACATAGATTCTATACTAAATAAATAGTCAATACACCAGCTCCATTTAACTCTGAACTTATGGCAATTAATGGATGAACTTACACTGCAATTACGGATATAACATGGATGCCGTTTTGACTGGAATTTCTCTTTTCGTAATGAAAATAATTCCTTTGACGTTTTTACATATACGTCGCACAATAAATCTACTGCTATGCGGCATTGCACTTTTAGTATCGCGCTTTTACTTTACACTAAGATAATATTATTTTTAACAATAATAATACGGCGGCAATAGATGAGCGTCCAACACAAGTTACAAGAGACAAGAGAAAATGAGTAACTGTTCATCGAGAATATCTCGTACATCAAAAGAATGTATAAAAGTGTTCTTCTTCTGTCCGTTTTTCGCGCCGCGGTTTTTAAAGTCAGTAACTCACTGTATCTCTGACGGCCCTTCGACAATAAACACGTTACGTCACAGTTCGTTCACCTTTTACATTCTCGCAACATTATTTGCTAACTGTAGCTGTTGCCGAGCGACTGCTCGATTATTGAATGATTTAAAATGATAAGGCAATCACATAATGTTACAGGGTCTATTAATATCATGCTCTATAACATAGTAGCTTAGTACAGGGTGTCTATGCCTGTGCATTAACCAACTTGCAAAAGAATAGCTAACACAGTACTTATTTTTTTCTTACACTCTGTTCAAAGCAATTAAATTGAATGCGAATCTAACGACAGTGCCTCTGAAGGAGCCTTGCTTCATTAACTAACTAGTCTAGTACATGAGAGCCCTTAAACTTTCATGGTTTGAAGAACCATGCTTATTAACCAAATTACGCAAGGACCTATGAGAAATGGTAAGTATTCCCATTAATAATTAAGTAAAGCACAACGAACTATAACTCTTTGAATAACAAATGTGCTTTAATAAGCAGACTTTCAACCTACTCAAAATATATTTAGTTGTGCAAATGCCAACACAAAACTAAAGTTCAAACACTTTCCCATAAAATTAACACTGATAAAACTTTGTAATTCCGATAACAGTGCACAAATGTAACAATTAATAGCTTTTTATCACTTCAGATCAACTTTACTATAGGCAGCTTTTTAAGCAGGCAAATTATATAAGGAAATGACTGCAGATTGATTTAAAAATGCACTGGAGGTGGAGTATTTCTTAAACTATAAAACCTAACTTTATACACTATAACCCCACACATAAGAACGGAATCACAGCTATTTTCACAACTGCCGAATAAGCCTTTCCATAATAAATTAGGACACTCGGAATTAAATGAACTAAGATAGGATTCTTGTCCAAATTTGTTATTTCGGATAATCACGGTTGTAAGAGTTTTTAGCAACACCCAGATTATTATTAAAATCAAACAAGTTACACAAAATCCTGATCCACTTTCAGAGTGCCAAATGTAAACAGTTTAGTGGAAGGCTGGTGGTACTGGAGGCGTAATTAGCAGTTGCTGTTAATACGGCGGCGATGCAGTCATGGCTTCCCCACATCTCTTACATTGAACGCCCATTCCAGTAATTACATAACTCCACAAGCACAGTTTAAATAACATCGTTCAAAAGTTCACATAACTGAAATATGTATACATAGTCAAAGAATTTCCATGACAGATAAAACACTGTACATAATCAGCACTACAAACTGACATAGAACTATCGATACAGATACAAAATAGGTAAAAAAATAGGTGTTAGATGCTACTTCTCATTAGTTTCGTCTTTCTTCGATTTACTTCCGGTCCATATTCTGAACTCATTAGGCTGTTCATTTCATTCAGCAGATCATGTAATTCTTCTAAACTTTCACTCAGGATAGCAATGTCGTCAGCGAATCGTATCATTTAATCCTTTCACCTTGAAGTTTAATCCCACTCCTGAACCTTTCTTTTATCTCCAACATTGCATCTTAGATGTACAGATTGAACCGTAGGAGCGAAACCTACAGCCCTGTCTTACATCCTTTTTAATCAGAGCACTTCTTTCTTGGTCGTCCACTCGTATTATTCCCTCTTGGCTCTTGTTCCTATTCTGTATTACCCGTCTCTCCCCTTCAACTTACTCTTACCTTTCTCAGAATTTTGAACATCTTGCATCATTTTACATTGTCAAACGCTTTTCCTGGTCGACAAATTCAGTGAATGTGTCTTGATTTTTCTTTATTCTTGCTTCCATTATCAACCGCAACGTCAGAACTGCCTCTCTGGTGTCTTTACCTTTCCTAAAGCCAAAATGGTCTCCACCTAATACATCCTCAGCTTTCTTCTCCATTCTTCTGTATATTATTCTTGTGGCAACTTGGATTCATGACTGTTAAAATTATGTGAGAAATTCTGATGGAATGTTATCTATCCCTTCTGCCTTATTTGGTCTTAAGTCCTCCAAAGCATTTTTAAACTCGATTCTAATATTGGATCCTCTGTTTCTAAATCGACCTCTGTGTGTTCTGCTATGACATCAGACAAATCTTCAACACCACAGCGGTGTTGAAAGTACTCTTTCCACCTATCCGCTCTCTCCTCTGCATTTAATAGCGGAATTCCCGTTCCACCCTTAATGTTACCACCCTTGCTTTCAATTTCACCGAAGATTGTTTTGACTTTCCTGTATGCTGAGTCTGTCCCTCCGACAGTCATTTCTTTTTCGGTCTCTTTACATTTGTCATGCAGCCACTTCGACTTAGCTTCCTTGCACTTCCTGTTTGCCTTATTCTTCAGTCACTTGTATTTCTATATTCCTGAATCTCCCTGAACATTTTTGTACTTCCTCCTTTCATCGATCAACTGAAGTATTTCTTCTGTTACCCATGGTTTCATCGGAGTTCCCTTTTTGTATCTACGTATTTCTTTCCTACTTGTTTGACTGCCCTTTTTAGAGATGTCCATTCCTTTTCTGGTGTACTGCCTACTGAACTATTCCTTACTGCCGTATCTATAGCCATAGAGAATTTCAAGCGTATCTCGTCATTTCATAGTGCCTGTGTAGTCCACTTCTTTCCGTATAAATCCTTCCCGACAAATACGAGTATATTGAACTTGAGCCTACTCTTCATCACTACTACATTGTCTGATAATTTAGTGCACCTTAAAACTGTGTTACCTTTCAGTGGAGGCATCAGAATACGCACATTCTTTACGTAGACAGGTAGTTATCTAAAGATGTACTTTAATGCACTGTTCGAACATTCCACTACGTCTTACTCGAACGATATTTTTACTCACCGGCTACTTATTTGAGCGATGTTACCTCAGCTGGTTGTCGTCAACTAATTTGGCACAAGACATTCGCCTTGTGTGCTTGCATTCTCCCCAGCTGGAGATTTTAAAGCTTTAGCTGGCGTACATGAGAACGACAAATGTGCTTCCAAGTTCGAAGCTGGAGGAACCAATTCAAGTCGCACGAAATAATTCGAATTTCGTGAACTAGAAGATATGGTCACAACATAACATAACATAACATAAGGCTCGAAAGACAAAACGCTACAATTGGAAGACTCCTGTTAACTGTGGGAGATATTTGACTAATAACATAACAGAAAGCTGATGTGCAGGAGCCAATTCAAATCTAGTCACATTTACCTTGATGCTAATGTTCATAGCGACCATACACTTGTTGCGACAGAGTGCGGTATTGAATTTACAGAACACAAACTGAAATACACAAACAAATATACAATGTAAAAACTGGAGGATGCAAAGGATGTGCAGTAATTCAAGCATTCAACAATAAAAACAGACAGGAAAGAAAGCAGTAGGGAGCTATCAAGTGAAATATAGGAAACGCAGCCACTGACGTATTACGAATAAGGAAACCAGAGCCTACAAACAAACCCTTCAATAACCCTAGAAGTATTGCAATTCAATGAAAAAAGAATAGAAGGAATTAATGAGGATTAGGGCTTAGCACCTCGTTGACGACAAGGCCATTAGAGAAAGGCGCACATTCAGATTGTCTCAAGATCGTGGAAGGAAATCGACCGCATCCTTTCAAAGGAATCATACCGGCATTTTCCTGGAGAGATTTTAGGAAATCAAGGGAAACCTGAATCAGGATGGCCAGACTCGGATTTGAGCCGAATGCGAGTTCATTGAGGACAAATGAACAAATTAAAGGAAAAAAGCTGTGATCAGTACAAAATAATCAAAAAGAAGACAACACCGTGTCTTTTAGAGACACAAAAATATCTGGGAAAAATCGTCATAAAAAAAAGAAAAATATTTTTAAATAAGGTAAACAGGTGATACCTGGTGTAGGACAGCAATGGCGGCCGAAGACGTCCGACGTAAGAAGTACCCTCATTTTGTCCATGGCCTTGTCGAAGAGGGGGAGGAGCAGGCAGAGGATCAGGCCACTCTCTTGCCCTTGGAGTGGGAAATTACCCCTAAAAGACAGAAGAATGAGTAACGATCAACTGCATGAGGATGCATAAGGCAGTGGAACCGTTGCGTAAAAGGCACACAATGTGTATCCACAGGGACACGTGGACTGTAAATGAAAATGTGGCTTGATCCCTCCAGTGGCAAAAGACACCGCACTAGTCCCCCATTCGGATCTCTGGGAGGGAACTGCCAAGGGGCAGGTGATCATGAGAAAAAGACTGAACAACCAACGAAAGAATCAGTACGTAAATGGAGATGAGTATCTAATAGTTATGGGGCAGTGGAATGCAGTTCTTGGGAAGAGAGTAGTGAGTGGGTTAGGGGAGAGTGTGCGCTTGGCAGTAGGAATGAAAGAAAAGAAAGACTAATTGAGTTCTACAATAAATTTCAGGTGATAATTGTGAATTCTCTGTCAAGAATCACAGTAGGAGCATGGATAGGGACTGCAACTGCTGTGTTCGGATGCAGGCTGAGTTGGCATCCCTTCGCTCCCAGCTTCAGGCAGTGTTGGCTTCGGTCACACAGCTTGAGGCTGTTGCCAATGGGCATCACTGTGGGGGTCCGGATGGGGGTTTGTCGGGGACGGCCAGCTAGTCCCACGCATCCCCTGATCGGACTACGACTGTGGTTGCCCGGGATACTGCCCGCATTGAGGCTGATCCCTCACCTGTGGTAGAGTGGGAGGTCGTTTCAAGGTGTGGCAGGGGGCGAAAGACATTCCGGAGGGCTGAACGTAAAGCCTCTCCAGTTTGTCTGACGAACCGGTTTCAGGCTCTGTCTCAGGCTGATACTGATCTTCGGCCTGACATGACTGCTTGTCCTGTTCCAGAGGTTGCCCCTCAGTCTGCAAGATCCGGGCAGTTGCAGAGGGTGGGCTTACTGGTAGTTGGGAGCTCCAACGTCAGGCGCGTAATGGGGCCCCTTAGGGAAATGGCAGCAAGAGAGGGGAAGAAAACCAATGTGCACTCCGTGTGCATACCGGGGGGAGTCATTCCAGATGTAGAAAGGGTCCTTCCGGATGCCATGAAGGGTACAGGGTGCACCCATCTGCAGGTGGTCGCTCATGTCGCACCAATGATGTGTGTCGCTATGGATCGGAGGAAATCCTCTCTGGCTTCCGGCGGCTATCTGATTTGGTGAAGACTGCCAGTCTCGCTAGCGGGATGAAAGCAGAGCTCACCATCTGCAGCATCGTCGACAGGACTGACTGCGGACCTTTGGTACAGAGCCGAGTGGAGGGTCTGAATCAGAGGCTGAGACGGTTCTGCGACCGTGTGGGCTGCAGATTCCTCGACTTGCGCCATAGGGTGGTGGGGTTTCGGGTTCCGCTGGATAGGTCAGGAGTCCACTACACGCAACATGCGGCTACACGGGTAGCAGGGGTTGTGTGGCGTGGGCTGGGCGGTTTTTTAGGTTAGATGGCCTTGGGCAAGTACAGAAAGGGCAACAGCCTCAACGGGTGCAGGGCAAAGTCAGGACATGCGGGGACCAAGCAGCAATAGGTATTGTAATTGTCAACTGTCGAAGCTGCGTTGGTAAAGTACCAGAACTTCAAGCGCTGATAGAAAGCACCGAAGCTGAAATCGTTATAGGTACAGAAAGCTGGCTTAAGCCAGAGATAAATTCTGCCGAAATTTTTACAAAGGTACAGACGGTGTTTAGAAAGGATAGATTGCATGCAACCGGTGGTGGAGTGTTCGTCGCTGTTAGTAGTAGTTTATCCTGTAGTGAAATAGAAGTGGATAGCTCCTGTGAATTATTATGGGTGGAGGTTACACTAAACAACCGAACTAGGTTAATAATTGGCTCCTTTTACCGACCTCCCGACTCAGCAGCATTAGTGCCAGAACAACTGAGAGAAAATTTGGAATACATTTCACATAAATTTTCTCAGCATGTTATAGTCTTAGGTGGAGATTTCAATTTACCAGATATAGACTGGGACACTCAGATGTTTAGGACGGGTGGTAGGGACAGAGCATCGAGTGACATTATACTGAGTGCACTATCCGAAAATTACCTCGAGCAATTAAACAGAGAACCGACTCGTGGAGATAACATCTTGGACCTACTGATAACAAACAGACCCGAACTTTTCGACTCTGTATGTACAGAACAGGGAATCAGTGATCATAAGGCCGTTGCAGCATCCCTGAATATGGAAGTTAATAGGAATATAAAAAAAGGGAGGAAGGTTTATCTGTTTAGCAAGAGTAATAGAAGGCAGATTTCAGACTACCTAACAGATCAAAACGAAAATTTCTGTTCCGACACTGACAATGTTGAGTGTTTATGGAAAAAGTTCAAGACAATCGTAAAATGCGTTTTAGACAGGTACGTGCCGAGTAAAACTGTGAGGGACGGGAAAAACCCACCGTGGTACAACAACAAAGTTAGGAAACTACAGCGAAAGCAAAGAGAGCTCCACTCCAAGTTTAAACGCAGCCAAAACCTCTTAGACAAACAGAAGCTAAACGATGTCAAAGTTAGCGTAAGGAGGGCTATGCGTGAAGCGTTCACTGAATTCGAAAGTGAAATTCTATGTACCGACTTGACAGAAAATCCTAGGAAGTTCTGGTCTTACGTTAAATCAGTAAGTGGCTCGAAACAGCATATCCAGACACTCCAGGATGATGATGGCATTGAAACAGAGGATGACACGCGTAAAGCTGAAATACTAAACACCTTTTTCCAAAGCTGTTTCACAGAGGAAGACCGCACTGCAGTTCCTTCTCTAAATCCTCGCACAAACGAAAAAATGGCTGACATCGAAATAAGTGTCCAAGGAATAGAAAAGCAACTGGAATCACTCAATAGAGGAAAGTCCACTGGACCTGACGGGATACCAATTCGATTCTACATAGAGTACGCGAAAGAAATTGCCCCCCTTCTAACAGCCGTGTACCGCAAGTCTCTAGAGGAACGGAGGGTTCCAAATGATTGGAAAAGAGCACAGATTGTCCCAGTCTTCAAGAAGGGTCGTCGAGCAGATGCGCAAAACTATAGACCTATATCTCTTACGTCGATCTCTTGTAGAATTTTAGAACATGTTTTTTGCTCGCGTATCATGTCATTTCTGGAAACCCAGAATCTACTATGTAGGAATCAACATGGATTCCGGAAACAGCGATCGTGTGAGACCCAACTCGCCTTATTTGTTCATGAGACCCAGAAAAATTAGATACAGGCTCCCAGGTAGATGCTATTTTTCTTGACTTCCGGAAGGCGTTCGATACAGTTCCGCACTGTCGCCTGATAAACAAAGTAAGAGCCTACGGAATATCAGACCAGCTGTGTGGCTGGATTGAAGAGTTTTTAGCAAACAGAACATAGCATGTTGTTATCAATGGAGAGACGTCTACAGACGTTAAAGTAACCTCTGGCGTGCCACAGGGGAGTGTTATGGGACCATTGCTTTTCACAATTTATATAAATGACTTAGTAGATAGTGTCGGAAGTTCCATGCGGCTTTTCGCGGATGATGCTGTAGTATACAGAGAAGTTGCAGCATTAGAAAATTGTAGCGAAATGCAGGAAGATCTGCAGCGGATAGGCACTTGGTGCAGGGAGTGGCAACTGACCCTTAACATAGACAAATGTAATGTATTGCGAATACATAGAAAGAAGGATACTTTATTGTATGATTATATGATAGCGGAACAAACACTGGTAGCAGTTACTTCTGTAAAATATCTGGGAGTATGCGTGCGGAACGATTTGAAGTGGAATGATCATATAAAATTAATTGTTGGTAAGGCGGGTACCAGGTTGAGATTCATTGGGAGAGTGCTTAGAAAATGTAGTCCATCAACAAAGAAGGTGGCTTACAGAAAACTCGTTCGACCTATACTTGAGTGTTGCTCGTCAGTGTGGGATCCGTGCCAGATCGGTCTGACGGAGGAGATAGAGAAGATCCAAAGAAGAGCGGCGCGTTTCGTCACAGGGTTGTTTGGTGACCGTGATAGCGTTACGGAGATGTTTAATAAACTCAAGTGGCAGACTCTGCAAGAGAGGCGCTCTGCATCACGGTGTAGCTTGCTCGCCAGGTTTCGAGAGGGTGCGTTTCTGGATGAGGTATCGAATATATTGCTTCCCCCTACTTATACCTCCCGAGGAGATCACGAATGTAAAATTAGAGAGATTAGAGCGCGCACGGAGGCTTTCAGACAGTCGTTCTTCCCGCGAACCATACGCGACTGGAACAGGAAAGGGAGGTAACGACAGTGGCACGTAAAGTGCCCTCCGCCACACACCGTTGGGTGGCTTGCGGAGTATCAATGTAGATGTAGATGTAGATGTAGGAGGAGGTACACTTGTAACAGGCCGGCAGATACAGGCAGATTTCAGCTAGATTACACCACGGTCAGACAGAGGTTCTGAAATGAGATATTGAATTTCAAGGCTTACACAGGGTGGACATAGGTCCTGATCACAATTTAGCAGCGACGAAGAGCAGACTGAAGATTAAGAGACTAGTCAGGAAAAACCAATGCGCAAAGACTGGGCATACGGTGGTGCTAAGGAATGAGAAGGTACAGTTGAAGTTCTCTGAGGCTATAGGAACTGCAATAATGATTGGTTAAATAGGAAGTTCAGTTGGCGTTCAGTTGAAGTTGCCATAAAAAGGGCATTCACAGGCATTTGAGAGAAAAACGTAAGTACAAACAAGGTAGCTGAGAAGAAAACAACAAAAGAAAAATTTATTGACCGACGAATGAAGACTTCAGGAAAACACAAATACACTCTCTTTGGATTGAAATAAATAGGAAGTGCAGGAAAGCTAAGGGGAAATGGTTATATCAGTAATGTGAAGAAATCTAAACAGATATTACTGTCGGAAGGAGTGACTCAACATATAATACAGTCATGGCAACCTTCAGTGAACTTAAAAGCAAGGGCTGTAACCTTAAGAGTGCGATGGGAATCCCACTGTTAAATGTAGAGGAGAGAGCGGATAGGTGGAAAGAGTGCAATGAAAGCTACTATGATTGAAAGACTTACCTGATGACGTGGAAGAAGATGGAAAAGGTGCTGATAGGGAAGAGATAGGGATTCAGTATTAGAATCAGAATTTACAAGAGCTTTGCAGGACTTAACATCAAATAAGGCAGGAGGGATTGATGTCATTCTATCGGAGTTTCTAGAATATGTGAGGAACTGGCCACAAAACTATTTTTCACGTTCGTGTGTACAATGCATGAGACTTGATATACCATCAGATATTCGCAAAAAAATAAAAAAAATACGTAATCCACACAGTTCCGAAGATCGAAAGAGCCATAAGGGTGAAAATATCGACTAGTCATTTTAACAGCTAATGCATTCAAGTTTCTGACAAGAATAATATACAGAGTAACGGAAAATAAAACTGAGGATCTATTAGACAACGATATGTTTGGCTTTAGGAAAGGTGAGATCGCCAGGGAGGCAGTTCTGACAATGTGCTTGATAATGGAAGCAAGACTGAAAAAAAATGAAGACAAGTTCATAGGATTTGTCGACTTGGAGAAAGCTTTTCACAGTGTAAAATGGTGCAAGATGTTCCAAATTCAGAGAAAATGGGAGTAAGCTACAAGGACATCCGCGTAATATACAGATGCAGTAAAACCAAGAGAGAAGAATAAGAGTGGGAGGCCAAGAATGAAGTGCACGGATTAAGAAGGATGCAAGATAGGAATATAGCCTTCTGAGCCTGCTTTTCATTCTATACACTGAAGAAGTAATGGCGGAAATAAATGGAAGATTCCAGAGTAGAACTAAAATTCAAGATGAAAGGATATCAGTACTAAGTTTCCTTGTGACATTTTCAATGGAAGTGAAGAAGTCTTACAGGATCTATTGAGCTGAACGAAGAGAGAGACTATGTGTGCAGAAAATGGATTGAGGGTGTATCGAAGAAAGACGAAAGTAGTGAGATGAAGCGGAAGTGACGACTCCGAGAAACTTAGCATCATAATTGGTGATCACAAAGTGGATGAAATTCAGAAATTCTCTCACCTAGGCAACAACATAATCCATGACGGACGGAGTAAAATTGGAAATTTGTGGTAATGACTATGGGATTATACTGCTGTGGTCGTCGGTCCCTATGCTTGCACCTTAATTAAACTAACTTACACTATGCACAATAAACACACCCATGCCCGAGCGTTGCCTCGAAAATCCGACGGGGAGAGCCGCACGCGGACGGAGTAGGGAAGACATAAAAAGCAGACTATCTCCGACAAAAAGAGGATTCCTGGCTAAGTCAAAAGAAGTCGAACATAGGTCTTAGTTTGAGGAAGAAATTCCTGAAAATGTCAATTTGGAGCACAGTATTGTATGGCAGTGTGACATGGACTGTGAGAAAACCCGAACAAAAGAGAATAAAAGTGTTTGAGATATGCTACAGAATATTTTTGGATATTAGGTAGGTACAAGCTAAGGAATGAGGGGGTTCTCGGTAGAGTGGGCGGGGAAAGGAATATTTGGAAAACTTTGACAAGTTTAAGAGGCAGGGTTATAGGACACAAGACATGTGGGAGTAATTTCCACGGTACTGGAGGGAGCTATAGAGGGTAAAAACTGTAGAGGAGGACAAGGATTTGGATACTTGGATACACCAAGCAATAATTAAGAATGTAGGTTGGAAGTGCTACTCAAATGGAAGGAGCATATTGAAACTCTGTACGTTGGTGCTCAATTCGAAAATATAAGTATATTGCAGATGGAAAACTAATTAATTAAAACAAAAAGGGATCAGCAACAACAAAAGAAAAGTCTTCCCTTGCACTACATAAGTCAAAAACAATTAAAGCCACAGGTATAGACGAGTTGCCGCCAGAGCTCTTACAAAGCGGTATCGTCAACATCCAAAGTAAACTGTTTGCTGTGGTATCGAAATGTTATGAACGGCGTATTCCACCACCTGATTGCACAAAAAGTAGTACTATTGCATTATCTCAAAATGGAAACACGTGTATTAAGAACGATACTGTCCGTAGCTAGGAGGATTAAGAAGAAAATAGACTAGAACTTAGCAAGGATCAATTTGGATTGAGATCGGGGGAACGAAAGATCGAAGCCATATTATCACTAACAAAAAATTTAGAAAGAATTTTAAAACTAAACAGGAAAACATACATATAACTTACTGTTGTAGCAAAGGTCTTTGATATGGTAAACTGATAATTATTATTTAAACAAATTCGCAAAGTAGAACTTGACGGAAAGGACGTAAGACTAACTTAGAATACGTAGAGACATAGAAGTACTGAAAATGATGTTGATGCTGGCAATGAAGGAATAATATTCAGAAGGAAAATAAGTCAGTGGTACCCTCTTTGCTTTTGGAATATGTTCATCGTAGAGGCAGTAACAACAATGAAAGAAAGACGACTGGAATCATAATTAATAGTGTACTTATTCACTCTATCAGATTTTATCGATGGCATGACAATAGTGGCAGACTCAGAGAAGGCATTAAATCACATTATTAAAGTCTTAAATATAAGGAGGTTCCAAAACTAATAATAAAGCTCAAGGAGCAGCATGGGTTTCGAAAAAGACGATCGTGTGAAACCCATCTCGCACTATTCGTTCACGAGACTCAGAAGGCCGTAGACACGGGTTCCCAGATAGATGCCGTGTTTCTTGACTTCTGCAAGGCGTTCGATACAGTTCCCCACAGTCGTTTAATGAACAAAGTAAGAGCATATGGATTATCAGACCAATTGTGTGATTGGATTGAAGAGTTCCTAGATAACAGAACGGAACATGTCATTCTCAATGGAGAGACGTCTTCCGAAGTAAGAGTGATTTCAGGTGTGCCGCAGGGGAGTGTCGTACGTCCGTTGCTATTCACAGTATACATAAATGACCTTGTGGATGACATCGGAAGTTCACTGAGGCTTTTTGCGGATGATGCTGTGGTATATCTAGAGGTTGTAACAATGGAAAATTATACTGAAATGCAGGAGGATCTGCAGCGAATTGACGGATGGTGCAGGGAATGGCAATTGAATCTCAATGTAGACAAGTGTAATGTGCTGCGAATACATAGAAAGAAAGGTCCTTTATCATTTGGCTACTATATAGCAGGTCAGCAACTGAAAGCAGTTGATTCCATAAATTATCTGGGTGTAGGCATTAGGGGTGATTTAAAATGGAATTACCATATAAAATTAATCGTCGGTAAAGCAGATGCCAGACTGAGATTCATTGGAAGAATCCTAAGGAAATGCAATCCGAAAGCAAAGGAAGTAGATTACAGTACACTTGTTTGCCCACTGCTTGAATATTGCTCACCAGTGTGGGATCCGTACCAGATAGGGTTGATAGAAGAGCTAGAGAAGATCCAACGGAGAGCAGCGCGCTTCGTCACAGGATCATTTAGTAATGGCGAAAGTGTTACGGTGATGATAGATTAACTCCAGCCGAAGACTTTGCAGGAGAGACGCTCAGTAGCTCGGTACGGGATTTTGTTGAAGTTTCGAGATCATACCTTCACCGAGGAGTCATGCAGTATATTGCTCCCTCCTACGTATATCTCGCCAAGAGACCATGAGGATAAAATAAGAGATATTAGAGCCCACACAGAGGCATACCGACATTCTTTCTTTCCGCGAACAATACGAGACTGGCATGGAAGGGAGAACCGATACAGGTACTCAAAGTATCCTCCGTCACACACCGTCAGGTGGCTTGCGGAGTATGGATGTAGATGTAGATGTAGAAGGAGAGTAATGCGTACAGAGAAGAAATGAGGTGGAGGTAAGACTGAGATAAGAATAGGGAGTGAGCGTTTCGAATAAGTAAGAGAATTTCACTATCTCGGTAGAATTGTGGACAAAACAAAAGCTCTCTGCAGGAAATAAAAAAGCAGCAATGGCCAAGGGTGCCTTGCAAAATCAGAAGAAACTTGTGCTGTGTAAGCACATCAGTTAATGCGACAAGAAAAGTTTCGTAAAGGCATTTCAAGGGAGTGTTCTGCTACACGGATTTGAATCCTAAGGATTAGCAAAGTAGGAAAAAGTTGGCCGAGACTATTTGGAAATATTATTCTGGACGGAAATTCTATAAATAGCTGGACTGACAGAAAAACGAATTATATGGCTCTGCAAGAAACGGGATGGAAGAATGAGTTACTGAACATTATAAGCCAACGAAAAGCAAAACTCATTGGACACTTATCTAGATCATACTCTGCAAGCCATCTAATGGTGTGGGGCTTAGGGCACTTTCTGTGCCACTGACTGAGCTCTCTAACCCTGTTGCACTCGCGAACAGCGCGTGGGAAGAACGATGGTAAGTCACCTCCACATCGCGAACGAGGGCCACCAGCAAACATATCGAGTGCACAGTGGCATTCTTTCCCGCCTAGCCTGCTATTTCCCTGAGAGGTTCCTTCACGTACCTAACATTAGGGCTCCCATGACGAGCACACCCACCCTCCGCACGTGTCCGGGCTGGACAGGAAAATCGGCCGCCGGCTCACAGTAGAGGCATTCCATGCTGTCTCACAGATACCGTCAACACTTGATGGCACCTCGTACCTGTTGCTAGGGACCTTCTCCACCTTTCACCTTCCACTCAGTGACACGCGAACCCACTATTGTCTGCCTCCAAGTCTCGAGTGAGCACGTTCCGGTCAGATGTAGCGCTTCAGAAGATGCAGCAACACCCATCTCCCCAGGGTAGTCCAATGGCACCAACGGTGTCGCAGGTCTCGTCACCAGCGCCCCAATGTCGCAGTAAATTTGAGCATTAGCCAGAAGCATGTCGACGTAGCCAACACAGTTTCCAGCTTTCAAATAACTTCCGGGTTTTCAGCCAGGTAACACTCTCAGCGACCGCCGATATTTCGGCGGGAGAACACCTCGCCATTTTCAAGGCAAACTGCAACGGACAGGCTGCGTACATGCAAATTTAAAACCTCGGTTCTCGGACTGAAGCAGGAAAGATAACACACACACTAAACACTAGTGCCACCAAAGATGACCAAAGTCAGAGCTATCGATAGTGAGACTATGAATTAGCAGGTGAGGTACCATTGACTCTGTCCCTCTGTTTTTTGACAAGGGAGAGAGACGGATTCCAAACAGAGTTTAAACAGAAACCTCCATCCCTGTTCACGAGGTTGCTCGCTAATTTAATCTCAACTGCCTCCCTAATGACACTGCCCAAATGGCTGGATGTGCATGCCAATTTGTCGGTGTTATTATTTAACATGGGGTGACCAGTATCAAAGCAATGTTCGGCAATAGCAGATCTATTTGGCTGCTGTAATCGTGTGTGCTGTTTATTCTCAGTCCATCGGTCCTACACGGTCCTGATAGTTTGACCAATATATGCCATGCCGCAGCTACAAGGAATACGATATACACCCGCCTTACGCAGTCCAAGATCATCCTTAACGGAACTCAAAGGTGCTCTAATTTTAGATGGAGGTCGGAAAACACATTTCACATCGTATATCCGTAAAATACGACCGATCTTGTTGGACGTGTTTCCTACGTAAGGCAAAAAGGCAGTAGACTTACGTGTTGACTCAGAATTATCATCAATCACCTGATGTACAGTTGGTCGATAGCGCAACGCACGTTGAATCTGTCTATCACTATAACCATTTTGACGAAATGTAACTTCAAGATGGGACAGCTCAGCTGGCAAAGTCTCAGCGTCAGAAACTACATGCGCCCTGTGTACCAAGGTACGAAGCACCCCTTCACGCTGAGCCGGATGGTGACAACAATTAACCTGTAAGTACAAGTCGGTGTGAGTACGTTTCCTGTAGACTGCATGTCCTAATCATCCATCATCCTTCCTCTAACCAATACGTCAAGAAAGGGAAGGCAACCATTCTCTTCCACCTCCATCGTAAGACGAATATTCGGGTGGATCGAGTTCAGATATTCTAGAAAGACATTCAAATTCTCCCTACCATGAGGCCAAACCACGAAGGTAACGTCAACGTATCTAAAGAAATAGGCGCGTTTCAAAGGCGCCGACCCCAATGCACGTTCCTCGAAGTCTTCCATAAACAAATTTGCGACCACAGGAGACAACGGACTACCCATGGCAACTAAATGTCTGCTCGTAATACTGGTCATTAAATAAAAAGTAACTGGATGTCAACACATGCCAAAAGAGATTAGTTAATTCAGCACCAAACCTGGCCTCAATTAACCGCAACGAATCAGACAGAGGAACACGAGTGAAGAGAGAGACCACATCGAAACTCACTAAAATATCAGAGACTCTGTTTGGAATCCGGCTCTCTCCCTTGTCAAAAAACAAAGGGACAGAGTCAATGCTACCTCACCTGCGAATTCATAGTCTCACTATCGATAGCTCTGACTTTGGTCATCTTTGGTAGCATTAGTGTTCAGTGTGTGTGTTATCTTTCCTGCTTCAGTCCGAGAACCGAGGTTTTAAATTTACATGTACGCCGCCTGTCCGTTGCAGTTTGCCTTGAAAATGGCGGGGTGTTCTCCCGCCGAAATATCGGCGGTCGCTGAAAGTGTTACCTGGCTGAATTCCCGGAGGTTATTTGAAAGTTGTATACGCCAGGAGAAACTAAGGGCTCACAGTTTGCAGCTGTTTACGGACAGCAGCCAATTCTCCTTGTGCCCGCACACGAAAAGAGCACTCTCTAGCCGTATCGCAGTGTGAAAAAATAGATATAAGATCTTAAATGGCGCTACTGAGTTTGGAATGTAAGCAAAATATAACGAGGAGAATGAAGAACCGCTGAAAACTCCTCTGGAGATTTCTCACTATATTCTGAGGCGGCAAGCTGTAAAGCAGAAATAAATTTCTCAAATGAAGTGGATGTATCTACAGTTACCTGTTACTCGAAATTTTGCTTACCCGAAAGCTGCTGCACGAGATAAGTATGCAAAATAGAATAGAGTGATCTATACTATAGGCTTTGGACCAACACGACATTTAAGCTTAGTGGCGTGACGTGGAGCTCCTGGCGTCGGGAAAATTGCACTAGGGAGCCGTCTTACACATGGATAGGCACTAAGATTTACGGAATACAAACGCTTAGAGCATTTGCTAACCTCCAATCTACACACTAAAGTATAGAGGTATACCTCACTTTTTTGAGAAGAAAGTGAAAAAAAGCAGAAACTGAATTACTATCAGACATCTGCTGCTGCTGCTGCTGCTGCAGCTGGCGTGTCCACTCCGCTAGGCGACATATTCATAAGGCATGATGTTCCTTGCCAAAACATTTAGCAATTCCTTGCCGTAGCGAAGATATAAAAAAAATGGCTCTGAGCACTATGGGACTTAACATCTGAGGTCATCAGTCCCCTAGAACTTAGAACTATTTAAAGCTAACTAACCTAAAGACATCACACACATCCATGCCCGAGGCAGGATTCGAACCTGCGACCGTAGAGGTCGCGCGGTTCCGGACTGGAGCGCCTAGAACCGCTTGGCCACCACGGCCGGCGCGAAGAAATCGAGGGGACGACAGAGAACATCCTATTTAGCTAAAAGGTGACCAGTGGGACGTGATGTGCTTCACACATGGAAATGAACAGTGCTGTAGTGGGGAAGTTTTCGCTTTAGAGACAAGGTGTAGAATTCTAAAGCAACAAGAATGACACTTTTTCCCACCATGATGGAATCTAAGAGGGTTATTCGGAAAGTAAGGAACGATCAGTCGCGAAATGGAAATTACAGTGAAAATCTGATGAAGATTTGCACAGATGTGTTGGTCATTGTGTTTAGTACGCTTATCGATCGTATCATGCCGCTCTTTTGAGTTCTGAGCTCACAGTGAGAACGTAAAGATGGCTAGAAATTAGCGTCTCCCGCCAAGTATGAGGGCCTGGCGAAGGATTTTGCCTGAAGCTATGCAATCCACATAACATAACTGTCACGCGATTCGTTCTGCACGACAATCATCGGCCGGACTCTGCAGGGGCAATGAATATGCTCCTGCAGCGTTTTCGATAGGAAGTGTTAGATCACCCACAGGACAGTCAGTAAATTGGCTACCCCTGAGGTTCATCTTTGCTCAAATGAACCGCTGGCTATGAAAACACTATTTCGAAACAGACAACGAGCTGCAGTCCAGAGTAGAAAATTTTCGAAAACACAGGCCGCTGACTTCTATAACGAGGGAATTGAAAAGTTGGTACAGCGCCACGACAGATGTCTAAGTCTGAGCGGCGACTGTAGAGAAGTAACTAGAATGTGTAGCTAACCGTTGTAAATAAAACAGTTTTGGTTTTTATTGTGGTTCCCCATTCGCAACGTATCGTGCCTTACTTTCCGAATAGCCTTCGTGTACGAATTCCAGCTGCTAATCGTTGTTTATACTACGGTGTCTAGAGATTTATGTGACGACTGTCAATCAGTAGCACCATTCCGCGACGTTGGTGAAGTTTCAGCCTGAATGATACATGATGCAGATGTAGAAGTTATACTCTGCACGCGTCAGTTAATTGCAGTGCTGACGACCCGTTGTGTGGTACTGATGAACAGATGTATCTGACTGATATTTGCTGTAGGGCACGGCAAACGGTAACGAAGCTTTATTGTCAGATGTGTATCGGGATCCGAAATCAACGGGGAGGTATTTTAGACGATTCCTGTCACGTACGTGTTGTAAGCCAGCCATCGCTCAGTTACCGCTGGCATGATGTTCGCTATCAGACACTGCATGATGACATTTTGACGAGACTGAATGAGATCGATAACTTCCCCACCTGGCTATTTATGTGGCCATCTGCCTAGTGCATTTCATAACTGGTATTATTATAACATTGTACGTAATCCGCAAGTTATTCAGATGGGTGTCACTGTGTTCCTGGGATTAGTCTTTGAAATGTCAATCGGTAATTGTGGTTAACGTTTAATGCTTTGAAACAATTTATTGTAAATAAAGGCCTATATAGCCACACAACTGATGCATTACAGTAGTGTCTTACATGATTATCATCAGACAAACTGCACTAGATTGCTAACATTGGATATAGACTAGTTTTAAACTCAGCACGAGAACAGGAATGCAGGGTTTGAAATTTTTCCGAGACCTGCGCCCATTCTTCGCTCCTGTGACAGGAACATCATTCCTTTCATCATTTACATAGCCTCCTTTTGTCTTCCTAAGGAATGTATTATCTGCCTTTTTCTTCTTAAACATTAGCTATAGTTATTTTAAGGTTAACATCATTTTATAAAATAACATTAGCCGCAAAGGGCATAGACGTGGGGCAAAACTCGTGTGACTGACTGACGTAAATGGTTAATTACTTATACAGGGTCATTCACAATTCGTATTGCAGGTTTTTAGAGGTTGTGGAGGGATCTAAAGAGATGAAGTTTTGATAAGTAACACATGTCCGAAAATATGTCATTTGAATATAAGTTTCAAGGTCCAGTAACAAAAACAGCATCGAGAAACTGGTTCATCCACAGCTGGTAGCGCTGGCTGTAGTTCTCAACAAATGCGCCTCACTCACGAATTTGTAGTGGCTGTCCTGCCTCACATAGAGGAGAACCAAGTTGAGTACTCCTACCATTTGCCACACCATACGCTGCTGCAGACCACACAAGTCGGAGCTCTTTGTCTCTGCTGTGCTGTGCTCTCTGTCACGGACTTTCGAGTCCTCCCTCGGGCATGGGTGTGTGTGTTGTCCTTAGCGTAAGTTAGTTTAAGTTAAATTAAGTAGTGCGTAAGCTTACGGACTGATGGATGACCTAAGTAGTTTGGTCCCATAAGACCTTACAACAAATTTCCAAATATGTTAGAAACAGTGTAACTGAAACTAAATTAACTGTTATAACAAGGAATTAGGAAGCCTAAAACGGTATGTTAAGAAACCATGAAATTCTGTACTGTCCAGCGCAGTCAGCACAGCTATTTGAGTGTCGCAGTTCCAACACACAAAACTGACAGATTAAAAACTGTACATACAGGGTGTTTCAAAAATGACCAGTATATTTGAAACGGCAATAAAAATTAAACGAGAAGCGATAGAAATACACCGTTTGTTGCAATATTCATGGGACAACAGTACATTTTCAGGCGGACAAACTTTCGAAATTACAGTAGTTACAATTTTCAACAACAAATGGCGCTGCAAGTGATGTGAAAGATATAGAAGACAACGCAGTCTGTGGGTGCGCCATTCTGTACGTCATCTTTCTGCTATAAGCGTGTGCTGTTCACAACGTGCAAGTGTGCTGTATACAACATGGTTTATTCCTTAGAACAGAAGATTTTTCTGGTGTTGGAATTCCACCGCCTAGAACACAGTGTTGTTGCAACAAGACGAAGTTTTCAACGGAGGTTTAATGTAACCAAAGGACCGAAAAGCGATACAATAAAGGATCTGTTTGAAAAATTTCAACGGACTGGGAACGTGATGGATGAACGGTCTGGAAAGGTAGGGCGACCGCGTACGGCAACCACAGAGGGCAACGCGCAGCTAGTGCAGCAGGTGATCCAACAGCGGCCTCGGGTTTCCGTTCGCCGTGTTGCAGCTGCGGTCCAAATGACGCCAACGTCCACGTATCGTCTCATGCGCCAGAGTTTACACCTCTATCCATACAAAATTCAAACGCGGCAACCCCTCAGCGCTGCTACCATAGCTGCACGAGAGACATTCGCTAACGATATAGTGCACAGGATTGATGACGGCGATATGCATGTGGGCAGCATTTGGTTTACTGACGAAGCTTATTTTTACCTGGACGGCTTCGTCAATAAACAGAACTGGCGCTTATGGGGAACCGAAAATTCCCATGTTGCAGTCCCATCGTCCCTGCATCCTCAAAAGCTACTGGTCTGGGCCGCCATTTCTTCCAAAGGAATCATTGGCCCATTTTTCAGATCCGAAACGATTACTGCATCACACTATCTGGACATTCTTCGTGAATTTGTGGCGGTACAAACTGCCTTAGACGACACTGCGAACACCTCGTGGTTTATGCAAGATGGTGCCTGGCCACATCGCACGGCCGACGTCTTTAATTTCCTGCATGAATGTTTCGATGATCGTGTGATTGCTTTGGGCTATCCGAAACATACAGGAGGCGGCGTGGATTGGCCTCCCTATTCGCCAGACATGAACCCCTGTGACTTCTTTCTGTGGGGACACTTGAAAGACCAGGTGTACCGCCAGAATCCAGAAACAATTGAACAGCTGAAGCAGTACATCTCATCTGCATGTAAAGCCATTCCGCCAGACACGTTGTCAAAGGTTTTGGGTAATTTCATTCAGAGACTACGCCATATTATTGCTACGCATGGTGGATATGTGGAAAATATCGTACTACAGAGTTTCCCAGACCGCAGCGCCATCTGTTGTTGAAAATTGTAACTACTGTAATTTCGAAAGTTTGTCTGCCTGAAAATGTACTGTTGTCCCAAGCATATTGCAACATACGGTGTATTTCTATCGCTGCTTGTTTAGTTTTTATTGCCGTTTCAAATATACCGGTCATTTTTGAAACACCCTGTAAAAGTACAGACTAAAGTTTGGAAGAATAACTGTCCACAGATATTCTGTTAAAACGCCCTGAATTTTACCTAAGAAAACTGTCTAAATAAAATTCCGAACGCTAAATAATATAATCTCGGATGTAACACTGTATTGGAAGAGCAAGAATGTCTGCGCGATAAAAGAAATTTGAACTAAACATCATCTGAACTGACCCTGATGACAGTTTCGAAATTGCAATTCTTAATTTTGAATGGTCTCACTGGGTTCTAACAGACTAACTCGTGGCAACGGAAGCTCGGTACTGCTCGAAAGTGATGAATATGGAAACGCAGCGCAGAAAAAAACTAATTAAAAGTGCAATGCAAGGAAATGCAACTATACTTAGCACGTCATCGTTTCCTTTGATTGACTGCGTTCCGCTAAGTGCATTGCGGCGACGCACAGTCACAAAACAAATTTTCATGAAGAGACAGTGCAAGTAACTGCACTTATTCATAGATGTGGAAGAGACTAGCATTCAAACACTGTATTATGAAACTTTGATACCTAGATAACTAAATCGGACTTTAAAAAATTCATTTCATATAAAAAAGAAAACTCTGCCATGCAATTAGTTACTGAAATTGTGATGGAGTGGTGCATTTATGGCCCTTATGTACACCATGAGAGCAGCTAACTATGCTTAATCTCGTCTCGACAGTCAAACTAACTGACCTGGACGAACGGAGAAAAATAATGTTCTAACGAACTCATTGTCAAATGACGTACGGAGAAGCAATGCAGCGACATTACCTGAGTATCTTCACACTTCTCTGATCAGTCTTCACACTGTCATAATTCCAATAACCAACATACTCTGCGTTTGGATCTCTGCGTTCTTCTAGTTATTTCCAAATCGCTAACAAGAGTGATCAACACCTCACTTTCAGACTTACCTCTCAATGAATGCGGGTCTGGCTTGTACCTAGAAACTCCTTGATGTAACTTATCGACTACTGAAGACATCTGTTTATAAAATATCGAGTTTAAAGATATAAAGTACGACACATGCAATACAAAGTGACCTAACACCGCATTCAAAGAGCTTACATCACTTTAACTGAAAACCATAATTAAGCTAAAAACCTGACAACAGATTTGCAGTGCTCGAATTACATCTACAAGGAATAATTCATATATACAAATAGCGATGAGCTACATGAATCTGTTCTCTGGATTATAGTTTCAATTTCATCTGGATTTAGCTTACGATAAACGCCACTTTAATTATTCCGTTGCGCTAAGATAAAGTTCCTCATCACTACGAAATCCAGAACCATGTTAGTTATATTAAGTTTTTCACATAAAGGGGAATATTTTAGGGCAATTGAAACCGAGGTAACAGTTCCTTATCAGCTCACAGACTATAGAGTGGTGAACGTATTTCATAATGATTTGTACAATATTTATAGCTGCTATCCGAAATACTTTTGTTTGTCAAAATAAATCTTTGAGGTTGTCTAATTGCATTCTGGCTGCTAACGTTCTCAGTCCCCTTTGTTAAGTTTGGAAATTCAGATATGAAGTACAAGTATAAGAGAATTGTGAATTCCAAACGCCTACAGATAATCTAATCACCACTATATCTTAACTTGTGGTCAAAATTAATTTCATCCGCTTGCTTTATCAAGAAATCCGCTTGCAAAATGAGCTGACATTCAACCGCTATGTCATAAACACAGTCTGCTCGTAATTAATATCTGGAATTCCAGATTTTGAGAATGTCTTTTGGTTGTTTGCTTGTACTTACTACTTTATGTCCAATAAAATTCCAGTCGCAGAAATGACTGTAGTCTTTCAGCAGCTAGAACAGTTCTACAGATAACAGAAACACCCCATTTCCGCTCTCAAAATTTGTACCAAGATGTAGGCTATCTTTTTCTATCTCGGCTGCATGTAAGAATATCTCTTCTGTAGCAGTCTCTTCTACTAGCAATCCTTTTTTGTTCTCATTACTTTCACATTTGTTAGTAGTCATTATCGGATTGGATCTCGTTGATCTCGAAACAGTTTAACTGTTCTCGTCCAAGGGATGCACACCACCATGGGGTCCTATTTCTGGTGGTGTGATTTCCCAGTCTGTTATCACGATTGTGTCCGTACTCTCTTCGGATATTTTGTTAGTAATCTCGATGTGGCTCACGATTATCGTGGCCGTGATTCACTCATCTATTATGCTTGCATCAGTTTCTAAATCGCCAAAAATTAACGTTAGTCCAGCAGTCATCTCAACGCAGTTGAAGTTCTTTGCGTTAGATGTGACCGTTACTTCATTCTTGATGTGTATGTCGTTCATCAGTTGCGGTCTTATATCAGATTTATTCGTTTCATGTATCCGTTCACTGAATAATATAGTTTTCGCGAACCGTGCTCGGAAAGTTTTGCCACATTTTCAATAAATTTTTGTTTCTAGATAAATGAAATATTAATTAGAATCACAGTAACATTTACTAAAAGCCTTTCAATAGCTTCTCCCTTTTTCTGTGTGGATGACTAGTGTTAACAATGAAAACTAATAGCCCAATGACACTTCTGCGACCGTTATTAAGAAATGCTGTTTCAAATTGCCAATACCTTGCTTATTCTTCACTGGCTATGCTCTCCCACCATATACACTCCTTACTACATGAACCATACACAAAAATGAATCTTTTCTAATCGTCCCAGTTGCATTACTGCACAGTGAAATGTTGACAGCGAGCAAGAAGACAACTGAAGCTTTCGAAAAATGTTGAAGTACAGCTCGGTAAGTCGAGTAACTGAGACTGTGGTACTGTAGCTACTTTTGGATAAAAAACCTTTACAACATAACCAGATTTCAAGGGATAGTAAGATAGGAAATATTCTGGCCCACGAAGAAATAAATAATTTAGTAATGGAGGGAAATGTAGGCAGGATAAAAATTGTAGAGGGAAATCAGAGTTTGACTATTTTATTTATTTAATTGTTGCTATTTACTGATGAGCTGTAGTGTAGGAACAAAGACAGGTCGAATTTATCTCTATTTACCATTGTACATTTGTATTGCTTTATAGTATACAGAATGCTTTGCATTCCCTATTACAGGCGAGTAGACATGATAGAGGGTACCTGGTTGATAAAGTTCTTTCCGATGAGGCAACAATGTCCAGAAGTGTACCGTTCGGATGTAAAATAATATAGGATCACTACGACATCTCTCACTTCTGTCGTTGTAACCAAGTAGCTAGAAGGCTCCACTAAAGCACGAGCTTACCTGGCCAGCTGGAAATTTAATTTGAAAATGAGAAAGCGTTATCTCTGGTGAAACAGTTTATTCCTTCTCTGATTCAAATTGTGGCGTTCGCTGGGTTATTCAGTGGTTTGGTATTTAACTAATTTGTAAATGGATATGATAATCTTATTTTATTACATTCAGTACTTACTAAATAATTTTTCTCCCGGCTAAAGATTTGATCAAGTTGCTAAAGAACTCCAAGTTAACGTCGTGTTAAAATGTTATCTGTAAGTTGTGTAAGTGTCACTAAATCACAGTTCATACAACAGATTCTATACAACTATTGATTAAGATGGAAGCAGTTATCTTCAGCAAAATGATCATTAAAACCACCGAATATCAGCCGCGCACAATACTGACATATGTTACCTGAAACAATATTCTTCGCAACTCGTGCGTAATTAATTTCGGCTCCATACATCAGCTACAAAAGTTTCTTATAAGGATCGTGCTATGTGCACTGTTTTTAAAGAATCAATCTGATTCGAATCATTTTCATTAAAATGTGTTCGGGACCACCGGTGCACATTTATTTTTACACATTTGCATTACGTTCAGCATTTATGTCTGCAGAGTTGCGTAATTAGAATTGGCCGCTGTGATAATTGTTAAGATGGCGGCAGACAGTTGATAGAGACTTTCTATTGTTAGAGCAAATAAGTATTTTAAATGCTTATTGAACTGTACAGAAACTCTACTTTCGTATTGTGCACTATTTAGACTTCATCAAGCAAACATTTGATTTGTTTCTAAGGAAAACACAGACAAACACGAGATACAAATCGCTATCATCAATGGCTGTGCTCGCTGCAGCGGAAAGAAATAATTAACACTGATAATGCTTACTGAGAGAGGAATTAGAGTTACAAATAATTAATCACTCATATTTATAATAATAAAGAACTCTATTTTCAAGTAATAATCAACAAATAATTACAATTTGTTAACAGACCTCAGTTTGATATGCGTCTTGCGTGCTGAACCTGCAAAAGCCAACAAACAAAAGGTAAAAACAAAGGAAGACAAACGCAGATCACAAAAGCACTTTACAATTATCATTGTCTATATGATACACATCAATATGTCCAATTATATCACAGAATATTATATAAATAATTAATTCACTATAAGTTTTCATTGTCTTTTCATACGTCGAATTCATAATGTTTATAACTGTTAGAGGCATAATTTCCTCTCGTCGCACTGTAGCCAAAAATTTATCTCGTGGATGTTACAAAATGTAGCGACAGTGCAACGAATTTCTTTTGCGAACGTAGTTCTTACGAGAACACAGTTGAACAAAGTTAAGAGGAACGAAACATAATTTCGCAAGAATCCCAAACTGTGTGACTAATGAATACATATTGTCCAGATAATTAATATGTTTCACATACAAGCCGCCTCCAGTGCAACATGTGTAGTGGGGGACTAATCATGTTGGAGGCTCGGGGTGGATAAAAAGCATCAGGCCTCCAGTCTACTTAAAGACTGATGTATTTGTTTTAACATTTTGTAAATAATCAGTAACGTAAATGTAATGTCTGACAGAAAATATCAAGACTTTATTATATGTGTGCACCACGCTGTGGTAATTGTAGCATACACAGTCGGAAAAACAAATTCCACATCCACAAGGACCGTGTTCAGTTGCACCACTGTATAATATGTGTATCCTGAGGGGCTGTAGTGTTAGTGATTCGTTGGTCACGGTCATCACAGATCAGATGGAACAAAGGTGTATGGTCTGTGGATCTTCTGGTTTGACTCTCCAGGTAATAACTGAGCTGAGTATAGAGGTAAAGAGAGTTTGCAACATTCATTCTAGAGTATTACCCTGTCCCTTCGACGAGTACATAAGCCTGTTGAACAGTTTGAGCAATTTGAACGGAGGCGACTTGTGAGCCTGCGGCAAACTAGATGGACGGATTGCTGCATTTGTTGGGCACAATGTACCTGTGGTGTTTCGCTGCTGTAGTAGTGGTCTGTGGAACATTTCCACAACTGTAGACCAGATTCTGGACGTCCTCGTAGTACAGACGCGTAGTGCGAGCAGTGATGGCTGGCTGAACATCATACAGGGACGAAATCTAGTCAGACGTTGCTCCTGACGTGTCATCAGAGACCACAGCATGTGAGTGATAGGTTTATGGGTGTATGTGTAACACTGGTGAGCTGCCATTTCCAGACTGCGTCACCATCCTTGGGTAAATGACGTTGGATGCCATCAATTACAACTCGCGGTCACATATGGTGTTTCTGCAGGCTAAAGTAGCTAGTGCGTGCTACGTTGCATCCCACTAATCTTGCCATTTCCTTGAGACTCATATATACCTCAGGCCTAGGTGATCTATTAATCTGAAGGAATTAATTGTTCCTTGGCACTACATCGGAGGTACAGGCAGGATTCCTTCATTACGTACAAAGCTGGGATGCTATTCCAACAATTGACAGCGTCGGTAATACTGACGAATTATGGAGAGGAGAACGGAATGAAAGCCTGTTAGGGAGGGTACTGAACGGGGTAGTTCGCGAAACCATACTGCTACGTTGGTATAATGATTAGCACATCTCACTAGTAAGTAGGAGATGTGGCTTCATCTCCCGGCCATTACAACCATTTTGATTCATTTCTTCATTTTCTATCATTATCAAGAAGAAGTTGTTATGCGTTGATATTGTATAAAAGGTATTACATTTAAGTGAGGTAACAGGTATACTGTGAAGCGCCAAAGAAACTGGTACACTTGCCTCATAGCGCGTAAGTCCCCCTCGAGCACGCAGAAGTGCCGCAACACGATGGGGCGTGGACTCGGATAATGTCTGAAATGGTGCTGGAGGGAACTGACACCACGAATCCAGCAGGGCTGTCCATAAATCCGTATGAATACGAGGGATGGAGTTCTCTTTTGAACAGCTCATTGCAAGGCATCCCAGATGTTCTCAATAATGTTCATATCTTGGGCGTTTGGTGGCCAGCGAAAGTGTTTAAACTCAGTAGAGTGTTCCTGGAGCCACTCTGGAGCAATTTTGGACGTGTGCTGTGTCGCATTGTCCTGCTGGATTTGCCCAAGTCCGTCGGAATGCACAATGGACATGAATGGATGCAGATGATCAGACAGGATGCTTACGTACGTGTCACCTGCCAGAGTCGTATCTAGACGTATCAGAGGTCCCATATCACTAAAACCGCACAAGCCCCACACCATTACTGAGCCTCCACAAGCTTGAACACTGTCCCGTTGATATGCAGGATTCACAGATTCATGAGGTTGTCTCCATGTCCATACACATTCATCCTTCATCCTCTCGTTAGAATTTAAAACGAGACTCGTTTGACAAGGCAACATGTTTCCAGTCATGAACAGTCCAACGACGGTGTTGACGGGCCCAAGATACGCGTAAAGTTTTGTGTCGTGCAGTCATCAAGTGTACACGAGTGGGCCTTTGGCTCCTAAAGCCCATATCGATGATGTTTCGTCGAATGGTTCGCCCGCTGACACTTGTTGATGACCCAGCATTGATATCTACATCTACATCTACATACACACTCCACAACCCACCATACGGTGCGTGGCGGAGGGTTTCTCGTGCCACAACTAGCATCTTCTCTGCCTGTTCCACTCCCAAACAGAACGAGGGGAAAATAACTGCCCATATGCCTCTGTACGAGCCCTAATCTCTCTTATCTTATCTTTGTGGTCTTTCCGAGAAATATAAGTTGACGGCAGTAAAATTGTACTGCAGTCAGCCTCAAATGTTGGTTCTCTAAGTTTCCTCAGTAGCGATTCACGAAAAGACCGCTTTTCCTCCAGAGACTCCCACCCAAGTTCCTGAAGCATTTCCGTAACATTTGCGTGATGATCAAACCTACCAGTAACAAATCTAGCACCCAGCCTCTGAATTGCTTCTATGTCCTCCCTCAATCCGACCTGATAGGGATCCCAAACGCTCGAGCAGTACTCAAGAATAGGTCGTATTAATGTTTTATAAGCGGTCTCCTTTACAGATGAACCACATCTTCCCAAAGTTCTACCAATGAACCGAAGACGATTATCCGCCTACCCCACAATACCATTACATGCTTGTCCCACTGCATATCGCCCAAATATTTAATCGACGTGACTGTGTCAAGCGCTACACTACTAATGGAGTATTCAAACATTACGGGATTCTTTTTCCTATTCATCTGCATTAATTTACATTTATCTATATTTAGAGTTAGCAGCCATTCTTTACACCAATCACAAATCCTGTCCAAGTCATCTTGAATCCTCCTACAGTCACTCAACGACGATACCTTCCCGTACACTACAGCGTCATCAGCAACTAGCCGCATATTGCTATCCACCCTATCCAAAAGATCATTTATCTAGATAGAAAACAACAGCGCACCTACCACACTTCACCTCCGATGAACACTCACCATCGAGGACAACGTACTGGGTTCTGCTACTTAATAAGTCTTCGAGCCACTCACATATTTGGGAACCAATCCCATATGCTCGTACCTTAGTTAGGAGTCTGCAGTGGGGCACCGAGTCAAACGCTTTCCGGAAATCAAGGAATATGGCATCCGTCTGATACCCTTCATCCATGGTTCGCAAGACATCATGTGAAAAAACGGCGAGTTGCGTTTCGCAGGAGCGATGCTTTCTAAAGCCGTGCTGATGCATGGACAGCAACTTCTCTGTCTCAAGGAAATTCATTATATTCGAACTGAGAATTTGTTCGAGAATCCTGCAACAAACCGATCGTAAGGATATTGGTTTGCAGCAGTTTGTGGAAGGGTTGCACTTCTGCCACGTTGAACGATCCTCTTCAGTCCTCGTTGGTCCAGGTCTTGCTGGATCTTTTTCAGGCGGCAGCATTGTCGGAGATTTGATATTTTACCGGCTTCCTGTTATTCAAACTACACTCGTGAAACGGTCGCACGGGAAAATCCCCACTTCATCGCTATCTCTGAGATGCTGTGTCCCATCGCTCGTGCGATGGCTCTAACACCACGTTCAAACTCACTTAAATCTAGATAACCTGTTATTGTAGCAGCAGTAGCAGATCTAAGAACTGCGCCAGTCACTTGTTTTCTTATACAGGCTTTACCGTCTGCAGCGCCGTATCCTGCCTGTTTACATATTTCTGTATTTGGATACGCATGGCTATATCAGTTTATTTGGCGCTTCAGTGTAAACGGATTACCTTGTATCAGACGACTGAAATTAATAAAGGTTTTGTCAAAAAAAAAAAAAAAAAAAAAACGAAAGAAGCATCGTGTGCCACAGTCACTGACAACAATGAAGGTATATATTAGAACTAGTTTGACCTCTTGTCGGCGGGAAGCAATGTTGCTCAGGGTAAAAAATATCCAATGGTCACTTACCCTGCCAGGACCACTTTACCCAACGTTTCCTACTCATATTATTTAAGGGGAGGAAATTCAATTATATAATCTACATACAAGCCCGGATGACTAAAGTGGCAATTAGATATTGATTTGCACATCTTTTAACGGAACTGCAAACTCGAACAAAAGATTTGTGTTTTCTGTACTAATATGACTCCAAAGGGGCTATGGGCCTCTCAGAAATAAATTGCACGTTCTACAAACACAACTACGCAAATGCAGCACAAACAAGCACCGATCTCACCATTATCCAGAATGACGCTTCAATGTGCCATTTTCTCTATCACCAGAGAAAGTGTCTGTTCTAAAGATACTGGCACGTCCTCCCAGCACCAAGCGGAAGAATAGAGTGTTGCAGCACCCATTAGGAACATCTCACTCTCTCTTTATCTCTGGGTGTAACTATGCACTATACTGGCTGTCTCATGTTCATTTCTGACCAATCAAATAATTTTTGCAAAAGTTGTTGCGTACCGTCCACAATTCTCACAGACGGAAGACCATACACAGTCACCAAGAAAGATCTTCGTAGAAGGCCTTCCCTCAGTAAAGAAGCGGCATCTCGTCTGTTGCATATTGCCCTTACTTATTAAAACATTCCGGGCTGTCATTTTTTGGTAACATGTACTGCGGATGGAACCCAACGTTTTTCCCCAACATTTCATAGTGACTAGTATTGACGTTCTATATGCTGTGAAGGTGTCCGTTTGCCATTTCCGCCTTAGAACACTATCTTTACATATCAGAACGATTCCTATTGTGTCAGCTTGACCTTATTGCTGCTGGTCGTCGACCGGTCTGTTACCTGTTTGGACGTACAATAGGGCTCGGGGAAGAACTCTGTCGTTTTCCGCATCCACAGACTCCAGAGGTGGCTGCTTCCAGTGACAATCGGCTGTTGTGTCTGGGTGGCAGGCTGAACATCTCGTCCGGCCAATATGTTATACGTTAAAATTCACAGTGTTCTGCCGACAGCTATAACAGCACGGTCTACATTTTTTGGTCCAATGTGTGAGCAGAACGAAAAAGTCCATAAAATTAGGCAGTGGGCTTTGGTTTATTCAGAGTCAAAAGAAGAGTTAAATGGACAAATTGGGTATGAAATTGACCAACATGGGATCTATTTTTGCAATATAGGCTTTATTTGCTCGAAAATAATGAGAATACAGAGAACAAATTAATTAGTGTGATTATTCAGTTTCTCCCGGAGTATTTGTTGCTCGAACAGTCCGTGGGTATACTGTCGGTTCATAGTGTCCAACGGGCACAATATTTCGGCGATCAGACATCTCGCCATCGTCAGGTGCGCTGACGAACTGATCTCCTGAGGGCGGGCGCCAGCTTTAAATCCCCTCCCCCCGCGCGCCGGCGGTCGCGAAGACGTGGGCGTCGGAATCTGTCGTAGCGTCGATGTGCTTGCTACGTCTGCCCTGGTCGCCAGTTCGTACTTCTTGCTGAGAATCTTCTTAATTTCATTCAATGCTGGGTTCGAAGTCTTGCTGAGATTGTAGCCGCAATCTCGGTTGATAAGATCTTCCCTGGTGCGAATTTCGATAGCCTCCCTTATAACGCTGTCCAAATATTTAGAGGTCTGAGCCTTGATCTTGGTAAGCTCATATTCCATCTCGGACAAACAGTGCTCTGCTACCGCCGACTTATTTGGATATTTCAGTCGAGTGTGCCTTTGATGTTCTCGGCAACGATCTTCCATGGTGCGTACTGTTTGTCTGATATCAGTCTTTCCACACTCATAGGGGATTTGGTATATGCCGGCCTTCCGCAAACAGAGATCATCTTTCACACTTCCCAGCAATGCCCGTGTTTTATTGGACGGGAAAAAGACGGTTTTAACTCGGTGTTTCTTTAATATACGGTCGATTTTCCCCGACAGTGCGCCATTGTACGGAGTGAAGGCACTGGCTACCTCTTCTTCCGTGACTTCATCCGTCTCCACAGGTTGTGCTGTGGTGGTGAGACGAAGAGCGCGTCTAATATGCCATTCCGAGTATCCGTTTTTCCGGAACACGGTTTTGAGGTGTTCCAGTTCCTGGGGCAGATTCTCTGCGTCAGAGATTCTGCGCGCCCTGTGTACTAATGTTTCTAGTACTCCATTCCTCTGAGGTTGGTGGCAGCTGTCTGCATGTAGGTTCGGTTCAGTGTGCGTTTTCTTCCTGTACACACCGTAGCTCATGGTACCATGAGCTCTTCTCTTGACCATGACGTCCAGGAATGGTAATCTTCCTTCTGCTTCGGTCTCTAAGTACAAAGGGCGCGCAGAATCTCAGACGCAGAGAATCTGCCCCAGGAACTGGAACACCTCAAAAGCGTGTTCCGAAAAAACGGGTACTCGGAATGGCAGATTAGACGCGCTCTCCGTCCCACCACCACAGCACAATCTGTGGAGACGGATGAAGTCACGGAAGAAGAGGTAGCCACTGCCTTCATTCCATACAATGGCGCACTATCGGGGAAAATCGGCCGTATATTAAAGAAACACCGAGTTAAAACCGTCTTTTGCCCGCCCAATAAAACACGGGCGTTACTGGGAAGTGTGAAAGATTACCCCGGTTTGAGGAAGGCCGACATATATCAAATTCCCTGTGAGTGTGGGAAGACTTATATCGGACAAATAGTGCGCACCATCGAAGATCGTTGCCGAGAACATCAAAGGCACACTCGACTGAAATTTCCAAATAAGTCGGCGGTACCAGAGCACCGTTTGTACGAGACGGATTATGAGCGTACCAAGATCCTGGCTCAGATCTCTAAATATTGGGACAGTGTTATAAGGGACGCTATTGAAATTCTGTTTGGTCATCAGTCTACTGACTGGTTTGATGTGGACCGCCACGAATTCCTTTCCTTTTGCTAACTTCTTCATCTCAGAGTAGCACTTGCAACCTACGTCCTCAATTATTTGCTTGACGTATTCCAATCTCTGTCTTCCTCTACAGTTTTTGCCCTCTACAGCTCCCTCTAGTAGCATGGAAGTCATTCCCTCATGTCTGAGCAGATGTCTTATCATCCTGCCCCTTCTCCTTATCAGTGTTTTCCACATATTCCTTTCCTCTCCGAAACTGCGTAGAACCTCCTCATTCCTTACCTTATCAGTCCACCTAATTTTCAACATTCGTCTATAGCACCACATCTCAGATGCTTCGATTCTCTTCTGTTCCGGTTTTCCCACAGTCCATGTTTCACTACCATACAATGCTGTACTCCAGACGTACATCCTCAGAAATTTCTTCCTCAAATTAAGGCCGGTATTTGATATTAGTAGACTTCTCTTGGCCAGAAATGCTTTTTTTGCCATAGCGGGTCTGCATTTGATGTCCTCCTTGCTCCGTCCGTCATTGGTTATTTTACTGCCTAGGTAGCAGAATTCCTTAACTTCATTGACTTCGTGACCATCAATCTTGATGTTAAGTTTCTCGCTGTTCTCATTTCTACTACTTCTCATTACCTTCGTCCTTCTCCGATTTACTCTCAAACCATACTGCGTACTCATTAGACTGTTCATTCCGTTAAGCAGATCATTTAATTCTTCTTCACTTTCACTCAGGATAGCAATGTCATCAGCGAATCGTATCATTGATATCCTTTCACATTGTATTTTAATTCCACTCCTGAACCTTTCTTTTATTTCCATCATTGCTTCCTCGATGTACAGATTTTAGAGTAGGGGTGAAAGGCTACGGCCTTGTCTTACACCCTTGTTAATACGAGCACTTCGTTCGTGATCGTCCATTCTTATTATTTCCTCTTGGTTGTTGTACATATTGTATATGACCCGTCTCTCCCTATAGCTTACCCCTACTTTTTTCAGAATCTCGAACAGCTTGCACCATTTTATATCCTCGAACGCTTTTTCGAGGTCGACAAATCCTATGAAAGTGTCCTGATTTTTCTTTAGACTCGCTTCCATTATTAGCCGTAACGTCAGAATTGCCTCTCTCGTCCCTTTACTTTTCCTAAAGCCAAACTGATCGTCACCTAGCGCATTCTCAATTTTCTTTTCCATTCTTCTGTAAAGTATTCTTGTAAGCAGCTTCGATGCATGAGCTGTTAAGCTGATTGTGCGATAATTCTTGCACTTGTCAGCTCTTGCCGTCTTCGGAATTGTGTGGTTGATGTTTTTCCGAAAGTCAGATGGTATGTCGCCAGACTCATCAACCGAGATTTCGGCTACAATCTCAGCAAGGCTTGGGACCCGGCCATGAAAGTAATTAAGAAGACTCTCAGCAAGAAGCACGAACTGGCGACCAGGGCGGACGTAGCAAGCACACCGACGCTACGACAGATTCCGACGCCCACGTCTTCGCGACCGCCGGCGCGTGGGCGCGGACGGTGAAGGGAGCGGCGCGCGGGGGGAGGGGATTTAAATCGGCCGCCCGCCCTCAGGAGCTCAGTTCGTCAGCGCACCTGACGATGGCGACAGGTCTGATCGCCGAAATATTGTGCCCGTTGGACGCTACGAACCGGCAGTATACCCGTGGACAGTTCGAGCAAATTAATTAGTGATTTACGGAAAAACCTATGTCCACATTTTCATAGCTAAGGAAGAGTGAGAAACCGACAAACATAGTATCAAACTGACCAGCGGGAGGTAATGAAGGTAATCAAGAAAAACATTATTAGTGATTGAAGAGAAAATTGAAAGACATCATGAACATTTGCTGCTCGATTAATAAATGAAGTGTCAAATCGTTCATCTCTTCAGTGCCTACTTATTTTAACACAAAAGTTACATTTATTTGATATTTAACTGTCAAAAAGGCTTCCTTCGAATCAATAAGTAAATGTAGAACATTTCGAGGACAGAAGACACCAGGAAGCAAATCAGTTGTCAAAAAGTTCATCTGCGTAAGGCGTAGCTGTATTGCATACAAAAAGATGCATTGGGTAGCTATCTGATTTTCAAAAGGCTTCCTTTGAATCAGTGACTACTTTTCGGACATTTGGAAAACAGATGACGCTAGGAAGACAACCAAGGTGTACAAAAGTTCATCTTTTAACGGCCTGTCTACTTTGAGCCAAAAAGTTCCATTGGTGCGTTATTTCATTGTCAAAATGTTTGCTTTGAATCAAGTAATAAGTTCAGGACATTTCTAGAGCGGAACACACTATAAAAGCAAATGATGTGACAATAATTTTCTGAACAAAACTTAAAATTAAAGAAAGATCTTAGAAATTCCATAAGATGTTTTGTGAAGTGACTTGTTCAGAGGAATGAAACTAAATAGGTTGGAGAAACATTGGACGCGATTTTGAATGACGCTTTAAATCAAGTACTGCATGTAAAGTGCGTAAAACATTTTGTAATCAGTTTTGTTTCTTATTGTTGGACAAGTCATTTCTTATAATATCTGCCAGATTTCTTTTTCAATTTTTTTTAGTTTTTTTTTTTTGTTTTTGGTTCCTATCACAGTGTAGACATGTAACACCTGTTGCGCCAGATCTATACAAACAGAGTGAAGTTCTCTTAGAATAGTGTGTTAAGAAATTCATAATTCATGTAGTGTTTCTCCCACCACCACCAACACACGCCAATTGAAATGTTTTTTAACATAGTATAACAGAGCCGAGTCACATCACAGACATAAGTGAAACCAAAATACGTATTTTAAATATCAAATCTGCCTTTGTGCCTTCAACTGAGCTTTCCATCAATCTGCACGTGATGCGGCTAACGGTTTCAATAGCGTTGAAACAGGGCTCGTTAGATGCGTGTATACAATAGACTCACACAAAATTTCAGCTAACTACACGACTCATTTGCCACTTTCTCTTTTATCTAAATTTCTTCTTACTGTTACACTCACCTGCGTCTCGTCATAGGGCTCGTGCCCCTTTTTAGTGCATTCCTGTCGAAAATTCTAAGAAATGTCGACATTTTCTATCAAACTCCTTGCTTCAATTTCTTCCTTGATTGTTATTGGATTCCTGTTCTCAGAATCTCAATTAGTGATCCATGGACATATATATATATATATATATATATATATATATATATATATATATATATATATATATATATATATATACTGCTCATTTCTGTTTTCTGAACATTAACAGACTGTAACCTGCATACCTTGCATTCATATTGGTTCACCTTTCGGCTTCAATCTTCCACAACCAAACCAGAAGTGATGTAATGTTAGAATTCCTCTGTTAACTTCACTTCGAAAGACACCATCTTGGAGAGTTTCTATTGAGCAACACAGGAAAAATATGCCTCCAGTCAGTTTAGTGTTAGTTAAGGAGAGAATACGGTGAAATTCATGCAGCCATGGACCTTCATTTGCTCTGTACACCACGTAGTAACAGATATCGTAAAATCCATTGATACTCATTCCAGAATCTCTAGTTATATCGTGTGCAGTCTCCTGTTGCTACTATGACAGCATTAGCTCATTGAGGAGGATTTTCATTATGGTCTGACACTCCAAAAGATAGAGTACATCTTCATTCATTTTGAACCATGGTCAGCTGTTGCTGTAGCAAATTGGCTATTTATTTTAGTATCCTTTTGTGCCATTAATACTATACCACTAGTGAGTGTGGTCGTACCGTTGTTGACTATAATCTCACACAACACATAGAGAACAGCCACTAAGTCAGTACGGGTCACGCTTGGAACTAAGTCCGCATGCTATCTGCGTATGAGATCTACCGGACAACAAGTGCAACATAAGAACGAATTCATGTACGGTACTCGAAATTGGCTCATGGACTATACTTACATTGTTGTTTTCAACGCTTGGTTACAAACTTCCTTTCGAAGTGAATAGAAATTCGGTGCTCCATCGAGTGACAATCATTTTTCAGTCTTGTAAATTATTATTGTATTTGGTGCTTTTACAATAAATTGCAGATGTGAGGCAACAATAACGAGATGTGCGTAGTCTTCTACTTCACAACGTGAATTTTCAGTCAATTTTACGTAGTAGGGAATATAACAAATATACACTCCTGGAAATGGAAAAAAGAACACATTGACACCGGTGTGTCAGACCCACCATACTTGCTCCGGACACTGCGAGAGGGCTGTACAAGCAATGATCACACGCACGGCACAGCGGACACACCAGGAACCGCGGTGTTGGCCGTCCAATGGCGCTAGCTGCGCAGCATTTGTGCACCGCCGCCGTCAGTGTCAGCCAGTTTGCTGTGGCATACGGAGCTCCATCGCAGTCTTTAACACTGGTAGCATGCCGCGACAGCGTGGACGTGAACCGTATGTGCAGTTGACGGACTTTGAGCGAGGGCGTATAGTGGGCATGCGGGAGGCCGGGTGGACGTACCGCCGAATTGCTCAACACGTGGGGCGTGAGGTCTCCACAGTACATCGATGTTGTCGCCAGTGGTCGGCGGAAGGTGCACGTGCCCGTCGACCTGGGACCGGACCGCAGCGACGCACGGATGCACGCCAAGACCGTAGGATCCTACGCAGTGCCGTAGGGGACCGCACCGCCACTTCCCAGCAAATTAGGGACACTGTTGCTCCTGGGGTATCGGCGAGGACCATTCGCAACCGTCTCCATGAAGCTGGGCTACAGTCCCGCACACCGTTAGGCAGTCTTCCGCTCACGCCCCAACATCGTGCAGCCCGCCTCCAGTGGTGTCGCGACAGGCGTGAATGGAGGGACGAATGGAGACGTGTCGTCTTCAGCGATGAGAGTCGCTTCTGCCTTGGTGCCAATGATGGTCGTATGCGTGTTTGGCGCCGTGCAGGTGAGCGCCACAATCAGGACTGCATACGACCGAGGCACACAGGGCCAACACCCGGCATCATGGTGTGGGGAGCGATCTCCTACACTGGCCGTACACCACTGGTGATCGTCGAGGGGACACTGAATAGTGCACGGTACATCCAAACCGTCATCGAACCCATCGTTCTACCATTCCTAGACCGGCAAGGGAACTTGCTGTTCCAACAGGACAATGCACGTCCGCATGTATCCCGTGCCACCTAACGTGCTCTAGAAGGTGTAAGACAACTACCCTGGCCAGCAAGATCTCCAGATCTGTCCCCCATTGAGCACGTTTGGGACTGGATGAAGCGTCGTCTCACGTGGTCTGCACGTCCAGCACGAACGCTGGTCCAACTGAGGCGCCAGGTGGAAATGGCATGGCAAGCCGTTCCACAGGACTACATCCAGCATCTGTACGATCGTCTCCATGGGAGAATAGCAACCTGCATTGCTGCGAAAGGTGGATATACACTGTACTAGTGCCGACATTGTGCATGCTCTGTTGCCTGTGTCTATGTGCCTGTGGTTCTGTCAGTGTGATCATGTGATGTATCTGACCCCAGGAATGTGTCAATAAAGTTTCCCCTTCCTGGGACAATGAATTCACGGTGTTCTTATTTCAATTTCCAGGAGTGTATCTGGATGACGACGTAACTGTTTTTGCTCCACTGACCAAAGTATTATTAGGACACTGATAACGAAAATATTTCTGTTTCCACCGGATAACAAGACTGGCGTCGCGTAAAATCTTCTCATGACCAGCTGCACACACTTTCAATCTAACACTGAGGCCATGGGTATTAGATCGAAACGGTACGTTCAGTCCTCTCGCTTTGACCTAGTTCCTCTCCAGCTTTGGTGCTGTTGCAGTACTGACGAAAGCTCAGTAAAATGAGTTTCATTACCTCGGGTCACAGAGTGCACTTGGAAGGAAGGTGAGGAGGGGAGGTCTGAGAGATTTGACCCCACAGACCACACATCGACAGGTACGAACCTTTGGTGCAGTGTACATCACGGAGACAAGGCAAAAATTTATGGCTGTATCAGTAATAGCACTGTGATTTCAGGGTAAAAATTGTTTCACTTTTCGGCATTGTCCTGTTTCATGGAGTTGCAGTCTGTGTAACGTCTTTGCATTTGTTAGATTCCTATCCTGATGTCAGCTTCTGAAATGTTTCGAAACAGTCCCTCAACGTATTACATATCATTCATTGGACTCAAACGCACTGATCTTCTGGCACCAACTTCCTCTGGAGAGACAATCAGTGAATGTCATAGAGCACCACTTCTAGTGGACAATACAGATGTTGTCAGAATACAGAACTCAAATAATTGAGTTCTTACATTTCCAAAGAACCATTGACGTCAAATGCGTATCTTTTATTGTGATTGGCACTTGTGTTTCATTCAAGAGCCATTTCACATACACTGTTAATCAGTTGGTCAGAAAGGTTTGAATTGTATTTCTTAGTTATCGTTGCACTCTTTCCAAACTAATTGACGAGATGAATGTATGTATTCAAGAAAACGTCTGTAAACATTTCTGTCAGATGAAAGTGACGTCACTATTTATCGTTTGTCACAACGTATCTAAGAAAACAGAGGGTAATCTTATGTCAGATGAGAGCAACTTCGCCTCTTTCGGTACAGAGTCATCGGTTTTCGCCCACTCTCTGATTGCGGTTTAGCTTCTACAGTTACATGGTGGACACATGTCTCATTCACTGTAACGAAAAGTCGTACATACCTAGCGGTTTCCTTGTCAGAGTGGGATACATTGTTTGCAAGACCATCACGTAAGTACTGCATGGTAATCTTTTGTGTCATGTACCTATGGCGCCAGAGATTTCGAAAACATTTAGTCAAAGATGGACCAGTACCATTTCCAGTATCCCAAAATGTGTACACTGGTGGTGCAGTTTGAGACGGTACTTTGTTGAGATTATGCTTAAGAGAAATACGGTCATGCTGAGCTATGCTCTCAAGTTATAAACTCTTCAAAATGAAGAAGGAGTCTCGTAATCAGTCGAATACATATTGGGCAAATTTCTCCTGGCGATTAATTGTCCAAAACAAAGTTTAACAAGTTTCCTTTAATTTACGTCTATAGTCACGAACTTTTTGTTAACATATTACCGGTTTCGGTCTTCAATGACCATCATCAGATCTGCAGCAAAAATGGCAAAAACATAAATACACTCGCAAACTGTAAACAGCTTAAGAAGAATACATAGACAATAATGAAAAGTAGTACTGACAAAATTTACATTTGTGCGCTTTAAATATGAAGAGGCATACCTGTTTCCTAAAGCACTGCAACCATAGTGGCATCGTCAAATGTTAAATGCGGAATCAGCATTATCATCGTCAAACACATATAAATAACATCACATGCACGAGTCATGTTGTCAGAAGTGCTACTGTTTAAAACAAGCTGCCGTATAGTAGCCACCAGATGTCGCTAATGTCGGCATACAATAGTTTTCAATAATTAACTGAAAAAGCGAAACTAAAGGGGGATACAAAATTTGAAGTCTGTAATAAGCTTATAACGTATAAAAGGGACTACACTAATAAAAAGCAATAAAAAAAGAACACGATAAAAGTAATATTGTTAAAAAGAGGAAGAGTTAAAAAACAGTGGTTGGCATGCGCTCTAGTGCCAATATTCTAGACAATGACATAAATATTAAACACCGTTTATAGTGTACCGGGTAATATTAAACAACCGTAAAACAAATCGCTAAAGTGGCTACAAATGAAAGAAAACATAGTGCTGCACATAATCAGCGCCCTCTGTTAGCGCTGACGCCAGAATTCCGCACAGGCGGGAAGTGGTTGGAAGGTCACGCCGGTCACGCTTGTGAGGAACGGTGTTGAAAGCCTTCTGGAAATCTAAAAATATGGAATCAATTTGACATCCCGTGTCGATATCACTTATTACTTCAGGAGTATAAAGAGCAAGTTGTGTTTCACAAGTGCGATATTTTCTGAATCCGTGCTATGTGCAAATAAATCGTTTTCTTCGAGGTACTTCATAATGTTCGAATTCAGTGTATGTTCCAAAACCCTACCGCAAATCGACGTTAATGAAATAGGCCTGTAACACAGCGGATTACCCCTACTGCCCTTTTTGGGTATTGATGTGACTTGAGCAATTTTTAAGTCTTTAGGTACGGATCTTTCTGTGAGGGAGTGGTTGTATACAATTGCTAAACATGGAGGTATTTTACCAGCATACTATGAGAGGAACCTGACTGGTATACAATCTGGACCGGAGGCCTTGCCTTTATTAAATGATTTAAGCTGCTTCGTTACTCCCAGGATATCTACTTCAATGTTTCTCACCGTGGCAGTTGTTCTTGATTGGAATTCAGCAATATTTACTTGGACTTCTTTGGTGAAGGAGTTTCGGAACACCGTGTTTAATAACTCTGCTTTGGTGGCACTGCCATCACTGACTTCACCGTTGTTATCGCGCAGTGAAGGTATTGATTGCATCTAGGCACTGGTGTGCTTTATGTATGACCGGAACCTCTCTAGGTTTTCTGCCAGATTTCGAGACGGAATTTCGTTGTGGAAATTATTAAAAGCATCTCGCAATTAAGCACGCGCCATATTTCGAACATCTGTAAAACTTTGCCAATCTTGTACCGGCGCCTAATGACAGGTCATGACACTAATATTACTAACGACACAAAATCTGCAGTGCACAGTCTCAATAGCGCTCCATTAAAGTTGGGTACCCATATGGCAAACAGTTTTGCGCAAGTAGCGAAAGTTTAATTGTAAATATCCTGTACATCTTTATGCAATGTGTACCAACATCTTTGTTCCATCATCAATTGACTCTCCCCAGGTGTGTGATAGACTGCCACGGGCGACTTTATTCCGGTAACAGAACAGCTATTCTTTTCTTAGGTTGGCGTGATGTGTCCTTCCTTTGTCAACCTCTTCACCTCAAGAGTAGCACTCGCCCCCAACGTTCTCAGATGCTGGATATATTGCTTTCTGGATCTACCTCACTCTCTGTCTTTCATTACAGTTTTCATCCGCCATGTCTCCAGTTAATATAATAGAAGTTATTCCCTGACGCCTTTGCACATGCTCTGTAGTCCTATCCGTTCTACGAGCCAGTGCTTGCTTTATAATCCCTTTCTCGCCGACCTCTCCATTTCTTATCAGTATACGTATTTTTTGGAGATTTTCGATTTCCGTGCCACATTTTACATCGCCGAACGCTTTTTCTGAATCAGCATACCTGAGGAAACTATCTTTATTTTTCGTAAATCTCGCCTTCATTATTCCAGATAAACGTCAGATATGTCTCCCTCGGAGTTCTACCTCTCCTAAAGCCTAAGTAACTATGATCTGAGAACTCCTCCATTTTCTTTTCAATTCTTCTGTACATTATTGTTCTCAAAAAATTGGATGTTTGAGCTGTTCAGCTGATTATACAATTGTTTGCATATAGGCTAACGTTTCGACGAAATCCCTATCTACTGTTTCCAGACTCATACATACTACATACTAACTAGAAAACTCGTTCGAATGTCACTTCTCCCAATGAATTAAAAATTCCAATGGTTCGTTAGCTATCCCTTTACCCATGCTTAATACTAGATATTACAGCGCTCCGCCAAACTCTGAATCTTCTATCTCTTCTTAATCGACATCAATTCGTTCCTTCTATTTCTCCAGGAAGCAGTTCCTTCCCAGAGGAGACTTCTTCCACATACTCTTTTACTCTGTTGTTTTTGCGTCTAACATCGGAATTCCTCATGCGTTCTCAATGCTGACACCTCTGAACACTTTGAGTTTTTGGTAAGGTATATCATTCTTTCCGACGATCATTTCTTCTTCGAATCCGTCACATTTTTCTTGAAGTCATTTTGCGTTATTTTCCTTGTACTTCCTTTTACACTCATTTCCAAGTGACTTTCATTGCTGTATTACTTTGTTTTCCTCATTTTTTGATATTAATTTCTTTCATCGATCAGTGGAATTACGTCTTCTGTTATCGAAGCTCTCTTCGCATTTCCCGTCCTCGTAGCTATGTTTGTTTGTAATAGTACTATGACCGCTCATTTTAGACATGTGTATTCATCTTCACTCGTACTGCTGTTATTATAATTCATTAGTACAGTACTCGCAAAGTCCGATAACTTCAACCTCACATTACCATTCCACAATAGTACAGTACCTCACTTCCACACACACTTACACTTCTTTACCATTCGCTTGAGCTCCGAACTACTCATCGTTACTGCTAAATTCTGATATGAGCTTATACCTACTCATGCCTACGCCATACAAATCAGTATCTGATTTCAGAATATCTGAGTGACCATAACGCAATAGTGGTGGGATTTTCACATCTCTCCAGGCCGTTTTCAGTTACATTCGAACAACATCTCTAGTGATTTCTGAACAGTGTTTTTGTATTACTAACTGAAATTTACTGTAGAAAAGAAGCGACTTTTCTCCTTCCTCATTCCTACTGCAGACAACATATACCCCTGTAACTATACCCATTATTCCTCTCTCTACGCTTCATGTTCTGATTATGACATCAGGGTGTATATCTTAAAGACCTTCTCATATTGGAGTTTAGAGGTCGGTTCCTGTGCTAGCAGAAAAATAGTAATGGATTATTGATGGGTTCATCTTTTTGCAAGTATACATATTACTGTTCTGTTTCATTACTCAAAGATGTTTCACCACAGTTGTAGCATCCACATTGGGATTTTTATTATTTTTCTGAAAAATATACGTGCAGGTTATTTTTAGGTAAAAAGATTCGATACATCAGAGTTTGTTGTCGTTTGTATTGCATGTGCACTTTGCATTTTATTATACATTATGTGTGTCCTGTGGCTCCTAATCAGAATCTGTCACAGATTTAAATTAGTACACCATGTCATCTGCAGACATGAGGGATGTTATAAAATCGTCATCATTGAATTTTTTCTTAATTATGAGATCTTCAAAATGTATGTTTCAATAAAATTCGTGGCGTATGCCCATTTGGCCTTATCACAGTATCCAAAGTGCACACACAGTGTAAAATAAAATGTTGATATAGCGAATACACAATTTAAGTGGTAACAAAACCAGATGTGTCATGTTACTTAACCTAAAAATAACCTGTATATATGTATTAAATTAATTTAAAAAGACACTGAGGATGCCAGAACTGTGGCGTGGGTGATAAAATTAATGACTAATTGATGTACTTGCTAAAAGGTGGGCCCATCCTTAATACATTATTAACTACTGTAAGTGCCGTTGGCTTGCTGTGAATCTGATGAGAATAATCCTGAACTGTTCTCATTAACCCAGTCCTCGCCATATCTTGCGACGTAACGAATTCTACTCTTGTTATACAATTTTCTCTGACTACAGTTGTTACGCTACATTCATCTTCTTGTTATTGCGGTATATTATTATGTGTTTTATAGTACATTCAGACTGTTATCATAATTAATTTCATTAATACCAAGGCCTCTGGCTTTCGCTTTGTATCTAAACTTTCAGAATAATTTCATACCTTTTACCGATAAGGAAATGCCATCTACTCTTTAAAGCCTTCACAAGTAGACCTCACTTTCTGAAATCAACAACGCGCTGATTTGTTCAGTGGAATTGCAATGTCATCGATTGTTTGTTCTGCACTATTTTTTAATTCTGACTAGATCTCAACGCTATCCTGAACGTCATTTTTGTTTTGTCTCTAGTATATCTACATTTAAATCGAATTCAGTTATTGGACTAAAATTACAATTGACCTCTTGCAGTTCACTATTAGTCATATGTAAAATAGTGATCAGTGGTGCATTTGTACATATTCCTCGTACACTCCCACACTTACATCTCATTTCACTCACATGGAGCCACGTAGCCTTTAATTTACCTGTAGTATTTATTAGACAGAGAAGATAGTGGTAATAAAGAAATTGCTCCCGTCTCAAGTGAGTTCGTGAGTGAGTTTTCTTTCTCCACCCTCTAATCCACCATGTATCAACAACAGTAACTTCGGTTAGCACGAAGCGTTGATTATAACACTAGTACTATTAGCTGCAGAAGAGAGATGGTGAACGGAGAACTGTTTGCATCCCCTCTCCATCTATTGTGCAACAAGAATCATTGCTTGCAGCAATGGGCAATCCAGACAATGAATTTCTCCCGACGCTGTTGCGTCTGATTAACAGCCGCGTCATTAATTCGGATAACGGAGACAAGCGTGACATATATTGCAGACAATTTATGCCTTCTGTGGCTAGAATGCGTCCGTATTTGGGTTTTGTGGAGTGCACCGCACTGCGAACCCTATCTTGTTGCTTTGCTGTAGATTAATGAACCGGCAATAGGAGCCGATCCCAAGTGCAGTTAAATTCCTCTATGTTTCTGCAGAAACATTGTCTGCTTCCCAGATCTACCTGTGCATTTCAGACGAAAACTATTATTTTTGTATTAGGACATTTAAAAATTCGAAATTTCGCAGTTGGGAAGTGGCAATTATTTCCTAACTGGCTGTGTTAGAACGTCTGAATAGTTCATAGAAAAGTTGAAAGTTGTTCTATTAAAGGTGGTAATTACGATGAAATACAAGAAGGAATTTCAGTTCCTAAGCAAATGTTGGTTTCGGACACGTGCACTGCAGTGAAAATGGGTGATTACTGGTGGGAGGTTAGGGCGAGAGAAGATATTACTATTTGTATCTCTGTAGACGCGTGGTGGATGTTGGGTATTCAAGATAATATAATACTTTTAATTATTTTTCTTCAAGTGTAGGTATAAAAGTTTCCATAATTTGTTTTGTACCGTACCTTGGATTTCCGTTATCATTATTCATTATATGTCAATGACGAAGTATTTTACGTTTACAAGGAGACATGGTAGTTATTTCCGTTTCTCTGTTACATACAACGCAATGGTCCATGTGTTTTCTATTTACATTACTACTTTTTTCCATGTTTATAATTAATTTTGTTTTATTTATTTATTTATTGTTCGGTGGGACCAAATTAAGGAGAAGTCACCATGGTCATAGAACGAGTCAATACATGAAATTATAACACGATAGTAGAAACAGGTAAAATAAAATACAAGAAACGTATTCAGGCGACAATTCGTAAGTTTAAATAAAGAAAATCAACAACGTAACACTGGAATTTGCTTAATTTTTCAGCTCTTCCACGAGCTCCTAGACAGAATAGAAGGAGTGACCCATGAGGAAACTCTCCAATTTAGACTTAAAAGCCTTTGGGCTACTGCTAAAATTTTTGAGTTTTTGTGGTAGCTTATTGAAACTGGGTGCAGCAGAATAGTGCAGTCCTTTCTGCACAAGAGTCAAGGAAGTGCATTCCACATGCAGATGATTTCTGCCTAGTATTAAGTGAAAGCTGCTAACTCTTGGGAATAAGCTAATATTGCTAACAACAAACGACATTAAAGAAAATATATACTGTGAGGGCAATGTCAGAATTCCCAGACTATTGAATAGGGGTCGACAAGAGGTTCTCGAACTTACACCACATATAGCTCGAAGAGCCCGTTTTTGAGCCAAAAATACACTTTTTGAATCAGAAGAATTACCCCAAAAAATAATACCATATGACATAAGCGTATGAAGATATGCGAAGTACACTACTTTTCGTGTAGAACTGCCACTTATTTCAGATACTCTTCTAATGGTAAATAAAGCCGCATTCAGTTTCTGAACACGATCCTGAACGTGGGCTTTCCACAACAGCTTACTATCTATCCGACCGCCTAGGAACTTGAACTGTTCCATCTTACTTATAATATGCCCATTCTGTCTGATCAAAATATCAGTTCTTGTTGAATTGTGTGTTACAAACTGTAAAAACTGAGTCTTACTGTGATTTAGCATCAAATTATTTTCCACAAGCCACGAACTTATTTCATGAGCTACATTATTTGATAAGGTTTCAGTATTACACACAAGATCCTTCACTACCAAGCTAGTGTCATCAGCAAACAGAAATATTTTTGAATCACCTGTAATACTAGAAGCCATATCATTTATATAAATAAGAAACAGCAGTGGCCCCTGCACCGACCCTTGGGGAACGCCCCACTTAACAGTGCCCCTTTGGGACTGAACATCACTACCACTCTCAATATTGCGGAGAATTACCTTCTGCTTTCTGTTCTTAAAGTAAGAGGCGAACCAATTGTAAGCTACTCCCCTTACTCCATAATGGTCCAACTTCTGCAGTAATATCTTGTGGTCTACACAGTCAAAAGTTATTGCCTTAAATGTTTGAGGACAAATAATTTACTTAAATAACGCGGCTGAATACGCCATCTGTTAAAGCCTCGTAGGTGTCAGCAGTGTTGATCGCTTTCGACTGCCAAATATGTGAGAATTAATGCCTCGGAGGACAAGGTGGATTCATTGACACCCCTTTATGCCGCCCTCTGAGACCTTTTCGTGCCGATTCTGAGCAGCGAGATGTTGGAAATCTTTTCCTCAACCGCATAAACCGCGTGATTTCAACCCTGGTTGTCGCTGTTATAACCTCCTGCACGTAGGCGTTAAACGAAGGGTGAAATGTTGGTAAGAGGAGGTGCGACGGCCTCACACGCGTGTGACACATCCACCGTGGGGTTTAGCAGAACTGTGGTGAAATTTGATGCTAATCTAACGTATCTAACTGACATTACACCTCGCATGAATTTGTGACCACTGACATTTTTTTCGTACTACGATACCTTGCAGTCTGAAGTGTCGCCGAGTTTGAAGATGTCATCACAGGGCGCCCTGCTAGTGCATCATTACAAATTTCTAACTTATGCGCCACAATGGAAAATAATTATGGGCCTTCGGAAAAGTGATCCTTTAGTTCAATTGCGCAGTGTAGTTAGTGTTCAGTTCATTTACATTCGCATTCTCTGTGATTTATAGATACACAATGTGATCAGAAGCATCCGGACACCTGGCTGAAAATGACTTACAAGTTCGTGGCGCGGTGCATCGATAATGCTGTAAATCAGTATGGTGTTGGCCCACACTTATCCTTGATGACAGGTTCCCCTCTCGCAGGCATACGTTCGATCAGGCGCTGGAAGTTTTCTTGGGGAATGGCGGCCCATTCTTCACGGAGTGCTGCATTGAGGAGCGGTATCGATGTCGGTCGGTGAGGCCTGGCACGAAGTCGGCGTTCGAAAACATCCCCAAGGTGTTCTATAGGATTCAGCTCAGGACTCTGAGCAGGAAAGTCCATTATGGGGATGTTATTGCCGTGTAACCACTCAGCCACAGGCCGTGCATTATGAACAGGTGTTCTACCGTGTTGAAAGATGTAATCGCCATTGATGTTCAACAGTGGGAGGCAAGAAGGTACTTAAAACATCAATGTAGGCGTAGGCTGTGATAGTGTCACACAATACTAGAAGGGGTGCAAGCCCCTCCATAAATAACATGTCCAAACCATAATACCACCGTCTCCGAAATTTATTGTTGGCACAACACACGCTGGAGATGGCGTTATCCCACATTAGCCATACCCACACCCTGCCATAAGATCGCCACATTGTGCACCGTGATTCGTCACTCCACACAACGTTTTTCCACTATTTAGTCGTCCAATGTTTTCTCTCGTGGCACCAAGCGAGGCATCGTTTGGCATTTACCGGTGAGATGTGTGGCTTATGACGAGCAGGTCGACCATGAAATCCAAGATTTCTCATCTTCCACCTAACTGTTATAGTACTTGCAGGGATCCTGATGCCGTGTCTAATTCCTGTGTGATGGTCTGGATAGATGTCTGCTTCTTACACATTGCTACCCTCTTCAACTGTCCGCGGTCTGTGTTAGTCAACAGACGAGGTCAACCTGAACGCTTTTGTGCTGTACGTGTCCCTTCAGGTTTCCGCGTCACTATCACATCGGTAACAGTGGACGTAGAGATGCTTAGGAGTGTGGAAATCTCGCCTACAGACGTATGACGCAAGTGACACCGAATCACCTGACCACGTTCGAAGTCTGTGAGTTCCGTGGAGCACCCCATTCTGCTCTCTTACTATTTCAAATGACTACTGAAGTCGCTGATATGAGGTCCCTGGCAATAGGTGCCAACACAATGCATCTAATACGAAAAACGTATGTTTTTTGCGGTGTCCAGATACTTTTGATCACATAGTGTATGTGGCTAGATGTGATGGAGACACATGCATGGATGTGGGACGCTCGTTATTACTGCATTCTGGGGAACAAAAAATGATGTTTTTGTCACCCTTCGAGAAGACCATCTAACGTGGGCAGGCCAGATGTGCGTTTTGGAGGGTGATGGGACCATCGCGTTGACAACGTGTCTCCTAAGCGTTTGGCGTGAGAGTCAAGTGCCAGGACGAATCACATTTAAGATTTGTGAAACTTTCCTTTACTGTAGTTATTGCTTTACTGCAGAAGGGTTTAAATAATGGATGGCGGTCGTGTTATGCAGTGCTTGCAGGAGTAGTAAAATTTTGTCTTTCTGTATAAGAATTTAGTGCCCCTAATCGTTTTAGTGTCCGCCATCCAATTACTCAAAAGGAGGTGTTTTATATTAACGTCGGGCAGTTTATTCTATTAAATTTTTACGCTTTCATTTTGGCTTATTCCATCAGTTTTTGCGGTTCACCCACATTTGACAAGAGTGATATATGGACGTCGTTTCTAACTGTACCTGCAAAACAGTAGTACAGTATCTTTCTCGTATGTGCGGCATAAAACCTGTAGCTATAAATGGAAGTTTAATACACACAGTGCATGAGCGATATGTTGCAAGATGTGATACAAGTGTCTTGAGTTCCCTCGTAAATAATAAAAACTAGGGACATGCAGATAATAAATATCCTTTTATACACCGGTTTTATTTCTTAAGACCAATTATTCGATTCCATCAGTATACAGAATGCTCTGACAAGCTGGGCCTTGCAGAATCACCTAGGAAATGCGTTTTAGCAGTCGCAAGCTAAAAAGAAATGAATGTGCTTAGGGACAGGATGACACTTACAGAGAAGAGACTTCAGTCGAATATTTAAGGTAGATACGCTCTGAAGGCAGTGCAAGCCGTGTTTCTTCGTAGAAAAGGTTCTATCTCAGAGAGGACTCACCTTAATGAGCACAGAGCTAGAATGGAGAGACAATTGCCGAAGTGCAGTACAGCCCTGTAACAACGCACGATCGTAGTGATGTAGTAGACAGTTTGAATATGATACACTCGTTCGTTTCTCTTAGGAACTAGGAAATAACAATGTTTGTTGCTACTGTGGTCGTAATTTTGAAAACAATATTCACACCGCTAATCATTTCACTACATAGCACACTTGCCTGAGGGTACTGCAGTTTTACAGCTATTGGTTGTAAGGACTGCATGATTGATAAATAACTCAGGTCTTGCCGACACTTTTGAATGCATGCTTCACTGCGACACAGTGATCAGCAACAGTGCGGGTGTTGATGGGCGAAGATGAGCTCTTAAAATCTCACCTCTAATTATTCGCACTGCACACATCTTTTTTCTGCAATAATGGATCAAGTAACACTGTAGGTACATTCACATAGCCTCATTAAGTGCTCAGTTTAAGCTAGTACGTCTGAACACTAACAGTTTTTCCAATGTATAGATTTGGCATTCCGTCAATTTGAGAGTTTTACAGTCAACTTTACCAATTTCCAGATGCGGTGCCACTTGTCTAACATTATGCAAACTATGCTTTGATGTCATTATTTTATACCGTCAGTGTACCTGGCTGCAGCGTGTGTACGACGTATGTGCACTGTAGGTGTAGTGTATACGTCGCATAATTGTGGCGCATACACTGGCATAACACGTCATGCCAGAGTCACAGTAGTGTTACGGCAGCATATGCAGTGCAGTTACCCAATGTGTGTGTGTGTGTGTGTGTGTGTGTGTGTGTGTTTGTGAGCGCGCGCGCGTGCGCGCGATTACGTTTCTGTGTGCTGTAAGTGTCTGGTGATGTTGAACAATAACAAAATTATACGACGTTATATATATATTAATTCCGTAAGAGAGTGCAAAAATTTAACAGGGCAGAACCTCGGGTCGGAGAAGCTAGCTTAAGGATACAATAGGAATAAAATCACATTACTGTGTACTTTTTTTACTGTCATTAGTTAACTACAAAGACCACCACTGACACAATGAACTTACCATTAAAACTGAATCTTACCAAATGTGCTGAAACTGACGGCCACCATCCTCATTGAAAGGATAACTTCGGCGAACAAGATTCCCACGCACCCTGGCAAATATCCCTGATGTGTTCCGAATCACATCACAGGCAGCTACAATTCCGGCAACTAAATCCATCTCCGCGTCCACTGGCATCTTATACACAAGCGACTTTACATGTTCCAATAGACAATACACTACTGGCCATTAAAATTGCTACACCACGAAGATGACGTGCTACATACGCGAAATTTAACCGACAGGCAGAAGATGATGTGATACGCAAATGATTAGCTCAAATGATTAGCTTTTCAGAGCATCCACACAAGGTTGGCACCGGTGGCAACACCTACAACGTGCTGACATGAGGAAAGTTTCCTACCGATTTATCATACACAAATAGCAGTTGACCGGCGTTGCCTGGTGAAACGTTGTTGTGATGCCTCGTGTAAGGAGGAGAAATGCGTACCATCAGGTTTCCGACTTTGATAAAGGTCGGATTGTAGCCTATCACGATTGCAGTTTATCGTATCGCGACATTGCTGCTGCGTTGGTCGAGATCCAATGACTGTTAACAGAATATGGAATCGGTGGGTTCAGGAGGGTAAAATGGCACGCCTTGCTGGATCCCAACGGCCTCGTATCACTAGCAGTCGAGACGACAGGCATATTATCCGCATGGCTGTAACGGATCGTGCAGCCACATCTCGATACCTGAAGCAACAGATGCGGACGTTTGCAAGACAACAACCATCTGCAAGAACAGTTCGACGACGTTTGCAGCAACATGGACTATCAGCTCGGAGACCGTGGTTGCGGTTACCCTTGACGCTGCATCACAGACAAGGGCGCTTGCGATGATGTACTCAACGACGAACCTGGGTGCACGATTGCCAAAACGCCATTTTTTCGATTGAATCCAGGTTCTGTTTACACCATCATGATGGTCGCATCCGTTTTTGGTGACATCGCGGTGAACACACATTGAAAGCGTGTATTCGTCATCGCCATACTGGCGTATCACCCGGTGTGATGGTATGGGGTGCCATTGGGTACACGTCTCGGTCACCTCTTGTTCGCGTTGACGGCAATTTGAAAAGTGGACGTTACATTTCAGATGTGTTACGCCTCGTGTCTCTATCCTTCATCCGATCCCTGCGAAACCCTACATTTGTGCAGGATAATGCACGACCGCATGTTGCAGGTCCAGTACGGGCCTTTCTGGATACAGAAAATGTTCGACTCCTGCTCTGGCCAGCACATTCTCCAGATCTCTCACCAACCGTAAACGTCTGGTCAGTGGTGGCCGAGCAACTGGCTCGTCACAATAGGCCAGTCACTACTCTTGATGAACTGTGGTATCGTGTTGGAACTGTATGGGCAGCTGTACCTGTCCACGCTATCCAAGCTGTTTGACTCAATGCCCAGGCGTATCAAGGCCGTTACTATGGCCAAAGGTGGTTGTTCTGGGTACTGATTTCTCAGGATTTATGCACCCAAATTGCATGAAAATGTGTTCACATGTCAGTTCTAGTATAATATATTTGTCCAATAAAATTTATCATCTGCATTTCTTCTTGGTGTAGCAATTTTAATGGCCAGCAGTGTAATTATGGGGATTAATATCAGGTGGCATCGCATGCCATGGTAAGGACCTCCCCCTCAAACCAGCGACTGTCCCGGTTGTGCTCTATCGTATTGTACTGTACGTATGTGAATTTCACTGAGCAATGAACGGATCTGTTGTTGATTAATAGAACGTTCTGTCCTGGGACAACGGTACGTACGATGGAACAGAGGCACTTTGCGGACAAGTAAAGTAACCAAAACCATGATTACTTCCTGGTAATCAGGTTTATTCTCCTTGTTTCCTTGCAGGAAATAAGGATTGTATATATAAAGAAGCAGAACGGTACGTGTAACCTGGTACGCATGGTAGTTGCAAGTAAGATGTAAAACAGTAACGCTATACAATTCCATATCTCCTTAAGTTGGCTTCTCCGACTACAGGTTCGCTATCTCAAGCTGTCCAGTGGAGGATTCTCTCTCTCTTCCTAGAGAGAGAAAGAGAGGGAGAGAGAGAGAGAGAGTTACTGAGAGTTCAAATAAACTGTTTTATTTGGTTGTGGAAGTCTGCTGATGTAGCTCGGGCAATACTTGGTCATGAAACGTCTCCAAGTCGTGGTCGAGCAGTTGTGCCAGCTTTGTACTACATGCTCTTTGAGCTGCGAATGGTTGCTGCTGTGGCTGTGCTGTGTTTAGTCGAAGACAGCAGGTTTGAAAGGGCTGGCAGGCATCCTGTGCAGAGCATTGCCGCTGCTACTGAAGCACTAGTGCACTGCGGAACACCTGCGAGTCCTCATCGGTGACAATAACAACAAAAACCTGAGTAGAAATACATCAAATAAGACACTGTCACAATGTTAGTAATTTATCACATAATGTCAGTGCATTCAATAATTCCCTAAGTCACGTGTGTAAACAGTATACAGTTAAATGCTGCCCTCTCACTGGGTTGCAAAAGATGTGATGCGTATACTCAAATTGGTGGGTTTTCCGAATAATGATCATATTCCTGTAACAAAAGAAATCGACAAACGCTTACAGATACTCTTCTGCCTTCCTCATGATCGCTGCTGCTTCTGGCAGCGCTTTACAGCGCGTAATGTACAGACTATAGATGACGATATAAAAATTAAAATTACTCGAAGAGTGTGAAGTGTCCCGTTGTGGAGTAGTTGGCTCACAAAGGTAGAGGGCGTCCAGGTAGCACTGAACTACAGAATCTTTCTAATAAAACAAGAAGAAAACGTGAACAGCAGAAACTGAATCTCTACTAAAGGCCACAAGAGATCGTTCTCTTTTAATGACAATAATTTCACTCAATGAATATAGTTCCAAGAAGCTGCGAGAGAAAGCACACAATCTGTCACCATCGATTACCCTCCAAGGTGGGAATCGGTTGTAGTCACGATCAGTGATCCCCTGACGTTGCCTTCGTCCGGAAGGATTGTACCGGCGCCTCGTTGTTTACTCAGACAGAGGTAGACTCGGCGGTCAGTTTGGGGGTATACTGCACAGAACCTTTTTCTTGTTTATTGTTATCTCATCCCCCTCGCCCCATATGTGCGGGAAGGGGGGCGGGGCTTTCAGCGATTCAATACGCCGCTCTTCAACGAAGATCATTCATAAAGATATAACAGAGACGATAGAAAACGTGAGGAGAGTTTACGTTTCAAAGTAAAAGTATTAATGAAGATCAGCTAAAATGACGATAAACTTATGTAATTTAAAAACCAGAGTTTAGATGAGGTGATATTCTTCAGTAAAAAAAGCATTGGAGCTCTGTACTGCCACTTAACGCCTGATGAACCTGCACTGGGTGAATTGTATTGTGGCGGGAGGGAATACGTTTTTCAGGATTTCCAGTGTGTGGGTAAAAATTTTAAATTACTGTAAATTATTTCGGTTCATGGTCCACTCAAAAAAAAAAGATTATTCATCTTACTTTAAAAATTGTTGTATTAAAAAGTATATTCGCCACTAATATGTAAGGTGAAATAATAACATATGCACAATTCTTACAGGTGGAGGGCACTACTTACTGTTGCCAATCAGGTTTCTCTAAAACTGCGATATAAGGTTTTAACAGATAAAATTTACTTTAGTTATGACAGCGAACCGATAGTTCTGTAATGACAAGTTACTCTGTAACTGCGATATATGTAATGTTGGCATTTAATACGTTCCAAAATTTCTTTTTGTAAACTAAGGTATTTCTATCACTAACTGTATCCCTCTTGTTAATTATTTTTTCACTTTGTCTAACAGATCTGCAGATGGGCAGCTAGCCTGAAACCGGCTATTGAAAATAAAATATAGCGATCAAAGACTGAAATGCCATATTTTTATTTAAAGAGATAGGGATCTGTTAGATGTGGAAACATCGAAGATGATAAACAGGTGATGGATGGTAGGAAAACAGAGAGAAGGAGAGAGGGTGAGAAGGAGTAATTTTGTGTTGGGAGGGTAATGGTACAAGAAGAGAGGGAGTGGGGTAGGTGGATAGGGAAAAGGCGAGAGGAGCCCGATGAGGAAAGATTAAAGTTGGTAGGAGGGATAAATATCGGAGCGGATCTATAAATATCGGGGGCGGATATCATTGTCTGGGAGATGGAGTTGGTTGCCCCCCCCTGCGTAGGGATACCCGTAAGTGGCCCGTGTCACGTGGCTTCACCGATGTGAAACAGAGCTGGCTGTGTCCGGAGATGGGGGCCCTCTGTTTACTGCAGCGAGCGGCGCAGGAAAGTCGAACAGCGGCAGCTGCGTGCGTCTGGAGAGATGGCAACCCGCTGGGCACAGCTGTGCGACGGGTTCATCAGGGACTACCCGTAAACGCAGGGCGAGAGGCCGGGCTTAGTCCACGAAACGTCACTGGCTTCACTGGCTACGGAGAGAGGGCGAGGGATGACGTAACTGCACAAGTGTCAGACGCTGGAACCAGCGATTCTGGGAAACCTGTTGCTGATGTCATAGATTATAGAAATGTTGCCAGTGTCAGCGAATTTCCTGACCAGATCAGCAGTGGTCACCTAGCACTCTTCAAAGTTTTCGCCGTCTATCAAGGCACTTTTCTGTACGCTGGACTGGCATTACTTCCGCTTCCCCACACTTTGTAAGACTTCAGAACAGAGTTAGAACTGTGAGTTCATGTGTCTATACTCAGACTTGTTCCTTTTCATAGTTTTGTTTGTGTGTGTGTGTGTGTGTGTGAGAGAGAGAGAGAGAGAGAGAGAGAGAGAGAGAGAGAGAGAGAGAGAGAGATGTGGAGGGATGGAGGGAGGGAGGCGAAAAGAGGGGGGAGGAGTGGGGAGCGAAAGCGAGAAAGGAGAAGGAGAGGCTACTGAAAACTTAACCATAGTTCTTATCCTGTTGAGCCGATCTGCAAGGTGAGGTGAAGCTGGTATACCGCCAATGCATTGTAAGAATAAGTGGCTCCAGAGAAGGCGAAAAATTGTCTAGACTGAATGTGAATCCTCTGAAATGTATTCAGATTCCGCTCCAATTTCGTCTCCGGGTGATATGGCGCAGTGGTGATTAAGTTGGAGGGCAGTTCACGTACCCGGATAGTCATCCACATTGTTTCCCGTAGTTTTCACTCGCATCTGATCGCCCCCTCGTCCATTACTTTCTGTTTCTTTCTCTCGGGCGATAGCTTTTATATCAGTCTACCGAAAACTGTTTCTGAGTCCATGTCTCCATTTTCTTCCTTGACTTTAGTTGTGGACTTCTCTCACCAAAAAACAATGTAAGTTTTCTCTAAGCATCTTTGAACACTCATGAAAATGAAATCATCTGATTATAAATGGTGTATACATGTCTGTAGGCCTAGAATGTTTTGGTTCAAAAATTTTGTTGAATTTCGACTGCACCTGGCTTATCTAATGCAGTGCCACTGGTTTTCAATGGGCTTAAATTTTTCTTTAAGTCCTTACGCACAAACAAACTACGGAAGTAATGATCACCGGTTCTCCACACGAGTATTTCACATCCATGCAATTAGATTGCGCATATGTAGGGAATCTGCACTTCATCTTTAAACTACGTGACTTACGTATATGACTGAAGAAACACGGAGACAAATTTCCTGTTTAGATTCTCTCTTGAGTCTCTCTTATGATGTATGCTCAGTGAAACTTCCTTCAGAAGAATTTTCTGATATTAATGTGGCCACTATACGTCGCTGGGTGGTTCTTCTGTTCTGGTTTTATCGCTGACAATAACGAGATGTGTTTTACCCATCTCCTCGCTGTGCCGTTTATGGTAGTACTAATTCGTGTCAGCTCCTCTGAGGGTTGAAGAATATGGCTACATGGTCAAGATATTTCACGTGAGTCATGCTCGTATCTACGACCTAAATAGTACTAAAGTGCTCGGTGAAAGCGTCCTACATTATTTTTTCTCGTGCATGATACAGTAACGCAGGTGATAAACCATCTGTTTGTCTGAATAAGCCTTTCGTAATTTTTATCTCGATTGGGAAGTTACCATTATTGTTTGCAGACTCTGACACAAATTCTATAAGACTTTCTCCGTGAATACATTCATATTCCTTCTAGAGCTACACAAGATGTAAACAGAGATATTCTACATATTCCAAGACAGGCTCGGTGAGCTGTTGAAGAACGTAGGTATTCTGGACTATGAGCTTACTGTTCCGCGCTCCACCTTGACGCTCAACACACATCTTCTGGTAGGGACTAGTATTATCTAGTATACCGTTGGACAATAACACATAGTAGATGTATTGAATGACAACATTACACAGAGAATAAGATTGCACGGATGGGAATAAAACATGATCACTGTAAAAAGCGGGCTACCCTATTGGCACTTCTACACTGTCTTTCCTGACGACGAACTACAGCAGTGCACTCTAAATTTTTTTACTGAAATAGAAACGCTGTTACAACGTAGTGAAAATATTACCGACATTGGCCCCCAGTGGAAAAAATTGGCCACCAGTTGAAAAAAAAAGCACTGTGACGTCATAGCTGCAGCGCTCGGCGAATGGACTGTGTACCCGTTAATTAAAAATACAGCGGAGGTGTCTGCACTTACACGACCGTAAAGCAAAAATACCAACACGGTGGTGTCGTAGTGGATCTCGGTGCCACTCCCTCAATGCTCTGAATTATATATGATGATTGCTTTGCAAAACACTGGCTCCACTCAGAATTTTTGTTCAGCTGTTTGTTGTTATTGTGTTACGTGTAAACAGCGAAACAGGCAATGTTGATTTTCCACGTGTGCATTTTCCTACTCTGACCGATAGACGGTTGCGCTTGCCACGAAAGCACATACAAACATTTCCTGTACGTGTCCGCCGACTGCACCCAGTAAAATTTTTATTTGATTTAAATATCGTGGCTGTTAAAGTATACAATATACGGGAACATATAGCCGGGGAATTATTGAAGGCCGGCTGGAGTGGCCGAGCGGTTAAAGGCGCTACAGTCTGGAACCGCACGACCGCTACGGTCGCAGGTTCGAATCCTGCCTCGGGCATGGGTGTGTGTGATGTCCTTAGGTTAGTTAGGTTTAAGTTGTTCTAAGTTCTAGGGGACTTGTGACCACAGCAGTTGAGTCCCATAGTGCTCAGAGCCATTTGAACCATTTTTTGAAATATTGAAGAAAACGTCACCCATAGTTGATAATAGTGTTACTATTTAAAATTAATGTTGAAGTACACAGCAATATCGAAAAAATCGTGTTCTTCTCAAAGTAAGACTGAGTGTTAAGTGTTCATGGATTTGGTGAATGTGCTAGAACTTTGTTGGAACAGAAGTCCAGGTAGCGTTGACGTAGGAAGGATACTGGAAAGTTGGAGCAAGGCTTTATAGATGTGGAGGATTATAAAAGGATTACATCTGCAGATTTCGCGAGCTCTTTTAGAAGTTTTGTAGATTACACACTTTCTGTTGGAAGTTTGCATAGTGGTGGTTCCAGGTTAAATACGCCTGTAAAGGAGCAATACCACAGTGGCGCCAGCCTCTTCTTCGTACTCAGTCTTGAATCGCATATGAGCAAGAAATGCCACGATACGAATTGATTTATGTATGAAGAGTATATCAACTTTCTGGGATTCTTTTTTCATATAAGACTACCCAAGGCGCTTCGGCGTACAGTCTGACATGTTAATGCCAGTCGGTACAGATGAAGCCTGTGTTGTTAGGTATGGTGACTGTGCTGCAGAATTACTCTTTTCATTTCCTTATGTTAAATTAGCCCTCCCTGTTTATATACTTGTTTCTTACGATGTCATTCAAAACTGAGAAGAGAGGACTCTAGCGGTCTCAACATCGAGTTTCGGGTAATGTGCTGTATTCATTATGCACATCAGCAGTGGTGTGCAGATATTCTCATTCTCATGTAATGACGAAGTTGACTGTGGCAGTTAAATGCACGAATTACTCCTTTACGTGCCACCGGAGATCAAGCGTTCTGGCACCAAAATATTTAGCAAGTAACCGGAATCAAACGACATTATTTGCTCCACACTATGCGGAGTATATGACGAGATGAATGTTTTGTTACATGTATTAATGGTAACAACTTTTTTTTCGCAGACTGAATCACTTAACCCTCAACAAAAACCCAGAGGCGGTAATGATCAAATCTCCCTGCCTCATCCTGTGTCCAGGAGCTGGTAGCTTCCGAGGCCAGTAACAAATCCTCTACAGTATTTGGAAAGAAAGGGAAAGACAGCGCAATAATATCTGTGTTTCAGACGTTCAATTAATCTTCCTCAGAAGATGTTGCTCGTACCACACTGCCCGTGAGAAGCAGGGATTCCATTTCCAATCCAGTTTCTGCCCTTCGTTATATCTTTTAACATCTAATAAATTTGTTTCATCTTTGAAGTTATCCGCCCACTTTACTGAGTGGTCAGTTTGTCTGACTGCCATGCAGCGGGCGCGGGTTCGATTTCCGATTGGGTCGGAGAATTTCTGTGCTTGGGGCCAGTGTGTTGTATTATCCTCATCGTCGTTTCGTCATAGTCGTCAGGAGAGTAGCACAATGTGGCGTCAAATGAAAAGGCTTGCAACACGTTTGCCGAACCTTAAAGGAAGGGACTCCTGGCCATTAATTCCATACGATCATTTACTTTCGTTCGGCTTTGAAATTATGTGGATACACTAGTTGTTGTTCAGGCTTCAATCCACAACACTTTTAAAAGTCTCTTAAGAAAGTCGCATTCCCTCCGAGACTAAATCAATGTTGTTACTTGCAAATACACAATCATCCCTGTCCTAGCTGGACTTCTCGAAGAAGGGATATTGGATGAAATGGCTTAGCCACGTCGTAGAGGATTATTTCTAGGTGAAAAAGGCCAGACGTACTGGCAGAATTGACGACGTATGACGCGAATGCAGCCATCAAGATAAGCAATGCATCCATAAAAAGATAGCAAGGTTCAAATCAGTCACATTAGAAATGTAAATCGGACTCGGACAATGCTTTTACCGATTGAAAATTTATCATTAGTGGAAAAGCGTAAGTTTTCCAGTAGTGATCCGAAGTCCTTATAAGCAATGATTAGCATCTGCGAAAAGCACAATCTAATCACGTTGAATCTTACAGAAATTTAAGTACCTCTCACACATTTTCTATAAACTAAGACAAGAAATGGATGTATGAAGGTATGGTTTTGTCACTTTTCTTAGTACTAGTGAAAGCGTGGTCCATTTTAAATTGCAGTTTTTACAGTAATCTTGTGCAAGGCGGGAAAATAAAATGTACTATTATTATTATTATTATTATTATTATTATTATTCTCGCGTCAGGAACATACGGGTACATGTACACACATTTTACACAGTTATGATTGTATTACTTCTGACCAAAACTAGGCCACTTCCAGTGCATTTTCTGTTGCTTGTTGAATATCATCTTCTGTGCAGGATGCATCTGCCGAACTGTTTGTCGTTCTCCACAGTCACACCGAATATCATTTGGATCAATGTATCCCCATCTTGGCAAGTTAACTTTTGATCTTCTAACTCTGGATCTCAGTCGACTTCCTAGTTGTCTATTCCCCGTCGTGGCCTGGAGGTAGAGCTTCAACATTTCAAATCAGGGGGAAGGTAGGTCCATAGTTGTGACCTAGATTTTTCAGCAGTGGTTCTATGTTCCTTCAATGTCCTAAGGAAATTATGCTTTGTCTTCAGTCATTGCGGATGCGGTTCATGCCCATACATAGGATGGGTAATTTCCTGTTCCACTTCGTTGAGAGCTACATCCACCTGTTTGGCATGGGTGGATTTATACCAAACACGATAGGCGCACTCTGCCGCTGAATAGCATAGTGCCATTGCAGATGGTCGGATTGTTTCAGGTTGACTACCCCACTGTGATCCGGCCAGTTTCCGTAGGAGATTGTTCCTGGTGGAGACTTTCGACTTGCATTTCATGCAGTGCTGTTTGAAAGTGAGTGATCTATCTAGTGTCACTTCTAGGTACTTTGGAGTCTTGTAGTCTTCCAGTTTGAACCCGACCATACTTTTTTTTTCAACTTGCGAGTGCCTTCCCTGTTTCGCAAATGAAAAGCGCACACTTTGGTCTTCGAAGGGATTAGTTTAGGCTGGTTTGTGTTGTAGTATAATAGAATTGTAAGAAAAAGGATAGATGACGTCGAATGTAGTTTATGTATTGTCGTAAGATTATCACCAGATAAGTGGCGATGGAGGACACAATCAACCCATTTGCCAAGTTGATGGCTATATGAGAACACCCTTCCAACTGATCCCAATTAGCTCTCTTTGAGTGAGTAGCTGTTAGCAGAGACACGTCCGAGGTCTTTCTCTGGTCTAGTGCACAAGTTTAATTTCTCATAACCATGTGTTGTATACGCTCGAAGATTGGGTTCTTCATCTCAGGAATTCGAACTAGCAAGTGAAAAATATATTTCGTGTATGAAATAAGATGAAAGTATTCCGTTAAACAAGGCAACTATAGTAGACACAACGGGAGTTACACGTAAATGATTATATGAACATGGAAAATATTCTGAATTAAACAAACATGTTCGGAAACGTCTGCGAGGGGATGTGGAAATGTACAGTAAGACTCCGTTAGAAGATATGACTGACAGCTGTCGGAATAGGATGAAAAAAAAACAAAAAAAAAACAAAGAAACTTACTTCGATTGATGTGGTAAACGCACTGTACGCAAGACAAAACGCTGTAATCATTCGAAGATATAATGAATAATGTCTTTCATTAGCCGGCCGAGCGGTTCTAGGCGCTTCAGTATGGAACCGTGCGACCATTACGGTCGCAGGTTCGAATCCTGCCTCGGGCATGGATGTGTGTGATGCCCTTAGGTTAGTTAGGTTTAAGTAGTTCTAAGTTCTAGGGGACTGATGACCTCAGATGTTGAGTCCCATAGTGCTCGGAGCCATTTGAACCATTTTTTTGTCTTTCGGCAAAGGTAATTTGTAAAAGTATTTATATAGTACTTGGGGAATAAGGTATTTCACCAAACCTACAACTATCTTGTGTTTGTTCTGCACTGACGGAAAGAAAATCGCAACACTAAGAAGGAGTTGTGCGATACAAACGAAAGCTGGCAGGCTCGTTTCTGCACCTGACGACATCTCTTCATATATCGCACCAGTCTCATAAGAGTGACGTTAGTAGCGCAGCTGTGAGAATGCAAATCTGGTTTGCTTTAAAAACATGCTGTAACGATCGTGAATGTTAGTTATCTCTCAGAATGGACGAGATGAGCTGATGTTAGTCGAGAACGCCTTTGAGGCGACAAAGATGCCATCATCTACATCTCACTGAGTTCGAACGAGGTCTTGTAATAGGGATACGTGAAGCTGGATGTTCCTTTTGCGATATTCTAGAAAGACTTATCGGGTATGTGGCCACTGTACAGTGCTGGTAGCGATGGTCAAGAGAATGTACGGTCCCAAGAAGACTGAGATCTGGACGGGCAATTGGCACGACAGACAGGGAAAATCACCGTGTTTGGCGTATGGCTCTGGCGCATCGTAATGCATCTGTAGCAGCAGAGAAACAGTTGGCACCTCAGTAACACGGCCAACTGATACGTATCAGTTACTTCAAGGACAGCTGCGAGGCAGACACTCTGTTACGTGCATTCCAGTGACGCTAAAGCATCGCCATTTGGTACACCAGTAGTGTCAACCGAGAGCTCAATGGAGGGCAGGGTGGGAATCTGTTTTTGCTTCGGTGCCAGTGAAGGCCGTGCGTGGGTTTGTAGAAGGCCAGTTGAGGTCTTGCAACGAACCTGTCTGCGTGCTAGATGCACTGGACCTACAGCTGGAGTTGTGGTCTGGGGTACGATTTCGTATGACGCAAGAACGTTCTCTTGGTTATCTAAACCACCATGGCTGCAAGTTCGTACGTCAGTCTGGTACTTCGACTTGCTGTGCGGCCATTTATGAGCAGCTTTCCAGAGGGTGTTTTCGAACAGTATAAGGCACACCCACATTCCACTATTGTAACCGAACATGCCCTCTAGAGAGAGTCGACATATTGCCTTGGTCTGCTCGAGCATCACATCTGTCTCCATTCGAGCACATATGGCACACCATCTAGCTACAACTCCAGAGCCCCCCTTCTAACAGCCGTGTACCGCAAGTCTCTAGAGGAACGGAGGGTTCCAAATGATTGGAAAAGAGCACAGGTAGTCCCAGTCTTCAAGAAGGACAGTCGAGCAGATGCTCTAAACTGTAGACCTATATCTCTGACATCGATCTGTTGTAGAATTTCGAACAAATTTTTTGCTTGCGTATCATGTCGTTTCTGGAAACCCAGAATCTGCTCTGTAGGAATCAACATGGATTCCGGAAACAGCGATCGTGTGAGACCCAACTCGCTTTATTTGTTCATGAGACCCAGAAAATATTAGACACAGGCTCCCAGGTAGATGTTATTTTCCTTGACTTCCGGAAGGCGTTCGATACAGTTCCGCACTGTCGCCTGATAAACAAAGTAAGAGCCTACGGAATATCAGACCATCTGTGTGGCTGGATTGAAGAGTTTTTAGCAAACAGAACACAGCATGTTGTTCTCAATGGAGAGACGTCTACAGACGTTAAAGTAACCTCTGGCGATCCACAGGGGAGTGTTATGGGACCATTGCTTTTCACAATATATGTAAATGACCTAGTAGATTGTGTCGGAAGTTCCATGCGGCTTTTGGCGGATGATGCTGTAGTATAAAGAGAAGTTGCAGCATTAGAAAATTGTAGCGAAATGCAGGAAGATCTGCAGCGGATAGGCACTTGGTGCAGGGAGCGGCAACTGACCCTTAACATAGACAAATGTAATGTATTGCGAATACATAGAAAGAAGGATCCTATATTGTATGATTATATGATAGCGGAACAAACACTGGTAGCAGTTACTTCTGTAAAATATCTGGGAGTATGCGTGCGGAACGGTTTGAAGTGGAATGATCATATAAAATTAATTGTTGCTAAGGCGGGTGCCAGGTTGAGATTCTTTGGGAGAGTGCTTAGAAAATGTAGTCCATCAACAAAGGAGGTGGCTTACAAAACACTCGTTCGACCTATACTTTAGTATTGCTCATCAGTGTGGGATCGTACCAGGTCGGGTTGACAGAGGAGATAGAGAAGATCCAAAGAAGAGCGGAGCGTTTCGTCACAGGGTTACTTGGTAAGCGTGCAGGCCTTACGGAGATGTTTAGCAAACTCAAGTGTCTGACTCTGCTAGACAGTCGCTCTGCATCGCGTTGTAGCTTGCTGTCCAGGTTTCGAGAGGGTGCGTTTCTGGATGAGGTATCGAATATATTGCCTTCCTCTACTTATACCTCCCGAGGAGATAACGAATGTAAAATTAGAGAGATTCGAGCGCGCACGGAGGCTTTCCGGCAGTCGTTCTTCCCGCGAACCATACGCGACTGGACCAGAAAAGGGAGGTAATGACAGTGGCACGTAAAGTGCCCTCCCCCACACACCGCTGGGTGGCTTGCGGAGTCTAAATGTAGATGTAGGTGTAGGTGTCATCCACAAACATTATTAATCGTCCGTGTATTGACCAACCACGTGCAAAACGCAAGGAACTTCATTACAAAAACAGACATCCGGCACCTGTACAACACAGTTCATGCACGTTTGCATGCTTCCATTCAACATTCAGGCGGTTACACCGATTATTAACGTACCAGAACTTCACGTCTGCAATGGTTTACCTAGCGCCTGTGATCACGCTACATTATCGCTTGAAATTATTATTTACACAAATATGTTCCCGAAATTTCATTGCTCTACATAAAATACTTTAAGTTTTGCGATTTTTTCCGCCAGTGAGCTTTACAAGACACAGAGATCTACAAACTTACCATTTTTCTCTCCGTTATATAAAAAATACTCGTGACACGTATCGCTAATCTTGTAAAAATGTCAGAGATTGTTAACAAAAAAAGAAAAATATTAGCTTTTGAAGCACATGTAGCGCAGTGAATTTACATGCCGAAGCAACAGTCATTAAGTAATATATTGCTTGCGATTTAAACAGTGTGTCGCAGGACTACTGCTTAATATTCAGTTCGAAACAAACAAGTCTGGTAAACATGGGCTCTAAAATCCATACCTGAAATGCTATGAGCATTTTGCCAGGGGAAGAGGTGTGTTAGCCAATATGAGCAACTTCTCATAGCTCTTATTGTATGCAGTTTAGAGCCAATGATTAGTGGACGTTTTTTCTTGTTTTGCTAGATACTACCACTTCTCATAAGAGTCAATGCGAAGAGCTTGAGTTAGGAAATACATCTTCCACAGAATCGAGGAAGTTCTCATAACTCTTAAGATGTACTAATTAGAGAACATGTAATCTAAACTTCCTATGGTCGATTCTTACATATCCTTGAATATTGACCATTCCTCTGGAAGACATTGAATATTCCCAGGAAGTTGACGAGTGAGTTACAAGTAAATCAGTACTGACAGTCCTTCAGAAACAAGTAATTTGTTCCAAATTATGTTGGTACACAGTGGGATATACTAAATGTACATGTAATGAAATGATACGATCATTTTTGTATGTTCCCCTACCTCCTCCATCAATCCCTTCTGGACGCATCATCTGCAGCTCATGTAGTATTCACCTACAATTTCCTATCTTTCTGACTTCACTCTGTCTAACAACATCACTTGGAGAAGAGAACAACCATCCCACTGGGATACTCGCAAATGATAAATGATTTGGAATGAAGACGGATCGTTCTCTTCTATTCAAGGACCACTTTGTAGAAATAGTGCTCCAAATATCTGCACGGAACAACAGCATACATAAACTTACAGAAACTACCTGTGGCGCCCAACCTGAAGTTTTCCGAGCATTCTTCTTGGCATGTTCCTTCGCCCAAAAATATTCTGCACCAGTATCACAGAATTTTGTACATCCGAAATAAGCGGATTTATCTTTGAACGAGACTGCACGCACAGTAACAGGCTGTCTACTATCAACTCCTGTCAGAAAACTGTACCAAATTATGAGTACAGCACCACCACTGACACCCAAGAAAAGTGTTTCAGAGGTATAAAAAAGGAACAGGAAACTGGTTCCAGACCATCCCTTGTTTGGACACGAGCCTCAAAGACCAAGAACAAGAGCTTCACGCAGACTACAACAGATCCTTCATCTCCAAGAGCTCATCTAATAGAACTTTGCCGAGATTCTTTGCCTGAGTCACAACAGCCGACTGTCGGAGTCAGCCGTAGGCTCTTAACGTGCCTTATATATCATGCAAGACGCCGAACAGGAAGAGAACTGGGGTGTCACTATGTAAATGCAACCTCTGGATATGTGTCCTCAACAGTGATAATGAAATGTGCCAGTATGGAGACTTGCAGAACCAACAACATCAACTGGTCTGCAGGAATCTGCCCGATACACGAACTATCAATGACTTGCTGCAGCTAATACAACAGCAATCAAAAGTGCCGAATCCTGGGCTCTTCACAGAATGTGAAGAGAATTATTTTGTACCTTTTTGGGATTGTCGTCTGTATTTTATAAATTCCTGCTATATATCAAATTTTATTGTTATTACTGTCTCTCTAAATTTGACTTTTGCCTGTAATTAATGTGATAATTTCATGCATTGGACAGATAAACTGAATAACATTAATCCCTGAAAAGCCTGCTGGAACTTTCAGTGTTACCCACTGTGTCATTTGAATATATTTTGAATACCTATGGTCCTAATACACTCTGTTACAGTACGCCCAAAGCTACATTTGAGGATTTCTCTTCGTTGGTAGATGAATTCTGTTTACCAGCAATTCTTCAATCCAATTACGCACCTGGTCTGACATTCTGTTCGATCATTTTTTTTTCATTAGGCAGCTATGTCGAACTGTATCCAACGCTTTCGGGAATCTAGCAACACAACATAAGCCTTACTGAGGATATGTACTGTCTTTTATGTCTCGCTGACGAACGGACCGAGCTAGGTTTCATAGGATCGTTGGTTTAGAAACGCATGTTGATTTCTATAAAGGAGATTTCCGACCTCCAGAAATGTTACAATAAGCGAACGTAAAACGAGTTCGGAAACTCCTGATGACCCTTCTTGAAAACGCAAATTACTTGCTCGTTTTTCCGATCATTAGGAAAGCTTGGCTCCTCCATGGACCTGCGGTACGCTGCTGCTACAACAAGAGCAAATTCTTTGGCATTATTATGTATATACGTGTTGGTATCCCGTCATGTCGAGTGGCCTATGTTCTGTTGAGTGATTAGAGCTGCTTTTCTAGCCCATGTCACTTATTTCAAGATCTGTCATTGTGTTTTTCGTATCAAGGTACAGTGCCGTCTTCTTCAGTGACACAGTTATAGAAAAAAGACTTTTAATATCTGAGCCTTCTCAGTGTCCTTCTCCGTTTCGATGCCACTGTCGTCACAGAGGATCTGGACAGATGGATTCGTAAGACTGAAACATCTTAGGATTGTCTGTCACCTCAGTGGATTGAATTATGCTTTAGAATTCGTTAAACGGTTCACGAAAGCCTCTTCTTGCGACACTTTTGGCTTCGTTTCGTTTTTGTTTGTCTGTGAACCTTTCGCTGCGTTTATATTTGACGTAAACCTCTGTTTGCTTTCGTAGTAACTTTCTGAGCCAGTTGTTGAATTACGATGGGCTTTCCGTATTTCTCGCAACTTTGCTCGAGACATCCGTCTCTAAAGGGAACTGTACAATACACTCGAAATTTTCACATTGATACTGAACATTATCAATGCTCTAGATGAAATTTTCATGTTGACCGCTCAGATAATCATACATCAGCCTCTGGTAAGCAGAAATATCTTCGTAGTTTCCAATTTAGAGACATTTTCAGTGATTCGGTTTCACCATTACTAGCAATGATTCCCTGTTCTACGCTGAGTCGAGAAGTTGGTCTCTGTTTGCCACCAGGTGATCTAGAATGTTATTTTAGCTTGCCGGTTCTCTGATTAATTTTCGCACTATGCTTTTAGAAAAATATTACTCGATTCTGTGTCCCTGTTACCCGTCCTAATCACGTGAGTCTACTAGCCTTTAGTTGGTAAGTAGAAATCTCCACATAATACATGCTCAGGAAACGTCCGCTAAAGATTCTATAAGTTTCGCCTCAAATACACCGCCACAGCGGCCCCTCCCGCAGGAGGTTCGAGTCCTTCCTCGGGCATGGGTGTGTGTATTGTTCTCAGCATAGTTTAGTTTAAGTTTGTTTAAGTAGTATGTAAGTCTAAGGACCTATGACCTCTGCAGTTTGGCATCTTAAGAACTCACACACACACACACACATCCCCACAGAGGCTCCTCGGACAGGGTCTATGAAAGCTTACGAGGACCATGTCTCATCCACGTTTAAGACGTCTTCACCCAAATTATTTTGTATTGGGCACCTGCACCAACCTGATTGGATATTGTATTTTTACGCTTCCAAACACGTTACTCTCACGGGCCCTCAACTTATCTTCGTGGTTTTTATTCCAAAAAAGAGTCATATTGGTATTACCACCTAGTATCAGACAAGTTCCTGGCCCTAGTACTTGGTGGACATTGACACCGTTCATAAGAGAGACTACTTCAAGGGCCTTTCAACAGACGTCCTTGGAGTTAATATTTTCATTTTCTGATCTCTGCTTTCAGATACTACTTTTCTTAATTAATGGGGATAGTTTCTCGTCTGAAATCAATACGTTTCTTACTGGGTCTTGTTGCCTCCTCTATTCCTAAATTATCACATTTGTACGCTACAGATACTCAACTACTCCTGTAGTCACTTCCTGGATGTAGTACATGTGTGAAAATTATTTCAGTACTATAAAAGTTATTTATAGTCATTATACAGGTGGTAACTGGCGTAAGTGTAGGTATGTTAATATGTACGCACGTCATTGTGTTGGTTTTTTTCCCCCTGCGTCCAAAAGTATTTCGTCAAACACGTCACAAACATTACGTCCTGATATTTTCCGCATGGTCGTATTTGAACCAGCAAACGGACTACACCTGTCTGTATAGACTAACTGTCTTGTATCCACGTGTCGACACTTAAACATCTTATCTGCTGTCCAGCGGAAGATAAGTATTTTTAATGGCTTGCTGTTGCCGCATATAGCTAGAGGTACTACCCAACCTAAAATTTATGACTTGTAACGGCTACAATTACTAGTATGTAAATGACAGAAATACTGATGCAATGTTGCTCATTACACTGTCCTGAGTCACCAATACAAATACTTGCACTTACAAAAGTTACACTTTCTTATAACAGAAAACAGTAAAAAGCAACAGTGAAGTCCTAAAACCAGTTAATGACCTTTTTAGAACTGTTAAGGATGAAAGTTACATAAATAATCGGAAGAGTAATACGGATAGGTTGAGTTATTGGGAAATTTCCTATTTTACAAAGAAAGGTGGAATAACACAGACATGTATGGGTGAAAACCATATACAGGAGTCAGAAGACACATGTATAAGGTACTGCGTGTATAAGTCCAAAGACAGCCTTTTACAAACAGTGAATATCAGTGATGTCATGACGACGACGAAGATGACGACGAAGAAGATGACGTCGACGAAGATGACGACGACGACTTGGGCTCGCTGAGGGTTCTCTGGTCACCTATTGGAAGTGGATGGCCACTGACCTCACATGGACATACGTTGTGCCGCTAGTATATCTACTTTCCTGTCTGTCTTCGTGGTATATCCACGAATGATGTAAAAGGGATGATTTTGTATGGTGCGGGAAGGAAATGTATGTTTACTACATCGACATGGTACGTGGTGATATATTGCTTGGTTGGAGATCACTTTTGCACTCTAATATTCAAGCAGCTGTCCTCTTTGGTAGAGCTGTATAACTGAGTAAGAGTCTTTCCGTATCTGACGATATGTATGGACACTTTGCAGGGTTTAATTGCCGGTGCAATATGGTGATCTGTGTAAAATAACTTTTCTTTCCCACTGAAAGTCTCGTCTGCAGAAAGAAAGAAATGGGTGATGGTGCTTCGATACCGGCGGCAGCAGTAATTCGGCGGGTAAATTCGATAAGGACCAATCAGTATGTTCGATTCATTCACAAGACATCCTGTGTGCTGTCTCTACATAGTGGTCGGAACGTTTGTATGTTTTGAAAGCAGGAACAGTAACACGTAATGGACGTGGTATCACGTTAGGACCGCTAGGAAGAGTGCATTCGATGTTATTCTGCGCTATTTTCGTATACTGATTCTGTTAGGTCAAGAATTTCCATGCATAGAAGCTGAGACATCACGAAAACTCCTGCAAAAGCGTGTGTTAAGTATTTCTGGGACACTATGCAATTTCCTAGAGTTCGACTTGGGTTTTGTTTTAGATAGCCATGTGGCTTCAGTACAACATTGAGAACATTGTTAGATGCGCTTGCGACGGTATGTAGCTACGCGTGACTATGTGTCAGCCACACATCACACATGGTCCATTAGTATCGCTGGGGAGAAAGCAGCTTGTGCTATTCTGCAACGAATTTCTGCGGTGTCGCGCAGCAATTAGCTCTTCACCAGACCGCAGGTATGGGGAGGGTTCACACCAGCAGTGGCAAACACGTGCATATGCAGCCCACCTTGGAGCGTCTGTGCTCTGCAAATATGTTATCACCCCTGTCTGGTTTCGTCATCAATGGTGGCTAGGTGATCACGTATTTCGAGAGGATTTTCTCAGGTGTCAAATATGAAGGGGATGCCGCCATTTCATGGTTGAGGAACCTGAATGAGCGTCTATGCTTGGCTTGGCAGTTAACAGCGATGTCACTTCACGGGCCCTGCCTCCAGTGCGGTCCGGTAGAAAGGGGGCAACAGGCGGTGCCTGAGTACGTTGTTCACATTATTTTGTATGCAGGTCTGTAGACTGTGCTACACATTAAATGGACAGTTTAAGAGTTTATTTCGTGTCTGCACAACTTGATACTGCATTATTTAGGAACAGTTTGCAGGTCAGTACTGAAATTATTTTGGTAATTTAGGAGTTGTTTACGTGCCATCAGAGCGTTATTTTGGAGTAGTTTATAGGTTTTTAGGCTGTGCTATGAATTATTTGGACAGTTTACGAGTACTGAGAGTGTCTACACATCAGTGTGTTGCACTATTTAGGAGCAGTTTGCGGGTCTGTGGGCTGTGTACTAAAATTATTTCGGTGTAGTAGTTTGCATGTGTGTAGGCTGTGGCATGCTTTATTTTGACAGTTCACAATTAGCAAGCATGTCTGTTGCATTATTTACTAGTAGTTTGCAGGTCTGCAGACTGTGTATTGTGACCCTAAGCACATCAGGGTGACTGTTTAGTGTCAGTGTGTTAAGTGTGCTATCTCTCAAAATCCGACTCTAAATAAAATGTTCCACAATAAATACAGTTTACTCATTTCTTACTATGACAAGCAGCTCAACGCAGGCTGAGTCATTGTCCCCTCCAGACAGTTACCTTGGGTTATGCCATGGATGAGAGCACCCTCAGGTGGAAGTAGTGTGTACTAGGTCAGTTGGACTAAAACCTTGTGGCGAAGACACTTCCTGCAAAATAAAGACTTATGACAAACACAGATAGAGTCCTTTTCAAGCTTTTTTACCCCACTGTCTTCAGTTATGTCATGGAACACATGACGGCACTCTCTGGGGGTGTTACTGTGTACTAGGCCACTTGGAACTTGTTGCAAACATGCTGTTTCCTGCCATCTTGGATAATGGTACTTGCATCATCAGCAGATATCATGGTGGCCATCTTGGATAACATCACAGATGGAGTGCCCTCTGGCTGTAGTACTGTGTACAAGGTCAGTTGGAGTCCAGACCCTATGGCTATCACACTGTTTCCCACCATTTTCCCCCACCATTAAATCACAGGAGGGATGAGAGCCCTTCTGGTGGTGGTACTGTGTACTAGGACAGTTGAAGTCCAGACCCTGTGGTGAACACATTGGACAGCTGTACTGCATCAAATTATTTAGATAAGGTCTGATGCATGCAAAATAATGAAGACTTATGTCCAGCACAGGTCAAATCCTTTTCCCACAATTCTCTAGGAGGAGGTGGTGGTCGGTGACTTAGTGGAGGTGACCTTCCTTTTCCCACCATTTTCTTAGGTTAGTAGAGATAACTATGGTGAGATGCATTATCCTGTTGGAATCTGAATTTCCCACCATTTTTCTAGGGGAGGGGAGGGAGTTATGTTAGTGGAGGTAGCCTAATTCACCTATCTTCCAGCCAAAATTCAAACATCTCGCCAAAATCCGCCATCTTAGATGATGTCACAGCTGCGGTGTTAGATGACGTCATGTGCTGTTGCTAAGTCTACACGCCGCCATCTTAGATGATGTCATCGAAGCCATTTTGGATGCATCTGGCAACATTGCAGAGTGGCTCAGAACAGCCCTTGCCCCAATACTAAGTTATATATGCCAACATCGCAAGCTGAAAATGAAGAGAAAGAGAAAATGTATCAGGATATTGAAAGGGTAATACAGTATATAAAGGGATATGAATATCTAATAGTTATGGGACACTGGAATGCAGTTGTTGTATAGGAAGGAGTAGAAGAAAAGGTTACAGGAGAATATGGGCTTTGAACGAGGAGAAAGACTATGTGAGTTCTGTTACAAGTTTGAGCTAGTTATAGCGAATACTCTGTAAAAGACTCACAAGAGGAGGATGTATACTTGGAAAAGGCCGAATGATACGGGACGACTGGAGTTAGATTACATCACGGTCAAACAGAGATTACCAAAGCAGATACTGGATTGTAAGACGCACCCAGGAGCAGACATAGACTCAGATCATAATGTGGTACTGATGAAGAGTAGGCTAAAGTTTAAGATATTAGTCAGGAAGAGTTAATAAGCAAAGAAGTGGGATATGGAAGTACTAAGGAATGACAAGATAGATTCGAAGTTCTCTAAGGCTATAGATATAGCGATAAGGAATAGCTCAGTAGGCAGACAGCTGAAGGGGAATGAACATCTCTAAAAAGGGCCAGCACAAAAGTTGAGAAGGAAAACACAGGTACAAAGAAAGTGACTGCGAAGAAACCATGGGTAATAGAAGAAATACTTCAAGTGATCGATGAAAGAAAGTACAAAAATGTTCCACAAAACTCAAGAATACAGAAATATAAGACGCTGACGAATGAAATAAATAGGAAGTGCAGGGAAGCTAAGACGAAGTGGATGCAGGAAAAATGTGAAGGCATTAAAAAATAAACCTTGGTGACATTAAAAGCAAGAGTGATAACATTAAGAGTGCGATGGGAATTCTACTGTTAAATGCAAAGGAGAGAGAGCTTAGGTGTAAAAATACAGGGTGATTCAAAAAGAATACCACAACTTTAAAAATGTGTATTTAATGAAAGAAACATAATATAACTTTCTGTTATACATCATTACAAAGAGTATTTAAAAAGGTTTTTTTTTCACTCAAAAACAAGTTCAGAGGTGTTCAATATGGCCCCCTCCAGACACTCGAGCAATATCAACCCGATACTCCAACTCGTTCCACACTCTCTGTAGCATATCAGGCGTAACAGTTTGGATAGCTGCTGTTATTTCTCGTTTCAAATCATCAATGGTGGCTGGGAGAGGTGGCTGAAACACCATATCCTTAACATACCCCCATAAGAAAAAATCGCAGGGGGTAAGATCAGGGTTTCTTGGAGGCCAGTGATGAAGTGCTCTGTCACGGGCTGCCTGGCGGCCGATCCATCGCCTCGGGTAGTTGACGTTCAGGTAAGTGCCAATGTGGTGGCGCTCCATCCTGCTGAAATATGAATTATTGTGCTTCTTGTTCGAGCTGAGGGAACAGCCAATTCTCTAACAACTCCAGATACTGTAGTCCAGTTACAGTAGCACCTTCGAAGAAAAAGGGACCAAAAACTTTATTTGCTGAAATGGCACAGAAAACGTTCACCTTAGACGAGTCACGTTCATACTGAGTTGTTTCCTGCGGATTCTCAGTGCCCCATATACAGACATTGTGACGGTTGACTTTCCCGTTAGTGTGGAAAGTTGCTTCATCACTAAACACAATCTTTGAAACGAAAGATTCATCTGTTTCCATTTGAGCAAGGATAAAATCACAGAAATCGAATCTTTTAATCTTATCAGCTGCAGACAGTGCTTGAACCAATTTCAGACGATAAGGTTTCATAACTAACCTTTTTCGTAGGACTCTCCATACAGTTGATTGTGGAATTTGCAGCTCTCTGCTAGCTCTGCGAGTCGATTTTCCTGGGCTGCGAACAAATGCTTGCTGGATGCAGCTACATTTTCATCACTCGTTCTCGGCCGTCCAGAACTTTTCCCTTTGCACAAACACCCATTCTCTGTAAAGTGTTTATACCAACGTTTAATACACCACCCATCAGGAGATTTAACACCACACTTCGTTCGAAATGCACGCTGAACAACTGTCGTCGATTCACTTCTGCCGTACTCAATAACACAAAAAGCTTTCTGTTGAGCGGTCGCCATCTTAGCATCAACTGACGCTGACGCCTAGTCAACAGCGCCTCAAGCGAACAAATGTACAACTAAATGAAACTTTATAGCTCCCTTAATTCGCCGACAGATAGTGCTTAGCTCTGCCTTTTGTCGTTGCAGAGTTTTAAATTCCTAAAGTTGTAGTATTCTTTTTGAATCACCCTGTACATTGAAAGCCGCTATGGCTGGGAAGATTTGTCTGAAGTGATAGAAGAAAAAACAGGAAACGATTTAGACGAGATAGGGTATCCACAATTAGGATTAGAATTTAAAACAGCTTTGGAGGACTCAAGATCAAACAAGGCATAAGGGATTGATAATATTACATCAGAATTTGTGAAATCATTGGGGGAAGTGGAAACAAAACGACTATTCAAGATGCTGTGTAGAATGTATGAGTCTATCGATGTACCGTCCCACTTTCGAAAAAGCGTCATCCGCACAATTCCGAAGACGGCAAGAGCTGACAAGTGCGAGAATCACGCAAAAATTAGCTTAACAGCTCATGCATCCAAGTTGATGACAATAATAACATACAGAAGAATGGAAAAGAAAATTGACGATTCACTAGATGACGATCAATTTGGCTTTAGCAAGGCACGAGAGAGGTAATTCTGTCTCAAGACACGTTCATAGGATTTGTTAATCTGGAAGAAGCTTTCCATAGGGTGAAATGGTCCAAGACGCTCGAAATTCTGAGAAAAGTAGGGGTAAGCTATAGGGAGAGACGGATCATATCCGATACGTACAAAAGCCAAGAGGGAATAATAACAGTGGACGAACAAGAACGAAGTGCTCGTATTAAAAAGGTGTAAGCCAAGGATGTAGTCTTTCACCCCTACTGTTCAATCTGTACGTCGAGGAAGCAAAGATGCAAATAAAAGGAAGGTTCAGGAGTGGAATTAAAATTGAAACTGAAAAGATATTAATGATATGATTTGCTGATGAGATTGCTATCCTGAGTGAAAGTAAAGAAGAACGGATTAGAAAATCTAACGAGTATATAATATGGACTGAATGTAAATCGAAGAAAGAAGAAGGTAATGAGAAGAGGGAGAAACGTAACATCAGGATTGATCGTGAAGAAGTTGATTAAGTTAAGGAACTCTGTTATCCAGGCAGTAAAATAACCAATGACGGACGGAACAAGGAGGACATCAAAAGCAGACTAGCCATGGCAAAAAGGGTATTCCTAGTCAAGAGAAGGCTACTAATATCAAATATCGGCCTTAATTTGAGGAAGAAATTTCTGAGAATGTACATCTGGAATACAGCGTTGCATGGTAGTGAAACATGGACTGTGAGAAAATGAATCGAAGCATTTGAGATGTGGTGCTAAAGACTAAAGTTGAACATTAGGTGGACTGTAAGGCAAGGAGTGAGGACTTTCTGCTCAGAATCGGAGAGGAAAGGAATATGTGGAAATCACTGATAAGGACAAAGGACAACATGATAGCACATCTCTTAAGACATGAGGGAACGACTGCAATGGTACTAGAGAGAGCTGTAGAGGGCAGAAACTGTAGAGGAAGACAGAGACTGGAATACATCCATCAAATAATAAAGGACGTAGGCTGCAAGTGCTACTCTGAGATGATGAGGGTAGCAGAGTTGAGGAATTCGTGCCGAGCCGCATCAAACCAGTCAGAAGACTGATGAAAGAAAGCAATTATTGTTGTTTAATATTTATCGTTTCGAAATGTCTTACGGTCGTGATGTTTGTATATTGTAGAATATTCGATTTTTGTATAAAAATCAATATTCTGGAATATTCGATGATTGTATAAATAGGTGCACTCTCCATCGTGGAATTCAATTATGTTCTCACTTTGCAGTGGTGTCATTTATAAACATGCTTTCAGTACCAAGTGTTATACTTGATTCAAGACGTAGCCATCGAATCTGATTATAATTTCGAGGTGACATCCTTTTTAGGAGACGCCAGGTACCATATCACTGCGGCTTCAATAAAGCACCGTAAAAGCCGTCGCCTTCACAGACATGAACCGGAATACATTAGTACATCATTGCCCAGGTTCGAATACTGAGGATACCAATGGATTATTAACAGGAATAAAGGAGCTGCACACCGAGCATCGAGCAGTGATTTTTGAAGATGCTGGGCAAGACTCGCCAGCTACATCACGTGGGAAAGCATGATGTGTTTGGCAAAGGTGTAGTTTTGCTTGGGCGACAGGTAAAGGTTTTAACGCACGCTAGAGAGAACATATTAATACGAACCATACTACGAATAACTCCATATTCATAGCAGCAAGCTACGTTAGTGATACTGGACAACAGCTCCTCTATACTAAAAATGCCTCTGACGTACTACACAAAATGTGAAAGTGTTATCAAGTGGTTAATACAAAGTACTTTGGAATCCTCATAAATGTTACACAAACTGAAACACGTTGCTGAATGACACACTCCTAGCCAGCAGATAGAATTTTCCAGGTACATCTGCAACGTATGAGGAGTGTTTGAATATCAGAATAAACACATTGTAATTTCTTGAAATTTTCATTGATAAAAATTATTATTAAATGTGATACACTTTCATGTCATTTCTGTAACAAAAATATTTACTTTGTATTAAGAGTGTCATATTTTAATTTAAGTACAATAATATGGGTGTCCAAGTGTTATTCTTATACGTATAGCTGCCTTTGACAATTTTAGGTACTACAGTCTGAGTAAAGCACTTTGTAAATAAAAGCGTAATTTTTCATCTATTTTAATAATCTGAACATCACAGGCATGACATGGAATCTTGGTAGACATATATTAAAGTGGATTTCGCTTAATTCAAGGGATAAAAAAGTTAAATGCGTTGTATTTTAACTCACAGTAAACTTTGGGACAGATACAATGAAACTTCTCCACTTAACTTTACTCTGGCTTACACAATAATGGTAAATGAAGAAACAATGCAATAGTACCGAATGTAACGAAAAAAATTATGTATAATTTTTGGCCGAGCATGTAATGGTGACTTCAAGTTTCCGAAAGTGTCAAACTAGGTGTTGATGATCGAATAGAAAAACAGTGTTGCTGAGGAAAAGATATGACATTTAAACAGGTTTCAGGGCATAACGTCTTTAATCCAGTATCCGGTGTTACCTCTCCCAGTAACGAATAGCTGGCAACTGGAAGATAGACTGAAGGTAATTAATTCAAGTAAGGGAAAGGGAATAGGTTTACAAGCAGACCAAAGGGAAGCTGCAGGCGTTAGATGAACCAGTCCTTTTTCTTACGGTGTCGTACCTAGCGCCCTCTTGCAGCCGGCTCAATCGTCGCGACAGTAGCAACTGTGGACAGAGTAATTTCCACTGGCGAGCCCGGAGCGTGTAAACACGGGCCCGGCCGGCGGCGGCTAAGTGGTGTGTCCGCAGTAGCAGCAACAGCGCCAGCAGCCGGCGCCCGGGTTAACAGCTCGCTGTTTATCGGCGGCTAATGCCGCCTGTTTAAAGTTTCAGGGCCCGCCGGGTTTCCCGGTGGTTGGGGAGGGGGACGCCTGGCGGAGCGGCGGCAGCTGCTGTGATTCTGCGGCGGGCGGCCGGCGCGTCGCTCGGGAAATATTTACAGCCGGAGTGGGTTCGGGTTCGGGTGTTAGCGGCGGGGGGGGGGGGGGGGGGGGGGGGGGCGGGGGAGAACGAGAGGCGACGTGCGGCGGAGGGTGTTTGCGTACGCGGCGCGCTGCGCTTTGCACCGGCCTTGGGTCCCCAGCCACGCCTCTCCTGTGTGGGACAGAGTGCTCTCGACCCGCCAGGGGCGGAACCGGGCACCCGGTGTGTGGGCCTCCTAACTCAGCACACAAATAAACACCCGCACACATACACACAACTGCCCCACTCCCCCCTCCTGCCACGGATTGCTCGTCACTAGGGTGTCGGCCTGGAAAGAGGCAATAGGCTGTCCTCAAACACAACGCCACTACCTCTACCAGGGGAGACCGGTAACACGTCGGCATGGCCCATACAGAAGTCTAATAGAAATGCCCGGAAAACTTAAATGGGAGTTCTTGACATACAATGTAACTCTGACACAACTGAACCGAGATATATTTCCAAAGAATATTCTTAAGAATTTAGCCGGCCGAAGTGGCCGTGCGGTTAAAGGCGCTGCAGTCCGGAACCGCGCGACTACTACGGTCGCAGGTTCGAATCCTGCCTCGGGCATGGATGTGTGTTATGTCCTTAGGTTAGTTAGGTTTAAGTAGTTCTAAGTTCTAGGGGACTGATGACCACAGATGTTAAGTCCCATAGTGCTCAGAGCCATTTGAACCATATCTTAAGAATTTATTTTATTTACTAGTGATTGATCAAGAACATAAACACATTTAATCACACTATGTAAGCATGGAAGTAGTTGCCAGAGAGTAACTGATGAAATCATAACCAAATTCCTTTTAACAAATCGGAATTTTATTCACTTTAATAGTGCCTCAAAGCAGTTTTTAAAAGAAACAGCTTTAAAATTATAATCAGAAAGCACCCTCTAAATATCAAAGTTACAAATTATTCAGTGGCAGAAAGAAACAAGTTTTGACTGTATGAGCTTTCGGGCAGAGAACTTCGCCGCTCCCTTTTGACACGGCCATAGTTACGACCGCTCACAACAGCCTCTGAAAGACTACAATGGTGCAAATCTGAAACACACCAGATAACTTTAAACTAAGAGTGTTATCAATTTACACAAGCAAACAAACTATGCACCCCCGGTAGGAGGGATGGAAATGGTACAAAACACTAACAATTAAAATATTAACCTTGCCACCGAAGGTGCAACTTCATTTTAACTTCTAAGAAAAGTCTTACAGTGAAAGGGTGGCAACTGTATATACAAAAATGAAAATTAAATAAAAGCCCATTAAATGCAATCTTATATAGAATTCTACAAGGTTGGCCAAACAATAGTTAAGATGCTATACAGTACACAGATACCGCCTCTCGAGATCATAGGCAACAATATCAAGGTTTCCAAAGATCAAAACATATTTCAGGTATTACGCCGTTACCCTCCAAGCAATAAATTCGTTAACACACCAATTCCGACAAACATGACAGAGGCAGCTACTGACGTACGGTAGATTGATAGGGAGATTACCGGACAACCCGAACCGCAGGTTGCTCTAACCCGTCCCTACTCCACAAAGGAAAAACGGACCTCCCAATTTATAAACAACCACCTTCCCGCGGGTGGGCAAACGGAGAAGAATGGTTGGACGACCCCAAAGGAAAACGGCTGGTGACCTCACCAAAAAAACAAGTAGAATTTAGGAAGAGTAAATCAAACAACATATCACGAATCACTTAACTTCTAATAAACTGCGATTTCTCGAGAAGACCTGCACAGCACCCCCAAATCGCTCTCCCGAACCGTCTGCCGCCAGCCGCTTCAACGGACGCAGGAAGGCGCGCCAAGTCTCCCGTCTCACGGCGTCGCAGCCGGCGGCCAGACTGATGTCGTGGGTTGACTCCTGTTGCTCTCGTGTCGACCGCGAAGCCACTACACTTCGCTATACGCCTCGGCCCACTGGACTCACGTGGCGACCTCACATACGCCGACGCTCGGCATGGACAAGTCATCTTGTGTCTCAGCGCGCGACCGACCAACCGATCGATCCAACAGCCAATGACCACTGCCTGAGCAACTCGAGCAGACTGGCGGCCTAACACGCAGACTCAGATGCAGGAACTAAGCCCCGACAGGGCGACCACTCGCTGAGTTCTCTTACATGCGGAGTGGAAGGACTCTCATTTTGCCGGCTTTAAAGGTTGATCCGAACGACAGACATACTAGCACTCCGAACGACAGACAGACACTAATTGCCTAACAAATGCGGACGAGAGACAGACTAGCAGGCTGGGGACGAGAGGCTGACCCACTGGCGAGCTCATAGTGCCCCTTAAATGCATGTGAACAAGCAACCTTTCCCCTTTCCCACCATAGGGAGACACGAAAGCTGCGATTGCCACAACGGCGCCACAGCCAGAAACCGAGGGCGACTGCTTGACTCTACGCGCTGCGGCGCGCTCTTCAAAACAGCAATTTTTACCACTGCTCAACAAGGGTAAATCTAGGCAATCCGTATTCGAAGAAGACCGCACAATCATTATACCCCTGAGATGGATATAAGTTTCCTTGTTTAGTTTACACCTATCTGAAGTTGCTCACATCACACTTCCCGTGGATATCCTTACTTTTCCCAGGGATATAGGCCCAGGGATACATCTTATTAATGCGATAATCTGGGATTAATAAAGGACAACAAAAAATTAGAGTAATGATTGTTTTATTACTGTCCAGTTAGGAAAAAAACAAACACCTCTGGTCCCTGGTATAGTCAGCGTTCCCAACGCATTATGTAACAAATAGGGAAAATGAGAATCACTGGCGTAGCAATATCAGACTTCTCCGGACACTGCTCATCACGAGCCAGAATGCTTTTTCATTTCGTTGTGTTTTGACGACATACACACAGCGTTAGGCAATCCAAACGCAATTTTTAGGACATGTCTTATGAAAAAAAAACTATTTTTCAAGAAATTTTAATTCATCCTTTTCGCTATTTACGTGCATAGCTCAATGCATTCAAATAGCTCTTTGACAGTCCATGACAAATTTCTGTTCGTTCGAATTCCGTTTGTGTGTGCTTTTTAACATGTTGATTGAACCGAGTTGATAGGGGGTGGAACGGTGAAAAACAAATACCATTTCAAAAATATCAAAATAAAAATTGTACGCAATGTTATTGAGATGCTAGTCAAACGATTCCTTTTCATCAGAGTATTGTCAAAGTGAAACTGTATTTTGTCTGAGCCAAATGTTACTCGAATTATCGATGTATCTTTATGGATACATCAGTTAATTATGGTATCGTCTTTTAAATAAAAGTTATTGTAATCAACATATTCCGAACTCGAGCATCAATTGATGGTTCAAAATGGTTCAAATGGCTCTGAGCACTATAGGACTTAACATCTATGGTCATCAGTCCCCTAGAACTTAGAACTACTTAAACCTAACTAACCTAAGGACATCACACAACACCCAGCCATCACGAGGCAGAGAAAATCCCTGACCCCGCCGGGAATCGAACCCGGGAACCCGGGCGTGGGAAGCGAGAACGCTACCGCACGACCACGAGATGCTGGCTGAGCATCAATTGAAATATCTTAATTGTTTCGACAGGCATTTCTAAAAATGTTAAAATTGGGGTGAGCCTTGGTCTTAAATCAAGGTCTTCAGAGTCCCACACAAAATATGTTACGTCACTGTGTAGAAGTCGAGGTTGTCACTTCCGGTATGTTACAAAATTTGAGACTGATTTCTGAAAGTAGAAGAACTTGAGACGCCCGAAAAACCTGGTAGAGTTAATACGAGTAATGAGACCGACGTGGAAACAGACACTTAATTTCAAGATATTTTATGCAGTGATCAATTATGTCTGTAACGTTTCACCTTAACCACATTTAAAACCTAGTACTGCCTTTATAGTCCAAAAAAGAGTCCCCATTTCAGTAATTCGATTTGGAATCGAATAACTGGTCGCAATCGATCTATAATTCTCAAAAATGCAATAGAATTAAATCGCACAGCCATTATGGGATATCTCACGGAGAGGTAGTGAGAGTAAGGGAAGAAAGATTACAGGTTTCCTGCTCAGTATGGTATGAAATGGGAACTGAAATCGATGACTTTGTTACAATGTATCGTCCGCCATGTACTGTACAATGGTTTGCGGACTGCACGTCTAGATGTAGACGTAGATAGCTACTTATTGTTAATTTCTGAGAAATAGAACGACATCCTCCTGGCGACTGCTACAAAGGGTTTCCTCGGTGATATTTATCAACGCCTGTAAGCAGCTAAAGGTCAACATTTCACTATAATTTCATGTATTCAAGAGGGTATGACAGATTGTTTATTACTGAAGGCGGTGAAATTTAATTGCATTATCACGTCTGTACATATTTATTCTGTACGTTTCACTGGTTTCTAAATGCAGTACCGGCAGGAATAGAGGTAGATAACTAACTTGAAATAGGTAAAATCTCCTTAAAATACACCGTGCCAAATGCACAGTGCAAAACCTGACAATTGACCCTAAACAAAAGAACTTGTGATGTTCTCCGCATAACTCGTTTACCATATCTGTGACACAATCTCCATTATTTCCAGGTAGTACAAAACGAGCTGCCCTTCTTTGTAGTTTTTCAGTCCCTTCCTCATTCTTACGTCTTAACAGTCCCATACTGCGCAGGAATACTCACGAAGAAGACGGACAAGTTACAGGCGGTCACTTTGATTGATTTGTTGCGTCTTCTACGTATTCTAACAGTCAAACATGGTCTTTGGGTTTCCTTGCCCAGAATACTTTCAATATGACGGATCTTATTTACGATGCTCGTGATCATAGGACCTGTATATTTAGTCGAATCGACGATATTTAAATTTGACTGATTTACAAATAATGACCCTTAAAGAAATTGTTTTGGTATTCATGTGGAGAACATCTTACGTTCTATTGTTTAGGGTCAACTGTCAGGTTTTGCATTGTGGAGCCGGCCGGGGTGGCCGAGCGGTTCTAGGCGCTACAGCCTGGAACCGTGCGACCGCTACGGTCGCAGGTTCGAAACCTGCCTCGGGCATGGATGTGTGTGATATCCTTAGGTTAGTTAGGTTTAAGTAGTTCTAAGTTCTAGGGCACTGAGAAACTCAGAAGTTAAATCCCAAAGTGCTCAGAGCCATTTTTTTTGCACTGTGGAGATACATTTTCAACATCATTTTGCGTTACGTTTTGCTCTTTCTGGGATTTTACCAGATGCCCAGCATTATCTGCACAAATTTGGCTGTCTCATAAATACACTCACCAAAAAAAGTTTTGCATCACCCCGGTTCCCAGAATTCCTGAAGATTGACGTTGACTGTGGATATTGTATCACAGACACAGTCCCTTTGACTGTTCAGAGATGTCACTAAACCCGCCAACAGATGTAAAGAACCATGCATGAGTAGCGTCTATTGGACGGAGGGGGTCCGGCAACCAACCAGTTCCAATCGTTCCACAAGGAAGTAGGTACACGGCTCCTGTTGTCTTTAGTTCAAACATGCCTAGACGTTCAATACCGCGGTTCGATCGCGTCCGCATTGTTACTTTGTGCCAGGAAGGGCTCTCCACAAGGGAGGTGTCAAGGCGTGTAGGAGTGAACCAAAGCGATGTTGTTCGGACATGGAGGAGACACAGAGAGACAGGAACTGTCGACTACATGCCTCGCTCATGCCGCCCTAGGGCTCCTACTGCAGTGGATGACCGATACCTACGGATAATAGCTCGGAGAAACCATGACAGCAAGCCTCCATGTTGAATAATGGTTTTCGTGCAGCCACAGGCCGTCGTGTTAAGACTAAAACTCTGCGCAATAGCCGGCATGATGCGCAACTCCATGTCCGACGTCAATGGCGAGGCCCATCTATGCAACTACGACACCATGTAGTGCGCTACAGATGGGCCCAACAACATGCCAAATGGACCGCTCAGGATTGGCATCACATTCTATTCACCGAAGAGTGTCGCATATGCCTTCAACCAGACAATCGTCGGAGACGTGTTTGGAGGCCACCCGGTCAGGCTGAAGGCCATTGTCCAGCGAGTGCAGCAAGGTGGAAGATCCCTGATGTTTTGGGGTGGCATTATGCGGAGCTGACGTCCGCCGCTGGTGGTCATGGAAAGCGTCGTACCAGCTGTACGATACGAGAATGCCATCATCCTACCGGTAGTGCAGCCATATCGGTAGCATATTTGCGAGGCATTCGTCTTCATGGACGACAGTTCGCGCCCCCATCGTGCACATCTTGTGAATGACATCCTTCAGGATAGCGACATTGCTCGACTAGAGTGGGCAGCATGTTCTCCAGACATGATCCCTATCGAACATGCCTGGGATAGATTGAAAAGGGATGTTTATGGACGACGTGACTCCCCAACCACTCTGAGTGATCTACGCCGAATCACCGTTGAGGAGTGGGACAACCTGGACCAACAAAGCCTTGATGAACTTGTGGAAAGTATGCCACGACGAATACAAGTATACATCAGTGCAAGAGGACATGCTACTGGTTATTAGAGGTAGTGGTGTGTACAGCAATGTCGACCACCACCCCTGAAGGTCTCACTGTATGGTGGTACAACATACAATGTGGAGTTTTCATTAGCAATGAAAAGGGACAAGATGATTTCTATTGCAATTTTCTGTACAGGTTTCGGAACTCTCGGAAACGAGGGGACGAAATATTTCTTTTGATGTGTGTACTTTATATATACTAGAGAAAGCAGGTCCACTTCACTCTACTTGCAGAGTCACACACATCCCTTCCTTTTCACTAGGTGACGTGACCTTCCAGACAGAAAATCACGAATTCAATGACACAACGTAACTGAGACGATAGTCCTAGCAAAGCAATGTGGTTGAAAGCCTCATATGAGGAATGATATCGAAAGCCTTTTTTGGGACTCTATAAATACGGAATCAATTTGAGAACCCCTGTACGCAGTACGTTATATGAAAAAAGTGTCAACTGCTTCTCACAAAAATGAAGCTTTACAAATCTATGTTGGTTTGATATCAATAAGTAATGTATTTCGGTGGACTTCTTAACGTTGCAACGGAGTATTTGTTTACACGTGGTGCAACATATCGATGTCAATGAAATGGATCTCTAACTAGTCAATTACGTTACTTTTCTTTCGTTAGTAAAGCGATTGTCTCTGTGCTACTTTTCATTCTTCTCCCACACCATTATTACTAGAATAGTCCTTCTGATGTCGTAGTAAATGTAATTAAGCCGCTGCATCATCGATGCACAAGATGCACTCCTAAATTGTTAGCCCACTCAGGAGAGACATTGCCTGTAGAAACATGGTCGTTCTGCTACGACTATGATAGCGTCATGATATCATAGTGCAACATGTCTGGTGACGCTGTGACAGTTCTGTTGCTTCCTGGAATGACTGAATTACCTTTCGAGATTCGCTTGATGTATTCGTAGTATACTAGTCAGTACTAATCAAAGACTGTGAATGAATTCCACTTCGGTGTGCACCGGCCTATCAAATATATATTTATAGACAGGGGAGGCCACTTTCAGGCAGCAATTTAAATTAATTTCTTTGTGTACATTAAAGATTGTCTGCATCACCCATCAGAAGGGCAATGAGGAGCGCTGAATACTGCAGTTGGTAGCTTGTTCCATAAAAATGTCGACTCGCTGTAAACAGCAAAAGGCAGTAGCTCTCAGTAACATTGTACGTCCTCTGTGACAGGCACAAACTCCTATATCTAACTCAGAACCACATTTTAAAAAATTTGGACATCACATGATGTCTCGCTACGTTCGGTAACCAGTAGATCTTGAAGTAACAGACATATAATACTGCCGAACTGCTACTGAAACTGCACAAATGTGTTGAGGAAAACGCATTATCGTATACAGTGTTAACTGTGTTTCACTCAGCAGCTACTCTCACAGCCATATTGTCGTATTTACCCTGTAGTCCGGTTAAGCTACTTGTGTATGACAAAAGAATTCAAGTTTAAGACAGCCGATCGTTGTATTGTATGATGATGAGACACCGGTTGGATTAGTGTAGTTCATATTAATAGTGTTTCCCTTTAGGTTATCGAATAAAGTAGAGGTAAATACCAGAAAAACGGCCATCAGTATATTCCACATCATCATCGGAAATCGTCTGATAACGTGAAGCTAGTTTTTCGTTTCCACACACGTGGCGACTTGCTGATTACGAGTTAAGTCACGATTAAAGTGCAGTCTCGTAACCAAAACAAACAAAATTTAACAAAAGAAAACAAAAACTAACTTTCTTGATGGCTGATCTATAAGGGACGTCGAACATAAACACGTGCTTGTGGGAAGTTATAAGACAAGCAGTAGTGTTTGGCAAGAAAACTAATTGGTGCTGTCTTCTAGGTCGCATTTGTTACTCAGTGACTGCACGGCAACAAATGTCAACTGCGAAGACCACATTCCTGTGTAACTGTTCATAACATGAAACACCTTCTTTTGTCAGAAGATGTATGTCAATTACAATTCAGTTTATGGACGTATACAGGCAATGGTCTGAGATAATGTTTCTCATGGCTTATCCACCATTTTCTCCTCATGATGTTACTGTTTTTTTTTTTTTGGTCATCAGTCTACTGACTGGTTTGATGCGGCCCGCCACGAATTCCTTTCCTGTGCTAACCTCTTCCTCTCAGACTAGCACTTGCAACCTACGTCCTCAATTATTTGCTTGACGTATTCCAATCTCTGTCTTCCTCTACAGTCTTTGCCCTCTACAGCTCCCTCTAGTACCATGGAAGTCATTCCCTCATGTCTTAGCAGATGTCCTATCATCCTGTCCCTTCTCCTTATCAGTGTTTTCCACATATTCCTTTCCTCTCCGATTCTGCATAGAACCTCCTCATTCCTTACCTTATCAGTCCACCTAATTTTCAACATTCGTCTATAGCACCACATCTCAAATGCTTCGATTCTCTTCCGTTCCGGTTTTCCCACAGTCCATGTTTCGCTACCATACAATGCTGTACTCCAGACGTACATCCTCAGAAATTTCTTCCTCAAATTAAGGCCGGTATTTGATATTAGTAGACTTGTCTTGGCCAGATGTGCCTTTTTTGCCATAGCGAGTCTGCTTTTGATGTCCTCCTTGCTCCGTCCGTCATTGGTTATTTTATTGCCTAGGTAGCAGAATTCCTTAACTTCATTGACTTCGTGACCATCAATCCTGATGTTAAGTTTCTCGCTGTTCTCATTTCTACTACTTCTTATTACCTTCGTCTTTATCCGATTTACTCTCAAACCATACTGTGTACTCATTAGACTGTTCATTCCGTTCAGCAGATCATTTAATTCTTCTTCACTTTCACTCAGGATAGCACTGTAATCAGCGAATCGTATCATTGATATCCTTTCACCTTGTATTTTAATTCCACTCCTGAACCTTTCTTTTATTTCCATCATTGCTTCCTCGATGTACAGATTGAAGAGTAGGGGCGAAAGGCTACAACCTTGTCTTACACTCTTCGTAATACGAGCACTTCGTTCTTGATCGTCCACTCTTACTATTCCCTCTTGGTTGTTGTACATTTTGTATTTGACCCGTATCTCCCTATAGCTTACCCCTACTTTTTTCAGAATCTCGAAGAGCTTGCACCATTTTATATTGTCGAACGCTTTTTCCAGGTCGACAAATCCTATGATAGTGTCTTGATTTTTCCTTAGCCTTGCTTCCATTATTAGCCGTAACGTCAGAATTGCCTCTCTCGTCCATTTACTTTTCCTAAGGCCAAACTGATCGTCACTTAGAGCATTCTCAATTTCCTTTTCCATTCTTCTGTATATTATTCTTGTAAGCAGCTTCGCTCCATGAGCTGTTAAGCTGATTGTGCGATAATTCTCGCACTTGTCAGCTCTTGCCGTCTTCGGAATTGTGCGGATGATGCTTTTCCGAAAGTCAGATGGTATATCGCCAGACTCATATATTCTACACACCAACGTGAATAGTCGTTTTGTTGCCACTTCCCCCAATGATTTTAGAAATTCTGATGGAATGTTATCTATCCCTTCTGCCTTATTTGACCCTAAGTCCTCCAAAGCTCATTTAAATTCCGATTCTAATACTGGGTCCCCTATCTCTTCTAAATCGACTCCTGTTTCTTCTTCTATCACATCAAACAAATCTTAACCCTCATAGAGGCTTTCAATGTATTCTTTCCACCTATCTGCTCTCTCCTCTGCATTTAACAGTGGAATTCCCGTTGCACTCTTAATGTTACCACCGTTGCTTTTAATGTCACCAAAGGTTGTTTTGACTTTCCTGTATGCTGAGTCTGTCCTTCCGACAATCATATCTTTTTCGATGTCTTCACATTTTTCCTGCAGCCATTTCGTCTTAGCTTCCCTGCACTTCCAATTTATTTCATTCCTCAGCGACTTGTATTTATGTATTCCTGATTTTCCCGGAACATGTTTGTACTTCCGCCTTTCATCAATCAACTGAAGTATTTCTTCTGTTACCAATGCTTTCTTCGTAGCTACCATCTTTGTGCCTATATTTTCCTTCCCAAATTCTGTAATGGCCCTTTTTAGAGATGTCCATTCCTCTTCAACTGTACTGCCTACTGCGCTATTCCTTATTGCTGTATCTATAGCGTTAGAGAACATCAAACGTATCTCGTCATTCCTTAGTACTTCCGTATCTCACTTCTTTGCGTATTGATTCTTCCTGACTAATGTCTTGAACTTCAGCCTACTCTTCATCACTACTATATTGTGATCTGAGTCTATATCTGCTCCTGGGTACGCCTTACAGTCCAGTATCTGATTTCGGAATCTCTGTCTGACCATGATGTAATCTAAATATCCACGGGTGTACTGCCGGTCTAGAGTGTCCAACGGGCACAATATTTCGGCGATCATACATGTCGCCATCATCAGGTGAACTGACTGACTGAGCTCCTGTGAACGTGCCGGTACAGAGATCCGTAAGCTATGGCTGCTCGCGGGGGAACTGGGTTCGGTGGCGGCGGCGTCCGATTTAAATACCCTCCGCCCGCAGCGCGCTCACTCCGCCGTCCGCGCCCCGCGCCACGGTCGCGCGGTGGAACAGATTGCGACGGCGTCTGAGATGACGTCGGTGTGATGGCTCTGTCCGCCGTGGTCGTCCCATCTATACATTTGCTCGATTTATTCTTGATTAACCGAATCGCTGGTTCCCAAGCCTTGCCAAGATTATAGCCACAGTCACGGTTTATGAGGTCGTCATTGGTGCGAATTTCGATGGCCTCTCTAACAACGCTGTCCCAGTATCTCGACGTCTGTACCAGAATCCTCGTGCGTTCATACTCCATAGCGTGATTTTCCGACAAACAATGTTCAGCGACCGTCGACTTGCTCGGATACATCAGTCGAGTGTGGCTCTGGTGTTCACGGCATCGACGGTACGCATCGTCTGACCAATATACGACTTGCCACATTGACACGTAATCTGGTACACGCCGGCCTTCCTCAAAGCGAGGTCATCTTTGGCGCTCCTCACCAGTGGACGAGTTTTATTCGGAGGACAAAACACATTTCCGACCCGGTGTTTCTCCAAAATGCGGGCGATTTTCCCCGAGAATGGATATTTTGATTATCAAATACGCCGGGAGAAACTCAAGAATCACATGATGTAATCTAATTGAAATCTTCCCGTATCTCCCGGCCTTTTCCAAGTACACCTCCTCCTCTTGTGATTCTTGAACAGGGTATTCGCTATTACTAGCTGAAACTTGTTACAGAACTCAATTAGTCTTTCTCCTCTTTCATTCCTTGTCCCAAGCCCATATTCTCCTGTAACCTTTTCTTCTACTCCTTACCCTACAACAGCATTCCAGTCGCCCATGACTATTAGATTTTCGTCCCCCTTTACATACTGCATTACCCTTCCAATATCCTCATACACTTTCTCTATCTGTTCATCTTCAGCTTGCGACGTCGGCATGTATACCTGAACTATCGTTGTCGGTGTTGGTCTGCTGTCGATTCTGATTAGAACAACCCGGTCACTGAACTGTTCACAGTAACTCACCCTCTGCCCTACCTTCCTATTAATAACGAATCCTACACCTGTTATACCATTTTCTGCTGCTTTTGATATTACCCGATACTCATCTGAGCAGAAATCCTTGTCTTCCTTCCACTTCATTTCACTGACCCCTACTATATCTAGATTGAGCCTTTGCATTTCCCTTTTCAGATTTTCTAGTTTCCCTACCACGTTCAAGCTTCTGACATTCCACGCCCCGACTCGTAGAACGTTATCCTTTCGTTGATTATTCAATCTTTTTCTCATGGTAACCTCCTCCTTGGCAGTCCCCTCCCGGAGATCCGAATGGGGGACTATTCCGGAATCTTTTGCCAATGGAGAGATCATCATAACACTTCTTCAATTACAGGCCACATGTCCTGTGGATACACGTTACGTGTCTTTAAAGCAGTGGTTTCCATTGCCTTCTGCATCCTCATGTCGTTGATCATTGCTGATTCTTCCGCCTGACAAGGCCGTTGGCAGAATGAGGCTGACTTCTTATGCCGGAAGTCTTCGGCCGCCAATGCTGATTATTTATCAAATTTTAGGCAGTGGTGGGGATCAAACCCGGGACCGAAGACGTTTTGATTATGAATCAAAGACGCTACCCTTAGACCACGGGTCAATCCGGTACTTAAAATCGCCGTCAGGGCACAATCATTGAGGTTTACGGTGACCTCCCTAAATACATTACGGCAAATCTCACGGCCAACCCTCTGAAAGAACCCAGACGACTTCCTTCCCCATCCCTCGCAGTTCGCAATTCTGCTTCGCTTGTTATCTTGTTTTCAACGAAATGTTGTACAGTAATCCCATTTCTTTCTTTAACCCTTAGTATGATTACAGAACGCAGTTTAGTCTTCCTTAATGTAGTGATTAATTTATCTCAAAACGATCGCTATTGAATTGATACGACTTGACTTTCTCGATAGGACACTCCATACAGGGTACACAGGTTTCACCCTTTTATTAAACACAAACAGAACACAATGTCACAAATGGTAGGCTTTACTCCGTTTTAGATTCCGTTTTCTAATGCATAAAAGACGCTCCTCATAACGATAAAATTGAGAAATAACGTAGTTGTCATGGCCAGAGGTATATTACTAACTTGAACAAAATGGATTCTATTTAAATACGCTTATAGCTACACGCCATACAAAATCGCCACGAGGCATGCTACAACATTGTATTACATCATGCGGAACGGCACGTAATGCTATACTTGCTAATTCGAGCGCATGAAAGTCCGCTGGAGAACATAGGCTCTATGCCTGATGCGCCGTGATTACTTCTACATCTATGTTACTTCTTCATCTACATGGATCTACATGGATACTCTGCAGATAACATATCAGCGCCTGGCAGAGTGTTCATCAAACCATCCTCACAATAATTCTCTATTACTCCAGTCTCGAATACCGCGCGGAGTAAACGAATATCTGTATGTTTCCCTTTTTTTATAATGATCGTTACTCCCTATGTAGGTCGGCGTCAACAAAATATTTTCGCATTCAGAGGAGAAAGTTGGTGATTGTAATTTGGTGAGAATATTCCGCTGCGACGAAAAGGGCCTTTGTTTAAATGAAGCTCACTTCAATTGCCGTATCATGTCAGTGACATTCTCTCCCCTATTTCTCGATAACACAAAACGTGCTGCTCTTCTTTGAACTTTCTCTATGTAGTCCGATAATTCTATCTAGTAAGTATCGCACACCGCACTGCAGCGCTCCAAATGCGGGCGGACAAGTGTAATGTAGGCTCTTCGGTAGTCTCTTTAGAAGTTCGGTTGCATCTTCTGAGTGTATCGTCAATAAAACGCAGTCTTTGGTTTGGTCTTCCCCACAACATTTTCTTTGCGTTCTTTCCAATTTAAGATGCTCGTAATTGTAATTCCTAGGTATGTAATTGAATTTATGGCCTATAGATTTGAATGATTTATCGTGAAACCGAAGTTTAACGGATTGCTTCTAGCACTCATGTGGATGTTATTTAGGGTCAATTGCCAATTTTGACACCATATAGGTATCTTTTCTAAAACGTTTTGCAATTTTTTAAATTTTCTGATGACTTTAATAGAAGATAAAAGACAGCATCATGTGCAAACAACCTAAGACGACAGGTCAGATTGTCTCTTTAATCGTTTGTATACCAAATGATCAAAAAGTCAGTATAAATTTGAAAACTGAATAAATCACGGAATAATGTAGATGGAGAGGCACAAATTGACACACATGCTTGGAATGACATGGGGTTTTATTAGATTAAAAAAATTCAAAAGTTCTAAAAATGTCCGACATTCATCTGATCAGAATAGCAATAATTAGCATAACAAAGTAAGAAAAAACAAAGATGATGTTCTTTACAGGAAATGCTCAATATATCCACCATCATTCCTCAACAATAGCTGTAGTCGAGGAATAATGTTGTGAACAGCACTGTGAAGCATGTCCGGAGTTAAGGTGAGGCATTGGCGTCGGATGTTGTCTCTCAACATCCCTAGAGATGTCGGTCGATCACGATACACTTGTGCCTTCAGGTAACCGCAAAGCCAATAATCGCAAGGACTGAGGTCTGGGGACCTGGGAGGCCAAGCATGACGAAAGTGGCGGCTGAGAACACGATGATCTCCAAACGACGCGCGCAAGAGATCTTTCACGCGTTTAGCAAGATGGGGTGGAGCGCCATCCTGCATAAACATCGTACGTTCCAGCAGGTGTTTATCAGCCAGGCTGGGGATGATGCGATTCTGTAACATATCGGCGTACCTCTCACCCGTCACGGTAGCAGTTACAAAAACAGAATCACGCATTTCCTCGAGGAAAAAAGGACCGACGACGGTAGATGTGGTAAATCCAACCCACACCGTGACTTTCTCGTCATGCAATGGAGTTTTTACGACAGTTCTTGGATTTTCGGTAGCCCAAATTCTGCAGTTGTGGGCGTTGACAGACCCTCGGAGCGTCAAATGAGCTTCGTCGGTCCACAACACGTTACTCAACCAATCGTAATCTTCCACCATCTTTTGAAACGTCCACATCGGAAATGCCCTCCGCTTCACTAGATCGCCAGGTAACAGTTCATCATGCCGATGGATTTTGTACGGATAGCATCGGAGGGTACGCCTCAGTGCCAACCAAACAGTAGTGTATGGAATGCAGGTGCGACGTGCGATTGCACGAGCGGTGACTTCCCCGTGCATAGACGAACCCGCTAGAGCCTCCATTTCTTCCTGAACTGTCTCAGCAGCATTACGCCCTGTGCTCGGTCGGCCACTACGGGGTCTATCGTCTAAACAACCCGTGGCTTCGAACTTCGAAATCATTCTCGCCACAGCTGCATTTTTCAACGGACCTTTACCCGTTCGAATCCCCTTCCTATGGGGATTGGACCGTAACGCTTGTAAGTAGGCTGTTTAGGTTTTCTTATTGGTAACGCCACGTAGCGCTCTGTATGAAAAATGACTGGCTGTGCTGTGTGCAGTCTGTGACTGGTTTGCATTGTTGTCTGCCATTGTAGCGTTGGGCAGTTGGATGTTAACAGCGCGTAGCGTTGCGCAGTTGGAGGTGAGCCGCCAGCAGTGGTGGATGTGGGGAGAGAGATGGCGGAGTTTTGAAATTTGTAAGACTGGATGTTATGAACTACTATATATATGATGACTTTTGATGACTATTAAGGTAAATACATTGTTTGTTCTCTATTAGAATCTTTCATTTGCTAAGCCTATCAGTAGTTAGTGCCTTCCGTAGTTTGAATCTTTTATTTAGCTAGCAGTAGTGGCGCTTGCTGTATTGCAGTAGTTCGAGTAACCAAGATTTTTGTGAGGTAAGTGATTTGTGAAACGTATAGGTTAATGATAGTCAGGGCCATTCTTTTGTAGGAATTATTGAAAGTCAGATTGCGTTGTGCTAAAAATATTGTGTGTCAATATAAGCACAGTCATGTATAAATTATTCTAAGGGGACGTTCCATATGTCGACCCTTAGCCGAGGATACCTCACTGGAATCTTCTGATTTTTTCTTGTAGTTTGTGTAATTAGTGTAGATTTTGTTTATTACTAGCGCGTAATTGTAGAGAGAATCTCATTTGTAGTTGTAGTTTTTCATTCTTGTACAGTAAAACAGTTGTGGCATGCATGTAGATTTGCACCATGTATTTCGCAACTGAGCTTGCAATTAACGAGATATTATTTTCAATGCTATGTTAACGTGTTTTCTTATTTTGCTCTTCAAATTGTGCTTTTCTGTGTTGTCGTGTGAAATATTGTGACAATAATGGCGTGTGAAAAACGTAATACTAGAGCTCCTTGTGTTTGCCAGACACATGGTACACAAAGTAAGCGTGTACCCCCCTGAGGATTAATGTAATTATGCCCTCAGGTGTTACAGATTATTGCAAAGGAATGAAATGTATCACGGAAAAACTTCGTATCATTGTACTTCAAATATCTTTAAAAATAAATGTTTTAAGTACAAAATTAGTCACTCAAATGCGTGTCCTGTAGCGCTAAATGTGCGTCTTGCTGTAAGATAATCTCTGTAGAAGTGTCGTAGTTATCGTCCTCCGAAAGCTAAGTTCTGCAGAAGTCAATGTACTTACCTCATGATAAACAAAATTGAAATGCTTTGCGTATAGATATCGTAGTTATTACGTACCTTACCGTGATCAAGAAAGTGCTATAATGCAACGTATTGTTGTGCTACGAAAAAGGCTGTTTCATTGTAGTTATACCACAAAAGTTACTACTAAAATATGTTTTACTTTCCAGAAGAATTCAGAAAAACTGTGCAGATATAAAACAGACACACCGCAAAAGCAACATTGTAAATTGTCACTCATTAGTAGCGTCGTGATATAATCGTGTAGCTGTCAAAGAAACCAAATGCTAAGTTATCATTAACTCCACAGAAAGTACTTTAAATCCAGAATGTATTTTCAAGTAAACCAAACTGTTGCATTCAAATCTCATTAGCAGTACTGGTAAATGTTCTAAATGTTCTAAGTATGTGAGCCTTATAGTCGTTACGTAAACGTGCAACTAATAAGCAAGAATGTACACACACAATGACACTGTGTCGTCTGTTGACAATAACAATGCATTCGTAATTTCTGTTTAAATAAGTTCTCTTGGTTACTCGAACTACTGCAATACAGCGAGCGCCACTACTGCCAGCTAAATAAAAGATTCAAACTACAGAAGGCACTAACTACTGATAGGCTTAGCAAATGAAAGATTCTAATAGAGAACAAACAATGTATTTACCTTAATAGTCATCAAAAGTCATCATATATATAGTAGTTCATAACATCCAGTCTTACAAATTTCAAAACTCCGCCATTTCTCTCCCCACACCCACCACTGCTGGCGGCTCACCTCCAACTGCACAACGCTACGCGCTGTTAACAGCAATCTGCCCAACGCTACAATGGCAGACAACAATGCAAACTAGCCACAGACTGCACACAGCACAGCCAGTCATTTTTCATACAGAGCACTACGTGGCGTCACCAATAAGAAAACCTAAACAGCCTGCTTACACGCTGAACTAGCACATTCCCCATTCTGATAATGCAGCTTCACTAAAAGCACCTTTTCAGGTAACGTCACCATGCTGCGACTGCTGGCTCATCTGACTCTCTCTCTCATTACATCTCCTTTCATACAGGATTGTCATGCGCAGTCAGTGTCGTTTTGCTGTCCAGCGCCAACTGTCGGGCATTTTGTGAACTTTGTTTTTTTGGGTTCTAATAAAACCCCATGTCATTCCAAGCATGTGTGTCAATTTTTACCTCTCTATCTACATTATTCCGTGGTTTATTAAGTTTTCAAATTTATACTGACTTCTTGATCACCCAGTAGATAAGAAATAGCATAGGGCCTGTAACACCACGTTGGGGAGCAACTGAAATTACTTGGGCGGACGTCTGTCTGTATCAAGGGGCCGGTGGCTGGTGGCACTGAAATTGGCCTTACTGTAACAGATACCCATGAGCCCTTTCACAAACAGGTTTCCACAAAGTTTTTCCGTCACTGGCTGGTTATAAAATGAACGAAACTGTCATTAACCTTCTGTCAGGCCGATGATCTTAGCAGAAAGCTTTCTTTCATTAGTAATGTTATTTTAGTTCACGGACGAGTCCTCATATAAGGTCATGGAACCCTCATTTCTTATTTTAAATGATTTTGAGATTTTGAAAATATTGCTGAAAATACTGGCACTGGACAGGGATTTGGACTCGGATTCCCTTTTATTTTGTAGATTTGAACCCTGCAAGATGATACCGTCCCATCATTTCGTTGTTTCCTCATGACGCCAAGCTCCTCCAGATCTCTACGAATGGCGCAATCTAATGAAATGGAGTTTCATAATTGGCACCGGTTCATGTGGCCTCAACAACGACAATATGCGAAAGGTGGGAGTCCCAGGCAGCTGAGGATTATTCGTTGCATTGCCTCTAGCTGAACATGCGCACATCTCCGTACTGGTGAGGAAATAATAAATATTTAATGTCTCTTCGTAGCTATAAGATAACTGCAGAAGGTTCCGGGTTGGAATGCCTTCCACGCAAAAATCATTTGTATCGTCATTACAGGTTGCAGTGTCACGCTATTGGTGAATATATTTAATTTCTGACATATGACTGTGATCAGTTAACAATTCATTTAGGTACTGAGTTCTGCTCCCCGTTCATCACTCAACTTTATTTCATGGCATTTCATTTTTTTTTCCATTGCAGTATATTACATATCTTTCATGGTTACTTCTCAGGGGCAGTATAAGCTCCATAGAGTTTCTGGTGCAGTGCTAGATGCATAGTCGTATATTTCCATATTCGGAAATTCGGCCTTTTTACTTCTCTTTATACTTAGTCTAGCCTTGGTCACACACACAAGCATTGTTTGGTTAAAATGGGTTCAAATTAAGATCATGAACAAAGCTTGTCATGTCATTTACTGGGTGTGATAGGTCTTCTGAAGTGTCAGGTATTGTATCGAAGTTTAATTTACAGGCGTTAAGGACTACCTCATCTTAATAACGTGTTTTCTAATATTTGTTATATCGCACTATTAGTTTACATCTGGACTCTCTGGCATAAAGAGCAGCGTTCTCTAGTGGTCTCTTTTGATAACCATTGCGTACAGTCAAACGACTGCAACCCACAGGGTTTCGGGATTTAGAGGACCTGCGACACAGCTTTGCAGCGTTGGTTGCATACAGTCAGGTGCGGCCTACACATTGGAATTCAGAAATGGTCAACTTTGTATGTGTCGAGTGTACCACGGTGCGTATCCTACATCTTGTCTTCCTGTACAGCACTCCATCTTCCACACTGAATTGTGACTTTCTTGTGGACTGCTAACAGTCTGGGTTAGCACTCTGTGCTTGTCTCCATTCTTCCGTGTGGCTCACTCCAAAATCAAATTCATTCAGTTGTAACACCCACCTCGTTAGGTGACTTACTGGATCTTTTAAATCACAGTCGACATTTCAGTACGACTTGACGATTTATTACCTTGAAGCATGATCTCCGAAAATAATAGTGGGTGTAATTTAATCCATATAGTAAATTAGCATTAATTTCTCAGTGCTCGAGTAATTTTTCTTTGCCTTACTGAGTTGTCTTGCTTGGTACATAAGCTATTCGATATTCTTGTTGGTCTGCTTTCTGACTTGAAATGTAGCCTAAGGCAAAATCGATGGTATAACACAACAGTATAAATGACTTCTTTTGGTTTTCTATAAAGTAAGAATACGACTAATGGTCAATAAATCTGTCGGTTTTTCAAATGCAGTTTTGCAGGCTAGAGACCGTTGAATTTTACTCATTTCTTTAATAAACAGCCTGAGTGCCCATGGAATTTCAGCAATTTCCCAGAGATGCACAGAATAACATGAAATCCGCATCTAACTCATCGTCATCCAGCACTAAGCTGACTATCAGATTACCACGTGATAGTCCAACACTGTTGTAAAAAAATGATCAATTTCCCATATGCTGGAGAAACTACGTCGTGTAAAACAATGTGCCTTACCTATCTGTTCATCCTTCAACAAAGATTCAAAAACACACAGAGCATTAACTGGCAGATCAGTTCCTACATCAAGCCAGCTTCATTTTCGTATATCACGCGATATGACTACGACAGTTTATCTGGTGTACACGACATCTTAAGTCTTCCTTCCAAAAGCGATGGCCTTTCGGCCACAAAATCGAGATGAACAGGTGTTCCATTGAGTTCTACTATGTTAACTTTGGTTTAGTGGACAGTCAGAAAATCTAAACCAAGTACGACTTTATAGGCTTTGCCAACGCCATGGAGGGCGTCCACCCTAGCCTCGAAGATTCCTCCCTCCCATTGAGAATCTTGTTGTTGTTGTTGTGGTCTTCAGTCCTGAGACTGGTTTGATGCAGCTCTCCATGCTACTCTATCCTGTGCAAGCTTTCTCATCTCCCAGTACCTACTGCAACCTACATCCTTCTGAATCTGCTTAGTGTATTCATCTCTTGGTCTCCCTCTACGATTTATACCCTCCACGCTGCCCTCCAATACTAAATTGGTGATCCCTTGATGCCTCAGAACATGTCCTACTAACCGATCCCTTCTTCTGGTCAAATTGTGCCACAAACTTCTCTTCTCCCCAATCCTATTCAATACTTCCTCATTATTTATGTGATCTACCCATCTAATCTTCAGCATTCTTCTGTAGCACCACATTTCGAAAGCTTCTATTCTCTTCTTGTCCAAACTATTTATCGTCCATGTTTCACTTCCATACATGGCTACACTCCACACGAATACTTTCAGAAATGACTTCCTGACACTTAAATCAATACTGGATGTTAACAAATTTCTCTTCTTCAGAAACGCTTTCCTTGCCATTGCCAGCCTACATTTTATATCCTCTCTACTTCGACCATCATCAGTTATTTTGCTCCCCAAATAGCAACACTCCTTTACTACTTTAAGTGCCTCATTTCCTAATCTAATTACCTCAGCATCACCCGACTTAATTAGACTACATTCCATTATCCTTGTTTTGCTTTTGTTGATGTTCATCTTATATCCTCCTTTCAAGACACTGTCCATTCCATTCAACTGCTCTTCCAAGTCCTTTGCTGTCTCTGACAGAATTACAATGTCATCGGCGAACCTCAAAGTTTTTATTTCTTCTCCATGAATTTTAATACCTACCCCGAATTTTTCTTTTGCTTCCTTTACTGCTTGCATCGTATTCTTAGCACAGCCGATATCAACGTGAACTCTACTGACACTGCTTAATCTCCGACATGTCAGATTTAATTCCCCTCCACCAATTATGGTGTATTGTAACTGATGACCTAGAAAGGACGGAGAGGCTTCGTCCCGCCGTTTCCCTCAGTGGCTCACAAGCCCACAACAGGCCACAGCAGTCCACCCTACCTACCGCCACCCCACACCGAACCCAGCGTTATTGTGCGGTTAGGCCCCCAGTGAACACCCCCGACCCCCACCCTCCCACCCCCGGGGACGTCTCATACCAGACGAGTGTAGCCCCAGATGTTTGCATGCTAGAGTAATTATGGTGTGCGTGTACGTGGAGACAGTGTTTCAGCAGCAATAGCCGACGTAGTGCAATTGAGGCGGAATATCACCAAGAATACTCTTGCTTTGCACCAATACTTGAGATTCTGCACCTGATACCAATTTGCACAACTTTCCTTTCTTCTAGCTGGTCACAAAAATAACTCCCACTGAGTCCACACACACATGAGCAGTCTTAACGTTCACTGGGAGCATCTTGCAGTGGACACGCTGCATCCTGCATCATTTAACGGCAGGATATGAGGTCCACACTGGGGCCATCTTCCTTATCTCTAAAAATTTTTGCAAGTATGTTTCCATTTAGAAAGTTCAAAAGATGTACGAGGGTTATTCCAAAAGTAAGGTCCGATCGGTCGCGAAATGGAAACGACTATGAAAATCCGATAAAGCTTTGCACAGATGTGTTGGGTAGTGTCTCTAGTATAACCCCAGTTAGCATCACGTCGCTCTTCTCATTTCTGAGCTCGCAGTGAGTGCGTAAAGATGTCTAGAAAATAGTGTCTGCCGCCAAGTACGAGGGCCTGGTGAGAAATTTCGCCTGAAGCTATGCAGCCAACATTACATAACTGTCGTGCTGTTTCGTCTTCACGACAATTCTCAGCCGCATTCTGCAGGGGCAATGAAGATGCTCCTGCATCGTTTTCAAATGGAAATGTTAGATTACCCACAATACAGTCCGCAATTGTCTCCCCCTGAGTTTCATCTCTGGTCACATGAACCGCTGTCTTTGAAGACAACATTTTGACACAGACAACGAGGTGTAGGCCAGCGTGGAGAATTGGCGGAAAGCACTGGCGGCTGCCTTCTATGATGAGGCTATTGAAAAGTTGGTACAACGCTATGACAAAAGTCTAAGTCAGAACGGCGACTACGTAGAGAAGTAGCTGAAAGGTGTAGCTAATTGTTACAAGTAAAACATTTCTGATGTTCACTGTGGTTTCAATTTGGCAATCAATCGGACCTTACTTTTGGAATAACCCTCGTACTTGCTTGTCATTACTGCTCTCTAAACTTATACATTATATGGCCTGTATGACAACATTCAAAACACTTGATATCTCTATTAAATATCACTTTCCTTCTCTGGGGTCCACGTCAATTTTGACTAAAGCAATTGCAGTTTCTGCTTCTACATTAATGTCATTGGGAATTCCAGAAAAAAATCTACACAGCATTTCTAACGGTAAACCCTTTAGATGCGAACTGAGTGTTTCCTATTCTGAATGCTGTAATATGATCTTATTAGCATTGTCAACCTGAGTGAGCTCATATGCAGAATGAGATTTTCACACTGCAGCGGAGTGTGCGCTGATATGAAAATTCTTGGCTGATTAAAACTGTGTGCTGGACTGGGACTCGAACTCGGGACCTTTGCCTTTAGCAGGCAAGTTCTCTACCATCTGAGCTACACAAGCATGACTCACGCCCCGTCCTCACGGCTTCACTTCCGCTTCTGTGAAGTTTGGAAAGTAGGAGACGAGGTACTGCCAGAAGTAAAGCTGTGAGGAGGGAGCCTGAGTCGTGCTTGAGTAGCTCACAAGGTAGAGCACTTGCCCGAGAAAGGGAAAGGTCCCGAGTTCGAGTCTCGGTCCGGCACACAGTTTTAATCGGCCAGGAAGTTTCACTTGAGCTCATACGTATCAACATTAATTTTGAAACTTTGGTTCACAGAACTATCTACCAATATTTTCTTTTAGTAATATCCCATTAAGCTGCTAACTTAGACGTATTTTCCCTCCTATATCTTTCTGCTAAACCATCCATCCAATCGTGAGTCGACTGTGCATTCCTCGTGGCATTTTACATATGCCCTATGTAAGGGGTCCGTAGGCCCTTACTATAAGTTTTGCGACAGCACAGGTCGACAGGACAAACAATCGATAGTGTGCGTCGGATGGCGAGAGCGAGAGCGAGTGTTGAGATAATAGTGGAGTGGGACCCAGGCTGCGGGCTGGGCCGTGGGGCGGCCGGTGGCCGTAATGCAAGGCCGTACCGACAAAGGGGGTGGCCATCGCCGCGGTTTAACCCCTTTTGTGTTAGAAATATACGGGAAAGTGAACAAGTACAATTACTAGTGTGATTCAGTGATATTTCAGTGCCGATATTTGTATTTTCGCGTCTACCGCGCCGGCATTATTTGGCTTGCAGTGTTGGATTGCAGTGTTGGTTTACAGTGATTAAAATTTGCGTGTGATAATAATGAACAACGAAGAGGCCTGTGCTGAGATTAGCCGTTATTAATTTTGTACGACGAAGGCAGTGGCTGTCTCCTTACTTTGTGTTTTTGGTGATAAATATAGGTTGTTGATTAATGAAGCTGTGTTGTTGTTCTTCTTGGCACCAGAAATATCATTATTACAGCATTTGAGAAGGACAAAATGGAATGAAACATCTCCGTAGCAGTCCAATCCGATTGCCAGCCCCATTAGGTACACGGTCACATTAATTATTATATATTTGGGCTGCTATCAGATCCCGATCGAGCGGGATAAGTAAGTAAAATAAACCGGAGTCTTACACCCTTGGCCTACCGTGAAAGGACTAGTGCAATTTTCGGAAGAGTAGTAAAGAACAATAAATAATTTTACCTTGCTTAACGCAAGAAAGTATTTTTTCAATTTGGATCGAGACAGAGCATAAACTTTCAAATCGCGACAAGAAACAGTGCATTTTGAACAATACGAAGTAATAGCACCTTACGATTGTGACTAAACTTTTTCTTGCCATTTTAGATGAGAATAATAGTGTCAACAAACTGTGTTATAATGTGCAAACGCGTAAATCCGCACGAAAAACTGTGAAAAGTGAACACCAAAGAAAGACACGTGTGAACATTATCACGACAAACAGGCCAAGAATTCGTCACGACAACTTTACAGAAGTGTTTAATAGTAATATTGTGACTGAAATTGTTTTTTGAATAGTGAAAATCGGACTGCTTCTTGTGGACCCATAAACTGCTATGCGGACGACAATGTATTGTGGCGACGCAATTATTGAGTGACGTCATGCAAACCCGTGTAGCAGTTGCACCAAAGAGCTTTGATCCGCGAGGTGATTTCACACGACATCCCACCACGGAGCGGCCGGCTGAGCGACGCGACTTCGAGACACCGAGCGCAGTCCCGGCACCTAGCGGCCAAACTACGCCCGCCTGCAGCGCCACGGAGCGGCCGACGGAGAACTACGACGACCTGCAACAGCAGCGCAACCTCACGCAGCTCCAGTGGCAGTACAGCGCCACGCCCACCTCAAACGTCAAAACATCGCGACTCGTGGTAACGTCAGTTGGTGAGTGAAGACGACTGGTTGACATAACATTAAATTGCGGTGTGCAGTTTTCGCGATAAATAAACAATTTTTAACTGATATTTACATTAGGACAAGTGCCCAATTGTAGTAATTTCCGAAAAATTTGCGAAGCATACTCTGAAATATAGCATACTTATTTATGCACACTGCACTGTCTAAATGGTAATTATACAGATGTGCTCATTGTTTTTGGGGATTTTACATTTATAGATTTTATGAGTGTTGTGATTATCTTGTTTAAAACATTTTTACATAAACTGTGTATGTGGAAGTTGTTATTGGAAATTATTAGGTTTTTGAGAGTTGTTATGTTCGATGCTCCTGCATATTGTATCAATTTAGGGATTAATGGAATAATACTTCAGGTACTGTTTGATTAGTTTCATGGTAATTAGGAGTGTTTTGGGTTACTAGAGGTTGTTCTATATTACTTTCCTGTGTGTTAAAAATAACCAAACATGTCTACTGAGGATAAGCAGGTTTGTGAGGCAGTAGTTGAAAGGAAAGGGATAGGACAGGAAGACAGGGAAGATTCATGAATCAGTGATTATGGAGTATCATTAGATAGCCCATTAGCACACTCAACTAATTATCCCGAGACACCGAGACAAACGACGAGAGATAAGCCAATTTCAGAGGATGCCGACAGATGGTCGAAGTTGGTAGACATGATAAAGAAGACTAGCGCATCATTAGAGAAAAGTTTACAAGAAACTAGAGAAGAGGGAAAAATATCCCGAGAATCATTAGAGAAGCGTTTACAAGAAACTAACGCATCGTTAGAGAAAAGTTTACAAGAAACTATAGCACAAGAGATCAAAACATCGCAAATGAAGATGGAATGTAATCTGAAGAAGGAAATGCAGGAGTTACAAGGACGACTGAAGATGGATATCGACGAGAGAGAGAGGAGGCTACAGAAGAGCATAGACCAAGTCCAGGGAGACGTGGAGAAGGTGGAAGGAAAGTTAACAAAGAAGATAGAAGACGATATTGAAGAAACGAAAGCCGAATTGGGAGAAAGAATCAACGAAGTGGAAACAAATTGCAATCATCGAATCGCCGAGGATGCGCAGATGCAGAAACAATGCAATGAAGCGGTTAAGGGGATAGGAGATAGGCAAAACCAACTAGCTGTCAATCTGAGAAATGCCATAGCCGTGCAACGAGAAGAGGATAACAAGAGGGTTGAAATGGAGGTCAGGCAGTTACAACAGGAAGTGCAGCAATTGGAGAACGAGACAGAAGAAATTGATAAACGAATTAGCAACGCCACCTTAGCCATTGGGGGAGGTAAGGTCGTTACATTGATGAGCAGTGATAATCGGTGCGTCCAAAATAATACAGGGCAGAAATTTAGACCGAAAGGAGGGTTGCACCCAATGATATTTATGATATGGCTAAAAGGAGTTTTCCCAGCACATCTTAAGGACTCAGACAAGATTCAATTTGCAATAAATAGAATGGAAGGTGAGGCCTTCACTTGGGGGGTCAGGAAGAAGGAAGGGACTACCAGTTATGATCAGTTTGAAGAGGAATTCTTGAAGAAATACTGGTCCAAAAGCCACCAATGTGCAGCAATTGAGGACCTACACCATCGCAAGTCACTTAGTACATGGAGAGGAACGTTGAGAGAGTTTGCCGAACATTTGTGGGAATTGAACGAGACCCTGGAACAACCCCTGAGTGATGACGTAATGATATCTGCGATAAAAAGAAGATTGAATCAGAAAATGCAAGAAACTGTATCTGGGAGCCTAATTAAAAATAGGGATGCTTTGATGGAAATACTGGAACAGTTGGAATCTGTTCGATCACAGGGACACAATCAAGCTAATGATCGAAACCGAGAGGGAAGCAATGACCCAAGGATTCATATTAATCATTCGTCTGATTACAGAGGAAGAGGCGGAGGAACCGAAAAACTGAATGACACTCCAGGTGAGGTCCGGTCAAGAGTGAGGGCTACCAGGACCCGAATAAACCTGCTAAGATATATTTAGGACATTAGCTGTAAAATGGACATTTGAAAAAGGGAAAGGTTTATTTACATTGTGTTTTGTGATGTATTACAATTAGAATTGCATATTTCATGTCGAAGATTATCTAATAATGAGTATAAAACCTGTAATAACTAATTTGTAGTATAGTTATTCATATGTCCTGAGTTTAGGTAATAATTTTTGAGTGTATATGTTGTGTGTTTCATTCAATATTGGACTAGAGAGGACTATTGCTGGTTGATATAAAAATTGTAATTTGGACAAGGCCATGTTTATGAGATGTATAACCTTTTGTAAAAATTATTGTGGAGGCAGCCCACTACCGGAGTCGAGGGATTATTTGATGAATTGTAATTTCATTAATTATTTACACTGTGTGTTTGTTCAAATGTAGCAATGTTTCATTCCCTTGCCGATTCTTTTTCGCCTGCGGCTCTAAAGAAGTTTTCGAGGGCGGGGATGTAAGGGGTCGGCAGGCCCTTACTACTAGGTTTGCACTCACACAGGTCGACAGGGCAACTATCGATTAGTGTGTCGGGTCGCGAGAGCGAGAGTTGAGTCAAGTCAGTGCGTGTTGTAGGTTCCCGCGAGGCGGGCAGAGAGCTGAGCAGAAGCCAGCAATTGATACAAATTACCGACAACGGGAGTGGCCATCGCCGCGGTTCAACCCCTTTGTGTTAGTATTATACGGGAAAGTGAAAAAGTATAATTATTAGTTTTGTGGCGGTGTTCGTAGCGACAAACAATTCGCTGTAGAAACGGCTTACGAAGTCACCGCCACACTTTTAATAGCGGGCCGACCGGTCCGCTGGAACAGTGAACAGAAAGATGAAAACCCAAAGACACTGATTAAATAAAAGTCGGTACTTATCTTTATTAACGAAGATACAGAAACACAGTAGTGAGCTCCGTGTCTACAGAGATCTGTCTAGTTCGAGTCGGAGCGGCTAGGTCAGCGTCGGCTGATGACAAACAACTCTGCTGCGATGAACACACAACTGACTAGCAAGTACACAATTCGGTGGCGAGTATACAAATGAGCGGCGAATACAGAACTGTCCTAGCGCTCGCGACTCCAGCGCTTAAGAACCCAGAAGCCAGCGGTGGCGCGCGCAGACTTGCGGCGATTTCCTGTCTCGCTGGCACTGCTTATGCGGACGGCGTCCGGACTTTGATGCTGCCAATCTTTTGGCAGCGGGCTCGGGTGGCATTACTGGCTAGGATATAACAATTAGTGTGATTCAGTGACATTTTTGTGCCGATATTTGTAATTACGCGTCTACCGCGCCGGCATTATTTGGATTGCAGTGTTGAATTGCAGTGTTGGATACAGTGATTAAAAATCTGCGTGTGACGATTATGAATAGCGAGGAAGCCTGTGCTGAGATTAGCCGTTATTAACAGTGTATTGACGAAGGCAGTGGCTGTCTCCTTACTTTTGTGTTTTGGTGATGAATATAGTTCGTTGATTAATGAAGCTGTGTTGTTGTTCTTCTTGGCACCAGTCATTCATTATTACAGCATTCGAGAAGGACAAAATGGAATGTAACATCTCCGTAGCAGTCCAATCCGATTGCCAGCCCCATTAGGTACACGGTCACATTAATTATTATCTATTTGGGCTGCTATCAGATCCCGATCGAGCGGGATAAGTAAGTAAAATAAACCGGAGTGTTACACCTAGTATCCCCAATAATTTTATTCTAGCTACATTCAATAAATGCTCATTATTCTAATTTCCCAATTTGGCAGCTGTCGCGAAAATATAAAAAAAACATGAAGATATCTACCCCTTATTTACAGGAAAATGAAATGAGTGATTACGTGGTGTTCGTATAAAGGACATGTACACTAGGGTTTGTCCATTCCGCTCTTGCCTCTCTTAGTTGCCCTAATTATGACTGCATATGAGTTAAGTCAGCTGGCAGATGTTGAATTGCGTCCTGAGCTAAAACTTCTTTAAACATGATTACTTACTACCGCCTCAAGTACATAGGATACCCAAAACGATAAGGACGAAAAGAGGGTAGGAAAAACGATGGTACAGGTCCGAAACTCCATAAAATCATACTGCTGCACTGGACGCCCCACTACATAACCATATAACTGGCTATTGTCTTCTGGTTGCTGTCCATATTCCTCTTCTGATACCAATGACAGTGGGACGTATAGGATGGCTGCAATGAGGATGAGTGCAGGTACAGCATAGAAGGCAATTCGTTAACACAATAAATCCCTTAATGCCTTTCATTTACATTCATTCAGTACCGCTAGTGTTGATGGCAAGCACAATAAATACACTGATACAGAGTCTCTGGGTATGCCAACTCTCTTTACAGCCTTATAGATTTTATTATTGGCCAGACAGTACCACTGCGGCTGATGGGCGTCACTGGAGTCTTGTGTTGCCTGGCCAATAGCTGGTCAGCCCAGCATGGCTCCTTTCACCAGCAATACAACCAGCCACCTTGATGCAGTGATAACCAGCAAAAGAAGTTCTCTGTTGGAACCTCTTCAGAGGTGAGGATTGCTGGACCATATCTCATGGGTCTGTGAAGACAGCTGAGTGCTGAGCTGACCAAGTGCATTGGTGGTCAAGTGATGGATAAAGATTCGACACCAAGTTATTGGGGGTAATGTCAGGATCATCGAGACTGAGCCTGGAAGTTATATAACTGCCCAGCTGTTTCACAACAACAGGCTGACCATCATGGGTATAAAAGCAGCTGCTCAGGACTGACTATGCAGAAGGTATCATGTTTCTGTGGCATGCGGAAATTTCTCGAACAGGAGCCAATGACGGATGTCTGGCAGCAGCCTCAAGTTAGTGGGTCGCACTGTAGAAGCTCCCTGAAGGTTAAGGCTTTCTGTTCCTTTACAGGAATGATGCAATATGAGACAATTCTTACAGACCGATATCGTTGTTACAATGTGAGCATAAGATTTTTCAAACATATAGTTTGTAAATGTGTTGGCAGCGCTGTGTAGCGCTTTGCATTGGATCTCTGACTGCGATTTCTTTGTAAGAGACTCTGTGGCTGGTTGGACTCGTTGTTGGAAGTTAATCGTCAGTAGTGTTGGACAGTTGGAAGTTAGTCGCGAGCAGTGATGGTAGTACTGTTGGGCAGTTGGAGGAGAACAGCCAGCAGTGATGGATGTTAGATGTGAGGAGCAAGCATTGGTGGAGGGTAGAGGTCTGAAGTGTTAGCGTAGGCTAACGATATGTACATGCTCTACTTGGAGATTGAATATTATTCATGATTATATACCTTCGTACTAGATGTCAATGACGATTTATATTCCTGTCTCAAATTGATGTCACATTATTAAGGTAAAAAAAATAGATTATTTGCTTTGCAACAAAATATTTCCTTTGCTAACCACATGTCTATTAGTAGTTAGTGGCTTTAGTAGTTAGAATCTTTTATTTGGCTGGCAGTATTCACGCTCGCTGTATTGCAGTAGTTCGCGTAATGAAAATTTTTGTGAGGTCAGTGCTTAATGAAAGATCTAGGTTATTGCTAGGATTTCTTTTTAGTCTGGGCTATTCTTTTGAATTAATTATTTGAAGTCAGGTTATCTTTTTTTCTGAACAGTCAGATTGCGTTGCGCTAGGATATTGTGGGTCTCAGTCATTTAGCAATTTAAGCACAGACTCACACATGTAAATAATGAAGTTTCAAGTTACAGGACGTTTGGAACTATGAGATGAGTATTGAGAACTAGTACCCAGTATTCAACTAAGTTTCTTGCGTCGATGTAACACTTCAGGCATTTTATCACAGTTGATAATTGACGTTCAATTGCATTACTCCATGAAGAAATGTTAACCGGCAGTTTGTATGCATTTAACTCATCTGTACTATAAAGACCTTTTAGCTATCCCAGCCCAAAACCTCGCAGCTTCTGCAAACCTTCGTACTCATCGTTCTGTCCATGTTACAGTAAGTGAGGTTAAGGGGGGTAGGACGTCAAACGGGCCGACTTGGAGCAGGAGGGGCACCAGAGGACATTTTAATTTCCAGTGTCTATACTTTTACAAATAAATTCATAAAACTTTGTCAGCATCACCAGGAAGAATTCAGAATTCACACTCATTCCACTGGAAGTTCGAAAACATAACAATATAATTTTTTTGCGTGTGAAAGTTCATAATTTTTTCACTTACTAATGGCTGCATTTGATGCTAGGGGTACACTTTTCTTCATAAGTTAGAGAAATTGTTCGATGAATTTTGCACAGCATACACACCATACTTACAGGTGTATGAAACGCATTAATTTTTTTATTTTAGAAAAAACGAATGAGCTGTTCTATTTTAAACTTCATGATTAGAAAAACCACAAATTTTGTAGTTGTTTACCTCAATTTTTACCGCAGTTTTTAATAGATTTGGAAAAGTCTAGAGTTTAATACACCTCTAGATATGGTTTATATGCTGTACAAAATTCATCGAAGGATCTCGCTTACTTATGAAGAAAAGTGTACCTATAGCAACAAATGCTGCCATTAATAAGTGAAAAAAATGATGAAATTTGACATGTAAAAAAAATTATTTCTTTATCATTTTTGAAGTTCCACTCCTAAGAGTGTGAATTCTGAATCCTTCCTGGTCATGCTGACAAAGTTTTAAGAATTTATTTGTAAAATTATAGACAGTGCAAATTAAAATGTCCTGTGCTGCCCCTCCTGTTCCAAGTCGGCCCGTTTGACATCCTACCCTCCTTAATATGTTTCCGGATCAGGGCACTATTGGAGTGACGACGGCCGTTATGATCAGTTTTCTCTTCATTGTTTAACATTTATATCAGTGATCTTCGATGTATCCTGTCAGGCAGAATTAGCATACTTCCGTGTACAGACTTCTGTGTATTTATGCTACTGATGATTTCTTGTGGGCCACTGAAAATAATTTGAGTGAAACAATACACAATGGCTGCAGGTAACTGAATTTACCATTACAGCAAGTAAGATAACAGCCAGCATATACTCCCGACACAGATTCGTAACTATTGAATCCGAAACACTAGTTTCTTGCCAGATTACCTTTAAAGAGTGTGCTAAATATGTGCGCTTTATATAGATAATGAGCTTCAGTGGTTCAGCCACACTGCCCATGTCAAAACTAAGGATGAAAGTGCTTTGAATATACTTCGAGATAAGACGGGAAACTCATGGAGCATATATACCGGTACTCGTAGTAGCTTTACATATGCATCGTGCGCTGCTGTGGCCTCACACAAATTACACCTGCATTTTGTATGGCATAGCCTCCACGCGGCTGCTGCAGACACACGACTTACATCAGTACAAGCACTGTCGCTATGCATACTAGAGACGAACGCACTCCAATAGAAAAAAAATGGAGGCACTTTTAGCATCGTATAGAACATATATCAGCAGAAAAATTATTCTGGAACACCAGGAACGCTCTGGGGATGAGATGACAAAATATGTGACCCTACATTGAGATGCTGCACCGATCGTAACCGGGCCCATAAATCAGGCCCACCCCCTGTACAGGTATTTTGAACTCTAAGCAAGTACTAGAACTTCATTCGAAGAACACAACTGTCACCCTACTGTGAGCAAGAGTACCAAATTCTAAACCGGGTACGAGATCTACGGATTAATCTGCTCTACTCTGAGAACCCAGTAATCAATAACAGCAATTCAGAAAGTCTTCTCGGATCGTGGTCAGGTTCTGTGTGTGTGTGTACCGGCAAAGGCGCCGTCGGTTGTGTTTACATGTATATTAAGAATAAAAAAAGTGAAATATTTCTCCTAGAGAAGGGCACCATTTAACCCGACTAAACTCCCGGTCATTAACAGGCCTCTAAAATGCGATACGACTGTAACAGCTAAACATATACTACTACTCATGTATTCGCTCTCAGCAGGGCAAACAATGGTACCAGTTGGTACAGGGAGTTGTTATCTATCACACTAAACAGCTGCTGAAGTAGGACAGCCTCATAGAACCGGTACTGCTGCACCATTTATGTGGATCAAGGGCTTTGCTTGAATTCTATAGTGTGAGAAATCTAGTAACTGGCTAATGACGCAATGAAGGAGGAGTGCCCGGGAAAAGACATATGGGTACCTGGTATAAACAAATGCACCCACATTTTCCAAATGCGTAATTATATGCTGAAAAGTGAACTCTGAAATGAAGCTCGGCTCGCACAAGGAATAAAAGACAAATCGTAAGAATGGTTGTCGGGTTGAAACTCAACTATAGCTTTTCCACGTCATACCACCGGCATACTGCGACTATGGGGATACGCAAGCCGTTAAACATATGCTATGACTGTCTTGCACACAGAACATAATTATGTTGCCCACTTGGGGAGCTGGTCTACATGCATCAAGAGTTTCTTTATTTCACTCCTGACTAAGATGAATATGGACACTTATAAACCGCTTGTAAAATACAAATGTGTGTGTGTGTGTGTGTGTGTGTGTGTGGATGGGAGGATGTGTTTGTTTATGTCTATTTATTAGAATGTTAATCCAGCAGGTTAACATATTTATTTAGTATCCATCATCTCCATGTAGTTTGCCTTAAACATCTCAGAAACTGTTACAACGATAGACTGATGCCTGTACTTGGGACTGTCTATATTGATATACAAAAAAAAAAAAAGTTTTATGGGAGATTGTAGCCATGATCAGGCTCTTTAAATCAATATTATTGTTTACTTGTAGAATCCTTTGAAGTGTTATGAGGTATGTTTCGTTATCCTGGCTGTAAGGCTTTGTACTGAAATTTATCCCTCTGAAATTAGGTTTATTTATTGTAATAAAATTATGCAATCCACTTAATGGTGGACGTTAAAAGAAATAAGTCCTTCTTGGGAGGGACACTGACGCATGAAGCAAGTAGTCCTCATCGCGCTTCAGAGAAATCGATTTTAAAAATTGATGTACAGTCGAACTTAAAGCACCTGATGATGTTAGCGTAGTGTTGGAACGCGTGGCGCGAATAAGCTATGCCAAATAAAAGTGACTGAAGCTGGAAAATAATCTCAAAAAATTTATGGTACTTTCCCAGACGCCAATAACTTCCATACCCTATCCATAAACTTACGTTTAAGTTCAATAATAACTGTAGTAAGGCTGAACAACAATACCGGTTGTTGGCAAAGGTTAGCAAACCTGAAAGTCCGTTTGCTGAACCATTACCGAATCCTGCCGACTCAGACCTAGCAATCTAGAGTTGAGAAAAAGCGAGTAGTACCAATACCTCTCTCCAACAACTCTCAGATCGACCGCAGTGTACTGTCTCATTTTTAATCTTTATGCCACGTAGACGTAATAGATGTTTAAAGAGGAGACTTACAGTTCAGACGCGCCGGCACTGTCATTACGGGTGCAGGCAGTCACTACATTATTGCATGAGTCGCCAAATATGACATGTGCATGAGGACGTAATGTCATATGGCAATGCTTAAAGACAATTTGTAGTACTAACGCAAAATATTTCTGGTCAGTTTGACATCAGACACAGGTCATCGCGTTGCTTCTTTACGACTCTCACGAGGAAGGTACATCCGTGGAAGCTCCCTTTTCAGTTTCTTCCTGAACCCTCGTTAAGAGCAGTCTCATAAAGAAACCGGACACATGTTCTACCCTTTCTTCTTTTTTGTCATTCTGTCATCAACGTTACTTAGCGCCTAACTTATAAACGATGCATTTCTGAGGAATCAGAAAATTTGGAGTAAAGCATTTAGCGAAATTTTCCTTCTCATACGTTTGTAAATACAAAGTGTATTATTACCAACAGCAAGAACAGATACGGGAGCTAGTATTAGACAGTGGAATCGAAAGCGTTTCAGTAGACATGGGTCTGCAAATGAGCCGTTTGCGTGATGATTGCGAATTTGGGATTACGATCCATCTCTGATATCAATACAATATATAGTCCTGGAAAATTTTCCATTAAGGAAATGTAGAGTCAAATGTTACCCATTATAATTGCATTACAGCACTTATCGCTGCTGGAGAATGTTTTCCACTTATTCAGATGCAATACCGCAATGTTCTCTGCATTGAGATATGAATTCTTTGGAACACGTCCGGGTAAACTCGTAAGGCTTCAAAAGACTGCTACATTTTTTCAACGGTGTTATTGAGAGTGCTGTGCACTTCGCTTTTGACATGTCCCAGATAAAAGACTGTAGAGGACCGAGGTCAGGTGACGTAGAAGGTCAAGGTACAGAGCTTACTCAGACTACTCGTCTTTCACGATATTGTCTCGTTAAATGTCGTCTTACGTCGGCAGCGATGAGTGCCGATTCCCGTAACACGCATGTACCACACTCCCCAACCATAGGTCTGTGATGTCACACCTGAACTTAAAAGAGAATTGTCCTCTCGTTTCCTGAACAATATAGATTATGTGACCTCGTATAATACGGACAAATGAAATAATATTTAACTTCTCTTGGTATTAGTAGTCGTGAAATGCTTGAATTTGTGTTATTTATAGTGAATAGCAAGACAAAATCTCTATACAACCTATTATCAGTAGATTACATATACGTGTACCGAGACGAAAGCAAAGGACATTCCATGTCTCTACTGTTGCGACTTTCTGCTATTACTGTCGCTGTAATGATAATGTGAGGTAGGTGTTAACTGTTCTACATTAAAGAATCTCAAAATTTTCTTGGTTATTGACTACATTTTATTACGATTCCAATCACTAGAAGTCATAAAAGTGTTTATTTTTGGTCAAAGCAAATTATTTAAATATGGAGGCTTTTTCGGACGGAAGACACTATTTCTTTTCGATGTCTATTAAGAATTACCAAATTAATCGTCTTCCAAGCTAACTGAGAGCCGTAGGTAGCTTAATAAGTGCAGTAAACGTAAAATATGCCATCATGAAGCATTATTGAATTTTTCATGTAGTAATTTCAAAAATATAAGAGAAATATTTTGAATTTTGGCCTCAGGTTTTCTTATATCGTAGAAGCCAAAGATAGAAATTTTAGTGGTTGAGTTACATAACTTGCAGTAGTTACAGATTAATTATACAAGATCGTTAATGTTACGTATCATGACTGAAATTAGAGGCTAATCAGATTGGGTCTTGGACTTAATTTTCTTATCCTTCTGACTTTTTTTTAGATTAGGCTTCTCCATATATAGTGGCCTCAGTTTCATCTTTAACTGGATATTTTTCTCCGTATATTGTGGCCTGAGTTTCATCTTTAACTGGATATCTCATGCCCGTCTTTCCTTTGGGTTGTGATGTCATTTTGGCTCCCTTGTTTGCTCTATTCGTTGCAGATATTCCAGTTCGATGTTTTTCTATTTATTTATGTACTGAAACAATATTGTACTGTCTACTATTTTCATTAGGAATCCTGTCCAACATAGTGCAACTTTTGGCTGCTCGCTATAATTTCATTTCGGCCTCCCCACCATGACTAGAATCTTTTCCCTTCGTGTCCCGGTTTCACTGCCACACGATGGGGTAGATACAATCATCATTTTTGTGTCTCTCTGGTATTTTTTAAAGATTTGGTTTTAGTGACATATACTTTGATATCTCTGCGCTCTGCTATCTGCATCCTTGTCCTCGTCAAAGGTTCAATCGCCCTGGTAACTGTACTGCTGAACTGGAGCTATAATTTTACTTCGTACTGAGAATTTCTCATGCAGTACCATTGTATTAATTTTATTTAGTGCCATCTTCTAAGTGTAACCATTTCCAGTGATGACGATGGATCGTCTTAAGAATTTTCCATGTTCAACAATATGCGATGAACGGTGTGCTCCGTAACCCCTTCGTGTGCACCAGAATTGTGCTGTTTTAGCAGATACGCCACAGATCAACATCAATCATACTTCGTCAGTGATGCACATACACGTCTACTTGGTGGTACAGAGGTAAGGCCTGTAAAGCGTGTATGTGGAAATCGAGAGGTCGCGATATCGAATATCGGTCCTACTATGGATTTGTCTGTCTTTGTTTTAACCTTGCCTTCACGTTTCCACGATGTGAAGATTCGCAGAAACAACGTTTCGAGTACCACTTTAAACTGTAGGACCCCAATCGGTGGTTCGGTACCTGGCGTAGGTTAGAAACATATAAGTCGCAGAAGTGTCATGCAATTGAAATATCTGCAACAGTACATTGAGCAACAAGAAACTATTATTATTATCATCTAGATCCATAATTAAGTTCGTGCTGACGCTCAAAGCGCGAGTGTTACTAGCACATGTACGCTTTTTCTTTAGTTTAGAAAAACGTTCAAATGCGTGTGAAATCTTATGGAACTTGACTGCTAAGGTTATCAGTCCCTAAGCTTACACACTACTTAACCTAAATTATCCTAAGGACAAACACACATACCCATGCCCGAGGGAGGACTCGAACCTCCGCCGGGACCAGCCGCACAGTCCATGACTGCAGCGCCTGAGACCGCTGGGCTAATCCCGCGCGGCTGAAAAAGGGGAAAGAACGAAGACCTATATCGCTCCAATGATTAAACTGCAAAGGAGAAATATGGTGATTATTATTGGAATGAATTTTAAATCCATGATGAAATGCTATAGAATTTTTACCTTACAATATTTGCTTTGCTGAACTTGTTTTTGAAATCAGTCTGAACTGCAGTGTAGCACACGAGATTTGAATAGCCATGTAATGCAGTATTTGAGAATGGGAGCACTTAGTGACTTGGTCCTAGGTTTACACAAAATTTCAAATCGTTAAGAAACTTTTTTTCGCTGACATCCCCCAACAAAATGATGAAAGGAAAAACTAAATATATGGCTTACCATATTTTCGCTGTTGATGCAGTAAATCTACTGAAGGAAGCATGACTTTTTAATATTGCTTTTTTAATGCTAACTGTCGCAACACCTTTTTCAGACAGTACTCCCATATACTACTGAATGTACCAGCGAAATAACGTAATTGTACGATACGTAGCTCAGGAAACGTGACGTAATACGAACTTAGATGTGTGAAAAAATCCCCATCGTTCATGAGCTTTTAATCTACTACTTCTTTACTAGCAATTCTATTCTCAAAACATTTCTCAGAGAGTATTCACATACACAAGTAAATATACCTACAAAAGCTTATCGCTGAACGGCTGAACGGCACATAGCTCAGAGCTATCAAGTCATGAGTACTGAGATGCGTGTAAAACAGCCACACCATGCATGAGGTATGAAATTGTTTCTTCGTTACTACAATACTAGCCATTAAAATTGTTACATCAAGAAGAAATGCAGATGATAAACGAGTATTCATTGGACAAATATGTTATACTAGAACTGACACGTGATTATTTTTTCACCCAATTTGGGTGCACAGATCCTGAGAAATCAATACCCAGAACAACCACCTCTGGCCGTAATAACGGCCTTGAAACGCCCGAGCATTGAGTCAAACAGAGCTTGGATGACGTGTACAGGTACAGCGGCCCATGCAGCTTCAACACGATATCACAGATCATCAAGAGTAGTGACTGGCGTATTGTGACGAGCCAGTTGCTCGGCCACCATTGACCGGATGTTTTCAATTGGTGAGAGATCTGGAGAATGTGCTGGCCAAGGCAGCAGCCGAACATTTTCTGTGTCCAGAAATGCCCGTAAAAGACCTGCAAAATGCGGTCGTGCATCATACTGCTGAAATGTAGGATTTCGCAGGGATCGAATGAAGGGTAGAGCCAGGGGTCGTAACACATCTTAAATGTAACGTCCCCTGTTCAAAGTGCCGTCAATGCGAACAAGAGGTGACCGAGAAGTGTAACCAATGGCACCCCATACCATCACGCAGGGTGATACGCCAGTATGGCGATGACGAATACACGCTTCCAATGTCCGTTCACTACGATGTCACCAAACACGGATCCGACCATCACGATGCTGTAAACAGAAGCTGGATTCATCCGAAAAAATGACGTTTTACCATTCGTGCACCCAGGTTCGTCGCTGAGTACACCATCACAGGCAATCTTGTCTGTGATGCACCGTCAAGGGTAACCGCAGCCATGGTCTCCGAGCTGATAGTCCATGCTACTGCAAACGTCGAATTGATCGTGCAGATGGCTGTTGTCTTGCATACGTCCCCATCTATCGACTCAGGGATCGAGAAGTGTCTGCACGATCCATTACAGCCATGCAGATAAGATGCCTGTCATCTCGACTGCTAGTGATACGAGGCCGTTGGGATCCAGCACGGCGTCCCGTATTGCCCTCCTGAACCCACCGATTCCATATTGTGCTAACAGTCATTGGATCTCGACCAACGCGAGCAGCAATGTCGCGATACGATAAATCGCAATCGCGATAGGCAACAATCCGACCTTTATCAAAGTCGGAAACGCGGTGGTACGCATTTCTCGTCTTTACAGGAGGCATCACAACAACGTTTCACCAGGCAACGCCGGTCAACTGCTGTTTGTGTATGAGAAATCGGTTGGAAACTTTCCTGGTATCAACACGGGGTAGGTGTCACCACCGGCGCCAGCCTTGTGTGAATGCTCTGAAAAGCTGATAATTTGCATATCACGGCATCTTCTTCCTGGTGGTTAAATTTTGCGTCTGTAGCATGTCATCTTCGTGGTGTAGCAACTTTAATGACCAGTAGTGTACTAAGCGTACTCACATTTCTCAAAAAAATGGTTCAAATGGCTCTGAGCACTATGCGACTTAACTTTTGAGGTTATCAGTCGCCTAGAACGTAGAACTAATTAAACGTAACTAACCTAAGGACATCACACACATCCATGCCCGAGGCAGGACTCGAACCTGCGACCGTAGCGGTCGCTCGGTTCCAGACTGTAGCGCCTAGAACCGCACCCCCACTCCGGCTGGCTCACATTTCTCACGTAGCAGCCAGACTCTATGTACTTGTAAATTTATATAATCGTACGATTCATAGCTCAGGAAATAAGACATCAAAAACATCAAGCTGCGTGTGAATGAAACAGAAAGACGAAATTTGCTAGATGTTTGGGCGAATTACGTGTACAGTGACTTTGAAGCATGCTAAAAATGTGTGAAATATATTCAACAGTTGTGTACATGGACAAATCCACGAGTAAAAGGGACTCGTGCTAAGTCCCTGGAACTATTTCGGTCAAATTTGTACCAATATTAGTTACGATCTGGAAAGAGATACTGTGGGTGTAACAACCACCATTTTCGTATTGGGGTGAGCGGGATAATACGAATTGGGAAGGGGGTAGGAGGAGGAGGAGGAGGAGAGGGACTAAGAAAATATTTTAATAAATGCATACCCGGACAACTTCTAGCACTCAGGTAGTATGTAAATTTAAAGGTAGTAAGCTCATGTAGCAGCCGGCTACGTCAGGGTGTTGGCTTGGCACGTGTAAGGCTGCCAGGGGGCATTTCGTATGCGCGGCGGCGAACAGAGCACAAAGAAGGCGCGGAGCGGCCGGCCAGCTGTGTCCCGCACACTGGATCACCGAGTTATGCAGATTGTGGCGCGGGCTGCGCGGTCGAGCGGGAAGCAGGCGGCGCGGTGTGCGGAAGAGGGTCCAGCGTCGGCAACCGTCGTCGAAACGTGTTCGCTGAATCTTGCAATCTGTACGAGAGGCAGAAGTTCGCCACTCGTTTGCTGCTGATCAACTGGTGCTAAATTTTTTGTGCTTCACCATCGTGGTCACATGCACGGATCGAAGCTGGGACGGAAGGGGGGACGTGCAACACGAGCCCCGCAAAAAAAAAAAAAAAAAAAAAAAAAAAAAAAAAAAAAAAAAAAAAAAAAAAAAAAAGGTTAAAATCTTTTTCTTTCTTACGCTCAAGTAAAAAGCGGAATTTAGAGCCACTTTGAAAAATTCTTTTTCTCCTTCTCTTTCAAGTATCGCTTCTTGAATTCTCTGTTTTCTTTCTTGCGTTCGTTTGTTCACATTTTCCATTGCTCTTTTAGCTTTCGCTGTGAGTACATGATCTGCAATTGCGATTCTTAAGACCTTGCGTTCTATGATGGCATCTTCCGTGGCAATCATTTCTCGCTAAATCGTTCATATCTTTAAACTTATTTTGTGTCCTCAGTCTTCTGCTACCCATCATGAATTTCTCTCTTGTGCCAACCTCACCATTTCAGAACAGGATTTGCATACGTCGACCTCCATTATTTGTGGCCTGCATTATTTCCGTCTTAGCCTAGGCTTTTTACCCTCTTCGGTTTTGTCAATTACCTCAGATGTTACTCTTCGGGGTCTTAATGCATGTCCCATCATCCAGCTCCTTCCTCTCGCCAAAGTTTTTGGCACGTGCGCCCGTTTACTAATGCTGTGGAGAGTTCCCTTATTTCCTTCTTACTGATCCACCTAATTTTCCAACATTTTTATAGCACCATAACTCGAGCCCATCGAGTCTCTTCTTTTCCCGATTTTCCTCAAACCAGTGATTCGCTTCCATTCATTGTTGTACTCCGAACATACGTTCTCGCAAATTTCTCTGTGAAGGTTTACCTAGTATGTAATACTCAAAAACAACATTGCTCGGTTGCCACGTGGTCGGCCTAGGTTCGAGTCCCAGCAGTGACAAATGTTTAAAAATAGTGTATATTGTATCAGCGTTATAATGATGAAAAAATTTGATTTGTAATGTTTTTGTTTCTAATTTTAAAGATCATTATAGACTATTTTTTCTAGTAGGTCTGTAATTAAGAAATCATATTTGATATGAACACTGGGCTTTTGTGTGCAGAATGTAATTAAACATAAGGAGCATATTTTTTTTTATGAAAATGAGCATCAGATACGTGTTAATTAGCATTTATTTGGTGAACTTTATATTTAAATGGCGTAGGGTAACAGCTCAACAGGAATAAGGGGATGGTCAGATGTGTGTGAAATCTCATGGGACTAAACTGCTCAGGTGATCAGTCCCTAAGATTACACACTACTTAACCTAAATTATACTAAGGACAAATGCCCGAGGGAGGACTCGAATCTCCGCCGGGACCAGCCGCACAGTCCATGACTGCAGCGCCTAAGACCGCAGGGCTAATCCCGCGCGGCTGAAAAAGGGGAAAAATAATAAATGAAGCCACTCTCGAACCAGTGGTCTAGCGATTAAAATTCTCGAGCGCTACTGATACTTTCTAATCTTATCGTATTTTATGCTTCACAGAAATGTAGGTAGAGCGTGGACCTGTCTTTAAAAATTTCCAGTGGGTAGGAATGGAACTCAGGAAGCGTACGTGACAACTAGCAGTCTACCACAGAGCCATGCTTCTTGTAAAAGAAAAGTTACCTTGCTTTAAGATATCAAAGACAGTCCGAGAACTTAAAAGTCGATTTTACCGAGAAATTTTGAGAGTTACATCGAATTGATTACGTACTGAAAACAAAAAATTTACAGAAATCCGATTTCAGTGTCGCCTCTCTGCCAGTGCCAGCCGTTTGCCTCCTGAGCGCACACTGGCTACTGGACACAGCCGCCGACCTACTACTGCCAGATAGCCTGGTGCCCTCTGGTGTTAAATTCGGACCGCTCCGTCCTCTGAACATCTGGCTTCAGAAGGTGATATTCCAGAGTCAGACGTTTTCCTAAACTTTCAACACTATCTGCACAGATGAACATGGATGATCCTCTATAAACACGCTCATAAAATTGTAGATACATTTTCTAGCTCATGAATGAAACAAAATGCATGTCTTGACTGCCTACATTTGGCAGCATTGCCTACAGTAGGCTTAGGAGTGTTCTGTTACGGCAGAGATACTTAACCAACACTGTGTTCCAAATTCCTTGAAATGTTTTCCCCATTACACTACTCTCCAAAACACAGCAGAACCAAGGTGCGAGAGTAATTTACTGTAGAGATCATCGGAAAAGGAAAAGATCAACGTAAAGTGTAACAACAAAGCATTACGAATTGAACAATATTCACAGTTGTGGTATCCGTAAGGCCAGCAACGCACATTGATATGTTAGTGAGGTTTCGATACAATTCGTATCGAGGGATGGGATGCACTCCTGATGACGACACCACTCTGTCTCTCAGCACTGCAACGCCCTCACAGTGAGGTCAATGTAGAGCCGAGCATGGAAGCGCTCTCCCCAGTTCGTGACCTCAACTGAAGCAGTCAGCATCATCAAGTAGGACTAAAGAGTTATTCAAGTCTCAGGTGGAAATGTATTTTCATAAATGTGGAAAACTGCACTTCAAAAGGACATTTTTTAATATTAGAGCAGCAACCAGTGCTTAAATTGTCAATGACAGTTGTAAATTATCGAATACTTCTGTGACAAAGGATTGTATCGAGTTAAGTAAATCTTTTTATCATTCAAGTAATACAGTGAACCAATATTTCATATATTGTAATTTCAGTGAGCCATATCCTACAGCAATTAAAGAACCCACAGCTATGGCCGTCGATTGCAGTTATAGCATTAATGGTTAGAAAATTTCTGAAACGAAATACGTGCATATAAAGAAAGAGTAACAAGTTCCGAAACTCTGATGGCTCTGAGCACTATGGGACTCAACTGCTGAGGTTATTAGTCCCCTAGAACTTAGAACTAGTTAACCTAACTAACCTAAGGACATCACAAACATCCATGCCCGAGGCAGGATTCGAACCTGCGACCGTAGCGCCGAAACTCTGATATGCCATGGGATACTTCACTACTGAGTTCGATATGTGAGAGTAACTGAGCTCTGAACAATCACAGGAGCAGTTCGAGGAACGTTATCAAGAGTGAGCAGATGTTCCGAACGCTTGTAATATCCAAAGATTCTTCCGTGTTGCAGCAAGCAGGTGACATTACAAGAAATTTTGATCGGTGTTCTACAACCAACGGAAGCTACTATCATTCTGTTTAGCTGATGTGGAAACAAATAAACACACCTCTCCATGTTTAGCTACTGGCGCACAACATATGCAAAAAGATCCGTAAAGTCAATACCAGCAGCTAAGTAAACGAGAGACCGAAGAGGAATCTGTAAAAGGGTTAAAACCTTTAACTAAGTTTCGCTGGCCGCCCTCGGCTTTCCACCATCTGGCAGCCACCTTAAGGCGGCGGTCCTAGACAACACAAAAGGGAAATTTAGTAGCATAACCCAGACCACCCGGAGGACGCTCCAGATGGCTATTTCAAAAGTCGTGCTCTTTGCTGTTTTTCTGCCGACCGGCGTATTGCTGCAGGCCCCAGCAGACCCTCGCGGTATGCGGCAAGCCTTTGATGTGGCCCCCCTTAGCACAAAATGGAAATTTACAGGCATAATCCTGCCCATCCGGAGAATGGTCCAGATCAGCACTCAGCTATCTACCACCTGACCGCCTTAAAGTTACGCTACCATGCCAACACAGTTGCGTGTATAGTCAACTAAACAGTAGGTGGTAAAAGGCTCGCCGCCTCAAGTGCGACTTGTTCGTCTAGAATACAGTGACAGAGCCCCGCCACGCCGCCCCCCTTAACAGAGAGCGGCAGTGTCCGGTACCCACCACAGCGGACACAACCTCCTCCTCCCCCACCCAACCCCCCTCCCGCCCCACGACCACTGCAGCCCGTCGTTCGGTGATGGATGGAGAACAATTGCAATTGACATCAACGCATCTATAATCAAGCATTTATTTAAAAAAAGCAAAACACATGTGTGACAATAAAAATTGTCCTCTTTGCACAAAAATAGGTGTAGTCCATTTTCTTTTAGTTTTATGCCAAAATCGGTATAGTTTTTACATTCGACTGTAGTCGCATCTCATTATTTTGTGACGTCCAGCGAAGTATACCGCCACCGAACACAAATGATCAACAGATATTCCCAGCTTGGATGAATTCATGAAAAAAAAACTTCAACTATTTTGAAGCGAGAACTACCGATCACCGCAGAATGTCCTCGTTATATCGAAACCGTCATCGAAGTAAAGAAAAAACGACAATTTAAACTCAAAAGAAAAAATCTCTATGAAGCAAATTCTTCCCGCTTACTGAAGACATTACACGACCGTCGAGCTTCCTTCGCGTTCAGTGTCTGTAAATAAACTGTCATGCATGTGCGTGTTACAAACATTTCACACAATCTTTCACGCCATTGGCACACATGTCGGAAAAAAACACATTCATTTTACGTTTGACAACCAGAAGCTATAACTCAAGAGAAAGTACCTATTTTGTAAATTATGACAGGGCCACTTTTACCATTCCGATGCTCCGGATTATAATTTTTCAATCAGTTTGAAACATTTCAATGTCCCCAAGTCTCTTTCACTTATACACTACTGGCCATTAAAATTGCTACACCACGAAGATGACATGCTACAGACGCGAAATTTAAGCGACAAAGATGCTGTGATATACAAATGATTAGCTTTCCAGGGCATTCACACAAGGTTGGCGCCGGTGGCGACACCTACAACGTGCTGACATGAGGAAAGTTTCCAACCAATTTCTCATACACAAGCAGCAGTTGAGCGGCGTTGCCTGGTGAAACGTTGTTGTGGTGACTCGTGTAAGGAGGAGAATTGCGTACCACCACGTTTCCGACTTTGATAAAGGTCGGATTGTAGCCTATCGCGATTGCGGTTTATCGTATCGAGACATTGCTGCTCGCGTTGGTCGAGATCCAATGACTGTTAGCAGAATATGGAATCGGTGGGTTCAGGATGGTAATACGGAACCCCGTGCTGGATCCCAACGGCCTAGTACCACTAGCAGTCGAGATGACAGGCATCTTATCCGCATGGCTGTAACGGATTGTGCAGCCACGTCTCGATCCCTCAGTCGACAGATGGGGAAGTTTGCAGGACAACAACTATCTGCACGAATACTTCGACGACGTTTGCACCAGCATCCAGCATGGACTATCAGCTCGGAGACCATGGCTGCCGTTACTCTTGACGCTGCATCTCAGACAGGATCGCCTGCGACGGTGTATTCAACGACGAACTGGGTGCACGAATGGCAAAACGTCATTTTTTCGGATGAATCCAGGTTGTGTTTACAGCATCATGATGGTCGCATCCGTGTTTGGCGACATCGCGGTGAACGTACATTCGAAGCGTGTATTCGTCATCGCCATACTGGCGTATCACCCGGCGTGATGGTATGGGGTGCCATTGGTTACACGTCTCGGTCACCTCTTGCTCCCATTGACGGCACTTTGAAGAGTGGACGTTACATTTCAGATATGGTACGACCCGTGGCTCTACCCTTCATTCGATCCCTGCGAAACCCTACATTTCATCAGGATGATGCACGACCACATGCTGCAGGTCCTGTACAGGACTTTGTGGATACTGAAAATGTTCGACTCCTGCCCTGACCAGCACATTCTCCAGATCTCTAACAAATTGAAAATGCCAGGTCAATGGTGGCCGAGCAACTGGTTCATCGCCATACGCCAATCACTACTCCAGATGAACTGTGGTAACGTGTTGATGCTGCATGGGTAGCAGTAGTCGAACACGCCATCCAAGCTCTGTTTGACTCAATGCCCAGGCATATCAAGGCCATTATTATGGCCAGAGGTGATTGTTCTGGGTACTGATTTCTCAGGATGCATGCACCCAAATTGCGGGAAAATGGAATCACATATCAGTTCTAGTATAATATACACTCCTGGAAATGGAAAAAAGAACACATTGACACCGGTGTGTCAGACTCACCATACTTGCTCCGGACACTGCGAGAGGGCTGTACAAGCAATGATCACACGCACGGCACAGCGGACACACCAGGAACCGCGGTGTTGGCCGTCGAGTGGCGCTAGCTGCGCAGCATTTGTGCACCGCCGCTGTCAGTGTCAGCCAGTTTGCCGCGGCATACGGAGCTCCATCGCAGTCTTTAACACTGGTAGCATGCCGCGACAGCGTGGACGTGAACCGTATGTGCAGTTGACGGACTTTGAGCGAGGGCATATAGTGGGCATGTGGGAGGCCGGGTGGACGTAGCGCCGAAGTGCTCAACACGTGGGGCGTGAGGTCTCCACAGTACATCGATGTTGTCGCCAGTGGTCGGCGGAAGGTGCACGTGCCCGTCGACCTGGGACCGGACCGCAGCGACGCACGGATGCACGCCAAGACCGTAGGATCCTACGCAGTGCAGTAGGGGACCGCACCGCCACTTCCCAGCAAATTAGGGACACTGTTGCTCCTGGGGTATCGGCGAGGACCATTCGCAACCGTCTCCATGAAGCTGGGCTACGGTCCCGCACACCGTTAGGCCGTCTTCCGCTCACGCCCCAACATCGTGCAGCCCGCCTCCAGTGGTGTCGCGACAGGCGTGAATGGAGGGACGAATGGAGACGTGTCGTCTTCAGCGATGAGAGTCGCTTCTGCCTTGGTGCCAATGATGGTCGTATGCGTGTTTGGCGCCATGCTGGTGAGCGCCACAATCAGGATTGCATACGACCGAGGCACACAGGGCCAACACCAGCCATCATGTGTGGGGAGCGATCTCCTACACTGGCCGTACACCACTGGTGATCGTCGAGGGGACACTGAATAGTGCACGGTACATCCAAACCGTCATCGAACCCATCGTTCTACCATTCCTAGACCGGCAAGGGAACTTGCTGTTCCAACAGGACAATGCACGTCCGCATGTATCCCGTGCCACCCAACGTGCTCTAGAAGGTGTAAGTCAACTACCCTGGCCAGCAAGATCTCCGGATCTGTTCTCCATTGAGCATGTTTGGGACTGGATGAAGCGTCGTCTCACGCGGTCTGCACGTCCAGCACGAACGCTGGTCCAACTGAGGCGCCAGGTGGAAATGGCATGGCAAGCCGTTCCACAGGACTACATCCAGCATCTCTACGATCGTCTCCATGGGAGAATAGCAGCCTGCATTGCTGCAATAGGTGGATATACACTGTACTAGTGCCGACATTGTGCATGCTCTGTTGCCTGTGTCTATGTGCCTGTGGTTCTGTCAGTGTGATCATGTGATGTAACTGACCCCAGGAATGTGTCAATAAAGTTTCTTCTTCCTGGGACAATGAATTCACGGTGTTCTTATTTCAATTTCCAGGAGTGTATTTGTGCAATGAATATCCGTTTATCATCTGCATTTCTTGTTGGTGTAGCAATTTTAATGGCCAGTAGTGTATATCATACTAGCGTTTACGAAACAAATCGTTGGAGCCTGTCTCGCCCTGAGTAGGTGGGAGGTTAAAATTTCGTTAAAAGATATCGCCAAAACGGAGAAAAAAGAAACACCACATGGCAAGAATCATTCGGTGGTGCCCTAGCCCTTTCCCTCACTCGCCAGGCGGCATGTCATTGATACCAGTTTGATAGGCTAATTAATTAAATTGATCATGTTTTTCTTCAGCACTCGGATTACCCTCACCAGCTAGGACAACTGAGAATCCATGGAGGAAACACTATTTTCCTTTTCAGGAATACTACTGAGAAATGACATTGCACATACGAGTCGCTGATAGTGTTACACTTTCAGGCAGAAACGCTGTCTGCGATTTGGAATCAGTTCAATCCATTCTACCACGTATACAATTTGAAGATTGCAGAGACGTCTTTTTAAGCCCACAGCCAATAGTGAATCATATTCGTACCACTCTCGTATCTCAAAACGTGTCACCCTTTTCTTTCTTTCGTACCTATCTGCTAAGGATCCCACCACCACTGTTTATAGACAGTCCCTCTGCATCTTGTAACTGATACTAAGTGTTTTCCCCACCCTCCCTGCAACTTAGTCTATGTGATCGTCCCAATTTAAGGCTGACCTGTACGGAAGTCGGACAGTGCTATACGTACGGTCCTAGGTTGTGTTCTAAAAATGAACAGCATGGAGACAGAAGTGATGACGCTTGGGGACCTGACCATCATTTTGCAGGACAATGCTCAAGCACGTACAGTGCAAGCTGTTACTGATTTGTTTGACTGATGGGACTGCTAAGTGCTACACCACCTACTGCAATGCCTGACTTAAGCCCTCATAAGTTCAACTCGATTTCTAAACTGAAGGAAACAGGTAGTCCGAAGGAGAGCTGTGTCTCTCAGGACGCATTCATGTAGGTCACCCAAACATACCTGGCGATCCTATTAAATATACAGGTATTTATATTTATCGATTGGAGCAGGTGGTTCGTGATTAAAGTCGCTTCGACAGACTGGTGTAAAGTTTCATCACCTGTACTGAAGGGCATTCTCTTCAGAACTGCTACAAATTCGTCGGGCAATAGACTGAGCCACTCGAACTTTCACCACAACTGGCACTGCTAAGAGTATCCTACGACTTCCACATGGCTGGCAACGGGTTATACACAATGCTGGTGACTACTCTTAAGGTCAGTAAAACTTTGAAACATGTATCTATTTTCTACGAGAACATTTTGACCACTCAGTGGAAATGGGAACATGTTGTCATAGCTAAGCCACCCGTGTACAGTGTGTAAGACCAGCACCAACCGAAGCCTTCCTCTCCAATACGAGGTGGTAGAAGAGATGGTACGAGCAGTTATAGTGGTGTTTCTTGTTGGGTGAATTAGGAAGACTACGGGTCATACATGGCACGCAGGAAGGACGAAGGTTTTGAGACACGTCTCCAAACTACATACAGGTAGTCCGAAGGAGAGCTGTGTCTCTCAGGAAGCATTCATGTTGGTCACCCAAACATATGTGGCGATCCTATTAAATATACAGGTATTTATCGATTGGAGCAGGTGGTTCGTGATTAAAGTCGCTTCGACAGACTGGTGTAAAGTTTCATCACCTGTACTGTAGGAAGATCATATCCAATATCAGTCACACGAAAGGGTTCCTGTAATGCTCCTTCATAAGCAGTTTAATACATTCAGCCTACACGCTATGATTAGTTTAATACATTGTTTCTTTGATTGCAACATACCCAATCAGGTGTACACCGCCATATACTTTGTTTCTTCTACCATGACTTAGAGACCTGTGCTAGCTGCTGTTAAACTGATATTAACACGTTTCGATCTTCTGGCTCTCACAGAAAACTGCATGACATAAACGATACAGATACCACACCATAGGCTGATATAAATAAAACACAGATGCGATCTTTCTCATTGACAAAAATGTGGAAGGCGTCGCAACATATGGAAACTGCAAGAGTTTGTAGTATTTTACAGCGCTTCCAAAAACTATTCGAGGGTGATTACTTGTGCAGCTAATCTCATCTTCGTTTGGAAAGGGTAGCGGATGTCTCGGTGCTCCATTTCAAAAAGCATTGATCCTTCATTTTTCAGTCATGGACATTATTACTGTTCCAGTGCTCACCATTGCTGGAAGGTGCTGTTCACAACACCCATGAGACAGCACAAATAAAAAAGAGGTACTGTTGTGTTATTGGCGAAATACAATAAAAAATAAAAAGTGACACGTGTAGGGTATCACAGCATATGGAAATAGGACGAGCCGGTACCAATGAAGAACGCTTCTATACAACTGTATTTAGGTGATGACTTCTACACATAATCCCATGATTCACAGCGACAAGTAGCAGATATACAGTGTTCCGTCAAGGTTCCCTCCAACTCAGCCAACTGGTGCCAGTCAGTCACTATGCGGTAATCAACAGCATACCGAATGGACGGTCGGGATTGATAATACGCCATTGATATGCATCGATGTATTGTAATACACACCATAGTTGATAGCGAGATCAGTTTTAGCAAATTTACCTAGAAGTCGGAGAGAGCAATTTCCACCACATTCTGCAACCTGTGTGGAAACAGAGTGAGCCGAGTTAATGTAATAGGAGCGTGTTTTGACCACTCAGCGGAGGTGGAAACATGTTGTCGTAGCTCCGCCACCTGTGTACGATGTGTAAGGCCAGCATCAAATGAAGCCTGCCCCTGCAACACGACGACAGTACGAACCGTTACGGTGGTGTTTCTTGCTGGGAAAATTAGGAACACTGAACACTGAGGCAGACCTGCCTCCCTCAGAATCCATTGGCATCTACCACCCAAAAATTCTATCATCGTTATTCTGTACCAACCAACAAAGAAAAATTGTTGTTGTTGTGGTCTTGAGTCCTGAGACTGGTTTGATGCAGCTCTCCATGCTAATCTGTCCTGTGCAAGCTCCTTCATCTCCCAATACCTACTGCAACCTTCATCCTTCTGAATCTGTTTAGTGTATTCATCTCTTGGTCTCCCTCTACGATTTTTGCCTTCCACGCTGCCCTCCAATGCTAAATTTTTGATCCCTTGAAGCCTCAGTACATGTCCTACCAACCGATCCCTTCTTCTAGTCAAGTTGTGCCACAAGCTTCTCTTCTCCCCAATCCTATTCAATACCTCCTCATTAGTTACGTGATTTACCCACCTAATCTTCAACATTCTTCTGTAGCACCACATTTCGAAAGCTTCTATTCTCTTCTTGTCCAAACTATTTATTGTCCATGTTTCACTTCCATACATTGCTACACTCCATGCAAATAGTTTCAGGGACGACTTATTGACATTTAAATCGATATTCGATGTTAACAAATTTCTCTTCTTCAGAAACGCTTTCCTTGTCATTGCCAGTCTACATTTTATATCCTCTCTACTTCGACCATCATCAGTTATTTTGCTCCCCAAATAGCAAAACTCCTTTACTACTTTAAGTGTCTCATTTCCTAATCTAATTCCCTCAGCATCACCCGACTTAATTCGACTACATTCGATTATCCTCGTTTTGCTTTTGTTGATGTTAATCTTATACCCCCCTTTCAAGACACTGTCCATTCCATTCAACTGCTCTTCCAAGTCCTTTGCTGTCTCTGACAGAATTACAATGTCATCGGCGAACCTCACAGTTTTTATTTCTTCTCCCTGGCTTTTAATACCTACTCCAAATTTTTCTTTTGTTTCCTTTACTGCTTGCTCAATATACAGATTGAATAACATTGGGGAGAGGCTACAACCCTGTCTCACTCCATTCCCAACCACTGCTTCCCTTTCATGACCCTCGACTCTTATAACTGCCATCTGGTTTCTGTGCAAATTATAAATAGCCTTTCGCTCCCTGTATTTTACCCCTGCCACCTTTAGAATTTGAAAGAGAGTATTCCAGTCAACATTGTCGAAAGTATTCTCTAAGTCTATAATTGCTAGAAACGTAGGTTTGGCTTTCCTTAATCTTTCTTCTAAGATAAGTCGTAAGGTCAGTATTGCCTCACGTGTTCCAACATTTCTGCGGAATCCAGACTGATCTTCCCCGAGGTCGTCTGTAAAGAATTCGCGTTAGTATTATGCAGCTGTGACTTATTAAACTGATAGATCGGTAATTTTCACATATGTCAACAACTGCATTCTTTGGGATTGGAATTATTATATTCTTCTTGAAGTCTGAGGGTATTTCGCCAGTCTCGTACATCTTGCTCACCAGATGGTAGAGTTTTGTCAGGACTGGCTCTCCCAAGGCCATCAGTAGTTCTAATCGAATGTTGTCAACTCCCGGAGCCTTATTTCGACTCAGGTTTTTCAGTGCTCTATCAAACTCTTCACGCAGTATCGTATCTCCCATTTCATCTTCATCTACATCCTCTTCCATTTCCATAATATTGTCCTCTAGTACATCGCCCTTGTATAGACCCTCTATATACTCCTTTCACTATTCTGCTTTCCCCTATTTGCATAGAACTGCGTTTCCATCTGAGCTCTTGATGTTCATACAAGGGGCTCTCTATTCTCCAAAGGTCTCTTTAATTTTCCTGTAGGCAGTATCTATCTTACCCCGAGTGAGATAAGCCTCTACATCCTTACATTTGTCCTCCAGCCATGCCTGCTTAGCCATTTTGCACTTCCTGTCGATCTCATTTTTGAGACGTTTGTATTCCTTTTTGCCAGCATCATTTACTGCATTTTTATATTTTCTCCTTTTATCAATTAAATTCAATATTTCTTCTGTTACCCAAGGATTTCTACTAGCCCTCGTCTTTTTACCTACTTCATCCTCTGCTGCCTTCACTACTTCATCCCTCAGAGCTGCCCACTCTTCTTCTACTGTATTTCTTTCCCCCGTTCCTGTCAATTGTTCCCATATGCTGTCCCTGAAACTCTGTACAACCTCTGGTTTAGTCAGTTTATCCAGGTCCCACCTCCTTAAATCCCCACCTTTTTGCAATTTCTTCAGTTTTAATTTACAGTTCATAACCAATAGATTGTGGTCAGAGTCCACATCTGCCCCTGGAAATGTCCTACAATTTTAAACCTAGTTCCTAAATATCTGTCTTACCATGATGTAATCTATCTGAAACCTGTCAGTATCTCCAGGCTTCTTCCATGTATACACCCTTCTTATATGATTCTTGAACCAAGTGTTAGCTATGATAAAGTTGTGCTCTGTGCAAAATTCTATCAGGCGGCTTCCTCTTTCATTCCTTAGCCCCAATCCATATTCACCTACTATGTTTCTTTCTCTCCCTTTTCCTACTACCGAATTCCAGTCACCCATGACTATTTAATTTTCGTCTCCCATCACTATCTGAATAATTTCATTTATCTCATCATACATTTCTTCAATTTCTTCGTCATCTACAGAGCTAGTTGGCATATAAACTTTTACTACTGTAGTAGGCATGGGCTTCGTGTCGTTCACTATGCTGTTTGTAGTAGCTTACACGAACTCCTATTTTTTTAATCATTAATAAACCTACTCCTGCAGTACCCCTATTTGATTTTGTATTTATAACCCTGTATTCACCTGACCGGAAGTCTTATTCCTCCTGCCACCGAACTTCACTAATTCTCACTATATCTAACTTTAACCTATCCATTTCCCTATTTGAATTTTCTAACCTACCTGCCCGATTAAGGGATCTGACATTCCACGCTCCGATCCGGAGAATGCCAGTTTTCTTTCTCCTGATAACAACGTCCTCTTGAGTAGTCCCTGCCCGGAGATCCGAATGGGGGACTATTTTACCTCCGGAATATTTTACCCAAGAGGATGCCATCATCATTTAACCATACAGTAAAGCTGCAGGCCCTCGGGAAAAATTACGGCTGTAGTTTGCCCTTGCTTTCAGCCGTTCGCAGTACCAGCACAGCAAGACCGTTTTGGTTAGTGTTACAAGGTCATATCAGTCAATCATCCAGACTGTTGCCCCTGCCACTACTGAAAAGGCTGCTGCCCCTCTTCAGGAACCACACGTTTGTCTGGCCTCTCAACAGATACCCCTCCGTTGTGGTTGCACCTACGGTACGGCTATCTGTATCATTGAGGCACGATAGCCTCCCCACCAACGGCAAGGTCCATGGTTCATGGGGGCGGGGGGGGGGGGGGGGGAGGTAAAAATTACGAACTATAAAAGCTTCGTTAAATTCATCTGATAGATTTTTACCGCATCTCTCTCTTCCGATATATCGAAAACCAATAACGTCTATGTGCTGCAATCGAGCATATGCGGCGATCCAATTACTTATACAGGTATTTATCCATTGGAGCAGGTGGCCACTGATCGACGTCGCTTTATAAAGGCTCCTTTGAAAAAAAAAAATTGTTTACTACTACTACTAGGGTAATTACTGTTAGCTCTACAGAACCTTTGTACTGAAATGTTTCCCACATCGCCTTGTATTGTCTTTCTATGTGTGTGAGTAACTGCATGTTGACTGTAGGTATTTACATACAGAGTACACAGGTCGATGTGTGAAGCTGTTGTAGAAATCTGCTCCAGCTGCTGCTGCTGAAAGTGGTAACGAAAGTACGGAAAAATATTCTTCGGGGCTCTGTTGCATAGCAATCAGATTGCTTTCAGTGCTGAGAAATGTCCAGGTACAATTGTGGATTTGAATGATCCATGAAGTGACTTCTTTTCCCAAGAAAACATCGAACTATTTCACTAGAACTGAACGGTCCCGTCGGAACTGTCAAGCTGGTATGTATTATTAAATCTCAATAGAAGTATACACTGGTTGTAGAATAACACGTACCTCCTTGGAATGAACAATATTTTATTGTTCTATTAACTGATTTCCTTCCATATACACATATATTTTACAATGTGATGCAAAATCTCGCAATGTCGTCGATTTTTACATCACAAGAATGGCTCTCTTCTTGTAATATTACTCTTAACAAGAACAAAAGCTTTATATCCTAAGAATAATTATGTTAGCGCTGACCGCCACAGAGTAATAAACAATATCTTTGTCTCTCTCTCTCTCTCTCTCTCGCACTGTCACAGCAAGTTACGCAGCATGATACATCATAGCTTGGACAGACCTGTGTAACGTTTCATCGCCTACACTGTAAAAGAACATTTCCCCACATGTTATCGGTCGCAGGAGAGGGACCGTGTTTCGTTGTTTGATACACCGATTTTTCTTCTGTAACACGCTTTGTACACTGCCATACATTTTTTTTCCGCCACGACTTCGACGTCTGTGCCAGATTCTAAACTGACATTAACACGTTTGGTGCAATGACTCCCCCAGGAAACTAGATATCGCACAGTGTAAATCGCATTATGTGGTGATCAGCAGTGTACCTGGATTGTTGGGAAGAAAAAGACACTGCCGATGTACTGTAATAACAATCATCATAGTTGATAGTGCGATCAATTTTAGCAATTTTATCGTAATTTCAACACCGACCAATGATGCGGCAGCATGTATCATCGCTAAACAGCCCGCCCACTACTTTGCGAGTACCATCGCTAAAGTAAGTAGATGGCTGTGCCATATGTTCATTCATTGTTAATTCCCCAACATATACACCAAAGGATACCAGACAGTGATCTAGATGTCTCTAGCACTTCGATCGTAGTGTGTAACTTAAGATCTTTCTCTATGTGGATGGGAGTCACAGGGCATTCTCGCATTCTTAGGATAAAGTTAGAGACCGAAAGATCTCCTCACATTGTCTTTGACCAATGCTGCCTGCAGCTGACCAGACGTAGACCGCTACATTCCACGTTTCGTGTAGGAACAGTGCGAACCGAGTCTGAAGTGATGTCGCACACCTATCCAGATGCGCGAATGTTGAGGAGGTTAGCGCCCCTTATCGTTGTGCAGTAGATATGGAACTGTTGCGGTGATATAACAGAAGGTATGACTTGTGATGATATTAAGGTAAATACATTGTTTGTTCTCTATTAATATCTTTCATTTGCTAACTATCCCTATCAGTAGTTAGTGCCTTTAGTAGTTTGAATCTTTTATTTAGCTGGCAGTAGTGGCGCTTGCTGTATTGCAGTAGCTTGAGCAGCGAAGATTTTTGTGAGGTAAGTGATTTGTGAAAGGTATAGTTTAATGTTAGTCAGGGCCATTCTTTTGTAGAGAATTCTGAAAGTCAGATTGCGTTGCGCTAAAAATATTGTGTGTCAGGTTAAGGACAGTTATGTAGAATTGTTCAAAGGGGACGTTTCATAAAGGTTAAGAACAAGAAACGGGTTGCTTTTATGCATGATGGAGCTACAGACGGATGGAGCTTGCTGCGTTTTACATTAATCAACTGCGCTAGTAATTCTAGGATCTAGTGTCTGGGGTCATTACCAAGACGGTAATGGTAAGAGAGAACATAAACATATGCACTCCTACGGCCTCAATGTTCTGCACTCAAAACATGTTATAATGTTAGATCGTTGCGTTGTCAGACCTACTAGTCGTATGGAATGCAACATTATTACTAGCCCAATGTAATAAATATATTTCCAGATCATGACATTCTCCTTGCAGGCAATAAACTGTAAAATGAAGAACTACTCCGCTACGGTCGCAGGTTCGAATCCTGCCTCGGGCATGGATGTGTGAGATGTCCATAGGTTAGTTAGGTTTAAGTAGTTCAAAGTTCTAGGGGACTGATGACCTCAGATGTTAAGTCCCATAGTGTTCAGAGCCATTTGAACCGTTCTTGAAGAACTAATTCCTTAAAACATCGATTTCTTGTGATATACGTAAAATATAGTTTCCCAGATGTGAATAGCCCCGACTATTCACATCCGATGTCGGTTCAGAAATTATACTATCTTCGCACCAGTCATATATAAAATGTTCTTTAGTAACGGAGAATGCCTCTTACAAGGAAAGAGACAAACGCATAGCAGCGATGTCTGACATGAGAAATTACACGTCATGTCGCCACTAGCTCCATAAACAGGACATCTGTCGAGCAGATGTATACGTTGCAACCTGTCTCACCAACACCTGTCGCTAAACTTAAAGTCACCGTAGTTATGAAACTGAAGACTCGATTTTATGTCCAAGATGCGGCAGAGGGATGGAGTGCCTCGCATAAATCTTCGTTCGTCTAGAGGAATGTGTCGAAACAGGATGGAAGTCCTCTGATGACCTAGAGGTTTGCTGTTAACGATCGCAAGTAGACAGTGCTCTAAGTCATACACAGAACACGCTGTTGTATACCAGTCGAACGCAGGTTATGTCACACAACCGATGCGTCTCGACAAAACAACGGGAAAAATGGTCACGTGACATGTCGCTCTCTCTCTCTCCAGCATGCATCATCAGTCTACCGTTAAATCCTTACAACTCCATCTCACCCTATCCCTCCATCCACTCTCTGTCATCCTTTAACGAATATGTCAGTAAGTTTAGAGGCAAGTGGTTCTCTTTTTACCAGTAAAGCGTCAAAGACAGCAGTCAACTCGCGCGTGTCACTATTACCTCAATATACATTAGAATATTGCCTCGACGAAAAATAAAAGCTTGTATCCCCGGCTCACGCTCGTTCTGTATTCCAAAATTGCTAGTACATGTAGAACAGCTGCCAACACATAGTGCAAATGCATTATTTTTATGGTCAAGTGGCATAGCTTCCTTCATTCAGAGACAAATGAATATGCCGTACTTGTGCAACACTATGCATATGGTTGTGTAATTAAGCCAGAACTTTGTGATCAATTATGTAATTAAGATCGACCTTTGCGTCAGTTTCCCGACCTAAATAAATGAAGTTCACTAACCTAACCTTCCTCTCCCACATCTGGACAACATCCACGTGTTGCAGGTGCACTTGGGCTTTCCATCCAGTAAGACGATGGTTCGAGTCCCGTCAATTCCAAGCGCCTCCGGTGATTTAATTGAGTTAGAGGTGTGCACTTTTGGGCTTTCCTCCCAGGAGGACTAGGGTTCGAGTCCCGGAAAGCGAACCGTCAGTTTTAATTTCCCGCTAATTTCCGGGGGGGGGGGGGGGGGGGGGGGGGATGTCAGCACAATCCTGGGACAAAAGTGCTTCAATATCAAAATCCAATTCAGAGACGCCTGTGGGCTGGGAATGACACGGCGGCCGGTCGGTATCATTGTCCATTAATGGTCTATTCGGACGGAGTTAGTTAGTAGTCCATTTCATATCGAATGACGAATACATCATCTGTGCGTCAGTATCGTTTTTCAAGTGGGAATGGAAGCTCCCGCTATTCTGAAACAGATCGCTACATCGACCGTGATAAAGACGTGACTTGCGTGAGCTACATGGATGACTTTAACGAAATCTGTCCTCACCTCCTGAATACGGCAGAATTTAACGAAATCTCTCCTCACCACCTGAAAAGGAATGTTACTTTGGGAATGAGATAATGGTAATTGCCTGTGGGAAATAGTCAAATGCTGAACTAAAAGTGAGAGAAATATAGGCGGTTTTAATTTCAACGTAAATGTCACCATACTACTCTGTACAGAGAGTGGCATTTTTGGACATGACAGACAAGTGTAGGACGCCCCTTATAACCGATGGCTGAAGTGCGTCAAATCCACCGGACGTATGCATCCTATCTACTGCGACTGAGCACCATATGCGGGAAGAAGGAGGAGACAAAGTGTGTGAGAGAGACGAACAGAGTTTAGTAAGCCTTGAGGTGATTGGACTTTTAAAAATGTAATGAATTTTGCCATATCCCTTTTGATGCGAAATTAACGGTAGTGAAAGACTGGGGACAGCAAACGAAAGAGTAAGGAATAAATTCAGTAAATGATAGGAAAATTGTAACAGGAGAGAAGAAGTGCGTGTGATTCGTCACTTTCAATTTCAACATACTTTGTTTTCCAGCACAGAAGGACCTGACCTGCTCGTGTGATTCCAGCACAGACTACGTCGAGTTTGAAGCGAGTACCCCACGGAACAACGACGTACAGAGCAGATGTGGGCTATGCTGTCGCATCTGGTTGGTGTTCGTAACTTCATTGAAGCGAATTTGTGAGGTCTCCTGCTGTGCTTGACATGACCGAGTTTGGCCCATGTTACGTCGCGTTCCAGTTCTTTCGTTTATGCTTATTTTATTGAGAGAAATCAAATTGACATTTGAGGTTCAAAAGTGGTTCAAATGGCTCTGAGCACTATGGGACTTTACATCTGAGGTCATCAGTCCCCTAGAACTTAGAACTACTCAAACCTAACCAACCTAAGGACATCACACACATCCATGCCCGAGGCAGGATTCGAACCTGCGACCGTAGCAGTTGCGCGGGTCCAGACTGTAGCGCCTAGAACCGCTCGGCCACTCCGGCCGGTCGACATTTGAGGTCAATGCAATCACAGTATCGTCAGTGGTACGCTCCGTGCTGGGTCGTAAGTTCTCTCCACTCTCCCTGCAAAATACGCAAGAGAACAATAGTTTTCCCTTCTTAGACATAACGACCTCCTTATATTCCTTCGTACATTAGTATATTCGACATGTTCTTCTCTTAACGGGACTGTGGCTTGTTGCGTATCAGTTTAGTGATCACCCTTTGTTTGTGATATAAGGGGCTGTTCCTGAGTTTTCGTGTAGCTGATCATTCGTGACGCTAAAGGAAAACCCCTCTCCCCTCCAAGCCATCTCCTGCCACCTCCAAAGTAGAATTAGTTTCCCCAGCGCAGTGATTCCTAGGTAGGCAGCGATTTAATTGCTATACTAGTTTGTAAAGTAGCAAGAGAGGAAGACAGGCTGAAATGCGTGGAGACGTTCAGTGTTCAGTTTAGCCAAGCTCACTTGAAGCTATTTCAAGCTCGTTAGATACTCAAAAACGTATTTTCATTTAGGTTTCCTACCAGGATGAGTATTAAAGGCCGGAGAGTAAGCTTTCACTTTCAATACGTGTTTCTGAATCACATACAGATGCTGGAGAAAAGGAATTCTGCTGGAAACTTTATTTTATTTCCATGTTCAACTGCTGATATCAGCATTCTCTTTGCCTTGCATATTCCAAGTCCTTGTGTAGCCACCTGGATGAAATTGGAAAATGGCGAGTTATTGTAAATTAGAGGCATCGGTTTCCAATCTTCCTTTCTCTGGGCGAAATTTGTTGGCCTTCTTTAAAACTGGTTGGCGGTTGCAAATTTCAACTGCAGACACGAAAATTCCAGCTGTTTTAAAATAAAATTTTTTGATTGGTGTGTGGGATGAGATGTAGAATTTTCTAGTATATTCTAGAACTTTTTCTCTGTTTTGATCTGTGACCAAGTACTGCCTTCACTTTTTCTGCCCCTGTGGTTGTATTAGTGCATCACTCATTTTAATGGGCTTAGGTGGTTGGTTTGAGGCCTGCCCCTCCAGAAGGAATTCGCTCGAAAACACAGCATGTTGAGGAGATTTATGAATTTTCTGTGAGGGCACCCAGCGTCCAGAAATCGGTAAGTACTCACGTTGTACTAGGTGTTATATGTTAATTCGGGTTGAAATTTATAAGCTTTTTCACGTTAAAACCTGTTGACAGCAGCGCCAGTGGAAGTGTGGACTGATTTCCTTTACTTGTTTGAACTACTGCGTTTGAAGCTTACTTACGTTTGTGTGGAGTTTAAGATCTTGCATTTAAGACATTTGCAAACCACTCAGATGGTGAGACTATGAAATCCCGTGACTAGTCTTGAGCTGAATCCTTTCTTTAGATATCAAGAGTAGCTATGATGCGAAAACTCATTCCCTCTGATCCGGAAACAGTACTGATTAAAAGGGCGACTGATGTTAGTGTAGTATCGGATGCCATTTGGGTTTAGACTTCTGCATTTTATTAACAGCACGCTTAGATAGAGAGTTCATGCTCACGAGTTTAAGGAACATTACAATACATGTGTGACTCGCGACCTTAATACTCCCTATCGGAGTGGCATTACAGTTTCTCTTCTTGCTAATATCTGTCTGTGCGGATTCATTACTCGCATATACGTCCGTAATCTTTCCACGGACCAGAGATTATGTCTAGTAATATGAGGCTTTTTATATTGATGCCTCACGACACTCTTTCGCTCTATTGACATAAAGGTCGGATTGTAGCCTATCGCGATTGTGGTTTATCGTATCGCGATATTGCTGCACGCGTTGGTCGAGATCCAATGACTGTTAGCAGAATATGGAATCGGTGGGTTCAGGAGGGTAATACGGAACGCCGTGCTGGATCCCAACGGCCTCGTATCACTAGCAGTCGAGATGACAGGCATCTTATTCGCATGGCTGTAACGGATCGTGCACCCACGTCTAGATCCCTGAGTTAACAGATGGGGACGTTTACAAGACAACAACCATCTGCACGAACAGTTCGACGACGTTTGCAGCAGCATGGACTATCAGTTCGGAGGCCGTGGCTGCGGTTACCCTTGACGCTGCATCACAGGCAGGAGCGCCTGCGATGGTGTACTCAACGACGAACCTGGGTGCACCAATGGCAAACGTCATTTTTTCGGATGAATCCAGGTTCTGTTTATAGCATCACGATGGTCGTATCCTTGTTTGGCGACATCGCAGTGAACGCACATTGGAAGCGTGTATTCGTCATCGGCAATCTGGCGTACCGCCCGGCGTGATGGTATGGTTACACGTCCCGGTCACCTCTTGTTCACACTGACGGCACTTTGAACAGTGGACGTTACAACTCAGATGTGTAGCGACCCGTGGCTCTACCCTTCATTCGATCCCTGCGAAACCCTACATTTCAGCGGGATAATGCACAACAGCATATAGCGGGCCCTGTAAGGGGCTTTCTGGATACAGAAAATGTTCGACTGCTGCGCTGGCCAGCACATTCTCCAGATCTCTCACCAACTGAAAAGTCTGGTCAATGGTGGCCGAGCAACTGGCTCGTCACAATACGCCTGTCACTACTCTTGATGGACTGTCGTATCGTGTTGAAGCTGCATGGGCACCTGTACCTGTACACGCCATCGAATCTCTATTTGACTCAATGCCCAGGCGTATCGAGGCCGTTATTACGGGCAGAGGTGGTTGTTCTGGGTACTGATTTCTCAGGATCTATGCACCCAAATTGCGTGAAAAGGTAATCACATGTCAGTTCTAGTATAATATATTTGTCCAATGAATACCAGTTTATCATCTGCATTTCTTCTTGGTGGAGCAATTTTAATGGCCTGTAGTGTAATTAACCCATTTTTACGTAGTCATCAATGCGTGAGACAATTTTATGCTTGAAAAAGTCGTACGATGAATTATATACACCATTTTTAATATGACTATTGTATTTGAAGGGAGAAAATACATGGATAGCCCAAAACACTTCGTGCATTGCGAGATTTTCACTTAGACTATCCCAAGATATGATGTGCATGCAGTTAGTTAGTCGTTGGATGCTCGGCTTACCGGCAGCAATGAGTTTGTGTGTTAGCAAAATGGTTCAAATGGCTCTGAGCTCTACGGGACTTAACATCTGAGGTCATCAGTCCCCTATAACTTAGAACTACTTAAACCTAACTAACCTAAGGACATCACACACATCAATGCCTGAGGCAGGATTCGAACCTGCGACCGTAGCGGTCGCGCGGTGCTAGGCTGAAGCACGTAGGGCCACTCGGCCACAACGGCCGGCTGTGAGCAACGAAGGGCAGTTACAAGTTAGAAACATTAACTATAGTTAACAGAACACTAAAAGTATTTTCGCAACATATTGGTATTACTTTGGTAAAATTTGTGAAGGTCGATCTTGATCACGTCAGTTGTATGATTATTCACAATTACTGGTTTTGTCTGTTTCCATCCTCAGATCATATAAAATTTCATATACAGTCGTCCCTTTGTAATATGAGTTTCAAAGCAGTGTCTGTACAAGTAGGTATTTTTGGAAAATAGCTGATACCGGTAATTAAGAACTGCACAACTTATGTGATCAAGACGGACCTTTACAAATAAAGTACAATAGGATGACCACAAACTGTCTTCAGTTGGTATTAATATACGTGTGGACTGTATGCTGATTATTGTTGTGAGCACATGAATTCGTGACTGTAAATTTGGTTATTATGGCCAACGACCGCGTCATGAATTAAGTAAATGGCATCCCGTGTGAAATTAACTAGTTTAACGTACAGTGGTACATGATATTTTCCCAAGAGTTAAGGTCCAGCTCTGATCCTTACAAGGATTCCAATCTCAGTAGCCTACTATGGACAAAACGGTATATTAATGGAAATCAGTATAAAGACGGGGTTGCTAAGGAAGTAACGGAACATCATCTGAAGCATATATGTATGGAATTTATTATGAAAGTAGTAGTTACATATGACGCATTAACAATCATGACAGAATTACGTAGTTTCTGTCATAAGACGAGTCACTAAATTAGGTGTTTACTTTTTCTGGATGGAAATACGCCCTCACTATCCTGTTGCATTATAGCATTGTTAGTACACTGTCGAATCTCCGTCGAAGGAAATGATACTTTCCAACTCAGCCCAGGGTAGATTTCGTAATTTAAGTTGTGTTCTTAATAGATGATGCAGAGGGAGAAAAATGTGATGTTGTTGAGTAAGTTTACCTAAGCTGTTTTACTCCTTAGATCTCGCAGAGAAATGTCAACTCGGAAAGGGAACCACGGAATGGAAGTCAATGTAACAGTACCAGTGATAACTCTCATGGTTTTGAATAAGTTACATGTCAATCTCAGTCGAGTTGGCGCGGTTTTACCACACAGCAGAGCAACAGTCATCACCAGAATAGATGAGAGCAAGGGCAACGAAGCGCACAGTAATTGCTAGAATTACTGAACACAATCTTTCGAAATTTCTTTACCGAAAACGACGAATCAAATTTGCAGGATTCGAAGCAAGAACAGTTTCGAACATGAGTAACTTGGAAGCAGATATTCTCGGGATAATGGAGCAACTTACATTACGTAATAAGAGCAAATATTACGGTCGGGAGTGTATACCAATCAGGTTCGTTTCAGAATATGCTGATGCAAAAGCTCCAATACTTAACAATCATATACAACCGCTCGCTCGACGAAAGATCCATACCTAAAGAGTAGAAAGTTGCACGTCTACATCTACATCATACCCCGTAAGTCACCTAATGCTGTGTGGGGGAGGGTACTTTCGGTACCACTATCTGATCCATCCAACCCGGTTCCACTCGCGAATAGTGCGTCGGAAGAATGATTGTCGGTAAGCCTCTGTATGGGCTCTAATTTCTCGAATTTTTCCTCGTGGTGAAAACGCGAGATGCATGTGGGTGGAAGTGATATGTTGTCTGACTCCTCCTAAAAAGAACTGTCCCGAAATTTCAACAATAAATCTCTCCGTGATGCAAAACGCCACTCTTGTAACGTCTACCATTTGAGTTTCTGTAGCAAGTCCGCAACGCTCTCTGGCCAGCTAAAAGATCCCGTGACGAAACGCGCCACTCTTCGTTGGATCTTCTCTATCTCTTCTAACAGTCCTACCTGATAGGGGTCCCATATAGATGAACAACACTCAAGAATCCGGCGAACAAGCGCCATATAAGCGACTTCATTCGAGGATGAGTTACATTTCCTGAAGATCCTTCCGATGAATCTGAGTCCGATGTCTGCTTTTTCCACTATCTGTTTTACATGGTCATTCCACTTGAGGTCGCTCTGGATAATTACTCCTACACATTTTACGGCAGACGCTGTCTCCAGCTGTTTGTCATCAATAGTGTAGCTGTACAGTAGTGAATTTCTTTTCCTATGTATGCGCAATATTTTACATTTATTTACGTTCAGGCTCAACTGCCAGAGTCTGAACCATTCATCATTTCTCTGCACGTTGTTCTGCACATTTTTACCCTCTTCTGGCGTTGCTGCTTTTGTGTATGCTTCACTGAAACACGGCATCAACCTGAGCGCCGTCGTCAACTGCGCTGTGGATCTCACGGAGCGAGCTGATTTTCGCAGAATCTCTGTTTGCGGAATCCATGTTGGTTCTTATAGAGGAGATGTTCATTTTCCAAGAACGTCATAATTATTTAGCATAAAACATGTTCCATATTTCTACAACAGATTGACCTCAACGATATAGGTCTATAATAGTATGGACTTACCTTACGGCCTTTCTTAAAAACGGGAATGACCTCCGGTTTTTTCCAGTCATTAGGAACCTTTCATTGCTCAAGCGATCTACGATAAATTACTGCTAGAAGGAGAGCAAGTTCTTTCGCATAATCTTTATAGAATCTTATAAGTATTTCACCTGGTGTTGCAGCCTTCCCACTACTAAGTGGTTGTAGCAGCTTTTCAGATTTGTGACCAGTTATTTCAATATCTGCCATTTCGACGTTTTCACGACGATTGAAAGGTAGCACAGTGTTAAGATCTTCCGCGGTGAAACAACTTCGGAAGATCGAATTCAGTATGTCGGAGTTCTCTCTGTTATCTTCCGCTTAGGTGCTAGTGTGGTCGCTGAGAGAATGAATAGATGATTTTGATAGATTAGATTTTACATCCAACGAAAATCTCTTATGGTTTTTATTCAGGTCGGTTGACAACGGCTTACTGTCAAAATCATTGAATGCTTCTCTCATTGCTCTCCTTACGGTCATTTTCGCTTCACTCAGCTTTTGTTTGACAGCAAGATTTTTACTTTTCTTGAATCGGAGATGAAATGCTCTTTGTTTACGTAGCGATTTTCTAACACGGCTATTAAACCATGGTGGAACTTTCCCATCCCTTACAACCTTACTTGCCACATACTTGTCTAAGGCATATTGAACCGCGCCTTTGAATTTTTCCCATTTGTTCTCGACGTCTTCGTCCTCCTCACCGAATATTTGACGCTGACTGCTGAGATATTCTGAAATTTGGATCCTGTTACCCTTGCTAAGCAAATATATCTTACTACCTTTCTTAACATTCCTTGCAGAAGCCGTAGTCATAGATGCTGTCACAGCCTTATGATCACTGATACCTTCCTCTACGTAAACCGACTTTGTTGCCAGGAGGTCTAGGACGTTACCTTCACGAGTTGGTTCTGCAACTATCTGCTCAAGGTCATTTTCGGACAAGACATCCAGAACAATGCCACACGATTCCCTGTCTCTGGCATCAGTTTTGATGGCATAGCAAGCCCATCTATACCTGGCAAGTTGAAGTCACCCCCTATTACAAGGGCACAATCTGAAAAAGTAGAAATGATATTCTGAAAGTTCTGTCTGAAGCGCACTACAACTACAGATCCTAAACCAAATGGTCTATAAAAGCATCCGATCACCATTTCTGACCGTTCTTTGATACTTAGTTTCACGTATATTAATTCACTTTCGGAATCCGTGATAACCTCGCTTGATTTTATCGAATTTCTTACTGCAATAAACACGCCACCACCATAAGCGACTAACCTATTCTTACGATAAACATTCCACTCTGAAATCAGTATTTCGTTGTCATTGACGTCTGACCTCAAACAGTTTTCTGTTCCCAATGCTGTCTGTGCATTATAACCTTCAGTGAGGGATACTAACTCTGCGATATTTCCCTGGATAATCCTACAGTTTACGAAAATCATATTAATCTTTTCTGTCTCTGATCTGCAAATCGTCTTTGTTCCCAAGGAAGGGGTCCTCTAACCTAAAAAAGCCCCATGTGCGCGCCATCCGTACTCCACTACCCTAGTAGCCGCCTCGTGTGTGTAGTGTACGCCTGGCCTATTTAGGTGAGCCCTACAATTCTGCCCCCGATAGGGAAGGGCGAGAAATTCGCATCCGATACCGCCGCAGATCCGTCTGAGCCTTTGATTTAGACCTTCCACTCCGCTCCAAATCAGAGGACCGCTATCAACCCTGAGTAGGATGCTACAAATAGACAGCCTGTTGTGCATTGCTAATTGCCTTTACCAAATCAGAGAGCCGCCGAAAGGAGCCGAGGATGGCCTCAGAACCCAAGCGGCAGGAGTCATTCGTGCCGATACGTGCCACTAAATGCAGCCGGTTGCACTCACGGCGCTCGATAGCCGCCGGCAGGGCCTCCTCCACATCACGGGTGAGACCTCCTGGCAAACATACCGAATTCACACTGGAATTCTTTCCCGCCTAGCCTGCTATCTCTCGGAAGGGTCCCACCACCCGTGCAACACTGGAACTCCCTTTGACTAGCATACCCACTCTCTGCACTTGATCGGACTGGACAGGAAGATCGACCGCTGGCCCAACAGGATAGGCATTCCGTGCTGGCTCAGAGTTATCATCAACACTGGGAAGCACCTTCCTCCTGTTGCTAAGACGTAGGGAGCCAGCCGCACGGCCTGCCCCCTCTTTCGCCTTCCGCCCAATGACACGCGAACCCACCACTGCCTGCTACAAACTTTGGAGTGGTGAGGGAGCGATCAAATGTTACGTATCGGAAGCCGCAGCGACTTCCGGGTCATCAGGGGATTCCTGTGACATAAAGGAGTCGCAGGTTTCGTCATTGGCGCACCGACGTCACCGCAACTTCGAGCATTAGCTAGAAGCTTGTCGACGGTAGCCAACACAGCTCCCAGGTGTCTACGGACAGCAGCCGAGTCTCCTTTTGTACCCCCACAACAAGTACGGTCCTTAGCCATATCGTACTGTGTATAAAATACACTCCTGGAAATGGAAAAAAGAACACATTGACACCGGTGTGTCAGACCCACCATACTTGCTCCGGACACTGCGAGAGGGCTGTACAAGCAATGATCACACGCACGGCACAGCGGACACACCAGGAACCGCGGTGTTGGCCGTCGAATGGCGCTAGCTGCGCAGCATTTGTGCACCGCCGCCGTCAGTGTCAGCCAGTTTGCCGTGGCATACGGAGCTCCATCGCAGTCTTTAACGCTGGTAGCATGCCGCGACAGCGTGGACGTGAACCGTATGTGCAGTTGACGGACTTTGAGCGAGGGCGTATAGTGGGCATGCGGGAGGCCGGGTGGACGTACCGCCGAATTGCTCAACACGTCGGGCGTGAGGTCTCCACAGTACATCGATGTTGTCGCCAGTGGTCGGCGGAAGGTGCACGTGCCCGTCGACCTGGGACCGGACCGCAGCGACGCACGGATGCACGACAAGACCGTAGGATCCTACGCAGTGCCGTAGGGGACCGCACCGCCACTTCCCAGCAAATTAGGGACACTGTTGCTCCTGGGGTATCGGCGAGGACCATTCGCAACCGTCTCCATGAAGCTGGGCTAAGCTCCCGCACACCGTTAGGCCGTCTTCCGCTCACGCCCCAACATCGTGCAGCCCGCCTCCAGTGGTGTCGCGACAGGCGTGAATGAAGGGACGAATGGAGACGTGTCGTCTTCAGCGATGAGAGTCGCTTCTGCCTTGGTGCCAATGATGGTCGTATGCGTGTTTGGCGCCGTGCAGGTGAGCGCCACAATCAGGACTGCATACGACCGAGGCACACAGGCCAACACCCGGCATCATGGTGTGGGGAGCGATCTCCTACACTGGCCGTACACCACTGGTGATCGTCGAGGGGACACTGAATAGTGCACGGTACATCCAAACCGTCATCGAACCCATCGTTCTACCATTCCTAGACCGGCAAGGGAACTTGCTGTTCCAACAGGACAATGCACGTCCGCATGTATCCCGTGCCACCCAACGTGCTCTAGAAGGTGTAAGTCAACTACCCTGGCCAGCAAGATCTCCGGATCTGTCCCCCATTGAGCATGTTTGGGACTGGATGAAGCGTCGTCTCACGCGGTCTGCACGTCCAGCACGAACGCTGGTCCAACTGAGGCGCCAGGTGGAAATGGCATGGCAAGCCGTTCCACAGGACTACATCCAGCATCTCCACGATCGTCTCCATGGGAGAATATCAGCCTGCATTGCTGCGATAAGGCGGATATACACTGTACTAGTGCCGACATTGTGCATGCTCTGTTGCCTGTGTCTATGTGCCTGTGGTTCCGTCAGTGTGATCATGTGATGTATCTGACCCCAGGAATGTGTCAATAAAGTTTCCCCTTCCTGGGACAATGAATTCACGGTGTTCTTATTTCAATTTCCAGGAGTGTAGATATAAGGCCTCAAACGGCGCTACTGAGTTTGAAAATATACCAAAGGAGAATAACGAAACACCAAAAGTTGGTGCGCAGATTTCTCACTGTACTTTGAGGCCGCAAGCTATTAAACACAAATAAATTTCTCTACACGGAAAATTTACACTAGAAAGACGCCCTACCAAGGATATTCACAACACTTACGCAACAACCAAAACTACGATTAATCTTCTAACCACTAGTCTACACAGTAATATACACACGTACAGTTAACTTCTTTGCAGAAGCACGCAAAGAAAAAACCAAGACCAAATTAATTTACAGTTTATCACACAAGTGCTGCGCGTCTTCTCGGATCGGCGGTTGCACGGGTCACATCAGTAGTCAACAAAGGCTATAGTTGGAATCCACTAAATTTGCAGATATGCAGCATTATTTTGGAACATATATTGTGTTCGAACATTATGAATTACCTCCAAGAAAACGGTCTAGTGACACATAATCAACACGGATTTAGAGAACATTCTGCTTGTGAAATTCAACTAACTCTATACTTACACAAAGTTTTGAGTGCTCTCGACAGAGAAATTTCAAACCGATTCCATATTTCTGGGTTTCCGGAAGGCTTTTGACACCATTTCTCACGAGCGCTTGTAATCAAGTTGACTGCTTATGGAATACGTCTCAGTTACGAGATTGGTGTAATGATTTTCTGTCGGATAAGTCACAGTTCGTAGTAACTGACAGAAAGTCATCTAGTAAAAAAGTAGTGATTTCTGTCGTTCCCCAAGGTGGTATTATATGCCCTCTGGTTTTTCTTACCTATATAAACAACTTGGGAGACAGTTTGAGCAGCCGTCTTAGGCTGTTTGCAGATGATGCTCTCATTTATCGTTTAGTCGTCAGAAGACCAAAACAACTAAACTACTTAGATACTGTGCAAAATGGGCAATTGACCCTAAATAACGAAAAGCATGGGGTCACCCACATGAATGCTAAAATAACTCATTTAAATTTCGGTTACACGATAAGTGAGTCAATTGTAAAGGCCGAAAATCCAACTAAGTAACTAGGATTTACAGTTACGAACAACTTAAATTGTAAGAAACACATAGGAAATGTAATGAGGAAGGCGAAGCACAAGATTCAAGTGCTGTGGACTCTCTGTCTCCTCTGATGTTTACGTTATTAGGTCTTCCTTTGCCTCGGAAACTGTGAAATTTACTGTGGGCAGTTAATGCGCAAGTGACCAGTTTCCATACATTTCGGGCATTAAGGGGTCCAACATCTCTCAGTGGTGCTAACCGGCCACTTCTATAGACTACAGTTATTTGCATTATTTGTTAACACGTAACAGGAGTCATTTTTGCATGATGGAGTAGAAGGAAATAGCCGAATCTCCTCACACAACAGCACATGACGGACTGTCTCATCCAAGGACGAACACGACGCCACTTCGAATTCATCTTCGATTTGAAGGTTGGTTTCCTTGATAAATGTGTCTGCAGCTCACACTTCGTCTTCTTTCAATAAAGCATTACTTCATGGCCTCTATATCTACGACATAAGACTGTGCAAATTCGATCCAAGAATACCATGAAACCTTCAACCTGTGTATGGCTACGATTAGAAAACCTACCCCAATTGTAACTCACACGTCTGTAGTACGAGTACTTCTCTGCCAACACCTTAGCAAACACATCGAATCTCTGCATTTCCACTTCGGTGCGTACATCACCATATTGATATAAGTGCGTCACATGCAATGGAATCCCAACCGACCACAAACTAGTACCGCCAACATTTCGTACATCCTGCAAAAAGATGGAAATATTCTCCGAGGGTATTCCTGCAAAAGAAGGGATGAAAGTGGATGCCGCGAAAGTGGCAGAAGCGACGGCCCTAGGTACCTATGCCCTCAGGGATACGCTGAACACTCAAATATTTCTTCGCCACGGATAACTGCGACTATGCCCGTTCTGTATACCCCACCAAGTCAAAATTCATGACACGTGGCTCTATTCGCTCCTGTAAAACTTTAATGGGTACCTCGCTACCACCTTCTGCCCCTGCGGCAATATGGTAGTCAAGTTTACAGTGGACAGCACCCAAATTAACAATAAACAAATATATGACAAAGCAAAGAAGAGAGATGAACCCTATGCAGTTAACATGTGTAAAACAAGACAGTTTCACTATTCCCCTTGGCTATTACTTTCTTCACTTCTTCCATCAGCAGTTCACGGTAGGGGAAACTGATTCCTTAATTGCGATTTTTGAGGTGGTGGCGTGACGCAACAACGAGCTGATACTTGGAATAATCCAAGACCCTCAAGGAAGAATTGGCATGATGGAAATGGTTACGAAGAGAAGGAGTTCCCTGTGTCGAAGTTCGGACCATCAACGGCAACAGAATACACTCCTGGAAATGGAAAAAAGAACACATTGACACCGGTGTGTCAGACCCACCATACTTGCTCCGGACACTGCGAGAGAGCTGTACAAGCAATGATCACACGCACGGCACAGCGGACACACCAGGAACCGCGGTGTTGGCCGTCGAATGGCGCTAGCTGCGCAGCATTTGTGCACCGCCGCCGTCAGTGTCAGCCACTTTGCCGTGGCATACGGAGCTCCATCGCAGTCTTTAACACTGGTACCATGCCGCGACAGCGTGGACGTGAACCGTATGTGCAGCTGACGGACTTTGAGAGAGGGCGTATAGTGGGCATTCGGGAGGCCGGGTGGACGTACCGCCGAATTGCTCAACACGTGGGGCGTGAGGTCTCCACAGTACATCGATGTTGTCGCCAGTGGTCGGCGGACGGTGCACGTGCCCGTCGACCTAGGACCGGACCGCAGCGACGCACGGATGCACGCCAAGACCGTAGGATCCTACGCAGTGCCGTAGGGGACCGCACCGCCACTTCCCAGCAAATTAGGGACACTGTTGCTCCTGGGGTATCGGCGAGGACCATTCGCAACCGTCTCCATGAAGCTGGGCTACGGTCCCGCACACCGTTAGGCCGTCTTCCGCTCACGCCCCAACATCGTGCAGACCGCCTCCAGTGGTGTCGCGACAGGCGTAAATGGAGGGACGAATGGAGACGTGTCGTCTTCAGCGATGAGAGTCGCTTCTGCCTTGGTGCCAATGATGGTCGTATGCGCGTGTGGCGCCGTGCAGGTGAGCGCCACAATCAGGACTGCATACGACCGAGGCACACAGGGCCAACACCCGGCATCATGGTGTGGGGAGCGATCTCCTACACTGGCCGTACACCACTGGTGATCGTCGAGGGGACACTAAATAGTGCACGGTTCATCCAAACCGTCATCGAACCCATCGTTCTACCATTCCTAGACCGGCAAGGGAACTTGCTGTTCCAACAGGACAATGCACGTCCGCATGTATCCCGTGCCACCCAACGTGCTCTAGAAGGTGTGAGTCAACTACCCTGGCCAGCAAGATCTCCGGATCTGTCCCCCATTGAGCATGTTTGGGACTGGATGAAGCGTCGTCTCACGCGGTCTGCACGTCCAGCACGAACGCTGGTCCAACTGAGGCGCCAGGTGGAAATGGCATGGCAAGCCGTTCCACAGGACTACATCCAGCATCTCTACGATCGTCTCGATGGGAGAATAGCAGCCTGCATTGCTGCGAAAGGCGGATATACACTGTACTAGTGCCGACATTGTGCATGCTCTGTTGCCTGTGTCTATGTGCCTGTGGTTCTGTCAGTGTGATCATGTGATGTATCTGACCCCAGGAATGTGTCAATAAAGTTTCCCCTTCCTGGGACAATGAATTCACGGTGTTCTTATTTCAATTTCCAGGAGTGTAGAATGCTCGGCTGTGGCGCGTCAGCAGCACCCATGACGGGGAAGGAAACAGCGTGGCCGGAGGCGGTGGCTAAGTGGCTCAGTCTCTGTGTGTGCAGTGGCTGGAGAGCAAGCATTTGCTGGCCGCTCTGCTTGTTACTAGCGGGGTGGGGGGCAAAAAAAAAAAAAAAAAAAAAGAAAAAATACGCACACCCTAAAGTCTCGATGGACAAAAGCCAGACACTGCTAAGCCGCACAGCGATCTGTCTCATACCAGACAGACGGCAACAGTCACGCCACAGATATTGGGGGCTTCTTAAGGGACTTTAAACTGTAGGATCCTGCAGTATTGACGTCAAGGCAGTGCAGTGAAAGAGTGAACCACACACTGAGACGTGAACCATGCGTGAGACGTGAAGGAAGAGTGCGTGCCGATGGACTGGTGGCTGAGAGCAGGCACCACTTGTGCAGCAATCCTTGCCACAGTGCTTAATTGGTGAGAACTAGAGACCGTATTATATATGCATTCGCATGTTGCATATGAATTTGCTTATTTAGCTCCTTTTCATCGGTTATTGCATATTCTAAACTAAAAACTAGTGACGATGCATATTTTCGCTCTGTGTTTACAAAATTTTAAAAATTTTGACGGACGGTCTCTAGCTCGATTTAGTTTTGATGTCTCACAGATTGATCGCGTCGTAGAACTGGGTGCAGTCGCTAGCCGAGAGCCACGACCTACAGAAATCATTACAGAAGGGAAATAGGAACAGGCAGACAGAGTCAATGCTCCAGCAACCGCGCCCCTGATTAATCCCCTCCGCCGTCGTACCGTTCGCGTCGACAACAATTAAATTAAACTACGCAAGCTTTTAGTCGCACATCCATTGTTCCAGTTTAGCTTTCTATTTACTTGTACATAGTTGAATGTGTTTATGACGTGTAGTGTGTATCATGTTGTGCGCCATGCCGCCCGAAAAGAGAAACGTCCTTTCATGGATAGATGACCATCCTGGAACATTTACATATGACGGAATTGTTTTGTATTGTCGAGTTTGCGAGAAAAACCTATGATGCAAAAAAAAATTTCAAATAGACCAGCATGTCAAGACAAGTTTTTATATCGCAGGAATACAGAAGATAGGATCACGACAGCAACTTCTGACAACAGCAAGTTGCAGTAGCAGGGATTTGTCCAAAGGTAACCAAAAATGTCGGTTTAACGTGGATCTATGTGAAGCATTCATTACAAGCAATACTCCTCTTCACAAGCTTACAAACTCTTTCCTCAAAGGCTTCCTGCGCAAATACTGCTGAAATCAAAATATACCAGATGAATCAACATTGCGTAATACTTACATACCGAGAATGTACGTAAATGTTCTGAAAGAAATACGCAATGGACTCAAGGACCACATTACCTGGGTTTCAGTTGACCAAACTACAAGCACTTGTGGCCATTAGATTGGAAATTTAATTGTTGCTGCTGTAAAAGAAGAGCCTTCTTCTTCCTGTGTAGTAGCCTGAAGAGAACTTGAGAATTTAAGTCATTCTACGATCTTCAGATTTGTGAATGAGGGTATTAGATAAATATTTCCAGAATCTACTGCACATGAAAGGGTGTTTGTGTTTATTTCAGATGATGCTCTCTATATGATCAAGCCAGGAAAAGCCATCCTAGTATTTTATTCCAATATGACTTATGTGACGTGCTTTGCTCATGGAGTACATCGCCTTGCTGAAGAAGTATGTCCCACGTTTGTAAACTAAAATAGACTGATTTCATCCATAAAAAAAGTATTTATAAAGGCTTCTGCTCGCATCAAGGCCTACAAAGAAAAACTACCACATGTTCCTTTACCTCCAGAACCAGCGGTAGTTCGTTGGGGTACGTGCGTCGAAGTTGTGTTGTTTTACAATGAACATTTCGAGGCCATTAGACGGGTAGTAAACGACTTCGATAGTGCAGAGTCTTTGGCAGTTTGCCACTGCAAGGAAGCTTTTAATGATTCCGGTATTGAAAAAAGACGTTGCTGAGATTAGGACTCATTGTTCCCATATACCTGTAAGTATTAAAAAGCTTGAAAGTCGGGGTTTGGCGTTGAATGAATCTATTCAGTTAATGAATAGAACTGTTCTAGTGAACTCCTCATTGCCAGAGATATTCCCAGGAACACTTAAAGAAAAGTTTTAAAAACATTTTAAACAGTAACCCATGCTTTGAACAGTTGTGACAAATTAATAGTTTTACTAATGTGACAGGTGAACATTTACCACAAACAATAAGTGCCAACATAACACCCAAATTTAAATACTGCCCATTTACTTCAGTTGATATAGAACGACTTTTATGCTTACAAAAATGTTTTGAGTGATCGAAGTCAATCTTCCAACCGAACATTTGGAACAACACTTGGTCGATTATGTTTACAATAATAGAAAAATGTAAAATAAACTTTAAATGATGCTTTGGTCCAATAGTATTAATTAAACGTTAATACCGTTCAAAAAATTCGTGATTTTATGTTGCTTTTTAAATAAAATATTACGGAGCTTTTGAGCGTGCCCCTCTGCGTGCAGTATATCTCGAAGTTCATTCTATACATATCGATTGTTTTCGCTGCGACTATCGCATCGCATCCGCTTATTATCGACAACAGCAGCAGCAAAGAAGGAACAGTTCTTGAAACACGATATGTGCCCCATTTTGCAAATTTTTAGGAAATAATTCCAGAAAGGGCACCATTTCTAACCTATACTACAAAGCATTATAAAATGGTATAAGCATTCTAAATGTACCGATTTTGCTCATGGGTGGCGCTGTTCCTCGTAACTGATATGCACAGGTCGACTTTGAGCTATATAGCATGCAGTAACTACTATGTTTTTTGACTACGAAGTCTTTCGCGACGGAGTCCTTGCATAAAAGTTCTCGGTTTACTTGCCGCGTCAAATTTGCATAAAATCCCAAGCTTTCGATGACTACCTCCGTCATCTTCGTCAGGGGGTAAAACTGACTGTCGTGGGACCGTTTTTTTTTTACTTTATTGTTATTTTAAAGCCTGTACAACAGGCAGGCTGTCAGCAGCACACTACGCTGCTCTTCAGCCATAGAATACACAAGCAGAAAATACAGGAGAAGACACATAAGTTACAGAATGTGGGCAATAAAACAGGAGACACAGAGAGACAAACACGGAGCCGTTCACACTCGTCGATAATCCACACTGCTAACTGATGAGACGACGCACGAACACTGAAGATGACGATGGCACTGGTGAACGAGGGAGTGTGACGGGGAACACTGAACACTAAACACGACGGCACACACGAAACACTGATGGCGATGATCTCCGGCGCGCGAATGTTCACTATGCGTGTGCGAGTCCGGGGACCTGCCAAGAGAGGAGGAGGAGGAAGGGGAGTGGGAGAGGGAGAGGCGAGAGCAGAGATGCCACGGGGAGGGGAGAAAGGGGGGGGAGGGAGGAAGGGGGAGGGGAAGCCCGGGGGGAAGAATGGTGGAGGGAGGGGACGGGGGAAAAGGAAAGAGAAGGGGAGGGAAGGGAAGAGAAGGGAGGGAGGGAGGGTGCCTAAAGGAAAGGACACCGGAAGTGGGTGGTGGGGCAGGGTCAAAGTTGATAGGATGGGTAGATGGAGGGGAGGAGGACATCATCAGGGAGGGGGAGCTGGCGGAAGCCACCTTGGGAGAGAGTAAGGAGGGTGGAGAGATGGAGACCGGGTGGGACGTTGGAATACAGGCGTGGCAGCAGGCGGGGATGGGAGAGGATCGGGGATACGAGCGGGTGAGGAGGATCAAGTTTACGGGAGGTGTACAGGATCCGTATCCTTTCAAGGAAAAGGAGGAGGTGGGGGAAGGGGATGAGATCATACAGGATCCGCGTGGGGGAGGGGAGACGGATGCGATAGGCGAGGCGGAGAGCATGGCGTTCAAGGATTTGGAGGGATTTATAAAAGGTAGGGGGAGCGGAGATCCATGCTGGATGGGCAAAACAAAGGATAGGGCGGAAGAGGGATTTATAGGTGTTGAGTATGGTGGAGCAGTCCAGACCCCACGTACGGCCGGAAAGGAGCTTGAGGAGACGGAGTCAGGAACGTACCTTGGCTTGGATTGTACGGAGATGGGGAGTCCAGGAGAGGCGACGGTCGAGGGTGACGCCAAGGTACTTAAGGGGTGAGGGCGATAGGACGGCCATAGACGGTGAGATAGAAATCAAGGAGGTGGAAGGAAGGGGTGGTTTTGCCTACAATGATCGCCTGGGTTTTGGAGGGATTGACCTTGAGCAACCACTGGTTGCACCAAGCGGTGAACCGGTCTCGTGGACCAGTGAGGCTTCCGCTTTTATAAGCAGTGGTCGGTTTCTCATTGGCTGGATGACGTCACGGTGAAACCGATGCGTACTGAGGTGGCGGCCTCTATATCCATAAATTGTGTTTGCGCGCTTTATCCAGCGTTGCTTGCAGCGCCATCCATCGCAACAGACAGAGAACTGCGAGGAATGTAGGAAGTCTCCCTCTGCGCTCTTTCTATATCAATTGCGCGCTTCCATGCATTGCTGAGTGCATAACCGGAATCTCTGTTGAAATTATTTTCACAGAGTCTAATTTCAACTGCTTCCCTGATGACAGAGTCCCAATAGTTTGAAGCGTGAGCAAGTAGTCTTCTTTCATCGAATAAAATCTTATGTTTATTTAACAAGCTGTGCTCAGCCACCGCTGATTTTTCTAGATACCTGTATTTCAGGTGACGCTGATGTTCCACACTGCGATCGGCGACAGTTCTTATAGACTGGCCCACATAACTTTTGCCACACTCGCAAGGAATGCTGTAAATTCCCGGTACTCTCAGGCCAAGATTATCTTTCACGGGTCGCAGCATTTCCTTAATCTTCCTGGGAAACCGTCCACTGCTTATAAAAGCGGAAGCCTCACCGGTCCACGACAGTCAGTTTTACCCCTGATGAAGATGACGGAGGTAGTCATCGAAAGCTTGGGATTTTATCCAAATTTGACGCGGCAAGTAAACCAGAACTTTTATGCAAGGACTCCGTCGCGAAAGACTTGGTAGTCATATTAGTTTCCTCTACGGGGAGGATGTAGCGCGCAGCGTTCGTCGGCTGGAGAAGCTGCGCTTGAAACAGTCACAGCTGCTGAGTAATCTGGCTTTTCTACAACGTTGTCGTGACAAGGAGGTTGTACCAAATTTCGCAGTTGTCAAACATCACATCCGAACTGCTGCAGTGAATAGAATTTTGCGAAAGACAAGTCATGCGATCGTCAGGGAGAGGATACATCATACGAGGTATGAGCTGGATGCCAACGCTCGGTCTTTATATAGTTGCCATCTGTTTTTGTCTGCAGTTTTGTCACCGTGGGACAGGGAATGGGTAGACACGACCTTGGCTGCACATCAGCGAGCTAATTTAAGCAAGACTACAGCAAAACAGGCTGATAAATTTGTGCGCCTAAACCGGGAAAAAGGAACTTCTGGGTCCAGCGACGCACATCGCACTGTTATCAACTTCTCCGATAAGGTAATTGACGGCGCCACCATCTCAGTTCTCAGCAAGGGACTGAACTTTTCTCCAGCTCCACAAAAGCTACCTGTGGCCGATATTATCAGTGGAGTAGAACAAGCGGTTCGGCACCTTCCTGAAGAGGCAGCAGATAGAGGTAAGGCTTGCAACTAGTCGGATTTTAGCAACAGCCAAGCCTCCTAAGCCCAATGTGAGCAGAGTGGAGAAACTGGCATTGAAATCGTTGGGGAAGGATGAAGAGTTAGTTGTACTACCAGCCGACAAAGGGAATGCCACAGTTATCCTCAATGCTACCAATTATCACAAGAAAGTGGCCATATTATTGGAAGATGCCACGTACCGTATTCTTAAACGGGATCCCACAGCAGCACTTAGTCGGCAGACAGGGGAGCTACTGAAGAACTCTGGCCTCCCAGAAGAACTAGTCAAGAATCTACGACCAGGAGCACCAAGGCCACCCAGGTTATATGGTCTACCCAAAGTCCATAAGGATGGGGTTCCGTTGAGACTTATTGTTAGTGCTATTGGGTCTCCTACATATCGGTTGGCAAAATACATAACCAAATTATTAGCACCTTTAGTCGACCACTGTAGCCATCATATTACTAACTCAAAAATGTTTGTTGACATTATAAAGCAGATGAGGATAGGTCCGAATGACATCATGATCAGCCTAGATGTGGTCTCTTTGTTTGCAAAGGTTCCAGTGGAAGATACGTTAAAAATGTTGGCTGCTCATTTCTCTCCTGAAATACTGAAGTTATTTCGACACACTTTGACGACCACCTATTTTTTGTATGGTGGAAAATATTATGAAATGATTGACGGAACAGCCATGGGTTCGCCACTGTCACCACCCATAGCTAACTTCTTCATGGAGGCTTTCGTAGAACGAGCGTTGAACAGTGCTCCCTTACGTCCATCCTGCTTCTTCAGGTATGTTGACGATACATTTTTAATCTGGCCACTTGGCAATGAGGCACTGCAGCAGTTTGTTGAACATTTGAATGGTATACATCAGAACATAAGATTTACAGTGGAGGTGGAGAAGGATGGAAAGTTACCCTTCTTAGATGTACTGGTGGAGCGAAAATCAGATGGACGTCTCGGACATTCTGTGCACAGAAAACCGACGCATACAGATTTATATCTAAACGCGCGTAGTTTTCACCACCCAGCTCAGAAGAGAGCTATGCTAAATGCCTTGGTACACAGAGCAAGGACTATTTCGGACAAGGATCATCTCGGCTCCGAGATTAACCATCTGACGACGGTATTCATAAAAAATGGTTATTCTGTTCGTGATATCAGATCTACTCTGGCGAAGAAACCAAGATAGGACGCTGTTCGAACAGATCAAGAGGACCAACACATCGCGCGGCTACCATTCTGCGGTGCAACGACCAGCAAGATCGGCAGAGTACTGAGCCGGCAAGGAATCAGACCAGTCTTCCGGCCACCCAGGAAGATTAAGGAAATGCTGCGACCCGTGAAAGATAATCTTGGCCAGAGAGTACCGGGAATTTACAGCATTCCTTGCGAGTGTGGCAAAAGTTATGTGGGCCAGTCTATAAGAACTGTCGCCGATCGCAGTGTGGAACATCAGCGTCACCTGAAATACAGGTATCTAGAAAAATCAGCGGTGGCTGAGCACAGCTTGTTAAATAAACATAAGATTTTATTCGATGAAACAAGACTACTTGCTCACGCTTCAAACTATTGGGACTCTGTCATCAGGGAAGCAGTTGAAATTAGACTCTGTGAAAATAATTTCAACAGAGATTCCGGTTATGCACTCAGCAATGCATGGAAGAGCGCAATTGATATAGAAAGAGCACAGAGGGAGACTTCCTACATTCCTCGCAGTTCTCTGCCCGTTGCGATGGATGGCGCTGCAAGCAACGCTGGATAAAGCGCGCAAACAAAATTTATGGATATAGAGGCCGCCACCTCAGTACGCATCGGTTTCACCGTGACGTCATCTAGCCAATGAGAAACCGACCACTGATTATAAAAGCGGAAGCCTCACCGGTCCACGACTCCACCCCCACCGTCCTACCTTACCCCCACAGGCCGTCCTCCTCCTCCGTGAATCCCGTCGTCTCTACCGTGCCTTCCTCCGCACGCGTGACCCGGACACACTACGACGCCACCGGCAACTCCAGCGACACATTCGTAATTTGCTCGCGGCTAAGAAACGCCGGGACTGGCGACAGACATGCACCCGTTTAAATGCTACCCTCCCTATAAACTCGTCCAAGTTCTGGTCCGCCTTCCGTCGACTTACCGGAACTAAGCCCTCCCCCTACTATCCTCTTCTCCATGATGATCACCCCTACCCTGACGCCCTTAGTAAGGCCAATCACTTTGCCTCCTACCTGTCCGATGTGTTTTCCATCCCCGATGATCCCCAGTTCGATCACTCCCTCTTCCCGGATATCCACGATCGAACTGACACCTCTGTCCCTCCCCTCGCTCCTGGTTTCCAACACTTGGATAACATTGCACACACGGACCTCAATACTCCTATCACTACACAGGATCTCATCGCTACACTCCGCACAAAGCGCAACACCGCTCCTGGTCACAATCGTGTCACCTACCGTCACCTTCGTGAAGCTCCTGTCTCTTTTCTCTCCACCCTGGCCAGGCTCTACAATGTAGTCCTGTCCACCGGTTACTACCCCGACCTGTGGAAAACCTCCCGTATCCTCATGTTCCTTAAACCCGGCAAACCGCCGTCCGCCGTCTCCTCCTACCGTCCCATCAGCCTTACCTCGGTCTTCAGCAAGGTCCTGGAATCTATCCTCACCCGACGCATCCACCAGCATCTCCGCCAGCACCTCCTCCTTCCCGTTACCCAGTGTGGATTTCGGCCGTCCTTCTCTTCCGACGATCTTCTCCTTCACCTCACTCATCTCCTTTCCGAACAGCTCAATTCCCGTCGCTCCGCAATCTTCCTCTCTCTTGACCTCGAACGCGCTTATGACCGTGTATGGCATTCCGGTCTCCTCTTCAAGCTCCAAACCTTCGCCCTTCCCATTAGCTACGTCCGTCTGATCGGTTCCTTTCTCTCCCGCCGTCCTTCCTATGTCACCATCCATAACACAGATTCCTACACCTTTTTACCCTCCGCTGGTGTGCCCCAAGGCTCCGTCCTCTCCCCCCTTCTGTACCTGTCGTACACGGCGGACATGCCGCCGCCGTCACCCCCCATCCACCTTCTCCAGTTTGCCGATGACACTGCCTTCCTTGCCCTTGCCCCCACCCTGCAACACTCCCAACGCCTTCTCCAATCCCATCTTGACCGGTTCACCGCTTGGTGCAACCAGTGGTTGCTCAAGGTCATCCTTCCAAAACCCAGGCGATCATTGTAGGCAAAATCACCCCTTCCTTCCGACTCCTTGATTTCTATCTCACTGTCTATGGCCGTCCCATCGCCCTCACTCCCACCCTTAAGTACCTTGGCGTCACCCTCGACCTTCGCCTTTCCTGGACTCCCCATCTCCAGACAATCCAAGCCAAGGCACGTTCCCGACTCCATCTCCTCAAGCTCCTTTCCGGCCGTACGTGGGGTCTGGACCCCTCCACCATCCTCCACACCTATAAATCCCTCATCCGCCCTATCCTTTGTTACGCCCATCCAGCATGGATCTCCGCCCCCCCTACCTTTTATAAATCCCTCCAAATCCTTGAATGCCATGCTCTCCGCCTCGCCTATCGTATCCGTCTCCCCTCCCCCATGCGGATCCTGTATGATCTCATCCCCTTCCCCCACCTCCTCCTTTTCCTTGAAAGGATACGGATCCTGTACACCTCCCGTAAACTTGATCCTCCTCACCCGCTCGTATCCCCGATCCTCTCCCATCCCCACCCGCTGCCGCGCCTGTATTCCCACGTTCCGCACGGTCTCCATCTCTCCACCCTCCTTACCCTCTCCCAAGGTGGCTTCCGCCAGCTGCCTCTCCCTGATGATGTCCTCGTCCCCTCCATCTACCCCTCCTATCAATTTTGACCCTGACCCGCCCCCCACTTCCGGTGTCCTTTCCTTTCGGCACCCTACCTCCCTTCTCTTCTCTTCCCTTCTTTTTCCTTTTCCCCGTCCCCTCCCTCGCCCCTCTTCCCCCGGGTTTCCTCTCCCCCTTCCTCCCTCCCCCCTCTCTCCCCTGCCTGTGGTATCTCTGCTCTCCCCTTTCGCTCTCCCACTCCCCTTCCTCCTCCTCCTCTCTTGGCAGGTCCCCGGACTCGCACACGCATAGTGAACATTCGTGCGCCGGAGATCATCGCCTTCTGTGTCTCGTGTGTGTGACGTCGTTTAATGTTTTTTGGTGTCCGCCGTCCCACTACTACGTTCACTTGTGCCATCGGATTCATCAGTGTTCTGTGCGCCATGCCAACGTGTTTTCAGTGTTGTTATTGTCACGTGTGAACGACTCCGTGTTTTTGTGTCTCTGTGACCTCTCTCTTTTGCCCATCACTTTGTTCATTATCATTCTCCGTTCTTATACTATTGTAAACGCTATGGCTGAAGAGCGGCGTAGTGTGCCGCTGCCAGCCTACCTGATTTGTACAGGTTTTAAAATAACAATAACGTAAAAAAAAAAACGGTCCACGACAGTCAGTTTTACCCCTGACGAAGATGACGGAGGTAGTCATCGAAAGCTTGGGATTTTATCCAAATTTGACGTGGCAAGTAAACCGAGAACTTTTTATGCACTATGTTTTTTTATTAATTGATCTTGCATATTTCGACGATTTTCATGCATTTTAAGCATTTTTCAAGCATATTTGCATTGATATTTTAAGGTTTTTATGATGCATACAATCCGGTCTCTTAATAACCAATTTTGACCTGGGGCGGCTTCTGGCTTTTAAACCACTGAAACTGAGCCCTGAATGGATGATAGTTGTGAACAAGATAGAAGTAAACTTAATTTAGCAATAGTTCAATAATAAGGTAATCCAAGTAATTCCTCCAAAGAGGTGGTGGACTGAACAGCTATATAACACTGGGCTGTGTTGCATTAGAACCACGTGAAAATCTGCGCAAAGCACTGCCTGTGTGGAACCGCTTTACAGCGTGTATCAGTGTTTAAGGTCTAAATTTTATGCACTTGATATGAAAGTCGTTGCTCACATTTGGTGCAGAAGGATCAGTGCTTGTGGGACATTTCCTGACATCTGGATAATGGTTTGCGGCATGGTTACAGTATAACTGTTTGATAATGTTCCTCGCTTGTTATGTCGCCGAAGGCCTCTTTGATAGCTCTTTCCAATGCTGAGGTACTTGGTACATATTTCCACATGTAAACCACGTCGGTGTAATGAGTCGGCATTTGTTAATGTTAAAAAGTAGCTGCGCACATTAGAAAATTAACCACGTTATTCGCAATAATTTAACAGAAAGCCCATCTCTATATATTTCCTGGCTCTGGATATATTTGGAATCGCATTCATTACGTCCTCAGAAACGATCGTTGGTCATCCTTGATGAAGTCCAAAGTATCATAGAGAGCGTGTAACTGTGGTCCGTCCACAGCTCGTGGTCGTGCGGTAGCGTTCTCGCTTCCCACGCCCGGGTTCCCGGGTTCGATTCCCGGCGGGGTCAGGGATTTTCTCTGCCTCGTGATGACTGGGTGTGTGTGACGTCCTTAGGTTAGTTAGGTTTAAGTAGTTCTAAGTTCTAGGGGACTGATGACCATGGATGTTAAGTCCCATAGTGCTCAGAGCCATTTGAACCATTTGAACTGTGGTCCCCTGGATTTATACAGTAGAGGAAGTGCCTGCTGGTGGTCTGTGGTAATCGTTCCTCAAAACGCGAGTAATGGACAGTGCGAATGTGCAGGGAAAAGCACTGTTTTCTGTTGGAGACACGTTACTGCGAAGTGCTTAGGGTTGGCTGAAGCGACTTACCGCCAACTGGCCTAAGAAACCACATTCCTTTCACAAACCAGCCACTCTACGTGAAATATATTAGGGCTTCTAACACTTCTGTAGTGGTACCACGAACCTGAAGCCCCTTCGCAGGGATAAGCTTGTTTGTGCCATCCTTCTGCCGGGCAAAATAATGAGAACGCTTTCTTAAGGAGTTTACTTGATAGACGGACTGTTTTTCAGCTGAAAGTTGGCACATTAGGACAGGGAATCGAGAGGAGGAGAATTCTCGAAGAAGAATTGTCTGTGGCTAGCACTGAAATATTGCCAGCCAATGATAAGACGTGACGATATCAGTTCAGTACTCTGGAAGAGTAGGGAAGGAGAGAAGTTGATCAGAAGTGATTAACCGGATAGTGTAGGGACTCAACATTTCCGGTGAAGTGACGATATTCTGAAATGTTATTCAGCGCATATTTTCGGTCTAGACACACTTTCAGCAGAGTGATGAAGGAGACTTCGAAGAGGACGGTTAGTGTTGGACATTCCGTTGACTACGTGGTCATTAGAGACGGACCACAAGCAAGCATTAGGAAAGGATACGGAACGAAATCCGCCTTGCCTTTCAAGGAAACCATTCCAGTATTTCCCTTAAGCGATGTAGAAGAATCACGGAAAACCGTATTTTGGATGGTCAGGTGAGGTTTGACCAGTTGACCTCTCGACTATGAGTTCAGCTTGCTAACCGCTGTGCCACCTAACTCAGTATGAGACTTGGTGATAATTTTTTCGATAGATTTTGTTGCGGACTTCGTATCAAGATTTGGGAGTCAGGAGTTGGTTTGTACTACCCGTTGGCGCTGGTCGGATCCTAAAAGACTTCTGTTTTCTCTGTGCTGTTTTGGTTCCTGCTCCAGGCTTTCCTTGATCCATCCAAGACCAATGCATATTCTCATGACCTTCTGACTCCATTCCGTTTTGTGAAGCTACCATTCCCTCTCTCCTCCGATGGTAATTTAGCAGTCTAATTCAATTCCTATCCGTGTTCTGACACTGCTGCTAACCTCTCACACTCGTGCCCACCATCATCCAGTTACAGTCCTATTCCTCGGGTGGTGCCTCTGTAATCTGGCTGCACATGATATTTCACAGCATCCAGTGCTGTGCCTTCGCAGCGCAACTACCCGAATGACGAACGTGTCGGCTATTAAGAAGCGTAAACATTAGATGATTGAACGGAGAAAAATCGTTGTCTCGAGTGACGAATCACGATACACAATATGTCGATCCGATGGCAGGGCTTGGGTATGGCGAATGCCCGGTAAACGTCATCTGCCATCGGAGGTGGTGGTGTTCTGGTGTGGTCGCGTTTTTCATTGAAGGGGCTTGCGCTCCTTGTTGTTTTGCATGGCACTATCACAGCACAGGCCTACTTGCTTCTCACTGTTGAAGAACACATTCGGGGACGGTGATCGCATCTTTCAACAAGATCGCGCACCTGTTCATAATGCACGGCGTGTGGCGGAGTGGTTACACGACACTAACTTCCCTATAATGGACTGACCTGCACTGGTTCCTGACCCGAATCCTACAGAAGACCTTTGGGATGTTTCGGAACGCCGACTTCATGCCATGCCTCACCGACCAACATCGATGCCTCTTCTCAGTGCAGCACTCCGTGAAGAATGGGCTGCAATTCCCAAAGAAACCCTGCAGCATCTGACTGAACGTATGCCTGCGAGAGTGGAAGCTGTCATCAAGGCTAAGTCTGGGCTAACACTATATTGATTCCAGCATTACCGAAGGATGGCGTCACGAACTTGTAAGTCATTTTCATCCAGGTGTCCAGATACCGTTGATTTCATTTTGTATAATGATGTCTCTCGTTTTTTGTTATTTTAAACATAGCTTTGATATTCCTTCCTGTGTTCACATCTCTCTACGATGTTGTCATACATCTAGTGAAGAGTTGGTTTTTGAACTGGGCCGGCCGAAGTGGCCGAGCGGTTGTAGGCGTTACAGTCTGGAACCTCACGACCGCTACGGTCGCAGGTTCCAATCCTGCCTCAGGCATGGATGTGTGTGATGTCCTTAGGTTAGTTAGGTTTAAGTAGTTCTATGTTCTAGGGGACTGATGACCTCTGATGTTAAGTCCCATGGTGCTCAGAGCCATTGGAACCATTCTTGAACAGGTTAAGGACTTAAGGCTGGTATACAGCAGTTTAATAAATTAATCAATTTTTCCCTATATCCCTGCTAAAACAACCGTTCCCTGCATGTTAATGTTGAATGCGGGCTCGATGGCGTGCGAATATTCAAGCTACGAATCTACACTCCTGGAAATGGAAATATGAACACATTGACACCGGTGTGTCAGACCCACCATACTTGCTCCGGACACTGGGAGAGGGCTGTACAAGCAATGATCACACGCACGGCACAGCGGACACACCAGGAACCGCGGTGTTGGCCGTCGAATGGCGCTAGCTGCGCAGCATTTGTGCACCGCCGCCGTCAGTGTCAGCCAGTTTTCCGTGGCATACGGAGCTCCTTCGCAGTCTTTAACACTGGTAGCATGCCGCGTCAGCGTGGACGTGAACCGTATGTGCAGTTGACGGACTTTGAGCGAGGGCGTATAGTGGGCATGCGGGAGGCCGGGTGGACGTACCGCCGAATTGCTCAACACGTGGGGCGTGAGGTCTCCACAGTACATCGATGTTGTCGCCAGTGGTCGGCGGAAGGTGCACGTGCCCGTCGACCTGGGACCGGACCGCAGCGACGCACGGATGCACGCCAAGACCGTAGGATCCTATGCAGTGCCGTAGGGGACCGCACCGCCACTTCCCAGCAAATTAGGGACACTGTTGCTCCTGGGATATCGGCGAGGACCATTCGCAACCGTCTCCATGAAGCTGGGCTACGGTCCCGCACACCGTTAGGCCGTCTTCCGCTCACGCCCCAACATCGTGCAGACCGCCTCCAGTGGTGTCGCGACAGGCGTGAATGGAGGGACGAATGGAGACGTGTCGTCTTCAGCGATGAGAGTCGCTTCTGCCTTGGTGCCAATGATGGTCGTATGCGTGTTTGGCGCCGTGCAGGTGAGCGCCACAATCAGGACTGCATACGACCGAGGCACACAGGGCCAACACCCGGCATCATGGTGTGGGGAGCGATCTCCTACACTGGCCGTACACCACTGGTGATCGTCGAGGGGACACTGAATAGTGCACGGTACATCCAAACCGTCATCGAACCCATCGTTCTACCATTCCTAGACCGGCAAGGGAACTTGCTGTTCCAACAGGACAATGCACGTCCGCATGTATCCCGTGCCACCCAACGTGCTCTAGAAGGTGTAAGTCAACTACCTTGGCCAGCAAGATCTCCAGATCTGTCCCCCATTGAGCATGTTTGGGACTGGATGAAGCGTCGTCTCACGCGGTCTGCACGTCCAGCACGAACGCTGGTCCAACTGAGGCGCCAGGTGGAAATGGCATGGCAAGCCGTTCCACAGGACTACATCCAGCATCTCTACGATCGTCTCCATGGGAGAATAGCAGCCTGCATTGCTGCGAAAGGTGGATATACACTGTACTAGTGCCGACATTGTGCATGCTCTGTTGCCTGTGTCTATGTGCCTGTGGTTCTGTCAGTGTGATCATGTGATGTATCTGACCCCAGGAATGTGTCAATAAAGTTTCCCCTTCCTGGGACAATGAATTCACGGTGTTCTTATTTCAATTTCCAGGAGTGTATTTATCACCAAGTTTCACTAGACGTGATTATGTTACTGCTCCCGTTATCAATGTCATCTAATCATCTCCCATTATGTGCTATCTACAATTCGTTTGCCTGTCTACGTATTCAGTCCGTCAAAATTATGTTTTCATTATTTTTATAATTACGTTCGCATCCAGCTTTCTTTTCCAGTTCATTTGTTTGTTTTCTTGCTTCTGCTCCTGATACATGACACGCATCTCTCCACTGATCACTATGAAATTTTCTATCTTTTTATGGTTTTTGCATTAAATGTCCATGTCTCTCCGTCATAAATCAAATCTGGCAGAACAAACAAACCTGTTAGTTCTCTGCATCAAAAAGAAGTGCTAGCCTATGAGTGAGATAAGAATTTCTCAACAAAATGAGATGTTAAGGAAATTCGTAGACAATGTTCATATGTGGCGTAGTGTGATGTGATTCTATGCAACTCGCCACTTTTTTTCATAGCTCTGAGGAGAACTCCAACCGCTTGATGTAGCCCTGATCGATTGCCTCATGTGAACACCCCTTTGCAAATTACGGCCTAAAATTCACATAAAAAATTTTTCTGGTTTACCATAACACACTCTTTTATCCCCCACGTTAAACTGCTTGACTTCATCCGTTTCTTTCCATATAGTTCCTTTACTTTATTAACTTTTTTCGAGTGGTTCAAATTTTCGTAGATCTATATGGCCGGTACTTTAAAAATTATTCTCAGATTTACCAACAGGACCGCACATTATCCGCAGAGACATAATCCGTTTTGTGGCCGATAGATTCCGTAAACATACCCTTCAAAGGTTGATGTGGGAGGACTTCTGTCTTTAATTTAACACTTTTCTAAAAAAGGCTTTTGATGGTATTCAGGCATCTCAGTGAGACAGAACGTCAAAACAACTTCAGCAGTGAACACATGGTGTGTAGTGGGGCAATCACTCTGTTTTTAAAACAATTGAAAAGCCACGATCGCTTGGATATCGCCTACTAGATGACCGGTTTCAGCACTCTGAAGGTGCTATCATCGGATCTGTGAAGGTATAACATAACAGGTTTGAGGGAGGGCTTACATGAGTTAACTATATACATTACAACTGTTACAGAACCACATACCTCAAACGTGGATTAACATTTATAAAACCATATGGACATCAAGGCACATGAGGCACACCATCTGATAGACATCATTGTCACAACCAATAAAAATAATAAAAAACTGCTCTCAAGGTCGCTCCTTCCATAAAATATATAACTGAAGTCACCAGATGAAACTACCACTGCTCGCCTAAAACCTGTCGGCATCATCACTGCCCCATTCCGCGCAGGCTTACCTGCTGTGATTCTAGAGGTTCAAAACCGTCCACCAGATAGTGCTGCCCAAGGAGCGCACACACAGTCCCACGGTATAACCATTCATTACTACTAAAACACAACTTTACTATAATTGCTTGTCACATACCCATGCAAAGCACACATTTGTGCATACGTACATTTCCTGTGCATACTATAATCACTATGAACTACGTCAGTTACGAAGTAAAAGCATCTGAGGCACAGACATTATCAAATAGCGCCTTACAAAACTACATATTATAGTTTACCTTTATTCATATAAGGACGTCAGGAATATGCACACAGAAAGCTGTTCATAACACGACTTAGGTACAATGTGACGAAAGATTAAAACCTGTAACTCTTCAGGCTTTCCCGGCGATCTAATGACATCTTGGGTTGTCGGGTGTTCTGCCGGATATCAGCGTCGTACTTGCACGATATTTCGGTCACGTAGCTCGAGACCTTCATCAGGTGCGACCTGAGACTGCTCCTCGAGTGGACCTGGTCCAGTATTTATGCCTATGGCCTTCCGCCTCCACCAACGGCTGCAGGCGCTTCCTCTGTGGTCCGCGCCCATTCCCTACGACCTGCTGGAGCGTTGCTGCTCCGTTTTCCGTCCGCTGCGGTTCTAGGTGTTCCCTCTGCGGTCCGCGCCCACCAAACCCGCTCCTGGGGGTTTCATCTACGGTCTGGGGTACCAGGCGTTCCCCCTGCGGTCCGCGCCCGCTCACCACGACCTGTTGGAGCGTTGCCGCTCCGTTTTTCGTCTGCTGCGGCTCTGGATGTTCCCTCTGCGGTCCGCGCCCACCAGTCCCACTTCTGGGTGTTCCATCTTCGGTCTGGTGCTCCTGGCAGTCCGTCAGGGGCTCGTGTACCATCTCCATGTCTCTGGTTCTTCTGTTTGTGTAGTGTTGCAGCTGGCCCCGTTGCTCCTTTAACAATTCCAGAGCCGGATCCCAGGCTCTGCTTAGCTGGTACCCTGTGTCACGATTCATAAGATCGTCAGCCATTGTAATCTCAATCGATTCTCTTATAACACTGTCCCAAAATCTGGGTGTTTGTGCTAGAATCTTGGTATCCTCATACTTCATGGCATGATCTAGTTCTAGACGGTGTTCAGCAATGGCTGACTTAGTCACCTGTCTTAATCTAGTGTGCCTCTGATGTTCTTTGCACCTGATCTCCACAGTTCTTGTCGTCTGGCCAATGTAGGACATGCCACATTGACAAGGTATATTGTAAATCCCAGGTTTTCGTAACCCCAGGTCGTCTTTGACACTCCCCAGCAGTCCCCCGATCTTGTTGGATGGACAGAAAACACACCTGATATTGTGTTTACGCAGGATCCTACTGATTCTGGCTGAAATAGAGCCAGCATAGGGTAGATATGCCACCTCCCTTGCTTCATCTTGGTCTTCTTCAGGAACCTGTGGTATAGTGGCTGGTCGAAGTGCCCTCTCAATTTGTCTGTCCATGTATCCATTCTTGGAGAAAACTGTTTTGAGACGTTCTATCTCTATGGGTAGATTCTCTTGGGCTGATAGGGCATGTGCTCTGTGGACCAAAGTCTTCAGAACCCCATTCTTCTGTGCAGGGTGGTGACAACTGCTGGCCTGCAGATATAAATCAGTGTGTGTAGCTTTTCGGTACACACTGTGGCCAATTGATCCATCTGCTTTCCTCTGGACTAGTACATCCAGAAATGACAGCTGGCCATTCTTCTCCAGTTCCATGGTGAACTTGATATTAGGGTGGCATGAGTTAAGATGTTCAAGAAACTCATTGAGCCTGTCCATCCCATGTGGCCAGATCACGAAGGTGTCATCCACATACCTAAAGAAGCATGTGGGTTTAAATGTGGCTGTCTCCAATGCCCTCTCCTCAAAACTCTCCATAAACATGTTGGCAACCACAGGGGACAGTGGGCTGCCCATAGCTACACCTTCAGTTTGCTCGTAATATTGGTTTCTGTACAGGAAATACGTGGATGTCAGTGTATGACTGAACAGGTCCAACAGAGCACCATCAAATTTCTCTGCAATCAGTTCTAGTGAGTCCTTAAGTGGGACCCTGGTGAACAGCGATACCACATCAAAACTAACCATGATGTCCGAATCTGTGATGTGCAGTTGCTTGAGGCATTGCAGGAAATCTTCTGAGTTGCGGATGTGGTGAATATATTTCCCCACATATGGAGCCAGGAGACCTTTCAGGTACTTGGCTGTTGTGTACGTAGGTGCCCCATTATTACTGACAATAGGACGTAGGGGCACACCCTCCTTGTGTATTTTAGGCAGACCATACAGTCTAGGTGGCACTGGCGCTTTTTCCCGTAGTTGTCTGATGATCTTATCGGGCATCCCTGTTTCCTTCAAGAGAGCACTAGTCTTCTTGGCCACCTTGTCCGTGGGGTCACACTCCAGAATTCAGTATGCAGGGTCCTCCAGAAGACGGACTGCCAGGAGCACCAGACCGAAGATGGAACACCCAGAAGTGGGACCGGTGGGCGCGGACCGCAGAGGGAACATCCAGAGCCGCAGCAGACGAAAAACGGAGTGGCAACGCTCCAACAGGTCGTGGTGAGCGGGCGCGGACCGCAGGGGGAACGCCTGGTACCCCAGACCGTAGATGAAACCCCCAGGAGCGGGTTTGGTGGGCGCGGACCGCAGAGGGAACACCTGGAACCGCAGCGGACGGAAAACGGAGCAGCAACGCTCCAGCAGGTCACAGGGAATGGGCGCAGACCACAGAGGAAGCGCCTGCAGCCGTTGGTGGAGGGGGAAGGCCATAGGCATAAATACTGGACCAGGTCCACTCGAGGAGCAGTCTCAGGTCGCACCTGATGAAGGTCTCGAGCTACGTGACCGAAATATCGTGCAAGTACGACGCTGATATCCGGCAGAACACCCGACAACCCAAGATGTCAGATTAAAACCTGTTTACGGAGCTTTACCTTTCAACACACTATCGTCTTAGGTATTGTACGCGATAAAAAACAACGTATTAACTGGCTACAAAGTCTCTCACCATCTATACATTCGTTATGAGCGAGGTACGAATCAACTACGAAAACCTGCATAGGTACATGGAATTAATTAATGCCAGGTCAGAAGCAAACCGAAGGGCACAGGAACAGGGGGGGGGGGGGGGGAAATGACATGCGGAACAAGATGCACAGTGACTCCACGTACGCTCCCATCGGTATGGCACTCGTTTCGTTTCATGTTATACCTTCACAGATCCGATGATGTCACCTTCATAGTGCTGAAATCGGTCATCTAGTAAACGATATTGAAGCGATCGTGGCTTTTCAATTATTTTAAAAATAACTTAATTCTGACAACCAAATTTACTAAAAGTATTATTATTTAATTACTATTAAGTAATTTAATTGATGAATATACATACAATAATTTGGTTATTCTTTGCTCACAAGAAATTCAAATTTAGTTTCATAAGCCTCTGATCAGTCGGAATTGTTTGATCACAACAATACACTCTTTAAATTTCATTTTGATATTTTACTAATGAGTGTTGTTTTTATGTTTTTTGCCATTCCAGTTCCAGCCCTTCAAGCTGCTTCTGTCCATTCGTTATTATCGCGATCTGTATACACGAAAAAGCGGCAGTTTGTGACGGACTCCAAATGTCATTTAGATGGACTTAAAATATCATTTAGACGGACTGAATTGTTCATTTAACTGGTCATCAGCCTAATTTAAAGCTACATGAAAATTAATTCGGTTCATAAGGCACGCCATAATTTAAACGTAGTGCTTGTTTGATATCATGGAATGACGTCATAGCCCACACTATGAAAGTAGCTGGCTCGTACGGCGGAGTTCAGTTTCTTGGCAGTATATCGGTGGGTGTGTGGCAAACACGCAGATTGACAAGGAGAAGTGTTCAGACGTGTACGAGTACATTTTTTTCCATGGAGTTGTGTAGCTTTCCCCTAGTGTGAAGTAGGAAACGCTGACGTAACTAATTAGTTTAGTCCATTATACTTCTTTTATTCTTTAAATACTGATAAAGAAATATTATACAAAGCTTTTTATTTGTTTGTTGTTGTCGTGATCCTCAGTCTGGTTTGTTGCAGCTCTCTATGCTGCTCCATCCTGTGCCAGCTTCTTCATCTACCACTACTTACTCCAACCTGCATCCTTCTGAATCGGCTTAGTGTATTCATCTCTCGGTCTCCCTTTACGATTCTTACCCTTCACGCTGCCCTCCGATACTAAATTGGTGATCCCTTGATGCCTCAGAACATGTCCTACCAACCGATTCCTTCTTCTAGTCAAGTTGTGCCACAAACTTCTCTTATCTCCAATACTAGTCAATACCTCCCCATCTTCAGCACTCTTCTGTAGCACCACATTTCGAAAGCTTCTATTCTCTTCTAGTCCAAACTATTTATCGTCCATGTTTCACTTCCATACATGGCTACACTCCATACAAATACTCTGAGAAACGACTTCCTCACACTTAAATCTATACTCGATATTAACAAATTTCTCTTCTTCAGAAACGCTTTCCTTGCCATCGGGAGTCTACATTTTATATCCTCTCTACTTCGACCATCATCAGTTATTTTGCTCCCCAAATAGCAAAACTCCTTTACTACTTCAAGTGTCTCATTTCCTAATCTAATTCACTCAGCATCACCCGACTTAATGCGACTACATTCCATCATCCTCGTTTTGCTTTTGTCGGTGTTCATCTTATACCCTCCTTTCAAGACACTGTCCATTCCTTCAACTACTCTTCCAATTCTTTTGCTGTCTCTGACAGAATTACAGTGTCATCGGTGAACCTCAAAGTTTTTATTTCTTCTGCATGGATTTTAATACCTACTCCGAATTTTTCTTTTGTTTCCTTCACTGCTTGCTCAATATACAGATTGAATAACATTGGGGAGAGGCTACAACCCCGCCTCACTCCCTTCGAAACCACTGCTTTCCTTTCGTGCTCCTCGACTGTTATAATTGCCAACTGGTTTCTGTACGAATTGTAAATAGCCTTTCGCTCCCTGTATTTTACCCCTGCCACCTTTAGAATTTGAAAGAGAGTATTCCAGTCAACATTGTCAAAAGCTTTCTCTAAGTCTAGAAATTCTAGAAACGTAGTTTTGCCTTTTCTTAATCTTTCTTCTGAGATAAGTCGTAAGGTGAGTGTTGCCTCACGGAATCCAAACTCATCTTCCCCGAGGTCAGCTTCTACGTTTTTCCATTCGTCTGTAAAGAATTCGCGTTAGTATTTTAAGCTGTGACTTATTAAACTGATAGTTCGGTAATTTTCACATCTGTCAACACGTGCATTCTTTGGGTTTTGAATTATTATATTCTTCTTGAAGTCTGAGGGTATTTCGCCTGTCTCATACATCTTGCTCACCATATGGTAGAGTTTTGTCAGGACTGGCTCTCCCAAGGCCGTCATTAGTTCTAATGGAAAGTTGTCTACTCCCGGGGCCTTGTTTCGACTCAGGTCTTTCAGTGCTCTGTCAAACTCTTCACGCAGTATCGTATCTCCCATTTCATCTTCATCTATATCCTCTTCCATTTCCATAACATTGTCCTCAAGTACATCACCTTTGTATAGACCCTCTATATAAGGGCGATGTACTTGAGGACAATATTATGGAAATGGAAGAGGATGTAGATGAAGATGAAATGGGAGTATTTTGTTATTATTTATAAAGTTACGATCACGTCGAATGTAAAATGGTTTCTTGAACCTTCAGTACGTTACGACCAACGACTGCGAGATAAGTATACCAACAAGGGTCCAGAATCAGGGAGTCTACATTACAAGTGGGGGCTGATATTAATGCCACTTGAAATAAACTTAGTTAGATCTGAATAGGCTTCTTGGTACAGATTAAGTTAACATTAAAAACTGCAATAAGTTAATTTTCACAGACTCAGACTTTACGCGAGACAAAGTGTTTTGAGCATGACTCTATCAACGTGCCCAAGGAATCAGTCGTACCGGATTACTCTGCACTGCACGTGGAAGGATTTGGCGCCAACGGCTAACGGATTGTTAACAATCGAGTGGCAGCAATCCGATATTAAGCTGTAGGCCCACTCTGTTTGATGTGCCGGGTATTTGTGGCAAGCTGTTAGCAGTGGCTGGATGGAGTTTCCGGCATTAACTGCACAGCAGTGTGTTTCCTGTGTAAACAGGAGCAGTCACCGTGAGTAGGGAGACGGATAACTGATGGTTCCGCGCCTCGTGCATTAGCGCACTGTTCATTAGTTTAAACCATCTACTCTCTTGGCGTTTCTTGCGTGAGAGGAAGCTAGGCATCTATAAAACACGACAGTTCTATCAGGTCGGTTAAAAATGATGAAGATAAACGAATGTCCTGAATAGACGTGCATCAAGTAAATATTGATTATGCTTGTATCATATGTATGAGTAACGCTGTAGATATCAAGGATTCGTTTGTATGATCAGAGCTATATTAGTTTTTAATGTTTACACCCATGTTCAATATACATTAACGACTTATCACATGGGTTAAGCAGTGTTATCACATTATTCGTTGATGGCGCTGTTGTTTAGAGAAAAGTATAATCGAAACAAACCCTCTGGAACAGTTTCCCTAGATTTACTGAAGTCCTTGCAGTGGCTACCATGACAAACCTATGGTGTTCCGTATACAACGTGGAACAGATAGGTATGGGCAAACATTCCAGAAACGCTTTATTCCCACGTTAGAGTCCAGCTTCTGCAACTCTTCAGCATATTTATTTATTTTTATTCAGCGTATGGCTCATAATATCACAGTAAAAATTACAGATAAAACACGATTTTAAAAAAAATCACATACGTATAAACAGAACAATAAATAACATTTTGTATATAGGGACACCACCAATTGTAAATTTACACTCACAGAAGAGCAATCACAAACAAATGTCCAGCTTAGATAATATATAGTCGATTGCCTCTTGGGTCGCCATTAGGAAATCCTGTGGGTCACCCTCGTATGCCCTTAATCGGCATTCCTGCACGATGTGTTTGACCGTCTGTCTCTCAGCGCCACAGTCGCAAGCGGCCGAAGGTAGTTTACCCCATCCGTGTAAGGAGTCGGCGCATCTCCCACAGTTGGTTCTGATGCGATTGAGAGTTGACCAGACTTAGCGAGGGCAATCAGATCCTTTTGGTTTACTAAAGATGCATGGCATACTGTGGCAGTTTACTGCTGTTCTGCTCTCCCATTCCTCTTTCCACTGGTCATTTATTTTAAAGTTGGTTTGGTGCAGAGCCTTTGCGGTCTTTAGTAGAGGATACCTAAACCGGAGTCGGTTTCCTTGGATGTCGTGAGTATCTTCACGGATTTGTAATTGAGGGTTGGTCACGATTTTTTGAAATTCTCTAACCAGAGCGTGCTCTCGGCGCAGGTTAGGAGGGACTATGTTACTGAGAACGGGAAGCCACACTGTAGGAATTGGCCTGATTGTGCCTGATATAATACGCATTGTTGCATTAAGTTGGCTGTCTACCATGTGTGTGTGTGTTTGCTGTTGAGCCAATTTCAGCACATTAATCATATGCTTCGAAACGAAGCCTCAATCGTGACAAGCTCATCTTCACTAAAGTGCATGCTGACACAGTGCTAAATGAACCATTCGCAGAAATTTATCCGTGCAGGAAAATCAGCTGCTCATTATGCCTGTAAACGGTGTATGTAGTACTCACACGGCAGGTTCACATGTATCACTCTCCAGCCAGTCATGTAGTCAGCATTACTTGTTGCATCTAACTGTCTTACGTTGACACTAGGGTCTAGCGTTGTCGTTTATTATGTGAAGATGTCCTTCCTCCAATTAAGGTGTCTTCTTCCTTGTAGGCCTGCCCCACCTGGATTATTAGGGTTAAACGTCCTATGCGCCCTAAGAAGACGTTAAACTGCTTTAAATGTCCTGCTTTCGGCGAACTGATGTTAAGAAAATCTTTCCTGATACAGAAGCTGAGCACGACCATCCGCTTATCCGCACAGTTAATTACTTGCATTTCCAACATGTGCATTGTAGTAGCCGGCCAGAGTGGCCGAGCGGTTAAAGGCGCTACAGTGTGGAACCGCACGACCGCTACGGTCGCAGGTTCGAATCCTGCCTCGGGCATGGATGTGTGTGATGTCCTTAGGTTAGTTAGGTTTAAGTAGTTCTAAGTTCTAGGGGACTGATGACCACAGTAGTTGAGTCCCATAGTGCTCAGAGCCATTTGAACCATTTTTGCATTGTAGTACAATTCTAATGCACTGTACCGGAAACAAATCCCATGGTGAACACTAAACAATTGATACTATGTGATTGCACAGTCCATGATGAACAATGAAAAGATAAAGCTCCGTGCTTAATGCTAGTAGAGAAATGAAGTGAATTACATGTCAACATTACCTTAGTTCCACTGGGAAAGCAATACTGTGGATGAACCTATGAATTACAACTTAATGTACATTCCAACAAAACGTAACGAACAGGGTATTTTCAACACTCCACGTAGGAAAACGTTTAATGTAACGCTGGTACGGCCTGTTTCTTAATGTTACCCATGACTAATGTGATTATGAAAAGAAGCTTGGGAATAAATAATTACGGACTGAAGTCCATATGACACATCTCATTCCCGGTCGGAGTGGCCGAGCGCTTCTAGGCGCTACAGTCTGGAATCGTGCTACCACTACGGTCGCAGGTTCGAATCCTGCCTCGGGCATGGATGTGTGTGATGTCCTTAGGTTAGTTAGGTTTAAGTAGTTCTAAGTTCTAGAGGACTCATGACCTCAGAAGTTAAGTCCCATAGTGCTCAGAGCCACTTAAACCATTTGAACACGTCTCATTCCGGTGTGTGTTTGTGACGAAGATGTGTGAGATCGGCGAAATGTCTTCACACTTCAAGAACAATATAATAATCCCCATTCAAAAGAAAGCAAGTACTGACAGGTGTGAAAGTTAGCAAACTATCAGTTTAATAAGTCACGGCTGCAAAACACTGACACGGATCCTTTACAGAAGAATGGAAAAAAAGGTAGAAGTGGACTTCGGGGACGATCAGTTTGGATTCCGGACTAATGTAGGAACCAGTGAGATAATACTGACCCTACGACTTATCGTAGAAGATAGGTTAAGGAAAGGCAGGCAGACGTTTTTAGCATTTGTGGACTTAGAGAAAGGTTTTCACGATGTTGACTGAAATACTCTCTTTCAAACTCTGAAGCTGTTGGGGGCAAAATACAGGGTTCGAAAGGCTATTTACAATTTGTACACAAACCAGAGTCGTGCGGTAGCGTTCTCGCTTCCCGCGCCCGGGTTCCCGGGTTCGATTCCCGGCGGGGTCAGGGATTTTCTCTGCCTCGTGATGACTGGGTGTTGTGTGATGTCTTTAGGTTAGTTAGGTTTAAGTAGTTCTAAGTTAAAGGCGACTGATGACCATAGATGTTAAGTCCCATAGTGCTCGGAGCCATTTGAACCATTTAGCCACAAACCAGATGGCAGAACCGAGGGACACGAAAGGGAAGCAGTGGTTGAGAAGGGAGTGAGACAACGTTGTAGGCTATCTCCAACGTTATTCTGTCCGTAAAATCAGGAAGTAGTAGAGGAAACAAGGGAAATATTTGGAGGAGGTATTGAAGTCCAAGGAGAAGAAATAAAAACACTGAGGTTTGCCGATGACATAGTAATTTATCAGAGACAGCTAAGGACATGGAAGAGCAGTTGAAAGGAATGGACAGTGTCTTGAAAGGAAGATATAAGGTGACCATCAACAAAAACAAAACGAGGATAACAGAGTGTAGTCGAATTGAATCAGGTGATGATGAGGGAATTACATTAGGAAATGAGACACTTAAAATAGTAAATGAGTTTTGCTGCTTGTAAAGCAAAATAACTGACGGTGGTTAAAGTCGGGGGGACATAAAATGTAGACTGGCAATAGCAATAAAAGCGTTTCTGAAGAAGAGGAATTTGTTAACATCGAGTACATAACTAAGTGATAGGGAGTCCTTGCTGAAAGTATTTGTGTAGATTGTAGCCATGTATGGAAGTGAAACATGGACAATAGACAGTTTACACAAGATTAGAATAGAAGCTTTTGAAATGTGGTGCTACAGAAGAATGCTGAAGAAAAGATGGGTATATCACGGAACTAATGAGGAGGTATTCAATAGAATTGGAAGGAAGAGACATTTGTTGTAATAGCTGACTAAAAGGAGAGATCGCTTGGCATGGCACATTCTACGACATCAAGGGACCACCAATTTAGTAAAGATCCTAAATAGAGATTAAGATATGAATACAGTAAGCAGATTTAGAGAGACGTATGCTGCAATATTACTCGGAGGTGAAGAGGCTTCCACAGGACACAATAACATGGAGAGCTGCACCAAAGCAGCCTTCGTACTAAAGACCACAACCACAACGTGTGTGAGGAATGTTTCCTTCAAGTTTGGCCATATCATTTGTTAAGCTCTGCGTATGGTACATGCGAAATCCCCTCAGACTTCAAGATGTATATAATAAGTCCTGTGTTGAAGAAGGCAAATGATAACAGATATTAGTATTACGAAGCTATTAGTTTGATAAGTTTTCTCATTTCGGATGCCAAAGCGACAAATTTATTGAAAGACAGTCGTAATTTCCACCACTGCTACTACACAATCACTGTCAAATTACTGATAGGGGGAGGGGTAGAAGGGAAGGGATTTCCTTTCAGTTAGTTTAATAAATACAAACACGAATTATTTACTCAACAACAGAGAAGCTAGCAGAAGCCTAGCTTGGGGTAGATCTTTTTGGGTTCTGGAGGTTTGTTGGAGCACTTGAGGAAATACTGAGCCTGTGACATACACTATCAAAGGAAAAGTATCCAAACACCTGTTACGTATTCTGAACCCGACCAGATGTGTCTACCAGTGGTGTTGTTTAAATTGTAGCTAATGTTAAACGACATAATTACCACTCCACATGGCTGCAACGACTTCCCCTAACCTACAGTTCTCTCAGAGCTGGCTAACCAGTTTCTCGATCACTATAAACATACATTATTGATAGCGGTTGTACTCAACTATTTAGAAGATAATATATATGGTTTCGATGTAAAATACGAATGTGGTGGGCTATGCTGCTAGTTTGTGGCGAGATTTAACAAGTTACAATCCTATGCGGAGCGAAGGCGTTCGTCGTGAACTTGTATGAGCCAAGCTATGACCAAAAATGCATTTTTGAATTCATCCGTTACGTCGCTCTTAGTGAATAAAAGTGATAGAACAACTTTGATATATTCAAGAAATCGCCTCAGTCCAGATATTCTGGATATTCCCAAATACACTATGTGATCAAAAGTATCAGGAGGACACGGACACCTGGATGAAAATGACTTACAAGCTCGTGGCGCACCCCCCCCCCCCCCCACACACACACACACACATTTGTAATGCTGGAAATCAATATGATGTTGGCCCACCTTTATCCTTGATGACAGATTCCGCTCTCCCAAGCATACATTCAATCGGGGTCTGGAAGTTTTCTCGGCCAATGGTGGCACATTCTTCACTGAGTACTGTACTGAGGAGAGCTATCGATGTCAGTCGATGTGTCCCGGCATGAAGTCAGCGTTCCAAAGCATCTCGTGCCGGCCCGGGTGGCCGAGCGGTTCTAGGCGCTACAGTCTGGAACCGCGTGACCGCTACTGTCGCAGGTTCGAATCCTGCTTCGAGCATGGATGTGTGTGATGTCCTTAGGTTAGTTAGATTTAAGTAGTTCTAAGTTCGAGGGGACTGATATCCTCAGCAGTTAAGTCCCATAATGCTCAGAGCCATTTGAGCCAAAGCATCTCGTGTTCTATAGCATTCAGATCAGGACTCTGTGCAGACCGCTCCATAACACGGATGTTATTGTCGTCTAACCACTCCGCCACAGGCCGCGCATTATGAATCGGTGCTCCACCGTGTTGAAAGATGCAATCGGCATCCCCGAATTGCTCTTCGAAACTGGGAAGCAAGAAGGTGCTTAAAACATCAGTGTTGGCCTGTGCTGTGTTAGTGCCACGAGAAACAACAAGAGGTGCAAGCCCCCTGCATGAAAATCGCGATCGCACAATAACACCTCCGAATTTTACTGTTGGCCCTACACACGCTGGCAGATGACATTCACACGTCGTTCGCGACACCCACACCCCGCCATCCAATCGCCACATTGTGTATCGTGATTCGTCACTCCAGACAACGTTTTCCCACTGTTCAATCGTCCGATGTTTACGCTCCCTACACCAAGCAGGGCGTAGTTTGGTTTTTACTAGCGTGATGTGTGGCTTATGAGCAGCCGCTCGACCATGAAATCCAAGTTTCCTCACCTCCTGCCTAAATGTCATAGTACTTGCAGTGGATCCTGATGCAGTTTGGAATTCCTGTGTGATGGTCTGGATAGATGTCTGCCTATTACACATTACGACCCTCTTCAACTGCCGGCGGTCTCTGTCAGTCAACAGCGGAGGTGGGCCTGTACGCTTTTGTTCTATACGTGTCCCTTCACGTTTCCACTTTACTATCACATCAAAAACAGTGGACCTAAGGATGTTTAGGAGTATGGAAATCTCGCGTACAGACCTATGACACAAGTAACACCCAATCACCTGACCTCACTCGAAGTCCTTGAGTTCTGCCCTCTCACGAAGTGTAATGACACCTGAGGTCGCTGATGTGGAGTAACTGGCGGTAGGTGGCAACACAATGCACCTAATATGAAAAAGGATGTTTTTGGGGGTGTCCGAATACTTTTGATCACATAGTGTAGTTTTCGATGCTCCAGCAGGTGGACTATACGAGTAGAAGACGATTCTACTGCTGCCTGTTACATGCTCAAGTGGCTAAAATCAATACAAATTAGATAAGTGCTCTCGGATCTTTATAAAAAACATAATTTAGTACGTATCTGTTTGAACACTGCATACTATTATTTATAGGGATAGTCTTCACGACGTGCCTGGCCTTAACTTTCCCTTGCAGTCCAACGTCGAACCACTGTCACACCAGTGTACCCCACAAACCTCAATCCAGCAAAACTCGAGTAGCCTGTCTAATGGAGCCCGACGATGAATGCCTTATCAGACTTGGTTAGGATATGTTAACGCAGACTCAAATGATTACCCCGCATTTACACTACTGGCCATTAACATTGCTACACCACGAAGATGACGTGCTACAGATGTGAAATTTAACCGACGGGAAGAAGATGCTGTGATATGCAAATGATTAGCTTTTCAGAGCATTCACAAAAGGTTGGCACCGGTGGCGACACGTACAACGTGCTGACATGAGGAAAGTTTCCAACCGATTTCTCATACACAAACAGCAGTTGACCGGCGTTGCCTGGTGAAACGTTGTTGTGATGCCACGTGTAAGGAGGAGAAATGCGTACCATCACGTTTCCGACTTTGATAAAGGACAGATTGTAGACTATCGCGATTGCGGTTGGTCGTATCCCGACGTCGCTGCTCGCATTGGTCGAGATCCAATGATTTTTAGCAGATAATGGAATCGGTGGGTTCCGGAAGGTAATACACAACACCATGCTGGATCCCAATGGCCTCGTATCAGTCGATATGTCAGGCATGTTATCCGCATGGCTGTAACGGATCGTGCAGCCACGTCTCGATCCCTGAGTAAACCGATGGGGACGTTTGCAAGACAACAACCATCTGCACGAACCGTTCGACGACGTTTGCAGCAGCATGGACTGTCAGCTCGGAGACCATGGCTGCAGTTACCCTCGACGCTGCATCACAGACAGGAGAACCTGCGATGATGTACTCAACGACGAACCTGGGTGCACGAATGGCAAAACGTCGAGTTTTCTGATGAATCCAGGTTCTGTTTACAGCATCGTGATGGTCGCATCCGTGTTTGGTGACATCGCAGTGAACGCACTTTGGAAGCGTGTATTCGTCATCGCCATACTGGCGTGTCACCCGGTGTGATGGTATGGGGTGCCATTGGCTACAGGTCTCGGTCACTTCTTGTTCGCACTGACGGCACTTTGAACAGTGGACGTTACATTTCAGATGTGTTACGACCCGTGGCTCTACCCTTCATTCGATCCCTGCGAAACCCTCCATTTCAGCAGGATAACGCACGACCGCATGTTGCGGGTCCTGTACGGGCCTTTCTGGATACAGAGAATGTTCTACTGCTGCCCTGGCCAGCACATTCTCCGGTCTCTCACCAATTGAAAACGACTGGTCAATGGTGGCCGAGCAACTGGTTCGTCACAAATCGCCAGTCACTACCCTTGATGAACTGTGGTATCGTGTTGAAACTGCATGGGCAGCTGTACCTGTACACGCCATCCAAGCTCTGTTTGACTCAATTCCCAGGCGTATCAAGGCCGTTATTACGGCCAGAGGTGGTTGCACTGATTTCTGAGGATCTATGCAACCAAATTGCGTGAAAATGTAATCACATGTCAGTTCTAGTATAACATATTTGTCTAATGAATACCCGTTTCTCATCTGCATTTCTTCTTGGTGTAGAAATTTTAATGTCCAGTAGTGAATGTTCCCTTCGCAATGGTCACTGGAAGTCTGATGCTGTCGCACACTTGCACACCCTAACAGGGCTGATGACAGCACTAAATACGAACAACACTAATGTGGTGGTTCTACCTTTTAGAGAGATTAATTTACATTCTCATCAATGATGTGCACATGCACGGAGCTACACTGACATATGGCTATGTTTCATGGTGCTGAACTTCCATATCAGGTAGTGCACAGACAATCATAAAACCACTTAAGCACCCGTTATCTACGCTGCATAGCACTGTATATATTTCACTAGACTACAGGTATATTTAATATATTTCAGGTCTCCTCGGGTAACAACAACGTAATGGATCTCGTAAAAAGACAGAAGTAACCACGTTTCGCCAGAGTGAATTACCACAATCCCATCGAAATACTAAAAATGAATAGAGCTATGCCTTTCACCTGAAGAAGACATCAGAAAGTGGAGTGAGGTCAGTACCGTGCAGCTGTCTCTCGAAGCAGGCACGATTGAAGCTTAGGTGTGGCTCTGAATGTCACTATTTGACATATCAGTGACTCACTCGTAGCAAAGTGAATAACCGCTCTGTCTAAATCTGGAAGACTCCTCTCATTCTCCGTTCAATAACCCCGGGATGAAGCTCGAGCCTCCTTTTGTCATCAGTCTTCGTTAAATGGTGCCCTCCACGAATTCCTCTCCTTCGCCGATCTTTTCATCGCAGGTTAGCACTTGCATGCTACGTCGTCCGCTATTTGCTGATATATTGCAACCTCTGTCACCCTCTACAGTTTTTACCCTCCACAGCTCCCTCTAGTATCACGGATGATATTTCCTGATGTCTTAACAGGTGTCGTACCTTACTGTCCCTTCTTCTTCGCAGTGTTTTCCATTTATTACTATTCTCCTCGATTCTGACGAGAACTCTCTCACACCTTACCTCATCAGTCCACATAATTTTAAACATTCTTGTGAAGCATCACATCTAAAATGCTTCAATTCTCCTCTGCTCCCGTTTTTCCACAGTCGATGTTTCACTACCATAAAATGCTGTGCTATAAACGTACAATATCAAAAATTTCGTCCGCAGATTATGGACTACGTTGGTACTAGTAGACTTGCTTCGCCAGGAATACCCTTTATGACGGTGCCAATCTGCTTTTCAAGTCGTCCTTGCTCATCATGGGTTCTTTTGCTGACCATTTAGCAGAATTCCTTAGCTCAGTCTACTCGTGATCCCCATTTCTGATGTTAGATTTCTCACAGTTCTCATTTATGCTACGTCTCATTACTTCCATCTTCCTTCCAGTTACTCTCAATACATATTCTGTATTCATTACCCTGTTCGTTCTGTTCTGCAGCTCCACTTATTCTCCTTCACGTTCAGTGAGAGTAGCGACACCATCAGCGAATCTCATCATTGATATCCCTTCACCGTGTATTTTAATCGCTCCCTTGATCCTCTCTTTTTATTTCTGTCAATACTTGTTCGATATAAAGATCGAACAGTAGGGGCGAAAGACTACATCCCTTTCTTGCACCCTTCTTAGGATAGCGATCACTAGGAGTAGTTAATGACTCATTTCGCCATCGTTATTGCTGCCCTTAGGTACAACACCTAAATTTTTACCTTCATGTTAATTCTGCAATGTTCCAGCATCTCGCACAGTTGTGTTCTATTTTCTGGTCGTGAGACATACTCTATGCAGGAGTTACTTTCACCATTTTCTTTCCACACTTTACTACTACCACACTGTTGTTCCAACACATATGTAAAGCTGTAATCTGTAAAGAAACTGGTTCTGTACTTCTTAAAAAAAAAACTTTTAAATAATAAAACATGACCTATACAAGGAATCAGACTACCCCTGTTAGTCACGGACGAAAAACAAAATTGGCATAGTCTTTGTCAGAACGTGCAGAATCTTATGTGGGGCCAATAAGACGTCATTTTAATCTAAATATGGTATGCCAATGTTTATGTAATAAAAATTATATTAGGTAATTCAATAGAATTATTATTTTTATTTATTTAGCGTATGGCTATACATGCAACATTAATATATCAAGTGTTAGACATTAAAATCTTATAACAATCATGGATATAATTTATCTTTATATTGGTCAGTTAAAAGGTTATATCGAGGTTTGAGATCCATTCTAGCGCCGATGGGGATGCCTCCAGGGAGTCGGACCAGTTCCCTGCATATGCTCGCAAGGAGCATTCACCATGGATGTGTTGGATCGTCTGTCTAGGGGCACCGCAGTCGCATTCTGGTGACATCACTCTTCCCCATTTGTGTAGTGAATCTGCACACCTGCCATGTCCAGTACGTATTCGATTTAATGGGGACCATGTTTTCCGTGTTAGTTCCATTCCAGAGATGTTGCAGTTATAGCTCTCAAACCAGGTCTGTAGTTGGTCATTTGTCTTTCGGTTCCAATCTAGTCTCCATTGTTTCATGTGGTAATAGTTATTATTTTGAAGCTGCTCAGCTGTACGTATGGGTGGCTTTCTTGGTTTCAATCGAGTGTGTCGCAGTTGTGAGAATTATTCTTTAATTGGTACTTCTGGTTTTGTCTCAATAACCTTTCTGAATTCGTGCAGTAGGGCCGCTTTTCTACGCAGGTCCGGGACAGGATATCACATAGCACCGGTAACCAGTACGTGGGCGTTGATTTAACAGTTCCAGAAATCAACCTCATTGTGTTATTTAATTGCCTGTCAATAAGTTTGGTGTGACAGCTATTAATCCAGACTGGAGCGCAGTACTCAGCCACAGAGAACACTAAGGCAATAGATGAGGTGCGTAATGTTTTTGCGTTAGCTCCCCAAGTAGTACCGCTAAGTTTTTGAATGATGTTATTCCGTGTTCCAATTTTTGCAGTGGTGTTCTCCAGATGTTTTCGGTAAGAAAGAGTGCGATCCAACGCTATACCTAAGTGCTTTGGAAACTTATTATGTTTGAGGTTGGTGTTTCCGAGTTTTATGTTAATAATTTCATTTGCCATTTTGTTATTAAGATGGAATGTAGATACTTCAGTTTTCTTAATAATTTTTTTAAATTACTTTTACAGGTTCACAGGAATTATACTGACTTTAATTGCTGATTTGGCCCCCGTTAAAGTGATTTATCTCATCTACATAATAATAGAATTATTATATAGATATATATAGATATATAGATGTATTATTTTTGCACCTATTTTCTCATTGGCTGTCAGCTTCAAAACAAAATTACGTACTTCGTGGGCATCTAGCAGATGCGCGATGTCTATGTAAGTCCCTACAATAATTTTTTTTAAATTACTTTTGCAGGTTCACAGGAATTATACTGACTTTAATTGTTGATTTGGCCCCCGTTAAAGTGATTTATCTCATCTACATAATAATAGAATTATTATATAGATGAGATAAATCACTTTAACGGGGGCCAAATCAACAATTAAAGTCAGTATAATTCCTGTGAACCTGCAAAAGTAATTTAAAAAAAATTATTGTAGGGACTTACATAGACATCGCGCATCTGCTAGATGCCCACGATGTACGTAATTTTGTTTTGAAGCTGACAGCCAATGAGAAAATAGGTGCAAAAATAATATAGGTCAGTTTTCAAGCAGTAATGGCGGACAGCATCAGCTGGTAGTATAATAATTTTATGGTAGCCAATTTTACAGCACAAAAAATAAAATATGTACTCCCTCCAAAAGAAGGTACGCACAAACATTAAAATAAAATTATGATGGGCAGCGAAATGTCTGAGAAGAATTTTGTAAGAAAATTATTAATTCAACTTTAATTTGGCTGCTTTCCAACACTGTCAACAAGACGAAATAATGGAAAGAATATTTATTGGATCTAAACAAAATTGGACCTTGATATTGTGACAGTACTTTTAAAATAGATAATTTAACTGAAATTGTCTTTAATTTTGGAAATGAGAACGTAATAATTTTCTTTTAATGTCTTAACTGTTGCTGCAGGCAGTGCGATGACGTCAGCAGAGGTCCGCGCGGACGATGTGTGAAGTGAATCCTGGTTCGTGGCGTGAAGATAATGATGGATCCTCCTGTTTCATTAATATTCCAGTTACGGCGGTGGTCCACGTCTCCGTTGAAGTCGAATCAGCTGGCAGCACTGGCGCTCGACGTTTTATTGTTAAAAGTTTATTAATCACGTCGTGCGGGTGGGTCGGAATTATGCAACGTCTTTAGTATTTACGATATATAGCCGGTTAATGCCAATACTTCGCAGAGTTCTTTCACCGTGTTGCCATAGGAAAACCGTCGCTTGTGTTTATCACTATAACAGTCCGTTAAACATCAGTTCAATTTACGCCGTCGTCTTTATGACAGTTGGGATGATTTATTAAATGTTTCTTGATCAAATCGCAGCACTGCTCTTTTACTTAACATTTTGGTTTGCTCACTTTCACGCAATTCTATCAGTTAGCGTCTCCACACGACAATGGTGTCTGGTTAACGGCTAATTGTCACAAGTTCACACAGTATGTAAAATCGTCACCGCAAACACTCGATATACTTCTCAGGTTTTACTGTTCACTTAATAATGCACGATCTCCTATTAACACAGCGGACGCACTGTAATTAGTTGTTCATTCGCGTATCACCGTCTTTCACGCCGAACTCTGCAACGTTTCTCCACTCGCGAACCGGCCACGATACCACAACTCGCACACTCTCTATCGATAGTCGTTCGCTCTCTCTCTGACACATTACTTCTCCTAGCCTAACCAAAGATTTACAAAGCATATGAAACCAGAACATTCATATTTGTACAATATAAAATATAAGACAGTAGCAAAATGAATGAAGAAACAACGTGAGGTATTAACAAATAAAGAATAGTTGAAATAAATGATACATACGTACTATGACAAGGTAATGCACAAAAGAAAAAAAAAAGTATTATCGACTTTCGGGGAAAGCAATGTCTTTACAAATCAGAGTGATAAATTCATGGAGACGTGTATGATATCGTTTTCTATATGCAGCATCAGCGATTGGGATAAAGACGAGACTCCTTTATACGCGATATAATTGCTTCAGGAGCTTCAGTGTATACTGTAGGGAATTTAGAATTCTTCTATCTCTTGCATAAAATTACATGCGGACTACAAATTATATTTCTCCATGCTGGGAGCCAATAATAAATTAAATAACGTCAGTAATTAAGTGAAATCAAAAATCAAAAGGTTATGAGATAAAGTATTTGATAAGCGGATGGAATAGATTGTTTAGACTTAGGAAACATGAAATGACTGCATACACAAACGCACACACACACACACACACACACACACACACACACACACACACACACACAGTTACAAATCTCAAAGCCGATTTGGGGTTGGGTGTGAGCACGACTCAGTCTTTAGGGGGATGAGAGAGGAATGAATCATCTATACATTCTTCGTAGTCATTTGGTGACGACGGTGATGGCGGCTGGATCGGGACGGCGTGTAGCCTCAGAGCTATGCGGCGGAGAGTCGGCTGCTCTCCTCGGTGCTCTGTGGTTATGCGGCGAGGGCCCGGAGTAGTGTCCGCATTGACAAGCCGCCTGTGTTGGCGGAGACGAAGCAGCGTAAACACTGTGTCGGATGGTGGATGTCGGCCAAGGATGGAAGAGACCCCATGTTCTCTCTCTTCCTCATTATCTTATCTACTCTCTTCCTCACTATCTTATCTACTCTCTTCTTCACTTCTCATCCACCTCTAAGCTCAACGAGTCCTCGAAATTTTTCTCCTTTCGACGGTGTCATTGATGGACTAAATTCGCAATGTTGCCCAACGACTGACTGCCGTTTCATGCCCAGCCCTCCCAGGGTTCCAAATCTTATGAGCTGGTGTGTAATAAGGGAAGTGGCGTATCTCTAATGATTTCATTGTCAAGGCTTCTCCCAGCGTTTCGGGCACAATTTTCTGATGTTTTCCCGCATTCTTAAGTTGGAGTGAAATCAGTCACACAACACTTCTTTGTGGTGGCGATCTCTGTATGAGGTTGTAATGTCTCTTGCAGCGGTCTCTCCGCGATATTTTCAGAAATTTTATAAATTATATAACTCAGTACATATCTCGAAATATCTCTTCTTATCTTACCGATTATCAATGCAAAGTAGTTTCAAGACCAATTATTCATTGGAGCGTCTATTTACTCCATGGAATAGCTTCTCTGCTATCTATGTTTTCTCTTATGAAAAGAATGAAGGAATGCTTGCCGATTAGTCGTGAAAGAAGGAGGATGTACACTCCTGGAAATGGAAAAAAGAACACATTGACACCGGTGGGTCAGACCCACCATACTTGCTCCGGACACTGCGAGAGGGCTGTACAAGCAATGATCACACGCACGGCACAGCGGACACACCAGGAACCGCGGTGTTGGCCGTCGAATGGCGCTAGCTGCGCAGCATTTGTGCACCGCCGCCGTCAGTGTCAGCCAGTTTGCCGTGGCATACGGAGCTCCATCGCAGTCTTTAACACTGGTAGCATGCCGCGACAGCGTGGACGTGAACCGTATGTGCAGTTGACGGACTTTGAGCGAGGGCGTATAGTGGGCATGCGGGAGGCCGGGTGGACGTACCGCCGAATTGCTCAACACGTGGGGCGTGAGGTCTCCACAGTACATCGATGTTGTCGCCAGTGGTCGGCGGAAGGTGCACGTGCTCGTCGACCTGGGACCGGACCGCAGCGACGCACGGATGCACGCCAAGACCGTAGGATCCTACGCAGTGCCGTAGGGGACCGCACCGCCACTTCCCAGCAAATTAGGGACACTGTTGCTCCTGGGGTATCGGCGAGGACCATTCGCAACCGTCTCCATGAAGCTGGGCTACGGTCCCGCACACCGTTAGGCCGTCTTCCGCTCACGCCCCAACATCGTGCAGCCCGCCTCCAGTGGTGTCGCGACAGGCGTGAATGGAGGGACGAATGGAGACGTGTCGTCTTCAGCGATGAGAGTCGCTTCTGCCTTGGTGCCAATGATGGTCGTATGCGTGTTTGGCGCCATGCAGGTGAGCGCCACAATCAGGACTGCATACGACCGAGGCACACAGGGCCAACACCCGGCATCATGGTGTGGGGAGCGATCTCCTACACTGGCCGTACACCACTGGTGATCGTCGAGGGGACACTGAATAGTGCACGGTACATCTAAACCGTCATCGAACCCATCGTTCTACCATTCCTTGACCGGCAAGGGAACTTGCTGTTCCAACAGGACAATGCACGTCCGCATCTATCCCGTGCCACCCAACGTGCTCTAGAAGGTGTAAGTCAACTGCCCTGGCCAGCAAGATCTCCGGATCTGTCCCCCATTGAGCATGTTTGGGACTGGATGAAGCGTCGTCTCACGCGGTCTGCACGTCCAGCACGAACGCTGGTCCAACTGAGGCGCCAGGTGGAAATTGCATGGCAAGCCGTTCCACAGGACTACATCCAGCATCTCTACGATCGTCTCCATGGGAGAATAGCAGCCTGCATTGCTGCGAAAGGTGGATATACACTGTACTAGTGCCGACATTGTGCATGCTCTGTTGCCTGTGTCTATGTGCCTGTGGTTCTGTCAGTGTGATCATGTGATGTATCTGACCCCAGGAATGTGTCAATAAAGTTTCCCCTTCCTGGGACAATGAATTCACGGTGTTCTTATTTCAATTTCCAGGAGTGTATATGTATGTATTGTTGAGCTAGTCGCCATCTTGATGAGATTCTGTATGAGAAGGAATTTAATACGTGAACTAAACTAAAGTAAGTGTGTTCGCGTATTATTTAACTGATTATTATTGACAGTGTCTGCTTACTACGCTGTGTTGCACGGGATCAGTGGGGAATGTCTGATTTACACTGGACGAACCTGTCGTTTTGTATGCTCAAGATATCCAGTTACTTCAAACAAATTGGCTGACACGGTCTTACCAGCAGATCTCCGGTCTTCCCCATGTGATCACCGAAATTTAATAATTATTACAAATGTTTCCAGGAGATCGTCTGACAATTTTCGTCCCACCGAGACTTCGAAATTGCTTCACTGCCTTAAGGAATTTAAGTTAAGCTCAATTTAATCAGGATAGAACAGTATTGAACTGTGTGAATGTGATAAGCCTGCTTTGTGAATGAAAATTCTCTTAACATACGCATGTTTTTACTATCCTGACCAGTGAAGCTAAATCAGGCCGGTGTGAGAGAGGTTTTTAAATTTTAGATCCCACAAAAAAAATATTAAATTTGGCTTCACTGTGACAGGACACATTTTTGAGCATTACTTAAACATTGTGTGAATTTTATGTTGCATGTGCACGAGAGAAAAGAAGACGAGGCCTGTTCCAGAAGTCACAATTTCGCCACAACCTACGAGAACGTCGTTCAGGCCAGACAATATACAATTAAATTTTTGTAGATAGAAATTTAGAACAACTATTTAAATGTCAATCGGTTTGAATCAGATTGATTGAGTGACTGGTGGGTTGTACTTCAGATAAGAAGTGTTTATTATAAGTGAGTATTATGCAAAGTTTATGTCAGTGACATTATTAACGCAGATGCGAGTGACTTTATATATTTGTTGTTCTGTGTATTAATGGTTCTTACTAGGGCGGCCTATAAAATGGCAATGCAACAGCAGAGTGAATCACAAAAGTCCTGAGCTGTTTCTGGGGTTAGTGAAACATTAGACGCTAGCTTAACTGAAGTAGTGCCTAGCGGCAGCATTAGTCAGGCCCCACAACAAAGCTTAAGTGTTTCGATGTCATCTGAGCAGGACGAAATAAACCCATTGATTGTAATCATGCAGCAGTTAACACTGTTAGCCAAAAATGTAACAGACTTAACTAAAGCGCAAATAAAGACTAAAAGGGAATTAACTAAAGCGCAAATAGAGACTAAAAGGAAATTAACTAAAGCGCAAATAGAGACTAAAAGGGAAATGAATGAACAATTAGCAGTCAATCAAGTGAAAGTCCAGGAGCAATTAGAAGCTAATCAAGCGGAATTAAATAATAAATTAATAGAGAGTTTTCAGAAAATTGACGATAAATTAAATAAAACTGCGGAAGAATTGAAAATTCAGAATGAAAAGACAGAATTAAAATTAGCCGCTCAAGTTGAGCAAGCCAGTCAGCAGTTAAATGAAAATGCGAAGAAGTTACGCCTAGAGCTATCCGAGTATGTTGCTACTAAGCTTGATACTATTAAAGAGGAGATCGAGTCAATCCCACATATAGTTCAAGCACAAGAACAGATGCAATGTTCTGTGGCGGTTATTCCGGTATTAGTTGAAGTTCAAGATGAATTAAAGCAAAAAGTAAATGAGATGTCAGCAGATATGCAGGATTTTAGACAATCACAAGACAAGATCAGAAGAAAATTTATTTAATAAAGGTTTTCGAGAAGCCAGAGAACAACTAGGCGAAGAACTTAACCAATGGAAAGAAAACATTAAGAGATCTTTAAATCTATCTCGAGAGGATTTGTGTTCCACGCAAGGAAATGAACCCATAACAAGATCTGTCAATGAAGCTACATTATTTAACCGATCAAGTACAGAGAGGGACATTAATGCACACGTTCGTTTGGGCAATCAACATCAATCACAACATTATGAGGATAGTCACAATGACTGTAATTGTAAAAGCAATACTGAGGAGAAAATGCTAAAACTACGTCAATTCCAGATCTACAACCCAGTTAAGAAAAATGTTCATCCGTAGTAGTGTTTATAAGAAGTTTTAGTAGAGTATTGCCGAAGAATTGGAGTGAGTGGCAAAAAGCTAGTTTCGTGACCGGTTATATTCAGAGGTCAGGAGCTATATGGGCATCTGATATGACATCAACTTGGGACACATATGAAGATTTTGAACGAGCATTTTTATCCCAATACTGGTCTGAAGGAGTACAAGAACGTTTAAGGCAGGAGGTATTATACCCGGAACCTTTTTCCTTTTCACGTGGGTCTTTAAAGAAATACTTTGAGAAATATATAAACAAAATTTATTTAATAAAGGTTTTCGAGAAGCCAGAGAACAACTAGGTGAAGAACTTAACCAATGGAATGAAAACATTGAGAGATCTTTAAATCTATCTCGAGAGGATTTGTGTTCCACGTAAGGAAATGAACCCATAACAAGATCTATCAATGAAGCTACATTATTTAACCGATCAAGTACAGACAGGGACATTAATGCACACGTTCGTTTTGGCAATCAACATCAATCACAACATTATGAGGGCAGTCATAATGACTGTAATTGTAAAAGCAATACTGAGGAGAAAATGCTAAAACTACGTCAATTCCAGATCTACAACCCAGACAAGAAAAATGTTCATCCCGTAGTGTTTATAAGAAGTTTTAGTAGAGTATTGCCGAAGAATTGGAGTGAGTGGCAAGAAGTTAGTTTCGTGACCGGTTATATTCAGGGGTCAGGAGCTATATGGGCATCTGACATGATATCAACTTGGGACACATATGAAGATTTTGAACGAGCATTTTTATCCCAATACTGGTCTGAAGGAGTACAAGAACGTTTAAGGCAGGAGGTATTATACCCGGAACCTTTTTCCTTTTCACGTGGGTCTTTAAAGAAATACTTTGAGAAATATATAAACAAATCGCCGTATTGGGATAAACCTATGCCTCTACAAGACGTGATTGGCATATTAAAATCTTGACTTCCGGCCAGCATCAGAAATAGAATGCTGTATATTAATGAGCATGACCTTTACTCTTTCATGACTACGCTTGACACTATAGATATGATCGAGGAAGATGAACATCGGCCAAGACAACCGGTTATGCAGAGGAGAGCGATTGAGGCAGGAGGTATTATACCCGGAACCTTTTTCCTTTTCACGTGGGTCTTTAAAGAAATACTTTGAGAAATATATAAACAAATCGCCGTATTGGGATAAACCTATGCCTCTACAAGACGTGATTGGCATATTAAAATCTTGACTTCCGGCCAGCATCAGAAATAGAATGCTGTATATTAATGAGCATGACCTTTACTCTTTCATGACTACGCTTGACACTATAGATATGATCGAGGAAGATGAACATCGGCCAAGACAACCGGTTATGCAGAGGAGAGCGATTGAGGCGCCAAACGCAAACCGGAACGGAAACGGATTTAATAATTATTATACTAGGAATAGTCAGAGATTCAACGGAAACAATTGCAACGGAAATGGAAATATCAATAACAGTGCTGCGAGGGACAGATTCAGAGACAATCGAACAGGTCGCAGATACAACCCAATGTTTGGAAATGCAAGAGATTATCAGAACCAGCACTCTTCAAATAATAATAATGCGTACAGAAATTCTGACCTTCGATTTGAAGCAAATAACACAACCAGTCATCAACAACAGCCAGTCTTAACAGAAGTAGTAGATGATTCAAGAGGAAATAATAATCGACATTTAAACTGAAGAGGGCCGCTGTATGCTCCGTAAAGTCGGCCGGGGAATACAAATGGGGCAAATCTGCTTTAAACGAAATTAATTCCGTGGCAATGTTGAGATATAATGAAGGCCAATTAATGACACATGAATTGACGAGAGATTTAGAGGCCTGTGTAGTCAAAGATAAAAAGATTCCTGTGTCTGAGATCATCACAGAAGTGGGCGAAACTTTAACCAATGTTGTATTGGACACAGCTTCATCTACAGACGTAGTATCCGGAACTTTGTTTCGCAGAATTAGTAAAATTAAGAAAATTCCTGTCCTACCAGTACAAAATTGCCGAGTTATAGGTGCAGTGGGAGCAAAATCCCGGAACGTCAAGATATAAACGCTTATGGAGATATAATTGGGAAATGTAGCTAAACAATGCACATTCCTTGTAGTGGAAAAGTTGTTAGTAGATTGTATTCTTGGCATTGGAACTTTGCAAGCCTGCAATTGCAAGTTGGACTTGGTAGAAGGAAAAGTGCACTTTAAAATCGAAGATCAATTTGTTACACTGATCTTACTGAGAAAGGAGGCAGTGCATGAGCGATATTTCCGTGGTGCTGCTGTGCAGTTGATTTGTGCTGAAAACAATAATATGCACCGACTACCGATCAAGTCAACTCTAGTAGAGGATTTCATACAAACAGTCGAACAGAAGATTGCTTTGTCAGATTGCCTAACGGATAGTCAGAGGGAACAATTATTCAATATATTAACAGAATATGAGTCAGTTTTCGATGAAATGCCCGGAATTATTAGAGGATATGTTTGTACATTACAGATGAAGCCTCATAAGACTTTTGCCACGCATACTATCCCATTCCCTGGCGATTAAAACAACCAGTTCAGGAAGAGATACAAAAAATGTTAAACTGGAACCTTATTGAACCGTCGAAAAGTCCATATTGTTCTCCGTTGCTTGTTGTACCAAAGCCAGGAGGAAAAGTTCGATTGGTATTAGATGCAAGGGAAATTAACAAAATTATAGTACCTGTGCGCACACATCTAGAGAACATCGATGAGTTAATACAGAAATTTCAAGATGTATCCTATTTAACCACTACTGATTTGAGAAGTTCGTTCTTACAAGTCCAGTTAGACAAGGACTAAAGAAAATATACTGCTTTTATATATGGAGGGAGCAGCTATCAGTTCAAGGTCGTTCCGTTTGGTCTCAATATTTCTGCGTTGGACTATGCCCTAGGACCAGAACTACGTAGTCGAATAACAATTTTTGTGGACGATCTATTAATTGCCTCTAAAACTTGGGAGGAACATGTACAACTTATTATGGGGATTTTTGCTGTGTTCAAACAAACTGGTATAACTGCAAATCTAAAAAAATTCCAATTTTCTCTACAGAGAATTAAATTCTTAGGACATATGATTAATGCAAAAGGCATTCTTCCAACAGAAGCGAAGATTAGTGCGATAAAAAATTTTCCAACTTCAAGAAACAGTAGACAACTGAAAGGCTTTGTAGGCTTGGCTTCATTTTTTCGTCGATTTATTAAAATTCAAGCATCTGTGATAGTTTAATGAACAGTAAGCGATTGCTTCTGTGATAGTATAGGAATATTTAGAAAAGTAAGTGGAACTGTAACTATTGCTGCTGTGAAGACTTACGGATTATCTGTCTACACGATGATCACCAAAGAAGCTTGTGCATGTAAAATAATATACATTCAGGGAGTGTTAATCTCCAGTGAGAATAAGTTTACTGAAACTATTTGATCGAATACGGCGCTTGCGTGTGAAGTTAGTGTTTGTAAACTGACAGTTCACAGGAGAACAAAGGAACCGCGTTACGAAATTAGAATCGATTGCTACAGTCCACAGGTATAAAGACTCGCTGCTTTTTTTGGCGCGAGCTAAATTCTATTCAAGAGAATTTAATTAACTAGCTTAGTGTATGCATATAAAATTAGAGTTGATAAGAAAGTTCTTCATTGAATTTGTAATAATGTGTCATTTTCCAGTTGGATTTGTTTATTGTTATATTGCATTCATATATATTCATGAGAAAATGTGGCATTTGGAGTATAAAAGAGAAAAATTTGATCGTCAATAAATACTAACAAAGATTAATTTCAGCTGGAGATGTCATGCAGCAAGACTTAATTAAACGTTCTCTTTCAGCAAAATTTCTTTTTTAATCATGTATGAGTAAGATATAATTTTTTTTGGAAATTGTCTCAAATAATAAAGTGTTTAACATTCTGACGTGCTATCCACATTCGTACTTGAAACCAAATTAGGAAAGATTCAGATCTACTTCCACCTGGAAAAGCCAACGAAAAAAATAATAATAAGTAAATAATTAAAAGCAGGATTAGAACCTTTCGGCTTACTCAAGAAGATGGATGAAATTATCCATGTTTTCAAAATTTTTTTCCGATATGGAGTTGTGATACAGTGCAACTACAGTATCGATTAAGACACCAAGGTGTGGAAAGTATAAGACGAATGGATTTTCCCATTCCTCAGATGGAAGATTGGATGGATCAGGTCCATATTTGAGTTCAAATTGAATCTGTAGAAATTCGACTAACCCTTCTCTTCCAGGAATCTTTAATAGTTGACCATTCCTTAGACGAATTTCGATTGATTCATGCCACAATCCTGAGTACCTGTTCCTGAGGTTCCTTCTGGTCTCTCAAATCCGTTACGTGTATTGTCCGGTACGCCAATGCGACGCCTGCCCTCCGTGCCATGTCCCATGTTCCTGTTCGATCAGTTTCACCGCAGTTCAGCAAGACATCGATGAAGAAAATTTTTCAGAAGATTGTAAAAAATTTGCATGTGTAAGGATTTTTTCTTTTTTTGCTATGAGGCAGATTTTATCTTTTCTATGAATTCTAGAATATCTCTCAAATTTCTAAATTATTCTGTCTTTCCTGTCACCTGTGATACCTAGATGGAGTCTAAGCCTCCAGGTTTTCCGGAGTTTCCCTGTGAAGGCCATTTCCTGAATAGGTAGACCTGATTAACAGCTACAGAAGTCCATCTTCCCTGGTTGGGTACGTGGGATGCGGGTATGCCCCAGTACACGTGAAAGCCACAACTAGGTACCTAGGTAACGAAGATACCAAATCTCTTTCAATTCTTGTAATAAATAAAAAATCTTACTGAATTCTTCAAATTTATAGGAACGTATGTTCCACAAATTTTAACGAGTTAGCTAAGCCAATAGTTAGCTCGCAAAGTGGATACATATCAACTAAGCTCGCTGCGAGGGGCGCTGTAATATCTCTTGCAGCGCTTCTCCGCGATATTTTCAGAAATTTTATAAATTATATAACTCAGTACATATCTCGAAATATCTCTTCTAGTCTTACCGATTATCAATGCAGAGTAGTTTCAAGCCCAATTATTCATTGGAGCGTCCATTTGCTCCATGGAATAGCTTCTCTGCTATCTATGTTTTCTCTTATGAAAAGAATGAAGGAATGCTTGACGATTAGTCGTGAAAGAAGGAGGATGTATATGTATGTATTGTTGAGCTAGTCGCCATCTTGATGAGATTCTGTATGAGAAGGAATTTAATACATGAACTAAACTAAAGTAAGTGTGTTCGCGTATTATTTAACTGATTATTATTGACAGTGTCTGCTTACTACGCTGTGTTGCAGGGGATCAGTGGGGAACGTCTGATTTACACTGGACGAACCTGCCGTTTGTATGCTCAAGATATCCAGTTACTTCAAATAAATAGGCTAACACGGTCATACCAGCAGATCTACGGTCTTCCCCATGTGATCACCGAAAGTTAATAATTATTACGAATGTTTCCAGGAGATCGACTGACAATTTTCGTTGCACCGAGACTTCGAAATTGCTTCACTGCCTTATGGAATTTAAGTTAAGCTCAATTTAATCAGGATAGAACAGTATTGAACTGTGTGAATGTGATAAGTCTGCTTTGTGAATGAAAATTCTCTTAACATACGCATGTTTTTACTATCCTGATCAGTGAAGCTAAATCAGGCCGGTGTGAGAGAGGTTTTTAAATTTTAGATCCCACAAAAAAAATATTAATAGATCTAGACTGTCTTATATTTGTGCATCATCTAAGGAACTGTTCCGTTCGGTAGATATACTGTAAGTAGGCTGTTTATGTTTTTATATTGGTAACGCAACGTAGCGCTCTGAAAATCACTGGCTGTGCTGTGTGCAGTCTGTGGCTGGTTTGCATTGTTGTTGGCCATTGTAGTGTTGGGCAGCTGGATGTTAATAGCGCGTAGCGTTGCGCAGTTGGAGGTGAGCCGCCAGCAGTAGTGGATGTGGGGAGAGAGATGGCGGAGTTGTGAGAGCGGTTGATCTGGACAGAGACAGTAACTTCGTAAGACTGAATGTCATGTACTGATATATATATATATATATATATATATATATATATATATATATATATATATATATATAATGACTTTTGAACAATATTAAGGTAAATACATTGTTTTTTCTCTATCAAAATCTTTCATTTGCTAACTATGCCTATCAGTAGTTAGTGCCTTCAGCAGTTTGAATCTTTTATTTAGCTGGCCTCGCTGTATTGCAGTAGCTTGAGTAACGAAGATTTTTGTGAGGTAAGTGATTTGTGAAAGGTATAGTTTAATGTTAGTCAGGGCCATTCTTTTGTAGGGATTATTGAAAGTCAGATTCCGTTGCGTTAAAAGTATTGTGTGTAACTCCAAGCATAGTCTTGTATAATTTTTCTAAGGGGATGTTTCATATGTCGACCCTTAGCCGAGGATACCTCACTGGAATCTTCTAATTTTTTCATGTAGTTTGTGTAATTAGTGTAGCTTTTGCTTATTGCTGGTGCGTAATTGTAGAGAGAATCTCCTTTGTAGTTGTAGTCTTTCATTGTTGTACAGTAAAATAGTTGTGGCATGCTTGTAGATTTGCACCAAGTATTTCGAAGCTGCGCTTTCAATTAACTCGATATTATTTTCAGTGCTATGTTAATGTGTTTTCTTATTTTGCTATTCAAATTGTGCTTTTCTGTGTTGTCGATTGAAATATTGTGACAATAATGGCATGTGTAAAACGTAATACTAGGCTCCAAAGTAAACTGAGAAATGACAGTGAAGACGAAAGCAGTGTGTTAGCGCCGCCGAGTAATGAAATAACTAATGTTCAAAGTAGTAATTTGGTAATTATGCATAGGCAAATGGAGCGGGCTGCAAATAATGGTGTAGGCAGTGAAACAATTAGTGAACAGGGAAGCATTATCGATCGATCGGTCGGCAACAGCTCGTCTCACGAATCCGAAATGACAGGACACAATCTTGCCAATACTGTAGATTCAGGTTTTGCGTCCTCACCGTTTTCTCGTGACCAAAACAGACACCACCCATATGACAACCTTTGGCAGAGTACTAGCAATTACAGAGAAAGATCGCATTTCCATCATAATGAATGTGACAGAGACAACCATATAAACAGGAAATATGGCAACCAGAACTATTATTATCATGGGAGACAGAATAACTTCAGACGCAACAGTCCACCGTACAGTGATAATTCAGGGAGAAGTTCTCCACCACTTAACCGACATCAAAGAAACTACAGAAACTACTGACATGACGACAGACGATATAATCATAGCGACAGGCCTGAATTTCATCAGAACTGGCGGGATTCAAACAGGACAGGGCCCTCTCGACAAGGTGTATTTGTAGAAGTTAGGTCTCCTAATTCCAATAACGACGCGCGCCAAAGAAGAGACAGACAATGACTCGCAACGCAGGCAGCCACGTGCGCCGGTTGGCTCACGGAAAAATAACTTAGACACTAACCTTGAGAAAAATTCCAGTATTCCTTACCAACATATACAACATGATAATTGCTTTGAAGATGAAGCTCTGCGCACTAGAAAGGGTAAAAGATTGCACCACATTTCACATGTAAAACCGTTTATTGAAAGATAATTTGCTTTTTAACTTTGTCTTTGGCAGAAAGCTTTTCACTTCACGTTACTAGTATGCTTTGTCAGACTTAGAAACTGTTGTTTGTTGTTGTGGTCTTCAGTCCTGAGACTGGTTTGATGCAGCTCTCCATGCTACTCTATCCTGTGCAAGCTTTTTCATCTCCCAGTACCTACTGCAACCTACATCCTTCCGAATCTGCTTAGTATATTCATCTCTTCGTCTCCCTCTACGATTTTTACCCTCCACGCTGCCCTCCAATACTAAATTGGTGATCCCTTGATGCCTCAGAACATGTCCTACCAACCGATCCCTTCTTCTGGTCAAGTTGTGCCACAAAATTCTCTTCTCCCCAATCCTATTCAATACTTCCTCATTAGTTATGTGATCTACCCATCTAATCTTCAGCATTCTTCTGTAGCACCACATTTCGAAAGCTTTTATTCTCTTCTTGTCCAAACTTTTTATCGTCCATGCTTCACTTCCATACATGGCTACACTCCACACGAATACTTTCAGAAATGACTTCCTGACACTTAAATCAATACTGGATGTTAACAAATTTCTCTTCTTCAGAAACGCTTTCCTTGCCATTGCCAGCCTACATTTTATATCCTCTCTACTTCGACCATCATCAGTTATTTTGCTCCCCAAATAGCAAAACTCCTTTACTACTTTAAGTGCCTCATTTCCTAATCTAATTCCCTCAGCATCACCCGACTTAATTAGACTACATTCCATTATCCTTGTTTTGCTTTTGTTGATGTTCATCTTATATCCTCCTTTCAAGACACTGTCCATTCCATTCAACTGCTCTTCCAAGTCCTTTGCTGTCTCTGACAGAATTACAATGTCATCGGCGAACCTCAAAGTTTTTATTTCTTCTCCATGAATTTTAATACCTACTCCGAATTTTTCTTTTGTTTTCTTTACTGCTTGCTCAATATACAGATTGAACAACATCGGGGAGAGGCTACAACCCTGTCTTACTCCCTTCCCAACCACTGCTTCCCTTTCATGTCCCTCGACTCTTATAACTGCCATCTGGTTTCTGTACAAATTGTAAATAGCCTTTCGCTCCCTGTATTTTACCCCTGCCACCTTTAGAATTTGAAAGAGAATATTCCAGTCAACATTGTCGAAAGCTTTCTCTAAGTCTACAAATGCTAGAAACGTAGGTTTGCCTTTCCTTAATCTTTCTTCTAAGATAAGTCGTAAGGTCAGTATTGCCTCACGTGTTCCAGTGTTTCTACGGAATCCAAACTGATCTTCCCCGAGGTTGGCTTCTACTAGTTTTTCCATTCGTCTGTAAAGAATTCGTGTTAGTATTTTGCAGCTGTGACTTATTAAGCTGATAGTTCGGTAATTTTCACATCTGTCAACACCTGCTTTCTTTCGGATTGGAATTATTATATTCTTCTTGAAGTCTGAGGGTATTTCGCCTGTTTCATACATCTTGCTCACCACATGGTAGAGTTTTGTCAGGGCTGGCTCTCCCATGGCCGTCTGTAGTTCCAATGGAATATTGTCTACTCCGGGGGCCTTGTTTCGACTCAGGTCTTTCAGTGCTCTGTCAAACTCTTCACGCAGTATCATATCTCCCATTTCATCTTCATCTACATCCTCTTCCATTTCCATAATATTGTCCTCAAGTACATCGCCCTTGTATAGACCCTCTATATACTCCTTCCACCTTTCTGCTTTCCCTTCTTTGCTTAGAACTGGGTTTCCATCTGAGCTCTTGATATTCATACAAGTGGTTCTCTTATCTCCAAACGTCTCTTTGATTTTCCTGTAGGTGGTATCTATCTTACCCCCAGTGAGATAGGCCTCTACATCCTTACATTTGTCCTCTAGCCATCCCTGCTTAGCCATTTCGCACTTCCTGTCGATCTCATTTTTGAGACGTTTGTATTCCTTTTTGCCTGTTTCACTTACTGCATTTTTATATTTTCTCCTTTCATCAATTAAATTCAATATTTCTTCTGTTACCCAAGGATTTCTACTAGCCCTCGTCTTTTTACCTACTTGATCCTCTGCTGCCTTCACTACTTCATCCCTCAAAGCTACCCATTCTTCTTCTACTGTATTTATTTCCCCCATTCCTGTCAATTGCTCCCTTATGCTCTCCCTGAATCTCTGTACAACCTCTGGTTCTTTTAGTTTATCCAGGTCCCATCTCCTTAAATTCCCACCTTTTTGCAGTTTCTTCAGTTTTAATCTACAGGTCATAACCAATAGATTGTGGTCAGAGTCCACATCTGCCCCTGGAAATGTCTTACAATTTAAAACTTGGTTCCTAAATCTCTGTCTTATCATTAAATAATCTATCTGATACCTTTTAGTATCTCCAGGGTTCTTCCATGTATACAACCTTCTTTCATGATTCTTAAACCAAGTGTTAGCTATGATTATGTTGTGCTCTGTGCAAAATTCTACCAGACGGCTTCCTCTTTCATTTCTGTCCCCCAATCCATATTCACGTACTATGTTTCCTTCTCTCCCTTTTCCTACACTCGAATTCCAGTCACCCATGACTATTAAATTTTCGTCTCCCTTCACAATCTGAATAATTTCTTTTATTTCATCATACATTTCTTCAATTTCTTCGTCATCTGCAGAGCTAGTTGGCATATAAACTTGTACTACTGTAGTAGGTGTGGGCTTCGTATCTATCTTGGCCACAATAATGCGTTCACTATGCTGTTTGTAGTAGCTTACCCGCATTCCTATTTTCCTATTCATTATTAAACCTACTCCTGCATTACCCCTATTTGATTTTGTGTTTATATCCCTGTAGTCACCTGACCAGAAGTCTTGTTCCTCCTGCCACCGAACTTCACTAATTCCCACTATATCTAACTTCAACCTATCCATTTCCCTTTTTAAATTTTCTAACCTACCTGCCCGATTAAGGGATCTGACATTCCACGCTCCGATCCGTAGAACGCCAGTTTTCTTTCTCCTGATAACGACATCTTCTTGAGTAGTCCCCGCCCGGAGATCCGAATGGGGGACTATTTTACCTCCGGAATATTTTACCCAAGAGGACGCCATCATCATGTAATCATACAGTAAAGCTGCATGCCCTCGGGGAAAATTACGGCTGTAGTTTCCCCTTGCTTTCAGCCGTTCGCAGTACCAGCACAGCAAGGCCGTTTTGGTTATTGTTACAAGGCCAGATCAGTCAATCATCCAGACTGTTGCCCTTGCAACTACTGAAAAGGCTGCTGCCCCTCTTCAGGAACCACTCGTTTGTCAGGCCTCTCAACAGATATCCCTCCGTTGTGGTTGCACCTACGGTACGGCTATCTGTATCGCTGAGGCACGCAAGCCTCCCCACCAACGGCAAGGTCCATGGTTCATGGGGGGGTAGAAACTGTTAACATGCAACAATGTTTGAAGTTAAATATCCAGTGAAGTACCAAGAGAACTTCTTTAAACAGAAATTACGAATGCATTGTTATAGTGAACAGACGTAACAGTGTTATTGTGTGTGTACAATCTCGCTCGTTAGTTGCACGATTACGTAACAACTATAAGGCTTACATACTTAGAACATATACCAGTATTGCTGACGAGATTTTAATGCAACATTTTGGTTTACTTGAGAATACATTCTGGATTCAAAGTACTTTCTGTGAGATTAAAGATGACTTAGCATTTGGTTTCTTTGAGAGCTAGACGATTATATCACGATGCTACTAATGAGTGACAATTTACAATGTTGCTTTTCGGTGTTTCTGTTTTATATCTGCACGGTTTTTCTGTATTTTCTGGAAAGTAAAACATGTTTTAGTGGTAACTTTTGTGGTATAGCTAAAATGAGACAGCGTTTTCCGTAGCACAACAATACGTTACAGCACAGTACTTTCTTCATCACGGCAATAAGTATAATAACTAAGATATCTATACGCAAAGCATTTCACTTTTGTTTATCGTGAGGTAAGTACATTGACTTCTGCAGAACTTAGCTTTCGGAGGACGATAACTACGACACTTCCACAGAGATTATATTACAACAAGACGCACAATTTAGCGCTACAGTACACGTATTTGAATGATTAATTTTATACTTAAAACATTTATTTTTAAAGATTTTTTGAATTACAAAGAAAGTTTTCCGTGACACATTTTATTCCATTGCTGTAATCTATAACACCTGAGGGTATAATTACATTAATCCTCAGGGGGGTACACACTGCATGGCGGCTTAATTATTAAATTTAAACATACTTTTTTTTATTTTTCGTCACTGTATGTCCGATTACGCTGTGTCTCGTAAACGGTTGGCCATGACTAGTATTATTACGCAATCTGACTGCATAGAACAACAACAAAGAATGAAAGAAAATTTCCGTTAACACAATTAATTAATTAAGTCCCCAGTAACCATAAAACCTACGAAACCAAAACATAAGTGTAATTGTTCTGTGTGTGGGAGTGTGACTCAACGTACACATCTGGCACGGTTCTTCTTCAATAAGACAAGAAATTTAAAATACCATTTATACTGACGTGATAAAAAAATATTAGAAATATTATAATTGCGCAAGAAAACCAGAATTACACTCTAATTCAAGAACACAAGCCAGATGCTTTGTTGACTGAACCTGCAATGACGCATTATTTAAGACATTGAGATAATAAAAAGAAAAGGAATTTATTTTTTTCTTTTACCTTCATTTATATTGATGAAAAGCACACTAATCATTACAATATCTCCACACCGACTCGCGACTACCACATCTCAATAAGAACTGACTACTTCCACATCTCAGCAAGCACTCTTCACTACGACATCTCAGCAAGCACTGACTACTACGAGTTCTCAACAAGCACTGCCCTCCGCTACTTCTCAATAATCACTGCCAGTGGAGGCGGCGAAACAAAACTCTCTGTCGCTGTGGCTCAGTGTAGCCACCTTTCATATGCCCTTCCTCCACGGGCTAGAATTTGATGGTATTTTTGCCAGCATTGGTGGTGAAAATACCACCAAATTCGTCAAAAAAAATACAGACAAAAATAAAAGATAATATTAATACGTAAATATCACATAATTAGATAAAATTTTGGCTTTGCACTGACCTTTCAATAACCTAATATATAAAATACAGTAGGCAATACAAATTCTTTCATACATGTGGCTTTACATAATAGTTTACACAATACACAAAAAATCAGTTTATACAAATGTTCACATAAAATACTTTTAATTATTCAAAAAAAAAAACAAATAGTTGATAGTTCCAGCAACAGCACCCAGCAATGGTCAACAGGTGCAAACACCAACAAGTGACATCATTTTAGTAAAAGCAGTTCCATCTGTGGCTCCCAGCAATGTTGAACAGGTACACACAGCAACAAGTCACATTTCTGAGCAGAAGCAGTTCCATTAGTGGCACCCAGCAATGTGGAACAGGTGCAGACACCAACAAGTGACATCATTTCAGTAGAAGCAGTCCATCAGTGGCACCCAGTAAAGTTGAGCAGATGCAGACACCAACAAGTGACATTATTCCAGTAGAAGCAGTCCATCAGTGGCACCCAGTAATGTTGAGCAGGTGCAGACAGCAGTCCATAATATTCACTATCATTGATCACACTGTTCATCAGAGTTTATAAGCAGAAATTAAACATGTCCTAGTGGCACCAATCATGTAGAAAAACTACAAGTAACAGTCCATAATATTCACCATCACTAATCACACAGTTCATCAGCAGAAATTAAACATTTCTAAGTGTCACACATCAATGTTGAACAAGTGCAGGTAACAGTTCATAATATTCACCATCACTAATCAGACAGTTCAGGCATGAACAATACTTTGAATGCACATACAAATGCTTTTACAAAATTATTCTCAATGCGCAGACAGCAACAAGTCACATTTCTCAGCAGAAGCAGTTCCCATAGTGGCACCCAGCAATGTTGAACAAGTGCAGACCCCAACAAGTGACATTATTTCAGTAGAAGCAGTCCATCAGTGGCACCCAGCAATGTTGAGCAGGTGCAGACAGCAACAAGTGACATTATTCCAGTAGAAGCAGTTCCATCTGAGGCACCCAGCAATGTTGAACAAGTGCAGACCCCAACAAGTGACATTATTTCAGTACAAGCAGTCCATCAGTGGCACCCAGCAATGTTGAGCAGGTGCAGACAGGAACAAGTGACATTATTCCAGTAGAAGCAGTTCCATCTGAGGCACCCAGCAATGTTGAACAGGTACAAACAGCAACAAGTCACATTTCTCAGCAGAAGCAGTTCCATTAGTGGCACCCAGCAATGTTGAACAGGTGCAGACCCCAACAAGTGACATTATTTCAGTACAAGCAGTCCATCAGTGGCACCCAGCAATGTTGAGCAGGTGCAGACAGCAACAAGTGACATTATTTCAGTACAAGCAGTCCATCAGTGGCACCCAGCAATGTTGAGCAGGTGCAGACAGCAACAAGTGACATTATTTCAGTAGAAGTAGTTCCATCTGTGGCACCCAGCAATGCTGAACAGGTACACACAGCAACAAGTCACATTTCTCAGCAGAAGCAGTTTCATTAGTGGCACCCAGCAATGTTGAACAGGTGCAGACACCAACAAGTGACATTATTTCAGTACAAGCAGTCCATCAGTGGCACCCAGCAATGTTGAGCAGGTGCAGACAGCAACAAGTGACTTCATTTCAGTAGAAGCAGTCCATCAGTTGCACCTAGCAATGATGAACAGGTCCAGAGAGCAGTCCATAATATTCACTATCATTGATCACACTGTTCATCAGAGCTTATAAGCAGAAATTAAACATGTCCTAGTGGCAACAATCATGTAGCAAAAGTACAAGTAACAGTCCATAATATTCACCATCACTAATCACACAGTTCATCAGCAGAAATTAAACATTTCTAAGTGTCACACATCAATGTTGAACAAGTGCAGGTAACAGTTCATAATATTCACCATCACTAATCAGACAGTTCAGGCATGAACAATAGTTTGAATGCACATACAAATGCTTTTACAAAATTATTCTCAATGCTCTTACACTAAACATACAAATTCTAATAAACACACAAATGATATCAGATAATTGTCATATTAACTATTACAAATACTCAAATATCAGTAAACCTATAATATTTATGGGTGTCAGTGCAAGCCACTACAAACAAATAAAATAATATGTAGGAGATAGGTGGGTAGGATTAGGAAAGGAAAACACACAAAACACACTCACTCATCTTTCATCCACATTAAGTACTACTGTGTAATTGAATAGTGTTAACAGTGTAAATGCAATTCTGTCAAAATTTGATGTTCATCATGTGTATGAAGTAGTAGTGGCAGCAATGTATAACAGTCAATAATAGTTAAGTCAACATCATAGTCATCATGTCAAGACCAATGTTTGCTAAGCCAGATCAAAATTCAAAATGTACTGTTGCTGAACAACTGTCAGTGAGCCAAGATATGCAATTACTTCCTCAAAAAAAAAAAAAAAAAATGTACTGCTTATTGATTTAACAAAGTGTGTGTAGACAATCTTCCTTCTACTTGAGTGTTCTAGTCTGCCAACTTCATGTTCCTTGTTCCATATAGACCAACAAAAAAAATATGCACCTCACTTACTTTACCTCTTATCCACCAAAACTCCAATAATCATCAGCATCACATAATCTCAATACTTCAATAATACCTCTTACGTCGATACATATAAATCTTATCATCAATATCATTTACATTACCTCTTGTCCACAAAAACTCCAATAATCATCAACTTCATATAATCTCAATACCTCAATAATACCTCTTCAATACGTCGACACATGTAAACCTTATCGCCAATATCATTTCCCTTCCATAACAACTCTTTCCTCTAGTCAGTCTCCTCGAACAAGTACAGATAAAATCCTAATGCAAACCTCATCATCCCATACAATCCGAAGACACACTGCCAACACACAACCTCTGTGTAATCCATCTGACCCAAATCTTCTACTCATTATAAATTATAAGATGGATTTTGGTTACCTTGTCCATCATTAAATAAAAGAAATGCATACATGACCTCCAACAGACTTAGTTCGAATAACTCTCAGTAATTAAGTACGATTACGGAGTGTGAATGATCATAATATTTCACAGTGTGTACACCACTTCAAGAATTATGGCAAACAGAAGCAAACATGTGGAGTATTTCTTGTGTCAAGTGTCACTTCCTATTTCAATTGCTCACGAAAAATGCAGTGTAATAACTGTCAATGGTCTAAACCTAGTTTTGGTATGACATGTCGTTAGCTTCCTTCCTATTAGCATAAATTTATACAGCTTCCATAAAACCTCCAGCTCATGTGACTTCTATGAAGTTTCTTGTACTAATGTCGTTTATGTCGAATTATAGCAGTTCATTTTCCTATCTTAAAAATATAAGGCACTGAGCGTAAGCAAAACATGCAATAGCGAGTAAATATACCAGTAGAGAACAGAATGTCAAGAAGTGGATGCAGCACAATCCCTATAACGAGGCTCTGCCAAGCGAACAATCTATAATTAATACAATAGTGTCACCTAAACTCTATGTTTGTACACAGTATATCAGCATTTCTATATACCAAATTAAAGAGTAGTTATGACAACAAACAGAAATGTATAAATATGCAAACCATACGCATAGCAGCAAACATATATCTTACATAATAAATAGGTCATTAGGATCATATCAGCATAAGCAAATAAATGTTCATATGTCATCTTAATAAGTAAACATGAAGGTGCAAGCAGACAAATCACAAAATATAACTTACATACATATCAGCACAACTAATCAGGTGACAATTATAATTTAAATAAATAAGCACAGCAGGCACATAATAGAAAAATATGACATCAGTGAAAAAGCAGTGCAGCCAAGCGATGCATAACATATACAAATAACAACCCTGTTCATTAATACAACATTGACAAAAATCAGCAAATGTACGCAAGCACGTCGCTTCACAAGTAAATTCATAGAACATGAAATTAGCACAAAGTATGAATCACGTAATTGCGAGCAGCAAATTACGTCTAAAGTACGTACCTAAGTGGAAATATGTTACCTGAAAATTAAACTCAATTAATAGTTAGACACACTGAATTTACCTGAAGTTCTTAAATATTTTATACAACTGTATCCTGAAAAATACTGAACGTTAATAACATAATTCATTAAGTCACTATAGCTTTATACTGAATTTAGTCGGAGAAATTAGACTGTGTATTTGTTTACGGCTGTCAGTGCATTCGCACTGAGCGCTCGATCATCTGTAGGCGCGTGACGTAGGAAGCAATTGTTTGCGGTCAACGACTGCCTTGTGTGGCGCGCAGACTTGACTTTTGCTTTGAGTATATGCCGCCTCCAAAACACAGCGCGGTATCCTTGTATTCTCTGCATGTTTACATGTAGCTGTTAGTTTCTCTAAAGTATGTCATTCCACAAAAATTTTAACGTTTGATATATGATGTATTCCCTTAGAGCGTCGTGATTTAAGAGTTTCTACTTCAACAGTGTTATCATGAATAATTTTGCGAATTCTATATGGACCGTTATAAAGCAGAAAAAATTTGCGACACAAGCCTTTTTCTTTGTGAGACAAACGATGAGACTTAATTAACACCTTTTGACCAACTGACAAGATTTTTAAACGACCAGGACGCTTAGCTGATTTCTCTCTTCTAGCAGCCGCAGATGCAATATTTTGTAGAGCCAGGTTGACAACTTCAGAATGCCGCAGTTTCCGTGAAGGCGGAAAAGGAACGATATCAGATATGCGATTTGTCGGTGTTTTGTTTTTTAATATCAGTATAGGCGGTAAAGAAATTGAGTCATTAGGAAGTTCATTCAGAATGTTTTGAAAAATATGAAGGTACTGATCCCACGTTCTGTGATTCTGATGACAATAAAGACGACACAATTTATTGATTTCCTTCATCCATCTCTCTGAAGCGTTAGATTGAGGGTGAAAAAGTGAAATGGAAATTGGTTTAATTTTACGACGCTGTAGAGTACGAAGCCAAATTTTAGAACGAAACTGTGATCCATTATCTGATATAACCTTATCAACATGACCAACTTCTTTAAGAAAATGGTTAATGAAAGCATTAGATACTGAACGAGCTGTTGCTTTGCGTAACGGTGTAAAACACACATATTTTGATGTCAACTCCACTGCTACGAAAATATACGCAAAACCATTAGTAGAACGAACCACTGGACTGAACAAATCGACTGCAGCCATGTCCTTTAATTTCGCTGGAATGATAGGAAACAACGGTGCTCTGTGAGAAATTGTTGGCGGCTTAGCCTTTTGACATAATTTGCATTTGGCCAGGACAGATCGAATTCGTTTTTCCATATTACTGAAGTAGCAATTTTCCCGTAATTTATGAAAGCATTTTCTGGGACCAAAGTGTGCATAACTGAAATGCGTATACCAAATCAGCTTATTAACCCACTCATCAGGAATACGAACTAACCAAACAGACTTGTCGACCGATTTTCGTTTAAAAAGATTGTCATTGCGAACTAAATAATGCTGTCTAATCGCTACGCTTTCCTTTCTCCTCCACTTCTCCTTAATGTCCTTCCAGATTGGATCCTTATTTTGCTCCTTAGCGATGTCCTGGAGCGAAGACGAAATAAAGTTCTCCAACGCAACACCTTGAATATACATCAAACAATAATTGTTTTCCTTGCAGTCCTCTTCAGCACTTTGTTTCAAACCCATAGGTGCACGTGATAAAGCATCAGCAATAATATTTGAAGAATCCAGTATGTAAACAATACTAAAATCAAATTCCTGTGGGTACAACGCCCATTGTGACAATCTGCCGTGAGTTAATTTTGTTGACATAAGAAATTCCAGAGCTCGATGATCGGTATAAACCTTAGTATGTCTGCCAAACAAATATACGCGAAATTTTGTGAAAGCCCAAACAACCGCCAAAGCTTCAAGTTCCGTTATCGAATAATTCTTTTCTGATTTAGAGAGAACACGACTTCCAAATGCAATAGTCTTCTGTACTACAACGCCGTTTTCTTCTCTCTCTTGAAATAAATGTGCACCTAGGCCTTTGTATGATGAGTCCGTCGCCAAACAAAAATCCTTAGATCAATCCGTATGTGAAAGAAGTGGAGCAGCAACTATGGCATCACGAAGCTGTTCAAATTCTGACTGAGCTTCCTCATCCCAACACCAATTAGATTTCTTTCCAGATAGTTCACATAAACGAGGTGTGGCCAAATCGTCCAATCTAACAAAGCGTCTAAGAAAATTACAGACACCAAGAAAACTACGAACATCACGTTTTGTGGTAGGAACAGCATAGTTACGAATAGCGTCTAATTTTTCTGGATCAGGAAGAATACCTTCTGTAGAAATAATGTGACCGAGAAATTTCACCTGAGAACGACCAAATTCAGATTTTTCCAAGTTCTCTGTAATGCCAACTCTTGCAAAAATGCGTAATAATGAATCCAAAATTTTGTTGTGCTCACTCCAAGAATGTTTAGCAATAAGAATATCGTCAACATAAGAAGTAATATTGTCACGAAGATAAACAGGTAAAATTTCGTTTAAGCTACGAATGAATGCTGCTGAAGATACAGTAAGTCCAAACGGTAATTTCCGAAACTGGTAACAGTTACCAAAGGCTAAAAAGGCAGTATATTTTCTACAATCAGGGTGGAGTTCTATTTGCCAAAAACTTGCGCGCATATCAATTGTGGGTAAAACTTTAATTCCATGGAAATGTTGAAGAAGTTCATCTAAATTTTGTGGACGATCAGTTTCAGGAATGATGATATTATTTATCTGTCTGGAATCCAGAACCAAACGAATTGACCCATCCTTTTTAAGAACAACGTGTAATGGGCTAGTATAAGGACTGACTGCAGGCTCAATAATGCCCTGATCTAACATGTATTGAAGTTCATTCTTAACCTTGTCTCTGTAAGCCAAAGGAATAGCGTACGTTTTCCCCCGAAATGGTGTGTGTTCTTTTACTTTAAATAAATATTGTAAGCCCTGTATAGTTCCTGTGTGATGACTAAATACTGTAGCATGTGAAGTCAAAATGTGGTGCAGCTCTTCTGTTGCAACGTTATCTGGCACTTCAGCTTTCTTAACCTTTTCATTAATTAATTCTTCGCTATTAATTATATCATCCATCGCGTCTCTGTATCTATTGTCATTGTCATGAATAAACACACTGTCGTCATAATGCTCAACGAAAACATCAGAAGTAAGAAACCTTAAACATTTTGTATCTGATTCAGATCTTGTTAAACACTCGAAAAATTTCAAACATATCGGCATTCCAGCAACAGTCAAATTCACACCTCCTTCTTTAAAGTTCAAAATTGCCTTATGTGCGTTAAGAAACTCCATACCTAATATAATTTGTGTACTGAGTAACGGAACAATAATAAAATTAGCAGAAAATTCGTATCCTTGACAAATGAAATTTAAGTTGGTCTGTTGTTTAACTTCCACACTTTTTCCAGAAATAGCGCCTCGAATTGTAGTTTTAGAAACAGGTAACACAGGACAAGCAATAGTTCTTACACATATACGAAAAACTGATTCACTAATGACATTCAGTGGGCTCCCAGAATCTAAAACTGCAGTGAACTTATTCTTACCGACACATACTTCAATAACAGGATGTAAAAATGCATCTACATTATTTTCCTTTTCGTCTAGTAAAACGTCTCTCATGTCTTCCAGGCGTACGTAGTGTAAAGTCGTAGTGTCATTACTTTCCGAACCGTCTATATTGCTGCCAGAAGCCGAAGCTGCAAGTCATTGTCGATTGTTTGCGTCACGTCTTTGATTATTCGCGTCATTTCGCGGATCAATTTCTACGATTTGCACTTGTCTCTCTGAAGTTCTGTCACGTGGAGGATGCCAATTTGGTCCCTCCTGTCTGTTAGATGCAAATTCTTGGTTGTGTCTGTTATTAAAATTTCTATTTTCCTGTCTGTCTGTATAACGACTTATTGTGTAATTTCGACTGTCACTTCTGAAATTATTGTTGTATCTACTACCCTGATTATTTCTGTAGTAAGAATTTCTATTATTGTATGAATAATTTCTGTCTTGATAATACCGATTACTGTTTCCGTATGATTGATCATTCCGGTATGAATTCCCGTTATTATAGCTGTCTGTGTAATTTCTGTTAGAACGTCTGTTATTGTCATAAGGCTGGTATCTATTGTCCTGTCTGTTTCGTCTGTCATTCTCAAAATTACCGCTATAACGTCCGTTCCGATCACTATCCCTTTTCTCTGAAAATCTATTGTAATTACTGTTACTGAAAAAATTACAGGAAGTCCCGCCGTCATTGTCATACTCGAGTTCTTGTAGCAAAGTCTTAAAAGTCTCAATGTCGTCTTTACATCTTCCGGCTAAATCAATTTGTCTTATGGATTATGGCAGCTTAGTTAAACAAATGCGAATTAATACAGTCGGGCTGTAAGGGTTGGAAAGGAACTGATTCTTTCGAATCATGTCTTCAAAATATTCTGCCGGCGTGCGGAACTCAGACTGTTTAAAGTTACGCTGCATAATCAGACTATGTTTGACTCTATCTTGCGTGTTTTCGGACCAATATGCCGATAGAAATGCATGATAAAAATCATTTAGATTATTACAATCTCTAATGAGTGCGCGCATCCGCGTCGCCGGTTCGTTTTCTAAATATCCACACATAAATTCCAGTTTGTGACTTAGGGGCCAATTTGGTGGAAGTGCGTACGTAATTGATCTAACCATGAACATGGATGTATGTCATTCTTAGAATTGCGGAAGATCTTAAATTTCCGAACAGTCAAAAAGTGTTTATAGTCAAAGTTTTCGCCTCGTGGCGACAAAGACCTACCGCGCCTGTACCTGTCCCAATGTCGATTATTGTCAAGTTCACGCCCCTGGCGCTCTCTTGTTGCATCCCATAAATGAAACAAATTATTTTCTTCAAAACCCTCTGCTATCTGTGATTCTAAATTTCTTCTACTGTCTTTTCCTACAATTTCGCCTTCAATTTGTTTGACTTGCTTTTTTAATGCCTCAAATTCCCTTTTCACGCGTTCATTAAATTTTCCCTAATGTTCAACATGCTTATTTATGTTCTGGTACTCTTCGGTTTCTGCAAATGGTAATGGAGCTGTATCATCCGAATCTCTGTCCCCATGTAAACTAAGATTTGTCAATTTGTCTGAAATCTCCTCAACTCTTTCCGCTAAATCACCTATTTTTTCTTTCTGTTTATTTACGTCTTTCGTAAGTGTCGCGACTCGGGTTTCAGTATTGACACATTTGGTAGTTAACTGTTCATATTGTTGTGTTAGATTATTTATTCTGTCATTTGGTACGGATTCCTCGATTCTCTCAAATATTTCTTTCTTATCGTGTGCACGTTGTAAATTTAACTCTGAAAATTTTTGTACTACCACGCGATCTCTTTCTTCCTGTTCTCTATCCTGTTCCCTTTGTCTAATCTCTACTGCAATTAATATATTATTGTGAGAATTCAAAATCGGTTGTACTTCTTCTCTGATTTCTTTCTTTAATTCATCTTTCATGTTTTTGAAACATGTCCCTATTCGTGAGTCTAACCGTGTTTCCATTGTTCTCATCTGTGTTTTTAATTCAGATCTAAACTGTGTTTCCATTGTTCCCATATCATTTTTTAATTCAGATCCTAAAGTTCCCATCTCTGTTTTAATTGTTCCTATCTCTGTTTTAATTGTTCCTGTCTCTGTTTTAAATTCAGATCGTAACTGTTATCCCATTGTTCCCATCTCAGTTTTAATTGTTCCTATTTGTGAGTCCAACCGTGTTCCCAAATTTAATATTGCACTCATCAACTGCTCCGTATGAACTAGTTCAAAATTCCTTTCGCCCCTAACATTTCCCACAAAACCAGCTTCCTTCGTCATAGCTGTAAGGCCATCTGTGTTCGATACTATTACAGAATCTCCTGTCGTTAATCTCGTATTCTGTGAATTTTCTGATTGAGAATAATTTTGAAATGGTTCCGGACTATTTTCCCGACTTATTAAATTGTTTTCCACTTCATTATTCATCACACTGTTCTCCTGTGTTGGCGAGTTCGCCATGTTAAAAATTTCGTCATTCTGACTATCCATCATTTTTGCCTTTTTCATTGATCATGTAATCATTTACAAAATATACAAAACTCGTCACTATATGAAAATTGCACACAATGACACTTTATCTCCAACAATACCATTCACACGAAATGTTTCCCTCAAACACGATTAACGAACAATTGAAATAATTGCACTAAATTGTCAAATGCGTATATAAAAGACATCTAAAATTAATTTTTGAAAAATACCATTAGAAGAATGCCAATTACCAAATCTACACATGCAATATAGACTACAATTACTAAACTACAAATTACTACAACAATACTACTGTCTACTATTTTTACAATCAGAAGAATTCCAAGGGATGATCCGAAGCAGTGGTCCCACGTGCATGGGGGCTTAATTATTAAATTTAAACGTAATTGTTTTAATTTTCGTCGCTGTATGTCCGATTACACTGTGTCTCGTAAACGGTTGGCCCTGACTAGTATTATTACGCAATCTGACTGCATAGAACAACAACAAAGAATTAAAGAAAATTTCCATTTACACAATTAATTAATTAAGTACCCAGCAACCATAAAACCTATGAAACCAAAACACAAGTGTAATTGTTCTGTGTGTGGGAGTGTGACTCAACGTACACATCTGGCACGGTTCTTCAATGAGACAAGAAATATAAAATACCATTTATACTCACATGATAAAAAAAATATTAGAAATACTATAATTGCGCAAGAAAAGCAGAATTACACTCTAATTCAAGAACACAAGCCAGATGCTTTGTTGACTGATCCTGTAATGACGCATTGTTAAGACATTGAGATAATAAAAAGAAATGGAAAAAATTTTTTCTTTTACCTTCATTTATATTGATGAAAAGCACACTAATCATTACAATATCTCCACACCGACTCGCGACTACCACATCTCAACAAGAACTGACTACAACATCTCAGCAAGCACTGACTACTACGAGTTCTCAACAAGCACTGCCTTCCGCTACTTCTCAGTAATCACTGCCAGTGGAGGCGGCGAAACAAAACTCTCTGGCGCTGTGGCTCAGTGTAGCCACCTTTCAATGCTTACATGTGTACCATGTGTTTGGCAAGCACAAGGGGCCCTAGCTGATATGGTATTTGCTTATACAACTTTACACATTGGTACCATGTTCCTCTAACACATAAATTACACAGCTATCTGGTCATTTAACTGAGAGAGACAAACATTTATTTTACTACATCAGTCACACATGTTTACGCAATTACACAGTTTGATAACTTCACACGTATGAAACTGTATTTTGTCTAGACTTTATGAACTGTTCATATCTTTTTGGAGCTATTGTGATACTATGAGAGCTTTGAATGATTTATTTGGTATGGGATCATGATTTTTAAAGTACATTTGAGGTGGATGACACTATGGAAATGAGCAGAGAATATTTGTTAGGGTTTGAAATTATTGCAGAAAGCTACGACGTTTTTGAGATTTGACTGAGGTGTTATGATATTATTACGATGACAATGTGTATTATGCTGTTGAGGTATGTTTATGATCTATAAGCTGATGCTATATGAGGAATTTGATTATGTTACATATTTATTATGATGAAATATTGAAGAAGTGTTGACGAATATGTATCTGTGTAATAAGGCAAGGAATAATGAGTAGTGGTTAGGGACTCTGATTTGTGAAAAAGGTTGTTGGAAACCAAGAATCGTACTTTAAGAGTTATGAAATGTGTGTAAATGTGTGAATGTATCACAATGCTGGCGAAAATTTTTTGGACACTGTTACATTTACAGGATTTTTTTTCTACACATTTGTAACACAAATTCTCGACCTGTGAAATTTTTGTATGAGACTGTCAATGAAGCGGAAACTGATGTCATAAATATTTCGGTAAGGAAGATAGGTCACTGTAAGCACCCAGCTGCGTGACAGTTGCCTGCAAAAAAGCCATTAGTGTGTGCCTTTCAGAGGCACAGGTGGAGAAAAAAAAAGAGGCCATTATCCTCACTATTGACATTTCTTTGTAGAAAGCATTGCAAATAAGACATGCTCAAACATGAAAACATATGATTATACTGTGGAGCTCTTAATTTATGATATTTACTAAAATTCCTAACGAAATGATGAGAAACATTTTACATCTATTGTCGTTCTAATTGAGAGATTGCTCATTTTGTTAAATATCTAGTTTCTAACTACACCGCAACATTGGTTAAAATAAAATTTAATACATGTACTAATATCAGTATTTTCTGTCTACAGACCCAGTAAAGAATAATTTTATGACCTACTTCCAAAAAAAAAAAAAAAAACCTCATTTCCACTTCGCAGGAACTGCACACATAATTTTTGTCAGTGACTTGGTAACTTGTCTGCTAGTGTAAGTTACAGTGATGCATCACTCTAGTGTTAAGATGTGACATAGGTATAAACATGGCCATTTTTACTGTAATATTTTTTCTGCTTGAGCTTTGTCATGTTCACATATAAGTTATTGCATTTGCTGCTGCTCTTTGCCAGGCATAATGTTACTGAATTTGACTTTGTATTACTCTGTTAAGCCAGTTTTGCTATAGATTTATTTTTCTTGTTTGCTGTGCATTGCCTTATATTAGCTGTAATGTTGCATTTGCTTTGCTAACCTATATATATATATATATATATATATATATATATATATATATATATATATATATAATGCTGCTTGCTTTGCCAATTTCCATTGTTTTGTCATTGCTGTTTGTGTTAATTTGTTATGTGCTGCTGCATTGATTCGTCCCTTGGTATATATATCTGAGCTCAGTATATTTAAGTTAGCTTAAGAGGGGGTAGACTATATAAGAAACTAACTATAATGAATTGGAAGAAATGCATTGAGAAGCTATAAGAAAATGGTTTGGCCAAAAAAGTAGTGTACAGTGGAGAAGAACTATTTTTGAAAGAGGATGTGAACACAATACAGAAAGCATGCTCAGACAGGAATTTTTTTGGTGGAAACAAATGTTGAAATAAGAGGAAAGATAGACTGCAGTACCAAATGTCACACTGAAAACCAACCCTGTCCTGTATTTTTGTGTTATTACACTATGTGAATTTGTGTTTTTCCTGTCTTTATGTGTTTAGCTAATAAGAGTTATGTTGTAGAATTTTTCTGATAATATGTTATTTACTTTGTAAAGATGTTTAGACATTATTTATTCTGTTTTGTTTTAATGCTCATGTGTGAAGTTGATGTTTCAAAAGTTATTCTGATGTTTTATGTATGTACTTACGTCATAATTCTTGTAACATTGGTGTACATGTTTATTTCTATTCTTTTGTAAAGCCTGCATTACCACTAATGATATCTGTATTGTTATGTTCTTTAATGCTGTACTTTGTACGTTTGTTATTGTATTCTTATGTTATAAGATTGTAATTGGCACCAGTTCATCAAATTAAGTAACTTGCAAGCATTCAATTCACTGCACATGTTTCTGTTGGTCATACAATATGCACAATATGTGAAAAAAAGAGGACTGTTAGTGTCTGGATGTGTGTTAATAATTCAGCAAAGGACTGGATAACAGCATTGCTGTTTCTAAGGGTATTTCAAAAAACTTTTTTGTGAGTTCACGAGTGGTGGTTCATGGACTTGCTATATTTTCTGCAATACTCTTCGATGGTGACTGTGCACCTGCACAGTCACAACAGATGGCTGCTGGCCATCTCTATAAGGACTACAGTGGGTCGGAGTCTTTGATGGCCCACCAATACCATTATCTCTACAAGGACTGCAGTGGGTCTGCACCTCTGGTGGCCCACCAATACCATAATCTCTACCAGGACTACAGAGGGTCTGTTCTGTGATGACCTACCTACCAATATTCTTCAACTTCGACTGACTCTGCTGTGGGTTTGCTGTTTTGTGGCCCATTACCTGTCTGCATGTCAATAGTCAGCACTGTCCTTCCGTTGGAAGGACAACACTACTTCTTCAAGACTGCATGGAAATCCACTACTTCCGTGTGCATTGTCTTTTACTGCTCAGACTTTGAGAAAAAGAAATACTGCAATTTTACTGTGATGAATGATCAAACTGTCTTTATGGACGGTGGGATAATCTTTGCTTTTGACCACCAGTGTATCAATAAGTGCGTGCATTTGATATCTTTGTTATTGTAATTATGAAAAAATTCTTCAAATCTGTATTGGCCATGGCCCAAAACAATTTGTAAAATTTTTTGTGGGGAGCATGGGGGCTATGTAAGTAGGCTGTTTAGGTTTTTATATTGGTAACGCCACGTAGCGCTCCGAAAATCACTCGCTGTGCTGTGTGCAGTCTGTGGCTGGTTTGCATTGTTGTTGGCCATTGTAGTGTTTGGTAGCTGGATGTTAATAGCGCGTAGCGTTGCGCAGTTGGAGGTGAGCTGCCAGCAGTGGTGGATGTGGGGAGAGAGATGGTGGAGTTGTGAGAGCGGATGATCTGGACAGAGACAGTAACTTTGTGGGACTGGATGTCATGAGCTGATATATATAATATCACTTTTGAACAATATTAAGGTAAATACATTGTTTTTTCTCTATCAAAATCTTTCATTTGCTAACAATGCCTATCAGTAGTTAGTGCCTTCAGTAGTTTGACTCTTTTATTTAACTGGCCTCGCTGTATTGCAGTAGCTTGAGTAACGAAGATTTTTGTGAGGTAAGTGATTTGTGAAAGGTATAGTTTAATGTTAGTCAGGGCCATTCTTTTGTAGGGATTATTGAAAGTCAGATTCCGTTGCGCTAAAAATACTGTGTGTCAGTTTAAGAACAGTCTTGTATAATTTTTCTAAGGGGTCGTTTGATCAGTCACACAACACTTCTTTATAGTGGCGATCTCTGTATGAGGTCTAGATTGTCTTATATTTGTGCTTCATCTAAGGAACTGTTCCGTTCGGTATATATACAAGCAGCCTCCTTACTGTCTAGAAAAGTCTTTTCTTTTAATGGTGATTTCTTACTCAGTATTTTAGTTTCACACGCCGCTCTGTGAGAATCCTCGTACCTTCATGTCTTCACCCCATCCCAGTGCCTGAAGGGGTTCACAGTAGCTGTCTGCACACTTCCCATTGTCTGTCAGGCTCTTTGCAAGGTGTCCTTTCTTAAGTCAGAATCAGGCATCTGATGGTATATGCCCATTACTGGGGTAATGGGGCTACAAGGACATTTTCAATTTTTTAAGATATCAGACTTTCCCTTCACTTGCTGTAGATGTAGTAACGTCATACTGATGATATAGTGGATTTTTTCACTCCCCACTCCCACACCCTTCATAACCCCCACTCCCCCACTCCACTGCCTGCCATGCCCCGCCTGGAGAACTGCCGGAAACGCTGAGTCTCTGCTGGTCTGTTGGTGTGGTGTGACACAGCGTGGTTTATTTTCTGTATTTTGACAATTGCAGGTGTTCTCCTGTTGGAAGAATTGTCCAATACTGCACAAAATTGGTGGGAAAAGCCCAGGAGAGTGCAAGATTACCCCGTCCACCTTGTATTAATTATGTAATTTCACTGCTACAGATGTTAGTTTACGGATTTTGGAATGGTCAGATGTAATCTCATAGAAAAATGCTCCCTAAAATTTTTCTCCGTGCGTGTATTCACCTTGGTGTGTCGTCTAGTTAACAATACCGCTAGCATAAGACGCTGGGGATCGCTACCTCCCCTCTGCCACCTAGGACAAGCTCAGGAAGATGCAAGTATTAACCTATTGGAAGAGGTCCAACCAATATGTACTCCAATTAAGTAATTACACTGCTACAGATCATCAAGCCAGATTAGTTAAAAAATAACAAATATTCGTACTTACACCTTCATATCGCAAATAGATCCGATACACGCCACATACATCGTGAAACACTGCAGCGAAAGACAGCCCAACACAGTGAACAATCTCACCTAAACTCCACCTCAGATCTCAAAAACTCATAAACTTCTATATGCACAGCTACATATCCAAACACACTACAAATGTCATTACACACGGTACACCGACACTGCTAAACCTCGTTCACAGATCATAAACTCTTTTTACCGCAAATGGAGTCTACATGTCGCGAAAGATATTTTCTTGCACCTTTTGGAGAAAGGAACATTAAATGCACTGTCTTGCATGAGCGTACGCGGTTAGCATCTGGAGGGCTGCCTCCAGCCCCGGCAGGACGTCCACTCCCTGCCTCAGCTTCCGGAAGACTAGTGATGGGTGCCTGGGCCAGCAAAGCGGCAAGATACTGAACTCTGTCCTCAAGCGGCCACAACTTAAACTACCGCGATATCTGGTTTTTTGTCTGCATGCGCACGCCATCCAAATACATCACCACATCCCCCGGGCAGCAAAAGGTACGATGCAACCTGTTACCCATGCAGGAATGGCGCGTGGGTCAGCTTTTAATCCCGTGGCTCGAGCGGTCTGCTTCGTTGATCCGCTTGTAGTACCCAAATGAACGTGCGCTAATGGCAGCTCGCTTTGTTGTTGGCTGTCAGCTCCGGGACACCTGCACACTTCAGTACACCAACAGTTTGAGACATCAACAAAGAGCTAAGTGCTTCCCGTCTCTCCCACAAAGCATACCAAGCGTATTTCATGGAACGAAAGGGGTTGTGGCCACTGGCTTGTTGAAACGTGTAATATATGGAAGAAAGACATTCCATCATTCCAGGATGGACTGGTGAACACATGGGTGACTTAAATGTCGCTTAGCACCTGAAACACAGCAAAAAGAGTGATGAGTTTCCTTTCGCCACCTATACACACACACATACACACATACACACATATACACACAAACGTAAGTGTGTGTTTCAAAGATATTCCTCAAATAGTTACGAGAGGAGGGCCGCCTACTTTCAACAACTGTTCAGGATCGTCCAACTACCCATCTCCCACACACGCACATCAATGTAAATAAGATTCTTTTTTGATATTTGAAAGGTTAGAGAGCATCTTAAAATACATGCTCTTGTACAAAATCTTTATTACTGTTTATATATACATTTACTCATTGAGATTAACTATTTGTTTATTTTTGCTTGGTGTAGTTTTAATAACATACATCTTACATTTCTTCTTATAATTTAAATCTGCATTGGGCTCTTCTAATTCTTTCTTCAGTCGGATATTTGACTGATAGAAATATGGTATGTTCTCGAGGTACAAGACAAATCTAAGTTTCGTTCCTGTAACACATTTTCATGTGCTGAAAGACTCGGGTTGTGCAGAATCCTACGCTAGTTTGGCTAGAGATGTGGCAATCTTGGGGTATGCTCATGAGTTGTGTCTAAGTGGGCAAAAGTAAAGCACTGTGACTAGAGGTAGTAGGTGCTACATATCAGAGATACTGCTGTATTGTACCAGCCGTTTATTACGTACTTAGACCTGTTGTATGCTTAAAACCATCTAAAACGCAGAGTGGCTAAAGGCGCGAAAAATTGTCTGTTGTGACGCTGGTAGCCCAGTAGTTCTGACATTTTTAAAGTTAAACTTTTGAGAGCGACATGCAGCGGTGAACTATTTTAGCAAAGGAAAATTTGCGTATGAGCTGTCGGTTCTTATTGTGCGAGGCTAGAGCCGTCTAGTCAAAATATTCCCAGTTGTTGCTATTCTATGGGCCATCTTTAACATGTTGTCGCAGTACAGCCATTTGCGTCGCTGTTCAATAATTTGTGGTAGTAAAATTGTTTATCAGTAGCATCCAATCGCACCTCTGTGTTTAAAATGTTATCACTGAACACTTTTAAAACCTGCCACCAGTTATATTGCAGGATTTAAGAGCTAACCATATGTCAAGTAGCTAGAGCCAACATCATTTCTAGAGACTAGCTGGACTTAAAAGTAACGGTGTGTGTCGTCAGTGTTGACGACATCGGTTGATGGCTATGTTTGAGGATGTCCTCTTAGAAAATTAGCTTCATTGGTGCCTTCAACTCAAGCTCTCAAGCCCATGTCATTGCTTGTTAACCAGCTTAGTTAAGAAATGGCTAGAGCCGTGAAGACGTTTTAAAACGTTTTTGGTGTTATTTGTGGCCAAGTGCCGGACATTAAAAAAAGTTGTATATTCTCGAAGATAATACCGCTAGTGCGGATGAAAACTGGTAAATTCATTGGAGAATTCAAAGATGGCTAAGCGTCAAGTCAAACATAAAATTTAATCTGTTTGTGTAAGACGTTAAAACGGTTAGCATCGAGGGCATTTCAATGTTTCATTGTGTGTGTTGTTTGAAAATTGAAACGGCTAGCGCCGATTCAGACTGATAAATACATTTGAGCCATTCCTACAAATACGGTGTAAGTATTAACCAGAAATGCTACATTAAAGCATGAGAAACATATTTTTCTCAATCCCAGATATTGTTCTCCATACTATCATCAGATAAAGATATCGCCGAATTAGGAATGGTGCCCACAAACAATGTTGACCACAACAGTATATCAGTGTGGTATGTCAGGGTGGCTGTCTTAACCGAACCATCAGGGACGCCGAGATGACGCCACAGTCGCCAGTCCATATCTCATCGCTGCTGGATGACATAGGTCACGTCCATCACCGCTGAAACGTCCAGGGTCGACGACTGCTGTATTTTCCGTCCTTTCAGTTCCGCCTATCGGATTCCCCCGGTTATAAAAATATTTGAAACATTATTGCTCATAAACCAGAATTCTTTTTTCCAAGAACTGCTGGATATTCTCGTGAATAAATTAGTATACTGTACAAACATACTTTTTCCCCTCTCTCATAGCAAAAAGGGTGGAATATTCGTTCGTTTGTCAGATATTTTACTACTGGAGGTCTAGTACATGCAACTGAATCAAGACAGGCAGACATGGCTCTCATTTATATTTTCTAAAAATGTCAAAGCGTTGCCATTCCCTGAAAATTTTAATGGTGTGTTGAGAACACTGGGGAAATAAAATACATTAAGGGTTATTCGGGTAATGCGAAGGAAAGACCTAACTAGTGAATTTATAAATATCTAAAGAACATGATTCGAGGAGGTGTATTTTAGGTAACTGAAAGTGTAGCGATCCTACATGACCGAAAGTTCTTCCATCTTTAGCCAAGAGTTGGTTTCTGTAATCGGTATAAATAATCGTCATCCTATACTTACCGCGCACACACAAATGATGACACATGTGAGGGCCAGTGGTAAATACTAAGACATCTCGATGTGACATCTGAAGCACAACATTTTGGAGAGTTAATGAGATCTGAGTGACATGTAAACAATAACTCATGGTCCTGGTTATATTATATTATTTGTGAAGTATAAATATACCACTACCAATTAAAGATTTTCGTCTGGTATCCCTAAAATCATTCGGGAACTTGTCTGGTGGGGAGTGAGTAATACTAAATCTTATGGTACTTCTCATGACGTCTTTTCTGGCTGTGACTCAAAAAATTAGACTATATAAAATTTTTTAGCGGAATGTGTACATGATGTGGAACACTGTAGTTGTAATGGATTGTTAAGTGATGGTAGGATGTAATACCACGACTTACGCCTTTCAAAAAAGACAATCTAGAACTATGGTGGTTTCTAAAGCATATGTCCTGCGTACGTGGTATTCCATGCTACGTATCCAGATTATTGTCTATTTGTCGTAAGCAAATTAGCATGGAAAATCATACTGAGAGGTCAGAGAACAACTATGCATATCCTCTGGAGGTTGTGATTGGCTGCAATAATAGAATAAATTACGCCTTCCTAATAAGTATTGGAGAGTCTGTTTGTCTAGCAGACATCTAAAATTACTGAATGGGTGAACCTGAGCTCGTTCCGAAATTTGTCTACTGGAGGTGAATAATTATAACTCTGGTGGAACTGGTTGTGACTCTTTTTCTGATTATCACTCCTAAAATTTGAATACGTCTTATATTTTTAGCTGTACGAGTACATGTTGTTGACGACTGCTGGGTACACTACTTTGGAGATATTGTGCTGTACTGTCCTGCCCAACAAGGTATCAAAGTACTGTATATTCCAGGTAATAATGCATTGATTCTATCCCATACATAAGGGTGATACTTGTAATTACAGTCTTCCTTCCTCCCACGGATACCTCGCACATAAAATAGGGATCCTGTGGCAGGAATTTGAAATTGGATTGCAAGTACAATCATGTTTGTAATGTATGGTCCAAAGCTCGCAGGTCCGAAGTGTCGATAACTTGGATCTTTAGTGTATAAAACGAGTCTTGACAACACAGCCTGTGGGTTCTACGGTAGCTGAACGTGTCAACATGGAATCCTCCCAAGTACTTAACATCCCTTGGCTATTATGGAGAAGAACGGGACTAACTGACGAAAACGTTGGCTTATGGTTGGCACTAGACAACCTGGACGATCGTGTTTTTAACATTGGCAACATAAATTGCACCTCCTTAGAACGAGGAATTTAAATGTGATTATTTCTATTATTGAACCGTTCGCGATGACATTATGGTAGTAATAATCTATGACCAAATGGACTCTGAGGATCAGTCAGAGAAGGAACGATCGGTGATGTTACAGACGTAGATGTATAGCTCATTTGACTAATTCACCATTCCTTTATCAGTTTTAATATCCACAAAATGTGGAGACACTGAACTTAGCTTTTTACCATGTGGGTTGCACTTGATGATGCGGCCTTATGCAGCGAAACCAGTTGTCTTTTTAATAAACAACAATTTTATCCGCTGTTAGCCAAATTCTCCCTATCATCATGCCTTTCAACAGCTGCGGATGCCCAGAATATAAAATACGTTGTGGTAAGTTCTCTAAGTTCGTCTCTCCAAGACATGGTGTCAAAGCGAAGCTAACATTTCTCCTACACGGGAACGACAGTCTGACAACAAGAGGAATACCGGATAATCACGAAGGAGGCACTGGAGACAATTTCGAAGAAATATAAAACTCCTGTGGCTATACCACATAACGTGGTATTATCTGACATTCAAATGAATGTTCTAACGGAAGAGCTGCCTGGAATAGTGCAGCAGCTACTAGCATTCAACTTTTATCTTTCCTGTTTGTACATGATTCAGGATTTCGCTGGGATTTTTAACAAATTGGGGATTTTCGACTACCTAATATCAAACCACAATGGAAGACGACCGCCAGGGAAACCTCCGTGTGATTGGGGACTACGATGAGACACTAACTACGAGCAGGCAGTTTAACGTTGAACAACTGCAGTTGTAAAGGTATATAACAAATTTATATGTCAAGCCACAAACCCATGTGTGAACAATGTTATCGGTAAGCATTCTATAGATATCATAAAGTATCCAGACATGCTTATACGAGGAACCTTTGCGTCTACTTTGGCTAGGGATCATGTTATTACCACGCGAGGAGCTACAATATACAACCACCGAATTGATTGTGTGTTCTACACTATGCGAGACTGTGTAAGTCTATTAGCCTCTAACCAACAGTATTTACAAAATGCTCCACTGTACTCTATGTCAAATACACTCCTGGAAATGGAAAAAAGAACACATTGACACCGGTGTGTCAGACCCACCATACTTGCTCCGGACACTGCGAGAGGGCTGTGCAAGCAATGATCACACGCACGGCACAGCGGACACACCAGGAACCGCGATGTTAGCCGTCGAATGGCGCTAGCTGCGCAGCATTTGTGCACCGCCGCCGTCAGTGTCAGCCAGTTTGCCGTGGCATACGGAGCTCCATCGCAGTCTTTAACACTGGTAGCATGCCGCGACAGCGTGGACGTGAACCGTATGTGCAGCTGACGGACTTTGAGAGAGGGCGTATAGTGGGCATGCGGGAGGCCAGGTGGACGTACCGCCGAATTGCTCAACACGTGGGGCGTGAGGTCTCCACAGGATATTGACGGTAATTGTACCTGTCAAATTACTGGATGGAGAAATAATTACAAGGTCCCAAGGTGATTAAATGACCCTGAGAAGAAGTTAAAACTAGGTAGCTTAAGTCAATGCAACCCTCCTGGAAGGATGGAATGTCTTTGTTGCACGTAGTACAGGTCTTTACTTGCCAGAGACCATCACCCATTTCGTTCTTCAAAATGCACTGGACGGCCTTCGGGACTGCGACTGGAAGCACTTCATTCTATGTTGGTGTTTCAAGCGGTCAGTGTCACTCAAGAATGCAGGTGTCCCCGAGCAACCAGTCAACAATAAAGCGGGTCACCGTTGGCGCACATCTACTGCGGTGTTACGAGCTGTGGTCGTACAAATCAATAAAGTGGATCATTGTGGGCCATGGGATTGAAAACTGGCTCACGCACGGCTCCCCCATGGTCAACTGGTGGTATCCTGCTATCAGCTGTGTGGGGAGAGGGTGTGGGTGGTACTTTTGTGGCGAGTGTGTGCAGTCCCAGTGGTTCGAGGTGTGGCCGCTTTAGACTCTGCGCTCAACTGCTTCATATCTGCTGACCTGGGCACATGGCAATAGTCTTCCAGAGACTGCAGCATGCTCATCTCATGGAAAGTGCAGGGAGTCGTATTTTAGAGACGTATAAACACCATTTTCGGTACATGGGGTGCGTGTTTATAGTCTTTAGGCGAATTTTAGGAGTATTGGCGTACTGTGTTTCACGATATTTGCAATATGTTTGGATCATTCGCTATGCATATGGATCTTTGTGATTTCTTATGATCTGTAGGTGGAGTTAAGGCGAGGTGGTAGGCGTTATTGCAGTTCCATTTTCTGCAGTATTTCACGATATTTGTGATGTGTATCAGATCTTTATATGATCTCTAGTTATGTATATAGATGTTCCAGAATTTATAAGTGATCTAGGCTGATGATCTGTATCAGTGTAGTTCCGCCGCCATGAACCATGGACCTTGTCGATGGTGGAGAGGCTCGTGTGCCTCGTCAATACAGATAGCCGTACCATAGGTGCAACCGTACTGGAGTGGTATCTGTTGAGAGGCCAGACAAACGTGTGCTTCCTGAAAAGGAGCTGGAGCCTTTCCAGTAGTTGCAAGGGCAACAGTCTGGATGATTGACTGATCTGGCCTTGTAACGCTAACCAAAACGGCCTTGCTGTGCTGGTACTGTGAACAGCTGAGAGAAAGGAGGGCATGCAGCTTTACTCTATGACTAAATGATGTTGGTGTGCTCTTGGATAATATATTCCAGGGGTAAAATAGTCCCCCAATCGGAACTTCGGGCAGGGACTATTCAGAAGGACGTCGTTATCAGCAGGAACAAAAGTGGCGTTCTACAGATCGGAGAGTCGAATGACAGACCTATTAATCGGGTAGGTAAGTTTGAAAAATTTAAAAAGGGAAATGGATAGGTCAAAGTTAGACACAGCGGGAAGTAGCAAAGTTTGGTGGCAGGAGGATCATGACTTCTGGCAGGTGAACAGAGGGTTATAAATACAAAATCACATAAAGGTACTGTAGGAGTGATTTAATAATGAATAAAAACTAGGAACACGGATAAGCTACTTGGAACAGCATAGTGAACGCATTATTGTAGCCAAGGTAGACATGAAGCCCACGCCTACCACAGTGGTTTAAGTTTATATGCTAATTAGCTCCGCGGATAATTAAGATATTCAAGAAATGTATGATGAGATAAAAGTAATTATTGAGATAATTAAGGGAGATGAAAACTTAATAGTCATGTTGGACTGGAATTCGATAGTGGGAAAAGGAAGGTAAGGAAAAGTAGTAGGTAAATATGGACTGGGTGTAAACAATGAATAAGGAAAGCGTCTGGTAGAATTTTGGTATGCACACGGCATAAATAATCATAGCTAACATTTCGTTTCAGAATCATGAAAGAAGGCTGTATACGTGGAAGAGGCCTGGAGAAACTGGAAGGTTCCAGATAGCTTATACAACGGTAAGACAGAAATTTACGAACCAGGTTTCAAAATGTAAGACTGTTCGAGAGGCAGGCATGGGCTCTGACCACAATTTACTGGTTATGAACAATAGACTAAAATTAAAGACACTGCAAAAGGTAGGAATTTTAGGAGGTGGCACCTTGATAAACTGAAAGAACCAGAGGCAGTAGAGAGTTTCAGAGAGTGTAATAGGGTAAAATTGACATGTACACAGGAAAGAAATACAGCAGAAGAAGAGTGGATCCTTGAGAGATAAAACAGTGAAGGCGGCAGAGGATGAAGAAGGTAAAAAGGCGAGGGCTCGTAAAATCCCATGCGTAACAGAACAGATATTGAATTTAATGGTGAAAGGTAAAAATATAAAAATGCAGTACATGAAACAGGCCAAAACGAATACTAACGTCTCAAAAATGTGATCGACAGGGAGTGCAAACTGCTTAAGCAGGAATAGCTAGAGCACAAATATAAGGACGTAGAAGCGTGTATCACTACTACTAAGATAGATACTGCCTACAGGAAAATTGAAGAGACTTTTGAAGAAAAGGGAACCACCCGTATGAAAATCAAGAGCTCAGAAGGAAAACCAGTCGTAGGCAAAGAAGGGGAAGCAGAAAGGTGAAACGTGTTTATATAGAGGGTCTATACAGGGGCTATCTACATCTACATCTACATTTATACTCCGCAAGCCACCTAACGGTGTGTGGCGGAGGGCACTTTACGTGCCACTGTCATTACCTCCTTTTCTGTTCCAGTCGCGTATGGTTTGCGGGAAGAACGACTGTCTGAAAGCCTCCGTGCGCGCTCGAATCTCTCTAATTTTACATTCGTGATCTCCTCGAGGGGTATAAGTAGGGGGAAGCAATATATTCGATACCTCCTCCAGAAACGCACCCTCTCGAAACCTGGACAGCAAGCTACACCGCGATGCACAGTGCCTCTCTTGCAGAGTCTGCCACTTGAGTTTGCTAAACATCTCCGTAACGGTATCACGGTTACCAAATAACCCTGTGGCGAAACGCGCCGCTCTTTTTTGGATCCTCTCTATCTCCTCCGTCAACCCGATCTGGTACGGATCCCACACTGATGAGCAAAACTCAAGTATAGGTCGAACGAGTGTTTTGTAAGCCACCTCCTCTGTTGATGGACTACATTTTCTAAGGACTCTCCCAATGAATCTCAACCAGGTACCCGCCTTACCAACAATTAATTTTATATGATCATTCCACTTCAAATCGTTCCGCACGCATAATCCCAGATATTTTACAGAAGTAACTGCTACCAGTGTTTTTTCCGCTATCATATAATCATACAATAAAGGATCCTCCTTTCTATGTATTCGCAATTCATTACATTTGTCTATGTTCAGGGTCAGTTGCCACTCCCTGCACCAAGTGCCTATCCGCTGCAGATCTTCTTGCATTTCGCTACAATTTCCTAATGCTGCAACTTATCTTTATACTACTGCATTATCCGCGAAAAGCCGCATGGAACTTTCGACACTATCTACTAGGTCATTTATATATATTGTGAAAAGCAATGGTCCCATAATACTCTCCTGTGGCACACCAGAGGTTAATTTAACGTCTGTAGACGTCTCTCCATTGATAACAACATGCTGTGTTCTGTTTGCTAAAAACTCTTCAATCCAGCCACACAGCTGGTCTGATATTCCGTAGGCTCTTACTTTGTTTATCAGGCGACTGTGCGGAAGTTTATCAAAAAAATGGTTCAAATGGCTCTGAGCACTATGGGACTCAACTGCCGTGGTCATAAGTCCCCTAGAACTTAGAACTACTTAAATCTAACTAACCTAAGGACAGCACACAACACCAAGCCATCACGAGGCAGAGAAAATCCCTGACCCCGCCGGGAATCGAACCCGGGAACCCGGGCGTGGGAAGCGAGAACGCTACCGCACGACCACGAGATGCGGGCGGAACTTTATCGAACGCCTTCCGGAAGGCAAGGAAAATAGCGTCTACCTGGGAGCCTTTATCTAATAATTTCTGGGTCTCATGAACAAATAAAGGGAGTTGGGTCTCACACGATCGCTGTTTCTGGAATCCATGTTGATTCCTACAGAGTAGATTCTGGGTTTCCAAAAACGACATGATACTCGAGCAAAAAACATATTCTAAAATTCTACAACAGATCGACGTCAGAGATATAGGTCTATAGTTTTGCGCATCTGCTCGACGACCCTTCATGAAGACTGGGACTACCTGTGCTCTTTTCCAATCATTTGGAACCTTCCGTCCCTATAGAGACTTGCGGTACACGTCTGTTAGAAGGGGACAAGTTCTTTCGCGTACTCTGTGTAGAATCGAATTGGTATCCCGTCAGGTCCAGTGGACTTTCGTCTGTTGAGTGATTCCAGTTGCTTTTCTATTCCTTGGACACTTATTTCGATGTCAGTCATTTTTTCGTTTGTGCGAGGATTTACAGAACGAACTGTAGTACGGTCTTCCTCTGTGAGATAGCTTTGGAAAAAGGTGTTTAGTATTTCAGCTTTACGCGTGTCATCCTCTGTTTCAATGCCATCATTATCCCGGAGTGTCTGGATATGCTGTTTCGAGCCACTTACTGATTTAACGTAAGACCAAAACTTCCTAGGATTTTCTGTCAAGTCAGTACATAGAATTTTACTTTCGAATTCACTGAACGCTTCACGCATAGCCCTCCTTACGCTAACTTTGACATCGTTTAGCTTCTGTTTGTCTGAGAGGTTTTGGTTGCATTTAAACTTGGAGTGAAGCTCTCTTTGCTTTCGCAGTAGTTTCCTAACTTTGTTGTTAAACCACGGTGGGTTTTTCCCGTACCTCACAGTTTTACTCGGCACGTACCTGTCTAAAATGCATTTTACAATTGGCTTGAACTTCTTCCATAAACACTCAACGTTATAAGTGTCGGAACAGAAATTTTCGTTTTGATCTGTTAGGTAGTCTGAAATCTGCCTTCTATTACTCTTGCTAAACAGATAAACCTTCATCCCTTTTTTTTTATATTCCTATTAACTTCCATATTCAGGGATGCTGCAACGGCCTTATGATCACTGATTCCCTGTTCTGCACTTACAGAGTCGAAAAGTTCGGGTCTGTTTGTTATCAGTAGGTCTAAGATGTTATCTCCACGAGTCGGTTCTCTGTTTAATAGCTCGAGGTAATTTTCGGATAGTGCACTCAGTATAATGTCACTCGATGCTCTGTCCCTACCACCCGTCCTAAACATCTGAGCGTCCCAATCTATATCTGGTAAATTGAAATCTCCACCTAAGACTATAACATGCTGAGAAAATTTATGTGAAATATGTTCCAAATTTTCTCTCAGTTGTTCTGCCGCTAATGCTGCTGAGTCGGGAGGTCGGTAAAAGGAGCCAATTATTAACCTAGCTCGGTTTTTGAGTGTAACCTCCACCCATAATAATTAACAGGAACTATCCACTTCTACTTCACTACAGGATTAACTACTACTGACAGCGACAAACACGCCACCACAGGTTGCATGCAATCTATCCTTTCTAAACACCGTCTGTGCCTTTGTAAAAATTTCAGCAGTATTTATCTCTGGCTTCAGCCAGCTTTCTGTTCCTATAACGATTTCAGCTTCGGTGCTTTCTGTCAGCGCTTGAAGTTCCGGTAGTTTACCAATGCAGCTTCGACAGTTTACAATTACAATACCGATTGCTGCTAGGTCCCCGCATGTTCTGACCTTGCCCAGCACCCTTTGAGGCTGTTGCCCTTTCTGTACTTGCCCGAGGTCATCTAACCCAAAAATCCGCCCAGTTCACGCCACACAACCCCTGCTACCCGTGTAATCGCTTGCTGCGTGTAGTGGACTCCTGACCTATCCAGCGGAACCCGAAACCCCACCGCGCTGTGGCGCAAGTCGAGGAATCTGCAGCCCACACGGTCGAAGAACCGTCTCAGCCTCTGATTCAGACGCTATGCACTTGAGGGCAATATTATGGAAAAGGAAGAGGACGTAGATGATGATGAAATGGAAGATATGATACTGGGTGAAAAATTTGACGGAGCACTGAAGGACCTAAGTGGGAACATGGTCCCTGGGAGTAGACAACATTCGATTAGAACTAGTGATAGCCTTGGGAGAGCTAGCCCTGACAAAACTCTACCATCTGGTGAGCAAGATGTATGAGGCAGGCGAAACATCCTCAGACTTCAAGATGAATATAATAATTCCAATCCCAAAGAAAGCAGGTGTTGACAGATGTGAAAATTATCGCACCATCAGTTTAATAAGTCACGGCTGCAAAATACTAACACGAATTCCTTATAGACGAATGGAAAAACTTGTAGAAGCCGGCCGCGGGGAAGATTAGTTTGGATTCCGTAGATATGATGGAACACGCGAGGCAATACCGAGCCTACAACTTATGAAAGGGCTAACGTACGTTTCTAGCGTTTGTAGACTTAGAGCTTTTGACAATGTTGACTGGAATACTTTATTTCAAATTCTGAAGGCGACAGGGATAAAATATAGGGAGCGAAAGCCTATTCACAATTTGTACAAAAAAAGAGTCAAGGGGCACGACAGAAAATCAGTGGTTGAGAAGAGAGTGAGACAGGGTTATAGCCTATCCCTGATGTTATTCAATCTGTGTATAGGACAAGCAGTAAAGGAAACAAAATAAAAATTATGATTCGTAATTAGAATCCATGGAGAAGAAATAAAAACTTTGAATTTTGTGGACGAAATTATAATTCTGCCGGAGATAGTAAAGCACTTGGAAGAGCAGCTGAGCGGAATAGACAATGTCTTGGAAGGAGGATATAAGATGAATATCAACAAAATCAAAACAAGGATAACGGAATGTACTCGAATTAAATTAAGTGATGCTGAAGGAATTAGATTAGGAAATGAGACACTTAAAGTAGTTAATAAATTTTGCTATTTGGGGCGAAAAATAAATGATAATGGTCGAAGTAGGGAGGATATAAGATGTAGACTGTCAAGGTCAAGAAATGCCTTTCTGAAGAATAGAAACTAGTTAACATCGAGTGTCAAGTCTTCTCTGAATGTACTTGCATGGAGTGTAGCCATGTATTGAAGTGAAACATGGACGACAACTAGTTTAGACAACAAGTGAAAAGAAGCTACCGAAATGTGGTGCTACTGAAGAATTGTGAAGATTAAATGGGTAGATCACATAACTAATGAGGACGTACTGAATAGAATCGGGGAGAGGGCTATTTTCTGGCACAACTTGACTAGAAGAAGGAATCGGTTATTAGGACACGTTCTGGGGCATCAAGGGATCACTAATTTAATATTGGGGCGAAGCGTGGAGGGTAAAAATCGTAGATGGAGACCAAAAGATGAATATATTAAGCAGATTCAGAAGGATGTAGGCTGCAGTAGTTACTCAGGTATGAAGGGGCTTGCACAGGATAGAGCAGCATGGAGAGCTGTATCAAACCAGTCCCTGGACTAAAAAAACACCACCACCATCAGTGTAGTTACGTAATAAGGGCACATAATTGTCGGACATCATCCAACAGGGTAATATTTCCACCTACCTGAGGTTTTGCCACCAATTTATAGGTGGCGGAATGGAGGCTGCTTTTCGCAGTCTCCTCTGATGGCGGTATTGTGAACTAGATCACACACAAAGATGAACACACACACAGAGGAAAATTTTAGGAAGCATACTGCAACAGGGTAGCTCCTTTACATCCCGAAAATGATGAAGTAAGCTCTGAAACAGTCTAGACATCTAGTTGCTGGACAGTATAATACTTGCACCTTCCTGAGCTTTTCCCGCCAATTTCAAGCTGTACTTGCAACGGGATAGTACTCATAATTCTAAAAATAAAGCAAGTAGACTGTCCTGTGTCCCTCCACACCAACAGCTCATCGTAGACTAAGCGCTGCCCTCCAGTTTCCTGATGAGGATGGCGTGCAGGGAGGGGGAAAATGGGGGAGGGAGTCGTGTGGAAGGGGCCAAGAAGATCTATGACCACATCAGCTAACGTTGTCATACGTACATCGGACAGTAATGGAGGGGTGGGGGAAAGTTCGGCATCATGAATAAATTTAAAGTGGTCTCATACCCTCTTACCAATACCCAGCGTGTTCGCAGAATACGTCTCTGGTGCTCACTGTGTGGGGTCTGGTCCTCCTCTTTCGCTGGGGTTCCGGCGTAGAGTGTCACTAGCCACTGGAAGATGTACCAAAATATGAAGTATGGTGTGTTTTATTACTGGTTATTGTATACATCCGCTAATTTCATATGAAGTGTGGAGCGTTTCTATTATTGGATGTTGTATATATTCACTAATTTCATATGTTCGATAGTATCCTTTAGTTAAGCAAAACTCTCCTTACCTAACAGTTAAATCTAAAAGCAAACTAATTATCTTACTTTCCTTTTTATTGTATTTACAGTGAATATACACGAAAATTTGAGATCCTGCTTAGCTGCGCATTCGGACTACATCGGGTATTCGTCATTTCTCATCTATCGTCATAAGGCATTTAGTGCACACTGGTGCCACGTTTTGTACACTACTGGCCATTAAAATTGCTACACCAAGATGAATTGCAGATGTAAACGGGTATTCATTGGACAAGAACTGACATGTGATTACATTTTCACGCTATTTGGGTGCATAGATCCTGAGAAATCAGTACCCAGAACAACCACCTTTGGCCACAATCCGACCTTTATGAAAGTCGGAAACGTGATGGTACCCATTTCCCCTCCTTACACAACAACGGTTCACCAGCAAACGCCGGTCAACTGCTGTTTATGTATGAGAAATCGGTTGGGAGCTTTCCTCATGTCAGCACATTTTAGGTGTTCCCACCGGCGCCAACCTTGTGTGAATGCTCTGAAAAGCTAATCTTTTGCTTATCACAGGATCTTAATCCTGTTGGAAAAATTTCGCGTCTGCAGCACGTCATCTTCGTGGTGTAGCAATTTTAATGCCCAGTAGTGTGATTCATTGGTCCTGGATATTTCGACTCATGTTCCCTTAGTTGTCCCCATTTCATGTTGGAGGCTCCCGTAGACTTCTTCTTGACAATGTTTCCTTTGCGGCATATCCTCTGTCGACTAAATATTCTAAGTATTTCTAAATAACGATGTTACATATACCTCTGGTTTCTTCCATCCCGTCAGTCGTATCAGATTCTGTTCGCAACTACGTATTTAACAAATTTTTGAATCTTCAAAACTTCCTTTCCTTCGTCAACTTAATTTTGCCGTTGGGGTTATAAGTGTATTTGTTGAGCTCAGTTAGCCTCTCTGTGCACTGCAGTCCTTTTCCAAGAAGATACAAAATGTCGCTATTAATAATCGCGGGGTCAGGGATTTTCTCTGCCTCGTGATGGCTGGGTGTTGTGTGCTGTCCTTAGGTTAGTTAGGTTTAAGTAGTTCTAAGTTCTAGGGGACTGATGACCTTAGAAGTTCAGTCCCATAGTGCTCAGAGCCATTTGAGCCATTTTATTAATAATCTTATAACCTCCAATCTCTAAAGTAACACTTAACTATAGCCTCTCTCAAACGACTTGCAAACGTATGGGTTACGCGGAACCAAACTGTTACGACTTTACTTGCCTACTATTCCCTCCATTACGGGGCGACGTAGCGCACTGGTTGGCACAAAGGCTCGCACTGGGAAGACGACGGTTCAGATCCCCGTCAGAGGATTCAGATTTAAGTTTTCTGTGATATCCCTAAATCGCATAGGGCAAATGCTAAGATGGTTCCTTTGAAGCGGCAAAGCAGATTTCCATCCCCACCCTTTCGTAATCTGAGCTTGCACCCCGTCTCTAATGACACCACCGTCGACGTGATTTTGGACTCTTAACCTTCTTTCCTGTTCATTCAGAACTAATGACTTAAGGGAGACACATTTCGCTAATAGCGTATAACGTTGTTATTTTCATTAACAAATCGCATTTATCATAGTGTTTTTAAAACCGGTATAGCTATGTTGTTAAGGCTTGAGTACGACTATTAAAAAGGAAAACTGAGTACAGAAGAAATTGTATTATTAAACTCGTTTAGTGCAATACTTTATAACCTCTAACGTGAATAATAACTGCTGTAAAATCTAATAACTTCATCGATCGTTCATAGCCAATTTCGGCAATTAGAGCAGCATAATTCAATTCGCCTGTCATCACAGAGATTAATGTTCTCTGCCACAAGAACCAGTTTTAAACAATTACTGAAACAAGCGTCGGCAATATTTTAAGTGTCACACAATTTTTAAGTTTTTTTGTTTTGCGTTTTCAATCCAATACCGAAAGAATGAGAATTTAAATTTCTCGCACTACAGTTCAGCTCACCGGACAAAATATCAGTCACCCTCGTGCGCATGCGCAGATGAATCGTTACGACTTCACAGATTGTGCAGTCATCGTGTCGCCTCGTAAACCGCACGTGCACTGCCTCTGTATGAGCAAAAGGCAGTGGCGACCTTCGACACATTTCAAGCGGACATTGTAGTAAACAGGGGGAAAGTAAGTGCGTGACAGTGTGGAGTAAAAGGGCAATCGCGTTTGTCTTTGCCCATGTCCAAACGGTGTGTGGAGTTGCTGCAATTTTTGGTTTTTCGAGGCGGACTGTTCAACGTGTCTACAACCAGTCTTGTAACACAAGTGGCTGCAAAATACAAAGTCAGGATTGAACTCGGAAAAGAAACTAACTGAAAGGGACGGGAGAAGCGTTTTGCGACTTGTGTATCAAAATTGCTTCAAAACCCGACAGATCTTGAAACTTTCTAGCAAATTAAAACTGTGTGCCGGACCGAGACTCGAACTCGTTACCTTTTACTATTCACGGGCAAGTGCTCTACCATTTTTTTAAAAAATCTCATTTTTTTCTACATTTTTCGCTGGTTTGTTCGTTGTGAACATCCGATGACAGCCGTTTAATTTGTTCGTTGACCCGTTCACTCACTTTTTTTTATTTCAGAGGGTAGCTTACCATCTAACCGAACATGCTGAGCTACCATGCCGGCTCAAAGCATTACTTCCGCCGGTACCTCGTCTTCTACCTTCCAAACTTCACAGAAGCTCTCCTTCGCACCTTGCAGAACTAGCACTCCTGGAAGAAAGAATATTGCGGAGACATGGCTCAGCCAAAGCCGGGTGATGTTCCCAGAATGAAATTTTCACAGGTTTAATCTTACAGGAAGTTTCATAACAGCGCACACTCCGCTGCAGGGTGAAAATTTCATCCCGACAGATATTGCTGCAGATCGTGAATGTATGTCCACCAACATGTGTTAGAGAGAGAAAATTGCGACGTGAACCGCCCGCAATGAACATTTGGTGTCGGACACAACAAACTATGATCTCACTCATGTCAAAACTACGCGTCTTCAAAGGGCTAGAAATCACTGAACGTGGACAGCAGCTGACTAACGAATTACGTTTTCCCCTACTTTCAGGTGACTCACTTTGCCGAGCGCATCAAACGCCAAATGAAGCATTTCATCCTGAATGTGTGTAAGGTCATGAATGGGACCTGCTCACTAAGGTGATCGCCAGCCGCGGTGGCCTACCGGTTCTAGGCGCTTCAGTCCGCAACCGTGCGACTACTACGGTCGCAGGTTCGAATCCTGCCTCAGGCATGGATGTGTGTGATGCCCTTCGGTTAGTTAGGTTTAAGTAGTTCTAAGTTCTAGGGGACTGATGACGTCAGATATTAAGTCCCATGGTGCTCAGAGCCACACATAACAAGTGTGTCAAAGTTCATGACGTGAAAGGTATTTTTAATAACTTAGTGCTTGTGGAGTTTGTTTTCTGATGTGAAGGCTATCACATCCAACAAAATAAAAACATGGATAATAATGGCGAAAGTTTAGTAGTGCCGACGAATGTAATCCTACAGCGTTTTAGCCACGCCATTAGAATACGATAAGGAAATATCTAATTCAGTATTCATGGAGTAGTTCAGAAGTTGTGGGTCTTATAAACTGAATGGAGAGAAGTCACAGGATGAAGTGTCTAACTGAATGACGTGCCATGTTTGACGCCAGAATTTTGGGGTTTAAAGCATTGTGCGGCATGAGTGTAGATATCAAAAGCACCAATAACCACCTTTAGGAACGCAATCCGTGGAGAAAGAGAGTCAGTTTCGTTCTAGAAGGAACCAACAGGTATGTGGCGCCATGCTAACACCAATGCTTGGTGGATGATAAGTTTCCCTGCTGACGATCCATGGCCTATACAGACCATTCGTTGTGGTACTACAGATTTTCGGTTGTGTTTAAATCCGGAGAGTTTGGTGGCAAAAGTAGTAGGATGAGCTCATCCTGATTTTCCTCGAACCATGCACCTATGCTGTGAACTGGGTGAAAGGTTACATTGTTCCTCTGGTAGAAGTCATCGTGCTGTTGTGAAAAAAGCTGCACACAGGGGTGGTATCGTCCCCAAGGACACACGCATTCTCATGGTGATCCATTGGGTCTTTCAGAATGACGAGTTCACATAGCCAATGCCACGAAAACATTCCCCAAACCATAGCGCTCCCTCCTTGTTGTAGGGTATTAGCCTTCAGACGTTTCACTTCGTATACACTAAAAGCCAAGGATCCGACACAGAGTAAAATGAGATTTAACTGGAAAGAGACGTCCAGTTGTGGTATTGGCATCTGACCTGCAGCTTTCGTCGCCGGTGAACAGCATTCAAACAAGGATACATTAACCAAGCACCGTCTTTGGAAGTGCATACGCAGCTATGTTTGCAGAACAATCGTTGACTAGGCATTGTGACTAGCCCCTTGGTTCATCCGGGTGGTAAGTTTCTCAACTGTTGCCCGTTTATTCGCCTGTACACGTCTCCGCAGCCAGCGTCCACCACTGTCACCTATGGCCCATGGTGCACAAAAGTTGCCTCCACGCCAGCTTTGACTAACGCTGTCTTATCATTAACGGTATACTTCAACCACAGCGGCATGTGAACAGGTCACAATCTGCGTTGCTACCAGTTGCGTATCCAGTCTCGACCCGAAAGCCAATAATCACAACAATTTCGACGACAGATAAATCGCTCAGTTTGTACACTTATTTTTTAATTCCTTTTTAGTATAACCAGCAAATAGAATATCAGTAGATAATTTCATTTTCTGGCCTTGTTACGACGAAAAGTATAAGCAGAGACAATAAAAGACCGAAATAGGTCTAAGAACAATCATTTTATAGTTAGTAATGAACAAATAACTGCAATTCGTCGCTTGCTTTAATCATAAATATATGACTGAGTGATGTTAAATGTTATTACTTCCACATAAAGAAAACTATAATATTCCCAATAACCTACACTTCGTTTGCAACACCCGTAATTTTTATATGTGAATTTGGGACTTTACTCATGGCACTTTTCCTGCCTACATCAGGGTACCAACAGAACTGAATTTAATAATAAAATTAATTAATTTAATTAGATTGAACCTTAAATTGCTGTGGAATCCTTGTACCACCACAATAAAATAAAAGCAGTGAATAGATGAGTGAGTAAGAAAGACAACAATGGCGTATTTAAGTTTACAAAATAATGATATATTTTATTGCCCTTTTGTCGCTACACTACTGGCCATTAAATTGCTACACCACGAAGATGACGTACTACAGACGCGAAATTTAACCGACTGGAAGAAGATGCTGTGATATGCAAATGATTACCTTCTCAAAGCATTCACGCAAAGTTGGCGCCGGTGGCGACACTTACAACGTGCTGACATGAGGACATTTCCCAATCGATTTCGCAGACACAAACTGCAGTTGATAGGCGTTTCCTAGTAAAACGTTGTTGCGTACTATCATGTCTCCTACTTTGATAAAGGTCGGATTGTAGCCTATCGCGATTGCGGTTTATCGTATCGCGACATTGCTGCTCGGAGATCCAATGAGTGTTAGTAGAATATGGAATCGGTGGGTTCAGGAGGGTCATACGGAACGCCGTGCTGGATCCCAACGGCCTCGTATCACATGACAGGCATCTTATCCGCATGGCTGTAACGGATCGTGCAGCCACGTCTCGATCCCTGAGTCGACAGATGGGGACGTTTGCATGACAACAACCATCTGCACGAACAGTTCGACGACGTTTGCAGCAGCATGGACTATCACCTCGGAGACCATGGCTGTAATTACCCTTGACGCTGCATAACAGACAGGAGCGCCTGCGATGGTGTACTCAACGACGAACCTGGGTACACGAACGGCAAAACGTCAAGTTTTCGGATGAATCCAGGTTCTGTTTACAGCATCATGATGGTCGCATCCGTGTTTGGCGACATCGGGGTGAACGCACATTGGAAGCGTGTATTCGTCATCACCATACTGGCGTATCACCCGGCGTGATGGTACGGGCTACCATTGGTTACAGGTCTCGGTCACCTCTTGTTCACATTGACGGCCCTTTGAACAGTGGACGTTACATTTCAGATGTGTTACGACCCTTGGCTCTACCCTTCATTCGATCCCTGCGAAACACTACATTTCAGCATGTTGCAGGTCCTGTACGGGCCATTCTGGATACAGAAAATGTTCCACTGCTGCCCTGGCCAGCACATTCCCCGGATCTCTCACCAATTGAAAATGTCTGGTCAATGGTGGCCGAGCAACAGGTTCGTCACAATACGCCAGTCACTGCTCTTGATGAACTGTGGTATCGTGTTGAAGCTGCATGGGCAGCTGTACCTTTACACGCCATCCAAGCTGTGTTTGACTCAATGCCCAGGCGTATCAAGGCCGTTATTACGGCCAGATGTGGTTGTTCTGGATACTGATTTCTCAGGATCCATGCACCCAAACTGCGTGAAAATGTAATCACATGTCAGTTCTAGTATAATATAGTTGTCCAATGAATACTCGTCTATCATCCGCATTTCTTTTTGGTGTAGCAATTTTAATGGCCAGTAGTGTACAACTAGCTGATAAATCTTACATAAAAAAGAGAAACACAAAACAGAAAATAAGTGAAGTTTGGTTGGCAAAACATGCATGGGGGTGGAAGCTGTATCAGTTCTCCCCAGAATTCATCTCTTTTACAATGTAATTCGAAGTTCTGATTAGCAGAACGTGGGGAACTTCCCTATCAAAGCCCTGAAATGCTGGCACATTCCAGTGTGAGGTGCACCCATTCGCTGGTCTGGCCAAACCAATTTGACTCACAGGCACGACGGTGCATGCTGTAATTGTCAAACGTCAGACGGCCAACTCAGGACAAGTAAGTTTATCCTCATGACACACGAAATGTCTGAGATTATACGCAGTTCCACTGTCAGTGAGGTTGGAAACTGCCACTGGCTCTTAGCCCACCACAAGATACACGTTACAAGCCTCACCCACTTCGGAAAGACCTGAAGCTATCCTCCAGGGGAAGATCAGAAATCGAAGAAAGCAAAGAATCACAACCACGTTGAACTACGCCTTTGTACTTAGGCAGAATTAGCAAAAACGGAACCGCCCCCATGTTGCCCAAAACAATTCCACTCTCTTCTACCCACTGAATCTCCCCCTGTTGTTTGTTCTGTTGGCCTGGTAGCCAATACAGACACAGCACTGGGGTTCCTAGACTGGGACAACAAGTCTTCACTTTGCGTATTCTGAGAGGAGCCAATCAGCGACTCCAGATCTATTTTGTTTGAAAACAGAAGATAACAGACTAGCGAGGCGTCGTTCTAACGGTAAGCATGGCCATGTTTTGACAAAAAAGTCTACCTTGGCAGCAACAGAGTCCCACATTTATGGAGATATCTAGTCTTTCTGAGCCAACCGTTTCCAATTTCTGAAATAAGGCTGTTAAGCTGCCTGTGAAATAAATATTTCTGACGCTTGCCAAAAGAACGTGGCGACTTCCTGGTGTCAAGGGAGTTACAATCTTTCATCCTCCAAACACAGGTAGCGGCTGCTCTGTCTGTATCCTCCTAGCTTCAAACATAAGAATGCTCAAAGTCTTATGGCCTCCCCACGGTTTGCACAGGATTACAGCAGTCTCTTTTAAAAGGCTTCCTCCATCCACTTTCCGCAAACTGGCCGTCTTCATGACAGACTGCCGCCTGTCCTAAGTGAAATGTTCTGTGTAGCGGCGTTCTCCTGTGTGACCCTAAGTGGAAGGCCAGTGCTGTGGCCAGAAGTTCCTCTGCAGGTATGATCCTCTGAGTGTTGCTTCCCAGAATCACTCATACAGCCTCATCGTTCCACTCAGTATTTGTGGCCCCAAATCCACCTCTCTCCCTTTTTTCCGTCCCCTCCTCTACACTAAGTGATCAAATGTATCCGGACATCTGGCTGAAAATGACTTACAAATTCGTGGCGCACTCCGTCCGTAATGCTGGAATTCATATGGTTTTGGCATACCAGTAGCATTGATGACAGCTTCCAACCTGGTAGACATGCATTCAGTCTGGTGCTGGAAAGTTTCTTGGGGAATGGCAGCGCATTGTTCACGGAGGAGAGGTATCGATCTCGGTCGGTGAGACCTGGCACGAAGTCGGTGTACCAAAATATCCCAAAGGTGTTCTCTAGGATTCAGGTCAGGACTCTGTGCAGATCAGTGCATAACAGGGATGTTACTGTCGTGTCACCACTCCGCCGCAGGCCGTGTGTTATGAACAGGTGCGCGATTGCGTTGAAAGATGTAATTGCCATCCCCGAATTGCTCTTCAACAGCGGCAAACAAGAGGGTGCTTATAAAATCAATGTAGGGCTGTGCTGTGATAGTGCCACGCAAAACAACAAAGGGTGCAAGCCAGCACCATGAAAAGCACGATCACACCATAAAACCACCGTCTCCGAAACTTACTGTTGGCACCACACATGCTGGCAGATGACGTTCACCGGGCATTCGCCATACCCACACCCTGCCATCGGATCGCCACATTATGCACCGTGATTCGTCACTCCACACAACCTTTTTCCACTGTTGAACCGTCCCTGTTTACGCTCCTTACACCAAACGAGGCGTCATTGGCATTTATCGGCGTGATGTGTGGCTTACTATCAGCCGCTCGACCATGAAATCCAAGTGTAGTCACCTCCTGCCTGTCATAGTACTTGCAGTGGATCCTGCTGCAGTTTGTAATTCCTGTGTGATGCTCTACACAGATGTCTGCCTATTACACATTACAACCCTCTTCAACCGTCGCCGGTTTGGTGTCAGTCAACAGATGACGTCGGCCTGTACGCTTTTGTGCAGTACGTGTCCCTTCACGTTTCCACTTTACCATCACATAAGAAACAGTGGACCTAGGAGTGTGGGAATCTCACGTACAGACGTATGATGCAAATAACACCCAATCACCTGGCCACGCTCGAAATCCGTGAGTTTCACGGAGAGCCCCATTCTGCTCTCTCACGTTGTCTAATGGAGTTCACTGATATGGAGTACCTGGCAGTAGGTGGCGGCACAATGCACCTAATATGAAAATGTATGTTTATGGGGGTGTCCGGATACTTTCGATCATATAGCGTGTGTCTGGTTGGGTCCAAGTCCTCTACAGGTTACACATGCACTTATAACAACATTCTGCCCACAATTTCCTCACGTAAATAAGTCATAAGTCACAATTACCAAATGTATAGGGGAACACAGAGATCATGACGTAGAATGTGTCCTCTTGGGTAGATAAAGTTTAATGTCTGTTTTATCACATATTATTGTTTCGTTCGGTGTCACCTAGATTAAATAATAATCCATTTCAAGATTAATTGTGTTGAAAAACTAATTCATGATTACCTTTGATAAAAATTAATGAGGGACATAATCAGGTAACGTTAAATGTGTCTATTTTTAAAATGGGAAAAAATTGTATGTTATAAAAATTTTATGCTTTATATAGCTCCAGTTTGTACATTATAATTTTTAAAATTGAACCTTTAAAATTACGAAACGAAGTCTGTGTATTGCACCAAAGAAGATTTTCATGTAAAAAATTTCATTTAATAATCGCACATTCATGCTATTATCAAACGAATCGGTTGTGTTAAGATCATCAGTCTAGCTGATATTTTCTAACTTCATAAAAGCCGAATGAAAAAACTTCACTGGTATATAAAAGCAGTAAATAGAGTGTAGTCATTGTGCCTGGATCTGTAGTCGTGTGACTAGGGTCTCCCATCCGGTATACCGTTCGGCGGGTGCAAGTCTTCTGATCTGACGTCACTTCGGCGTCCTGCCGTCGATGGGAATGAAATGATGATGATTAGGACAACGCAACACCCAGTCCATGAGAGAAAAAAATCTCCGACCCAGTCAGGATTGGAACCCGCGCTCTTAGGATTGACAGTCTGACGCGCTGACGACTCAGCTACCGGGAGCGGACGCCTTGATCTGTAGCCAAACCAAAGATTGATTTTTTCCTTTAAAACGATCTGTCTGTTCTATCATGACTTTTAATTAGGTACGCTCGGAGTTCTTATCCATTAGCAGCAATAGACCATATGAAAATTTTATGCATTTCGAAAACGAGTGCATTCTTTTCGACATTCCCCTGATATACTTCGTATGCCATTCAGTGCTAGTGCTGCCGCGTGCCTTCAGTGGGTGGTTACTGCACGTTAACATCGTATACAGGTGTCGGTAACAATAATGTGACTGGACGGTGTGTGTCTCTACAGTGTGTGGCAGATAGGTGTGTAGCGGACGTGGCTGCGGGTCACGAGTTGAATTTGGCATGATAGTCGCCGCAAGAGCCCTCACTCGTGGGATAGTGGATCTTACAGAGCATTTCCAGTGTCTAAGGTCAACGTAAAGGACCTTTAGCAGCGCAGAAACAATTTTATCACAACTGCTGACAATGATTGTCTGACAAACGAAAATTAAATCACCTCTTCTTCACAGCCCTTCGAACTTCACCGGTCATCTGGGGGTCAGATCGTCGCTGATGTGAATACGGGACGTGAAGAATGGTTTACACCAGAACTGCAGTCAGACAAGGGCACTGCATTGGCTACTCCTGTCGACCACCGTCCATTCGCTTCCCGTGGCTTTTAGCCCCAATGTGGTTGAGTGTTGCTTGTGCTATTTAGCATCTACATCTACATCCATACTACGCAAGACACCTGACGATGTGTGGCGGAGGGTACCTTGAGTACCTCTATCGGTTCTCCCTTCCATTCCAGTCTCGTATTGTTCGTGGAAAGAAAGATTGTCGGTATGCCTCTGTGTGGGCTCTAATCTGATTTTATCCTCATGGTCTCTTCGCGAAATATACGTAGGAGGGAACAATATACTGCTTGAGTCCTCGGTGAAGGTGTGTTCTCGAAACTTCAACAAAAGCCCGTACCGAACTACTGAGCGTCTCCCCTGCAGAGTCTACCACTGGAGTTTATCTATCATCTCCGTAACGCTTTCGCGATTACTAAATGATCCTGTAACGAAGCGCGCTGCTCGCCGTTGGCTCTTCTCTCTCTTCTATCAAACCTATCTAGAACGGATACCACACCGGTGAGCAATATTCAAGCAGTGGTAGAACAAGCGTACTGTAATCTACTTCCTTTGTTTTCGGATTGCATTTCCTTAGGATTCTTCCGACGATCAACTTTATATGATCATTCCATTTTAAATTCCTTCTAATGCCGATTCCCACATAATTTAGGAATTAACTGCTTCTAGTTTCTGATCTGCTGTATTGTAGCTAAATGGCAAAGGATCTTATTTTCTATGTATTCGCAGCACATTACACTTGTCTACATTGAGATTCAATTGCCATTCCCCGCATCACGCGTCAATTCGCTGAAGATCCACCTGCATTTCACTACAATTCTCCATTGTTACAACCTCTCGATATACTACAGCACCATCCGCAAAAAGCCTCAGTGAACTTCCGATGGTGTCCACAAGGTCATTTATTTACAGGGTGAGTCACCTAACATTACCGTTGGGTATATTTCGTAAACCACATCAAATACTGACGAATCGATTCCACAGACCGAACAAGAGGAGAGGGGCTAGTGTAATTGGTTAATACAAACCATAAAAAAATTCACGGAAGTATGTTTTTTAACACAAATCTACGTTTTTTTAAATGGAACCCCGCTAGTTTTGTTAGCACATCTGAACATATAAACAAATACGTAATAAGTGCCGTTTGTTGCATTGTAAAATGTTAATTACATCCGGAGATATTGTAACCTAAAGTTGACGCTTGAGTACCACTTCTCCGCTGTTCGATCGTGTGTATCGGAGAGCACCGAATTACGTATGGATCCAAAGGGAACAGTGATGGACCTTAGGTACAGAAGAGACTGGAACAGCACATTACGTCCACATGCTAACACCTTTTTATTGGTCTTTTTCACTGACGCACATGTACATTACCATGAGGGGTGAGGTACACGTACACACGTGGTTTCCGTTTTCAATTACGGAGTGGAATAGAGTGTGTCCCGACATGTCAGGCCAATAGATGTTCAATGTGGTAGCCATCATTTGCTGCACACAATTGCAATCTCTGGCGTAATGAATGTCGTACACGCCGCAGTACATCTGGTGTAATGTCGCCGCAGGCTGCCACAATACGTTGTTTCATATCCTCTGGGGTTGTGGGCACATCACGGTACACATTCTCCTTTAACGTACCCCACAGAAAGAAGTCCAGAGGTGTAAGATCAGGGGAACGGGCTGGCCAATTTATGCGTTCTCCACGTCGTATGAAACGCCCGTAGAACATCCTGTCAAGGGTCAGCCTAGTGTTAATTGCAGAAAGTGCAGGTGCACCATCATGCTGATACCACATACGTCGACGCGTTTCCAGTGGGACACACTCTATTCCACTTCGTAATTGAAAACGGAAACCACGTGTGTACGTTTACCTAACCCCTCATGGTAATGTACATGTGCGTCAGTGAAAAAGACCAATAAAAAGGAGTTAGCATGTGGACGTAATGTGCTGTTCCAATCTCTTCTGTACCTAAGGTCCATCACCGTTCCCTTTGGATCCCTACGTAATTCGGTGCTCTCCGATACTCACGATCGAACAGCAGAGGAGTGGTACTCAAGCGTCAACTTTAGGTTACAATATCTCCGGATGTAATGAACATTTTACAATGCAACAAACGGCACTGATTACGTATTTGTTTATATGTTCAGATGTGCTAACAAAACTAACGGGGTTCCATTTAAAAAACCGTAGGTTGGTGTTAAAAAACATAGTTCCATGCATTTTTTTATGGTTTCTATTAATCAATTACACTAGCCCCTCTCCTCACGTTCGGTCTGTGAATTCGATTCGTCAGTATTTGATGTGGTTTACGAAATATATCCAGCGGTAACGTTAGGTGACTCACCCTGTATGTTGTGAACAGAAACGGTCCTACGACACTCCCCTGCGGCACACCTGAAATTACTCTTACTTAGGAAGGCCTCTCTCCATTGACAATGACATGCTGCGTTCTGTTATCTACGAACTCTTCAATCCAATCACACAATTGGTCTGATAGTCCATATGCTCTTACTTTGTTCATTAAACGACTGTGGGGAAACTGTATCGAACGCCTTGCGGAAGTCAAGAAACACGGCATCTACCTGGGAACCCCTGTCTATGGCCCTCTAAGTCTCGTGGACGAATAGCGCGAGCTGGGTTTCACACGATCGTCTTTTTCGAAACCCATGCTGATTCCTGCAGAATAGATTTCTAGAATCCAGAAAAGTCATTATACTCGAACATAATACGTGTTCCGAATTTCTACAACTGATCGATGTTAGAAATGTAGGTCTATAGTTCTGACATCTGTTCGACGTCCCTTCACTAGATGCTCTAAACCGATCTCTGGTGACCCACAAAGATGGGAAGCGTACCATATCATGATGCAGATTCGTTGAAAGGAAATGATAGTATCACGCAAACGGAAACAACATGCCCATGCAAATATTAATCTGCAACAGAAACAAGTCGTCACTGCAACTACCAGTTTACTGTGGTAAACATCAACATATGAGCTACCCAGTTATGTAACTGAATGAACATTTAATAACTGGTCAAGAGATTATAATCGCATTACCTAACTTTGAAACAGGTGGATGAGCATGATAAAAGCACAAATAGGAGAGCAGTTCGCGATTACGACCAGTGATTGCAAGTGAGGTTAGTCTATTACAGAAAAAAAAACTTGATGTTCTGCCTTACGGCACGTTTTGTCAGGGGGGAAGCGTCGTCAGAGAGGTCCACCGGACGAGCGTCGAGGGAAGTGATTTCAGTGGTGGTTTCCCGCTGCCTTTCACTGATTATGATGAAATTCTAATGAGGACAACACAACACCCAGTCCCTGAGGGGAGAAAATCTCCGACCCAGCCGGGAATCGAAACCGGGCCCCTTGGCGTGACAGACCGCCGCGATGACCACTCAGCTATCGGGGCAGACTGATTACAGAAGGAACATGGGAAATTAAGTACGAACATCAGCAAGCTCACCAAAGTGCATAATGAAAGCGACAATGTGGCAGTGAAACGCTAAAAGTGTACAACTGGCTAATGAAGGGATTGAAATAACTTCACGTCCCCGTCTGACTGGTGCCTACAACACTCGCCAGCATTACCAAACTGGTACTGTGAACAGTGGTGATAGTATAAGGAGACTGTGCGTTCTGCTCCCTTGCTGTACTCAGTACTCCAGACATCTTTCAATACGACAACAAGGTTCGTCTCATCGGTTGTCTGTACTCGTCTCTCTTTGAGGCAATTCTGTTATCATCTTTAATGCTCTGGGACAGAGAGGTGAAGCACACCACATGATTTGCTGGAATGAAATGATAGTGTCGCGCTAATGGGAACGTATTACTGTTTCTGTCGGAAGAGGAATATCTCTGGCCAATAGAAGCGAGTCCTGTACAGTGAAACGTTCGTAGTGAGGTTAAACAAACTGCTACTCTTGCGGATTTCGTTATTATTAACCAACAATTTTGTGGCGTGAGAAAGAGGATAAGAGATGGTTCAAATGGCTCTGAGCACTATGAGACTTAACATCTGAGGTGATCAGTACCCTAGAACTTAGAACTACTTAAACCTAACCTCTAGCGGTTCACTACTCATCCCTCCGTCGGCTGTCAGGAGGCATTAACTGTTTCTATCGTTGTGTGCGACCGTCTTATCAGAGTCCACTCGTGCACGGAATAAAGGATAATTTATATTTCATTTGCATCACCCCCCAGAGTTTCTGAGCCTCTTTTGGAGTGTTTGATTTAGTACCTTGTGCCCTCCAAGGTGCCACTAAGTCCTGTGTTGGACAAGAGGGTTTTAATTTTGTATCTTACGACACTTTCTCGTTATATACTGAGACTGACATATTATTTTACTGTTATACTTCTATGTTTTTAAAAGAAAAAAGGTTCATGTGTTAATGGTTTCCCAAAGTTATTTATGCGCATGAAGTATTTGGCCGTAGTGGTCACGAAGAATATGGGTTCCCCTCGTACCCGCTAACAACGAATATCAAGTATTGTTCAAAATTACTTTAATAAACAGGGGTTGTTTTTCTGGATAGAGTTCTTGTCCGTCATTGCGATCAACTTTTTCCTTCTACGGGAGAATTGTTTATAGTATATACGTTCCGTTTCAGGTTTGTTGTGTCGCAAATAAATTTTGGGAATAGTCTATATTAGTTTGAAGTTTCGTTAACTGCTAAACCTGAAGTTAATAGGTTCATCTAAAATCAAGTGTTTCTTACTGAGGTTTCCCTAATGGATTAAGGAATTCTGCCACGTAGGCAGTAAATTAACACACGACGACCGAAGCAAGGAGGACATAGATAGCAGAGTAGCATCGGCATAAAAGGTATTCCTGGGCAAGAGAAGACTACTAGAATCAAACACAGCTCTTAATTTGAGGAAGCAATTTCAGAGAACATATGTATGGAGCATAGCATAGTATGGCAGTGAGGCGTGGAACAGAAGAGAATAGAAGCATTTGAGATGTGGTGCTACAGAAGAATGTTGAAAATTTGGTGGACTGGTGAGGTACGCAATGAGTAAATTCTCCGAAGAAACGAATTATGGAAAATACTGACAAGAAGAAGGGAGAGGATGACAGGACAACTGTCAAGATATCAGGTAATAATGAGTGGTAATAGAGGTGGACAGATATTGGGATGCATCCAATAAATAACTAAGGATGTAGTTTCCAGAATGAAATTTTCGCTGTGCAGCGGAGTGTGCGCTGATATGAAACTTTCTGGCAGATTAAAACTGTGTGCCGGACCGAGACTCGAACTCGGGACCTTTGCCTTACGCGGGCAAGTGCTCTACCACTGTCCGGTAAAGGCAAAGGTCCGGAGTTCGAGTCTCGGTCCGGCACACAGTTTTCATCTGCCAGAAAGTTTCAACGATGTAGTTGCTTAGGATGTGCTGCTCTGAGATGAAAAGTTTGCCATAGGAGAGGTCGTTTGCTTTTCACATCCTCCTAGCTCCGCCTGTCTTGGACTGTTTTGCTGCCTAGATAGCAGAATTCCTTCATCTACTTCATTATTACCATTATTACTCGCTCTTCTCATTTCTGCTACTTCAGATTACTTTCGATTTACTCACGTGCCAAATTCTAAATTCATTAGACTGCTCCTTCTATTCAGTAGAACCTGTAATTCTTCACTTCCTCTGACTACAAGAAAATCATCAGCGAATCTTACATTATAATTTTCACCTTGTATTTTAATCCCACTCTTGTTGAATGATTCTCTTATATCTGCCGGTGGTCTTCGATGTATAGAGTCAAAGGCGGGGGTGAAAGACTACATACCTGTCTTATACACTACTAAAGCCCAACTCGTCGTTCAACAACATACCTGTCTTACTATTCCCTCTTGGATCTTGTGCACATTATACACTGAAGAGCCAAAGAAGCTGGTACACCTGCCTAATATCGTGTAGGCTCCCGGCGTACACGCAGGAGTGCCGCAACGCGATGTGTCATGGACTCGACAATGTTTGAAGTAGTGTTAAAGGGAAATGACATCATGAATCCTGCAGGGAACACGTGGAAAGGCATTCCAGATATGCTCAATAACGTCCATGTCTGGGGAATTCAGATGATCAGACAGGATGCTTACGTGCGTGTCACCTGTCAGAGTATCAGGGTCCCACATCACTCCAGCTGCACACCATTAAAGAGCCTCCACTAGCTTGAACAGTCCCCTGCTGACATGCACTTCCGTGGATTCATAAGCTGGTCTCCGTACCTGTACACGTCACGTCCATCCACTTGATATAATTTGAAATGAGACTCGTCCGACCAGGCAACATGTTTCCGGTCATCGACAGTCCAATGTCGCTGTTGACGGACCCAGGCGAAGCATAAAGCTTTGTGTCGTACAGTTATCAATGGTATACGAGTGGGCCTTCGACTCCTAAAGCCCATATCGAAGTTCCGTTGAATGGTTCGCATGTTGACACTTGTTGATGGCCAAGCATTGAAACCTGCTGCAATTAGCGGAAGAGTGGCACTTCAGTCACGCTGAACGATTCTCTTCAGTCGTCGTTGGTCCCGTTCTTGCAGGAGCTCTTTCCAGCCGCAGCGATGTCGGATATCTGATATTCACGGTACACTCATGAAATGATAGTACGGGAAAATCCCCAATTCATCGCTACCTCGCAGATGCTGTGTCTCATCGCTTGTGCGGCGACTATAACACCACTTTCAAACTCACTTAAATCTTGATAAACAGCCATTGTAGCAGCAGTAACCGATCTATGAACTGCGACAGATACTTGTGGTCTTATGTAGGCGTTGCCAACTGGAGCGCCATCGTCTGACTGTTTACATGTCTCTGTATTTGAATACGCATGCCTATACCAGTTTTTTTGGCATTTCAGTGTATATTACCCGTCTTTCCTTATACCTTACCCCAATTTTTCTCAGAATTTCGAACATCTTGAGCCATTTTAAATAGTCGAACGCTTTTCCCAAGTCGACAGATTCTATGAACGGTCTTGTTTTATCTTGAGTTTCGCTTCCACTGTGAAACGAAGCGTCAGATCTGTCTCTCTCGTGCCTTTATCTCTCCTAAAGCCAAACTAATCGTCGTCTAACACATCCTCAGTTTCCTCTTCAATTCTTCTGTATACTACTCTTGTCAGGAGCTCTGATGCATGCTCTGATAAACTAATTCTGTGGTAACTCCCGCAGTTGTCAGCTCTTGCAATCTTCGCGATTGTGAGGATGATTTCCTTCGGAAAGTCAAATGATATATCGCCAGCCTTACACATTCTACAGAAGAGCGTGAATACCCGTTTCGTGGCGAACTCACGCAATGAGCTAAGAAATTCCGATGGGATATTATCTATCGTTCCTGCCTTATTTGACCGTAAGACTTCGAAAGCTCTTCTAAATTGTGATTCTAATAATGGGTCCCCTATTTCATCCCTGTTAACTTCTGTTTCTTGTTCGACCACGTTATCGGACAAGCCTTTCTCCTCATAGAGGCCTTCGGTGTACTCCTTCCATACATCTACTCTCCCTTCTGCATTTAACCCCACCGCACCCTAAATGTTACCAGCCTTGCTTTTAGTTTCCCCAAAGTCTTGGTTGACTTTTCTGTATGAAGACACAGAACTCCGACAGTAATTTCTTTTTAGTTTTCCTCACATTTTTCATGCAACCATATCGCCTTAGCTGGCCTGCACTACCCGTTTATTTAACTAGTAAGCGATTTATATTTCTGTATCCCTGAATTTCCGTGAACATTGCGTGCTTCCTTGTTACGTCTGTCAACTGAAGTATTTCGTCAGTTACCAATGGTTTCTTCGATGCAGCTTTATGTTCAACAATATGTACTGAACAGCGTCATTTGAAACATTTGTGCCTTCGCCAGCATTGTACTCGGTCGTCATATCTGCCAAAGGTCGCCGTCTACCCGGTTCAGAAGGCAATCCCTCGACCTTCACATCCTATGATGAGGCATGAGCACTCAACGATTTGTAACCCGTTCGTGAGCTAACCGTCTCTCAACCACCTTTCATAGATGCTCGAAAGTGCAGTTCGCGAATAGTTGAACAGCTTCGCCGTTTCCGTGGTGCTCATTCCTAGGCTCCGGTCCATAACAATCAGCTCTTTGTCAAAGCTCTTTATATCTGTGTGAGCCAAGGTAAAAATTGCTGTTTTGAAGAGTGCGCCGCAGCGCGTAGTGTGAAGCAGACGCCCTCCGTTTCTGGTGGTGGCGCCGCTGTGGCAGTCGCAGCTTTGATATCTCCCTCTTATGGGAAAGGGGAAAGGCTGCTTGTTCAACTGAATTTGAGGGGCGCTATGAGCTCGCCAGTCAGTCAGTCTGAGTCAGTCTCTCGTCTCCAGTTTGCTAGTCTGTCTCTCGTCCGCATTTGTTAGGCAGTTAGTGTCTGTCTGTTGTTCGAAGTGCTAATATGTCTGTCCTTCGGGTCAACCTTTAAAGCAGGCAAAATGAGAGTCTTTCCACTCCGCCAGCAAGAGAACTCAGCAAGTTGTCGCCCGGTCGGGGCTCAGTTCCTGCATCTGAGTCTGCGCGTTAGGCCGCCAGTCTGCTCGAGATTGCTCAGGCAATGGCCTTTGGCGGTTGGATCGATCGGTTGGTCGGTCGCGCACTGAGACGCAAGATGACTGGTCCGTCTTGAGCGTCTGCGCAAGTGAGTTCGCCACGTGAGTCCAGTGGGCCGCGGTGTATAGCGAGGGGTAGTGGCTTCGCGGTCGACACGAGAGCAACAGGAGTCAACCCACGACATCAGTCTGGCCGGTGAGAACTGCGAAGCCGTGAGACGGGAGATCGGCGCGCCTTCCTGCGTCCATTGAAGCGGCTGGCAGAAGACGGTTCGGGAGAGCGTTTTGGGAGTGCTGCACCAGGTCTTCTCGAGAAATCGCAGTTTATTAGAAGCTAAGTGATTGGTGATATGTTGTTTGATTTACTCTTGTTAAATTGTACTTGTTTTCTTGATGAGGTCACCAGCCGTTTTGCTTTGGGGTCGTCTCACCATTATTTTTCGTTTGCCCACCCGCGGGAAGGTGGTTGTTTATGAATTGGGTGGTCCGTTTTTGCCTTGTAGAGTAGGGGCGGGTTACAGCAACCTGCGGTTCGCGTTGTTCGGTAATCTCCCTATCAATCAACCATACGTTAGTAGCTGCCTCTGTCATGTTTGTCGGATTTGGTGTGTTAACGAATTTATTGCTTGGTGTGTAACGGCCTAGTACCTGAAATATGTTTTGATCTTTGAAAAACTTTGATATTATTGACTATGATCTTGAGAGGCGGTATCTGTGTACTGTAGAGCATCTTAACTATTGTTTGGCCAACCTTGTAGAATTTTATACAAGATTGCATTTCATGGGCTTCTATTTAAATGATCATTTTAATATATAAAGCTGTCACCATTTCACCGTAAGACTTTTCTTAGAAGTTAAAATCAAGTTACACCTTCGGTGGCAGGGTTAATATTGTAATTGTTAGTGTTTTGTACCACCTCCATCCCTCCTACGGGGGTACATAGTTTGTGTGCTTGTATAAATTGTTAAAATTCTTATTTTAAAGTTATCTGGTGTGTTTCAGATTTGCACCAGTGTGGTCTTTCAGAGGCCGTTGTGAGCGGTCGTAACTACGGCTGTGTCAAAAGGGAGCGGCAAGGTTCTCAGCCCAAAAGCTCATACAGTCAAAATTTGTTTCTTTCTGCCTTTGAATAAATTGTAACTTTGATATTTAGAGGGTGCTTTCTGATTATAATTTTAAATCTGTTTCTTTTAAAAAATGCTTTTAGGCACTATTAAAGTGAATAAAATCCCCTTTTGTTAAAAGGAATTTGGTTATGATTTCATCAGTTACTCCCTGGCAACAACTTCCATGCTTACATAGTGTGCTTAAATGTATTAATGTTCTTGTTGAATCGCTAGTAAATAAAATAAATTCTTAAGAATATTTTTTGAAAATAAATCACCGGTCACTGTGGATATCCCCCTTCCGTTGGTAGAATAATTTACAGTCATCTCTGCTGCGCCTGCATATCTTTCAAACCGTGTCAAGTGACCACAATGCTTCCAGTCTCGGTTCACCAGTTCAAAGTATCACAGGAAACTGGATAAGAGTCAGCTTAAAGAACCAGAGTTTCTATTGGAGCATTTAAATCGACTTCAGTGGGTGCTTTGCTAATGGAAGCAAACGAAATGTCATTAAAACTGCCCAAGAAATATATCATACAGTCAATTTACTACTAGAAGGCTTAACTTCTGCCAACACAACTTATTAGCAAAGATTAAATATGTTGTGGATTGGCAGGAGAGCCAACCCAGGAATACTAGAGGAAGCCGAAAGGCACGCAGGCTGGCGTGAGGTCTGGAACAGGACAGGGAAATTAGACTTTAGAAAAACGGACGAAGCTGGTGGAATACTTAACTATAATCCATTAATGGTGAACGTCGGTCTGACGGTACATGAATTACAAGATCAACAGCAACTGATAATGGCGCCTTGCTAGGTAGTAGCAAATGACGTAGCTGAAGGCTGTGCTAACTATCGTCTCGGCAAATGAGAACGTATTTTGTCAGTGAACCATCGCTAGCAAAGTCGGTTGTACAACTGGGGCGAGTGCTAGGAAGTCTCTCTGGAACTGCCGTGTGGCGGCGCTCGGTCTGCAATCACTGATAGTGGCGACACGCGGGTCCGACGTATACTAACGGACCGCGGCCGATTTAAAGGCTACCACCTAGCAAGTGTGGTGTCTGCCGGTGACACCACAAATAACTAATGATTAAATGCTATGCAGGCAGGTTTTCCTTGAGCAGGAACTCGCATCCTTATAAAGTTCTCATCACGAAGTTTCAAATTCGCGTGAATGCTCTGCAGCTTCATTTAATTTGAACTGCTTCCGCACACGCAATGCAAACGCCTTAGTATAGCTAAACACTAACAAGGAGATGGTCCAATAAGATATGTAGAAGCCTAGCCAAAATTTTTTTTTTTTGCTAAGGAAGATGACAACGAAAGAAATTCACTGCCAGTATTTTAGCTGCTTTAAGGCTCAGAAAGTATTTTGTAAAAAATGCTGAAATTACACATGTTTGTCACGGGAAGAACATCTTACAACAGTGGTTTGCACAGCCCAGCCCATCTAGCGCGCGACTCGACGAAACAATCACGCTGCGCCGCGTTGTGAAATTACCCGCAGTTCACAGATACCAATTTCAAGCACCTAAAGCCTGGTATACAAAGGAGCGAATGCAAGCGAACACGTGCAATGAGCATTTGCAGAAAATTCACTACCCTTCGCTTATGTATGGATAGAATCGTATATACTAGACGGAACAGAACACGTGGTAGCGAACATTCCCTATGGTCGCTGTGTTTTTAGTTTTTGGAGCTAATATTCGGCATGGATGAATTTTGCTATTTTGGGAGCAAAATAACTGATGATGGTATAAGTAGAGAGGATATAAAATGTAAACTGGCAATGGCAAGGAAAGTGTTTCTGAAGAAGAGAAATTTGTTAACATCAAGTATAGATTTAAGTGTAAGAAAGTCTTTTCTGAAAGTATTTGTTTGGAATGTAGTCATGTATGGAAGTGAAACATGGACGATAAATAGTTCCGACAAGAAGAGAATACAAGTTTTCGAAATGTGGTGCTACAGAAGAATGCTGAAGATTAGATGGGTAGATCACATAACCAATGAGGAGGTATTGAATAGAATTGGGGAGAAGAGGAGTTCGTGGCACAACTTAACAAGAAGAAGGGACTGGTTGGTAGGACACGTTCTGAGGCATCACAAGTTTAACATTGGAGGGCAGCGTGGAGGGTCAAAATCGTAGAGGAAGACCAAGAGATGAATACATTAAGCAGATTCAGAAGGATGTAGGTTGCAGTAAGTACTGGGAGATGAAGAAGCTTGCACAGGATAGAGTAGCATGGAGAACTGCATCAAACCATTGTCAGGACTGAGGACCACAGCAACAACATTCGGCATACAGGATACAACTCTATCTTGTTATAGCCACAATGCGAAACTTTGCACTTCACTGAGGATTGTTTTTCATGGCGAGTACCCTGTTCTTGACGGAGTATGCAGAATGGCGGAGGGAAGGAAGAATTTAGGTGTCTCAATTTGTATGAAAGCGTGACATGCATGGAGATAATGGACTTTACACGGAATTGCATCTCCATCTCTCCTTAGTACTGGTTCAAATTTTTCCTTATATGTCGGCTACCATTTTTCCCTGCCTTCTCACTACCGTTCAGGGGAAGTTTATACACACAACACTAATTACCGACTTGGAGCATTATATCAAGAGGTCACACAGCTAGCGTTTCCGCTATGCGTATGAGGGCTAAGGGTCATATTCTTTTTTGTTTTTATTTTTTTTTCTAAAACAAAAATGGTCTAGTACAAAGCGCTGTCTTCGAGATTGAGAGAGCAGGTGATCAAATTCCTTTCAGATTACAGCTTTTTCACTATGATTTCTAACCGAGCATTCACTTCTCACAGATTTTCGAGCGGCCATAAAACACATGTGGTTGGGGTTCCACGTTAAACTGCAGGTCTCCATTTTCCGATTAGATAACTGGGGAGTGTTAGGAACACCTAAGTAGCTACAGTGGCGTCCAGTTGGAAGACATGCCAAGAGGCCAACCGGGTACACCAGACAGAATTCTCTTTTGCTCCTGTCTGTTAGCTTGTTTGCTCCGGTGGAAACCTGGCTTAAACTATACATACATTTTTTTAATAACTTCATATCGATAGTTCAATCCTTGTACTTGTACTTCTGATAAAAGTGCTAGCAGAGAAAATTAAATCATGGCAGTGTTTGATGTCACAGACGACTTCCATCAATGACGATTTGTAATTTTTGAAATGATATATGTCTTCCCAGTATTACATTTTATAACAGTTCCTGTAGGCCACTCTTTATAATAATATTTTAATGTTGTGCATTTGAGTATCAGTGAAACAGTTCTTTATTTATTCCCTGCAGTCTTCACAAAAATGCGAAGTGTCTATTGAATGGCCGGCTGTGTGGACGAGCGGTTCTAGGAGCATCAGTCCGGAACCGCGCTGCTGTTAAGGCCGCAGGTTCGAATCCTGCTTCGGGCATGGGTGTGTGTGTTGTCCTTAGGTTAGTTAAGTTTGAGTAGTTCTAAGTCTAGGGGACTTATGACCTTAGATCTTAAGTCTCATAGTGCTTAGAGCCATTTGAACCATCTATTGAATGACACAAACAAACAATTTTCTTGCACCAGGCACACCAGGCAAAGGAAAAAGTGATGCAGTCAGGCACTTCGTAGTAACCACTAGTTTTATTTACACAGAACTGGGATGGAGTCAGAAATAGTCCCGGCCGTTATTCTGCATATTGCGCCGCATACCAGGCATACTTGACCAAACTCGTAAAGCGTGACGAGGAAAACTGGTAACGCACAAATGACTGAATCTTAAGAATACTGTTGAGCTGATAAACGTGGAATTGAGAGAGAGGTATCGGAAGTTAAGTTGTCTGATAATTTCCTGAAAAATGCTTTATACTGTGGAAAAAATTCTTTACCGAGAGGTTGAATCGCACTAGTAGTTCCAGGCGGAATCCATATTATATCTACGGATTTTTCGTCGTGCCCCACAAAAATTGAGGCGTCGATATGTCCAGACCATGAATCTAACAAAAGCACTCAATTAGTTTTGGAGCTGGTAGGAATACCTTTCAAACGAAATGTTGAAAATTATTCTTTCCCATTTTTCCAGATATTGATATGTCGATTACAACATTTTTGCAACTAAACAGTCCATTTTTTTAATTTTTGGCCCCAATTAGCCTTGCGGTTCTTTAAGACAGAATATTGCTGCGGAAACAGTAAATCACTTTTACTTGTCAATGGCATTGTCGTATATGAATGTGTCATCGCATTCATTGACTGGGCAACTGACTCCGTCTTTTTTTCACCCCGAAGGGCAGTGTGTACGCAGTTCTTTCGCGAAGCCTACTGATCATCATTATAAACAGCAGTTGCTGGGATAACAACAAATTTCGTCGTTACGTAAGCTATGAATTTCTCTATAGCACTTTCTATCACTGGCAGCTGCTCTACACGTTTACGCGACGTAAACGTCGTAATTTTGCGACTTCCTATTCTGTATGATATCTTGAACCTGCGTAACCAGGTTGACGAAGCCTGGAAAAAACCAATATTCAAGTCAGATGCAATTCGGCGGCCCCAGTCTGGTAGATTCCCATCGGTAACTGTGAATAGCCTCTCACTAGCAGTTCTAATAATTCCGAACAGTTTTCAGTCAGATGTTTTCGGTTTTCCGTTTGTCACATATATTATACTTCATGCAATTCATTCTCCCACTTGCGCAGTTCACGCTCGGATTTCACCAAACGAAAACGCCTTTGCACACTGCGTAACTGCATGCGATTTTTCCCTCCTTCGTTTAACCAATATTTCACAGCCTTTTCTTTGTCGCTGAGAGCTGTTGGCGTACGTGGTTTTTTTAGGCTTGGAAAGTATTCTTCTTCAGAAGTGTTACTAGCATAACTGATGTCGTCTACCACAATTAATGGTATCGTCGCAGTTATTTCCTATTTCTTAAAACGTATCCACAATTTCAAACGAAATGTCGACATCATTCGAATGAATGTCAAGGAAATTAACTATCAAATGAAACATATGTACGTCCCCTGGAGAAGTAGGTGATTTCGGATGCACACCACGTTCTTCATAATTCATCACAGCTAAATTTAGAACGTTAATTGGATTTCACATTGTGTGAAACCGGAAGAAAAAAGGGGGTACTGTTAGAAGGCACGCCTTACGGAAGCACGATAAATATTAATTCATCTTTATCTGTATTGTCAATATCTACCAATACTGCCAACAGGAACTGCTAACTGATAATAGACGTTATTTGAGTGGCTAATTCACGATCGCGTGTGCCTAGTTGCGTATGTGCATCCCTACAGCGCCAGTAGGGGTGTACATTTCTACCGCCGCCTGGTGCTTTACGAATTTTTCTATTTTCAGCTATTTTTTTAATACTTACGGTTCCCCTTAGAAGCTAACATTGTGACAGCCCGTTTCTTTCTTTGCCTTCTTCCCTCGTAAAAACTTTCAGGGTAGGTTTCTACATGTCTCATTGAACCATTCCCTTGTAAGACGTACTTTAATTGCATCCAAACTATACAGAATGGAAAATTTTTAATTGATAGTTTATTTGCATGTCCATCCTTACTGAGGCGTGCGTGGCTCGTGTTCCCACCGGCATGCGTTTATACTCTGTTTCTAACGTACTTCCATCTCACTACGTTAATTTAAATTACTATTGCCACTGAGTTGCTGCTTTGCCTGACCGCGAGCGGTGTTAGCATTGCATATCGATATATATCCCCTCTTATAGTATCTTTGCTAGACTGCTATTACTTACCGCTCGTTGTCTGTTGTAAGTACAGGGTGTTTCCAAAATGACCGGTATATTTGAAACGGCAATAAAAACTAAACGAGCAGCGATAGAAATACACCGTTTGTTGCAATATGCTTGGGACAACAGTACATTTTCAGGCAGACAAACTTTCGAAATTACAGTAGTTACAATTTTCAACAACAGATGGCGCTGCAAGTGATGTGAAAGTTATAGAAGACAACGCAGTCTGTGGGTGCGCCATTCTGTACGTCGTCTTTCTGCTGTAAGCGTGTGCTGTTCACAACGTGCAGAGGATTTTTCTGGTGTTGGAATTCCACCGCCTAGAACACAGTGTTGTTGCAACAAGACGAAGTTTTCAACGGAGGTTTAATGTAACCAAAGAACCGAAAAGCGATACAATAGAGGATCTGTTTGAAAAATTTCGACGGACTGAGAACGTGACGGATGAACGTGCAGGAAAGGTAGGGCGACCGCGTACGGCAACCACAGAGGGCAACGCGCAGCTAGTGCAGCAGGTGATCCAACAGCGGCCTCGGGTTTCCGTTCGCCGTGTTGCAGCTGCGGTCCAAATGACGCCAACATCCACGTATCGTCTCATGCGCCAGAGTTTACACCTCTATCCATACAAAATTCAAACGCTGCAACCCCTCAGGGCCTTTACCATTGCTGCACGAGAGACATTCGCTAACGATATAGTGCCGAGGATTGATGACGGTGATATGCAGGTGGGCAGCATTTGGTTTACTGACGAAGCTTATTTTTACCTGGATGGCTTCGTCAATAACCAGAACTGGCGCATATGGGGAACCGAATAGCCCCATGTTGCAGTCCCATCGTCCCTGTATCCTCAAAAAGTACTGGTGTGGGCGCCATTTCTTCCGAAGGAATCATTGGCTCATTTTTCAGATCCGAAACGATTACTGCATCACGCTATCTGGACATTCTTCGTGAATTTGTGGCGGTACAAACTGCCTTAGACGACACTGCGAACACCTCGTGGTTTATGCAAGATGGTGCCCGGCCACATCGCACGGCCGACGTCTTTAATTTCCTGAATGAATATTTCGATGATCGTGTGATTGCTTTGGGCTCTCCGAAACATACAGGAGGCGGCGTGGATTGGCCTCCCTATTCGCCAGACATGAACCCCTGTGACTTCTTTCTGTGGGGACACGTGAAAGACCAGGTGTACCGCCAGAATCCAGAAACAATTGAACAGCTGAAGCAGTACATCTCATCTGCATGTGAAGCCATTCCGCCAGGCACGTTGTCAAAGGTTTCGGGTAATTTCATTCAGAGACTACGCCATATTATTGCTACGCATGGTGGATATGTGGAAAATATCGTACTACATAGTTTCCCAGACCGCAGCGCCATCTGTTGTTGACAATTGTAACTACTGTAATTTCGAAAGTTTGTCTGCCTGAAAATGTACTGTTGTCCCAAGCATATTGCAACAAACGGTGTATTTCTATCGCTGCTCGTTTAGTTTGTATTGCCGTTTCAAATATACCGGTCATTTTTGAAACACCCTGTAAGTTGGTTAGTGAAGTTCGGCAAGTAAGTTCGCGTCGCGAGTTCGGGTCTGCCAGTCGGTTGGAACGCGTCTGAAGCTCAGTCCGAACCAGCCAGTCGGGGAGTTGCAATGCGGCACTAGTGCAGTCGGGTAGGAGCAGCAGTGAGGTCTGCGTCGACATGGCTCGCCCGACCATTGCCGCCACGCATCACCTGAGCTGGGCCGCCGTCTTGGTGGATCGTCGGTCGGTTGTCCAACCGGACGACGCGTTTTGGCTCGCCGATCGTTCGTGAGTGGCCTGTGTGTGTGTGTGTGTGTGTGTGTGTGTGTGTGTGTGTGTGTGTGTGTATGTGTGTGTGTGCGCGCGCGCCCATCGACTCCCGATTTTTCTTCGTGTGTGTTTAGTTACTGTTGCTTATCGTTCAGGTGTTCGTGCGAGTGTTTGTCAGGTTCTGTGTGTAGTTGACGTTAGTTCCACTGACAATTACTTTAACTGTTATCGGCGTACTGGCTCTCAGAGGTCGGTCGTCTCGGCGGGCGACGTCTAACAGGTTCTCCAAGCGCTTCTGGGCGCCTTCAATTACCATCTTGTGGAACTTGGGTCGGTCCTTTCCTGCCTCACGGTTGTCGTTTAGCCAGTGGGCGTGTTTCCTCTACATGGTTAAGTCAGAGCCAGTATTTCCGCCGTCGCGTGTCTGGAGGTGAGTTGGAGAGGTGCCAGCAGTGCAGTCGCGACGGAGCAGCAGTTCCGGATGGACCAACAGGCAGTCGGTCGGTTGTTGCGGACGAGGGAAGTTATCTCCGCGCGGTGCAGTCGGCCGGGGCCGCTGGCATTCCCTGCGCAGTGTCGGAGCGTGTGTGGAGTTGTCCGATCGCTACGAGCTTCGTGGTTCACCAACCCAGGACGTCAAAGTTGAGTTGTTCCTCGTCCATTCATGTTGTGGTTCATTTCGGTGGTTCACTGTTGCTGAGGTTTTCCTGTGAGCAACACAGTGTTTGTACATATTTGATTCTGGATAATTACGTCCGTAACATTTTGTGTTTGAGGTCTCATGTACCCTTTGGTGGCAAGCAAGTCGTTGTGTCGGTCGGTCCGTGGCTGTCCCCTGATTGGGTTCCGATGGATCAACTGTGGTTGGGCTCACCAACTGTCTCACCGACTTCTACATTTATCCATCTGTTCCAGTCGCGTATGGTTCGCGGGAAGAACGACTGCCGGAAAGCCTCCTTGCGCGCTCTAATCTCTCTAATTTTACATTCGTGATCTCCTTGGGCGGTGTAAGTAGGGGGAAGCAATATGTTCGTACCTCATCCAGAAACGCACCCTCTCGAAACCTAGACAGCAAGCTACACCACGATGCAGAGCGCCTCTCTTGCAGAGTCTGCCACTTGAGTTTGCTAAACATCTCCGTAACGCTATCACGCTTACCAGATAACCCTGTGACGAAATGCGCCGCTCTTCTTTGGATCTTCTCTATTTCCTCCGTCAACACGACGTGGTGCGTATCCCACACTGATGAGCAATACTCAAGTATAGGTCGAACGAGTGTTTTGTAAGCCACCTCCTTTGTTGATGGACTACATTTTCTAAGGACTCTCCCAATGAATGTCATCCTGGCACCCGCCTTACCAACAATTAATTTTATATGATCATTCCACTTCAAATCGTTCAAATACACATACTCACAGATATTTTACAGAAGTAACTGCTACCATTGTTTGTTCTGCTATCGTATAATCATACAGCTAGTGAACGAGGGCAGACTGACCTCCGTGGAGGCTTCTGAGTGACACTGGTGTTTAATTATCTGTTTTTAGCTGCTTAAAATTTATGGTTATTTTTTCTTTTATCGTAAATATTTTGCAAAATAAATTCTTTAATTTATCTTTAAAGCTGAAACATTGCGCCCTTCTGCCTTTAAAATATTATGGAAATATATTTTCAAATTTTGAAACTTAATTGTGGCCTTGAGCCATTGGTACTGGACCTTGCATATGTATGTTCTATCTACTTAGACTTAAGGCTCTCCACGTAGCTGTGGTACGTTCCTTTATTTATTTGATTTGCCTTTTTAATTGCATTTTAATCTTGTTGATTTTTGAGATTTCTTGTTGTTGAACATTCTGGCCTTCTGCCTTTAAAAGTCTTAGGTGATACATTCTATAATTTTGAAATTTAATTGTGGCCCTCAGCCATTTGTATTGCACATTGGATACGTTTGTCGTTTTTTAATTATTTTACTGCTATCTTAATTGGATTTTATCTAGTTGATTTGTTTAGAGTTCTTGTTCGGAGGCCTTCAGCCATGAAAGAGTGGCATTCGGTAAAGGTCCGGCTATGTGCTACTTTGGTTGTAAAGATTATTAAATTACAATAAATGACAATTAGAATGACAAATGACCTCAACCTTTGGCCCTTTCCACAATCCTATTATCTGTTCTGCCCAGCGGGTTTAGCGGGCGTATCACTTAGGACAGATTTAGGTGCATGAGTTTAAACAAAAATTGGGTTGGGCTCTTCTGTTGCAATAGGAGGGGTCGACGGAAGGACGTGCTGACTGATGACAGAAGAGTTCTTGCTTGCATGTTCCGTTAAATTGGTCAATCGTTAATCACAATGGATTTACATGCAATTTTTAATACCTATTTGTGCAAATTGTTGCTCTATCTATTTTGCTATGTTAGCTGTTAAATGGATAAAAATGTTGCTAGTAACTCCTGGAAAATTGTTTACTAATAACATTGCTCCTCCTATTCTGGGTTAGTACTGTTATCAAAAAATATTTGCAATAGTTTCGGTAGCGAATATGTGAGATTTAGTCTCTGATATCATAGATTAGTGTACTAGCGTCGCTAAACTTGTTTCTTACCGTAAAAGTCTTAAAATGATTAATGAAGTCAGTTTTCCTGTAGCGACTAAAATTAACGCTGATACGTCCCCTTAGAAAAATTATTCATGGCTGTGCTTAAACTGACACACAATATTTTTTAGCGCAACGCAATCTGACTTTCAATAATCCCTACAAGAGAATGGCCCTGACTAAATTAACCTATACCTGTCACAAATCACTTACCTCACAAAAATCTTCGTTACTCAAACTACTCAATACAGCGAGTGCCACTACTGCCAGCTAACTACTGAAGGCACTATCTACTGATAGGCATAGTTAGCAAAAGAAAGATTTTGATAGAGAACAAACAATGTGTTTACCTTAATAGTGTTCAAAAGTCATAATATATATATCAGTCCATGATAGCCAGTACTACAAATTTACTCTTTCTGATGGACACACGTCCAGATCGTCCGTTCTCAAAATTCTGCCATCGCTCTCCCCACATCCACTACCGCTAGCGACTCAATTCCAACTGCGCAACGTTACGCACTGTTAACAGCCAACTACCCAACACTACAATAGCAAATTCCAACAATCCCACCCAGCCACAGACTGCACACTGCACAGCCAGTGATTTTCATACAGAGCGCTACGTGGTGGTGGCGTTACCAAAATAAGATCCTAAACAGCCTACTTACACAGCCCCCATGTTCCACACAAAAATTTTTACAAATTGTTTTGGGCACTGGCCAATACATATTTGTTAAAAAATTTTCGTAATGACAATAACAAATAAATCAAATGCACACACTTATTGATACACTGTTGGTCAAAAGCTAAAATTTTCTCACAGTCCATTAAGACAGTCCTGATCATTCATCACAGTAAAATTGCAGTGTTTTTCTCAAAGTCTGAGCAGTAACAGAAAATGCACACGCAAGTAGTGGATTTCCATGCAGTCTTGAAGAAGTAGTGTTGTCCTTCCAACGGAAAGACAGTGCTGACTCTTGACATGCAGACAGGTAATGGGCCACAACAGAGCAAACCCACAGCAGAGTCAATCGAAGTTGAAGAATATTGCTAGGTAGGTCATCACAGAGCAGACCACTGTAGTCCTGGTAGAGATTATGGTATTGGTGGGCCACCAGAGGTGAAGACCCACTGCAGTCCTTGTAGAAATAATGGTAATAGTGAGTCAACAAACGTGTAGACCCACTCCAGTCCTTGTAGAGACGGCCAGCAGCCATCTGTTGCGACTGTGCAGTTGCACTATCACCATCAAAGAGACTTTCGGAGAATATAACAAGTCCATAAACCACCAATTGTGCACTCACAAGGTTTTTGGAATTGTCCTTAGAACCAGCAATGTTGTTAACCAGTCCCTTGCTGAATTATCAACACTTGTGCAAGCACTAACAGTCCTTTTTTTTCACATATTGTGCATACACTATGACCAACAGAAATGTGTGCAGTGAAATGAAACTTAATTTGAAGAACTGGTATCTATACAATTATAAATTTACAACATAAGAATACAATTACAAAAGTACCAAATACATCATTAAAGAACATAACAATACAGATAACATTTGTAGTAGCACAGGCTTTACAAAAGAATAGAAATAAACATATACATCAGTGTTACAGGAATTATGATATAAGTAAATACGTAAAGATCAGAATAGCTTTCGAAACATCAGCTTCACATGTGAGCATCAAAACAGAACAGAATTAATGTCTATATACATCCTTACAAGGAAAATAACATATCATTAATGCAAATTGTATTTGAGGATAACAGTGTTCCTCATCATAGTGAATGTAGCTTAGTACTAGAAAAATTCTGCAACACAAATATTATTAGCTAAACACATAAAGACAGGGAGAACACAAATACACAAGGCTACACAAACACATAGCGGGATAACACAACACGAAAGGACAGGGTTCGTTTTCAGTGTAACATTTGGTACTGCAGTATTTTGCAAACAAAACCCTTTTTTTCTTGGTGATGTCCCTTCGTTCATCATTATTCCCAAAAATTCCTACCTATACCTGCTTTCTGTACTTTTTTCGTATAACTTGTCAAAGCATTTCTTCCAATTCATCGCAACTCATTCTCTTATATAGTCTACTCCCTCTTAAACTAACTTAAATCTACTGACGTCAGGTGCTAAACTAAGGGACGAAGCAATGCAGCAGCACAAAACAATTAAGACAAACAGCAATGACAAAAAAAATGCAAATTGGCAAAGCAAGCAGCAATAAACATAAATTATCTAAGCAATTGCAATATTACAACTAATATAAGGCAATGTGCAGCAAACAAGAAAAATAAATCTGTAGTAAATCTGGCTTCACAGAGTAATACAAAGTCAAATTCAGTAACACTATGCCTGGCAAACAGCAGCAGCAAATGCTATAACTTGTACCTAAACATGACAAAGCTCAAGCAGAAAAAAATATTACAGTAAAGATGGCCATGTCTAATACCTATGTCACATCTTAACGCTAGAGTGATGCATCACCTTAACTTACACTACTAAAAAGTTACCAGTCATCGACAAAAATTATGTATGCAACTCCTCTGAGGGAAAATGTCTTTTTGTGCTCCCTCTTTTTTTTTAAGTAGATCATAAAGTTATTATTTACTGGACCTGTAGGCATAAAGTAACTATATTAGTACATATATTAAATTTTATATTAACCAATGCTGCAGTGCACCTAGAATCTAGATATTAAACAAATTTAGCAATCTCTCAACTGGAAAGTCAATAGATGTAAAATGTTTCTCATCATTTCATTAGATATTTTGGTAAATATCATAAATTAAGAACTCCACAGTGTAATCATATGTTTTCAAGTTCGAGCATGTCGTATTTGCGATGCTTTCTACAAAGAAATGTCAATAGTGAGGATAATGGCCTCTTTTTCTCTCCACCTGTGCCTCTGAAAGGCACACACTAATGGCTTTTTTCCAGGTGACTGTCGCACAGCTCGGTGCTTACAGTGCATTATGTCAAGATGACCTACCTTCCTTACCAAAATATTTACGACATCAGTTTCCACTACAGTGACAGTTTGAGACAAATAAAGTTTCACAAGTCAAGAAATTACAGTAGAAATGTGTAGAAACAAAATCCTATAAATATAACGGTGTCCAAAAATTTTCGCCAGCATTGTGATACATTCACGCATCTACACACATTTCATAACTCTTAAAGTACGATTCTTGGTTTCCAACATCCTCTTTCACAAGTCAGAGTCCCTAACCACTACTCATTATTCCTTACCTTATTACACATATACATATTCGTCGACATGTCAATCTTGCGTCGACACTTCAATATTTCATCATAATAAATACGTAGCACAATCAGATTCCTCATATAGCATCAGCTTATTGATCATAAACATACTTCAGCAGCGTAATGCACATCGTCGTCGTAAAAATAACAACATAACATCTCAGTCAAATCTCAAAAACGTCGTAGCTTTCTGCAATAATTTCCAAACCTATAAAGAATTCCCTGCTCATTTCAATAGTGTCATATACCTCAAACGTACTTGAAAAATATTATCTCATACCAAATACATCATTCAAAGCTCTCATAGTATCACAATGGTTCCGAAAAAAATGTGAACAGTTCACAAAGTGCAGACAAAATACAATTTCATAAGTAGTTGCATAAACATCTGTCACTGATGTAGTAAAAAAAAGTTTGTTTCTCTGTTAAATAACCAGATAGCTGTGTAATGTATGTGTTAGAGAAATATGGTACTGATGTGTAAAGTTGTATAAGCAAATACCATATTAGCTAGGGCTCCTTGTGCTCTCTACACACATGGTACACAAAGTAAGCGTATACCCCCCCTCAGGATAAATGTAATTATACCCTCAGGTGTTACAGATTACAGCAATGGAATGAAATGGATCATGAAAAACCTTTGTATCTTTGTAATTCAAGAATCTTTAAACAATAATGTTTTAACTACAAAATCAATCATAGTATGAAAGCTTTCACGACCGGATGACATATCTTCTGGTAAACCATCCGGGATGTAAGGTCATGGTCCATGAAACTCTTCACCTCCTAACGTTTCGTCCAGAGCTGCGCTGGACATCTTCAGAGGGGTGTTTCTCCTCCGGTGAGTCTTTCCGACTCATTAGCAGTACTGGTATGTGTTCTAAGTGTGTAAGCCTTATAGTAGTTACGTAATAGTGCAACTAACAAGCAAGAATGTACACACACAATAACACTGTGTCGTCTGTTCACTATAACAATGCATTCGTAATTACTGTCCAAATACACTCCTGGAAATGGAAAAAAGAACACATTGACACCAGTGTGTCAGACCCACCATACTTGCTCCGGACACTGCGAGAGGGCTGTACAAGCAATGATCACACGCACGGCACAGCGGACACACCAGGAACCGCGGTGTTGGCCGTGGAATGGCGCTAGCTGCGCAGCATTTGTGCACCGCCGCCGTCAGTGTCAGCCAGTTTGCCGTGGCATACGGAGCTCCATCGCAGTCTTTAACACTGGTAGCATGCCGCGACAGCGTGGACGTGAACCGTATGTGCAGTTGACGGACTTTGAGCGAGGGCGTATAGTGGGCATGCGGGAGACCGGGTGGACGTACCGCCGAATTGCTCAACACGTGGGGCGTGAGGTCTCCACAGTACATCGATGTTGTCGCCAGTGGTTGGCGGAAGGTGCACGTGCCCGTCGACCTAGGACCGGACCGCACCGACGCACGGATGCACGCCAAGACCGTAGGATCCTACGCAGTGCCGTAGGGGACCACACCGCCACTTCCCAGCAAATTAGGGACACTGTTGCTCTTGGGGTATCGGCGAGGACCATTCGCAACCGTCTCCATGAAGCTGGGCTACGGTCCGGCACACCGTTAGGCCGTCTTCCGCTCACGCCCCAACATTGTGCAGCCCGCCTCCAGTGGTGTCGCTACAGGCGTGAATGGAGGGACGAATGGAGACGTGTCGTCTTCAGCGATGAGAGTCGCTTCTGCCTTGGTGGCAATGATGGTCGTATGCGTGTTTGGCGCCGTGCAGGTGAGCGCCACAATCAGGACTGCATACGACCGAGGCACACAGGGCCAACACCCGGCATCATGGTGTGGGGAGCGATCTCCTACACTGGCCGTACACCACTGGTGATCGTCGAGGGGACACTGAAAAGTGCACGGTACATCCAAACCGTCATCGAACCCATCGTTCTACCATTCCTAGACCGCAAGGGAACTTGCTGTTCCAACAGGACAATGCACGTCCACATGTATCCCGTGCCACCCAACGTGCTCTAGAAGGTGTAAGTCAACTACCCTGGCCAGCAAGATCTCCGCATCTGTCCCCCATTGAGCATGTTTGGGACTGGATGAAGCGTCGTCTCACGCGGTCTGCACGTCCAGCACGAACGCTGGTCCAACTGAGGCGCCAGGTGGAAATGACATGGCAAGCCGTTCCACAGGACTACATCCAGCATCGTCTCCATGGGAGAATAGCAGCCTGCATTGCTGCGAAAGGTGGATATACACTGTACTAGTGCCGACATTGTGCATGCTCTGTTGCCTGTGTCTATGTGCCTGTGGTTCTGTCAGTGTGATCATATGATGTATCTGACCCCAGGAATGTGTCAATAAAGTTTCCCCTTCCTGGGACAATGAATTCACGGTGTTCTTATTTCAATTTCCAGGAGTGTATGTTCCCTAGGTTCTAGACTGGATAGTTAATTTTAAGGCATAGTTGCATGTTAACAGTTTTTAAGTGTGACAAAGAGTACTAGTAATGTGAAGTGACAAATTTTAAGGCAAAGACTAAGTTAAAAAGCAAATTATCTCTCAATAAATTGTTTTACATGTGAAATGTGGTGCAATCCTTTACTCTTCCTAGTGCACAGAGTTTAAACTTCAGTCGGCAAGACTCACCGGAGGAGAAACACCCCTCTGAAGATGTCCAGCGCAGCTCTGGACGAAACATTGGGAGCTGAAGAGTTTCATGGACCACGTCCTTACATCCTGGAAGGTTTACCAGAAGATACAAAATCGATCACTCAAATACGTGTGCTGTAGCGCTAAACTGTGTGTCTTCTTGTAAGACAGTCTCTGTCTTTACTTAAGGGTAAAAAATGTGCCAACTGTCGTTATTATCGTCGTCCATAAGCAAAGTTCTGTAGAATTCAATGTACTTACCTGGTAATAAACAAAGTGAATAGCTGTGCGTATAGATATCGTAGTTGTTATGCTTATTGCCATTACTGTACTGTAACGTATTGTTGTGCTACAGAAAAGGCTGTCTCATTGTAGCTATACATCAAAAGTTACTACTAAAACATGTATTCCATTCCTGAAGAATTCAGAAAAACTGTGCAGATGTAAAACAGATACACCGCGAAAGCAACCATGTAAATTGTGTCACACATTAGTAGCGTCATGATATAGTCGTGTAGCTGTCAAATAAACTAACCACTGTATCATCTGGTATCTCTCAGAAAGCACTTTAAATCCATCATGTATTTTCAAGTAAACCAAGATGTTGCAGTAATATCTCATTAGTAGTACTGGTATGTGTTCTAAGTATGTAAGCCTTATAGTAGTTACGTAATCATGCAACTAACAAGCAAGAATGTACAAACACAATAACACTATGTCGTCTGTTCACTATAACAATGCATTCGTAATTACTGTCTAAATATGTTCCCTAGGTTCTAGACTGGGTAGTTAATTTTAAGGCATAGTTGCATGTTAACAGTTTTTAAGTGTGACAAAGAGTACTAGCAACGTGAAATGAAAAATTTTATAGCAAAGACTAAGTTAAAAAGCAGATTATCTATCAATAAATTGTTTTACATGTGAAATGTGGTGCAATCCTTTACTCTTCCTAGTGCACAGAGTTTAAACTTCAAAGCAATTTCATGTTGTATACGTCTGAAGGGATGCTAAAATTTATCTCAAGGTTAGCTAGCGTGTATGTTATTTTTCGCTGAGCCAGCCAGCGCACGTTACTGCCTGCGGTGCGAGTCATTGTCTGTCTCTTTGTTGGCGCGCATCGTTATTAGGATTAGGAGACCCAACTTCTACAAATTTACCTTGTCGAGAGGGCCCTGCCCTGTTTGAATTCCGCCAGTTCTGATGTAATTCAGGTCTGTCGTTACGATTGTATCGTCTGGCGTCATGTCAGTAGATTCCATAATTTCTTTCTTGTCAGTCACGTGGTGGAGAATTTCTCCCGGAATCATAGCTTCGTGGTGGACTGTTGCGTCTGAAGTTATTCTGTCTCCCTACATAATAATTATTTTGGTTCCCATATTGTCTGTTTCTCTGTTTGTCTTTGTGATAGTCATTACTGTTTACAGGTGACCTTTCCCTGTAATTCTTACTACTGTGCCAACGGTTGTCATACGGGTGGTGTCTGTTTTGGTCACGATTTATGTTGTAAGAATAGCCTTGTCGTGTCCAGTTATTATTTCTGTCATTGCGGAATTGTGACGGAGTGACCTGTAATTGTTGTGCTCCTGTTTTCGCCTTCCGTGATTGTAAGTGTCAATTTACAATTCTTGCAACAGTCCCTGAAAAGCTTCAATGTCGTCTTTGCAACGTCCAGCCAAAATAAAATGTCATAAATGTACAGGCAATTTGATTAAGCAAATGTGGATAAGTTCTGAGGGGCTGTATGGATTTGACATTGTGCAACATATCTTCAAAATTCAGATTGTTTCAAATGTTTCATCATTACGATGCTATGTTTTACTCGGTCTTGTGTAGCTTGAGACCAATATGCTGAGAGGAAGGCATGATAAAATTCTCCTTCACTGTGACAATCTTGAATGGCCAATCGCATTCTTACAGATGGTTCATTCTCTAAATAGCCACACATAAATTCTAATCTGTGCGCTAATGACCAGTTGGGAGGAAAACAATGAGAGAATTGATGAAGCCACGCTTGTGGATGAATATCGTTGCCGGAATTCTTAAATGTTTTGAATTTACGTGTAGTAATAAACAGCTTATAGTCAAAATCATCATGTCGGCAAGTCACATATAGGTCATTGTCATTTCGTTTCGGCGGTACCATCTCAAAATTCGGTGTACCTTGCCAATTTCTTTCAAAATTTCCGAAGTGCCTCCTGTTATTATTTTGTGGCTGTTTGTAACCCCCCCCCTCACTTACTGACCTTAATGACAGTGAAAAATTAAACCCCATGTACCTAATGGAAATTTGAGAAAAGCAATCGTCACCGAAGTGAATCTGTCGGTAAAGAGGGAGGAAAGGGTTACATCTAAATGAAAGGAAAAATGCAAATGAAACTGGTGGAAATTAATTTTGAAAAGGGGTAAAGTTAATAAAGAAAGTAAATGTGCGGCTATTATGTTAACAATTATCGAGCAGTAATTAGATATTTGAGATTTGGGGAAAGTTACGGTAGCCAGTCCTATGGACAATCACTATAGTAACTGAAAAAGAAAGGTTAATGCACATATAATAAGCACTGGAAGCGTGGCAACTGAAGGTTGACATGTGTAGTGTGAAAACTGAAAGTTTGTCAGAAGTAATAAATTTCGCTACACTCAGACTTTATTTAGCAAAAGAATTAATAAAACCGGAAAATTGAAAGTTAATTTAGTGACGGAAATCAATAGTGAGATTTGTTTCTGAAGCACATCGAAATTCAGTAAAATACGGTTAGTCTTGGGCTACCTCAACAATCATTTCAAAAGCTACTTGAATCTACACAATTTATAAATAAGAGATTTAACTTTGAACTTGAATTAAATGATTCTGAACAATTATCAATAGTAAAATTTAGTATGTACGCAGCTGAGCTGTAGTCACAGATAAGCTAAAATATGGTAACAAAACTCGCACTCTTAATTTGTGCTTGTGTAATCTAAATATTGTAGCCAGATATGAATACCTTAACTGAACTTTGAAATTAAAGCAGTGAAATCGAATGATATTACTTTAATGCTGGCGTTTGAATTTCAATGACACTCGGGTTCATTCTGGAAAAGGAAGGGACCCTGCTTAGTAATGCAATTGGGTCAATAATCATGCTACGTTGCTGTAATTTAGTGAGAAAAATTTAACAGTTTGAAAAGCTGAGGTCTGCCATACAGTTCTAAAACTTTATGTGCTACCAGTCTTCATTGTTGGTTGATAGAAGGTTTGAAGTTGTCGATCGAGGAGGTGGTGACAGTCACTCATTGTCGGCTGTCGCTGTTGCAGAAGCTGGATGTTGGCGCGATTTCTTCTCGACACGGTCACCAGGCGAAACGGGCTCTTGATGTGTGCCAGCTAACGCTTCCCATCCGCGACACAATGTCAGAAACTAACATAGCAAGTCGAGCGCAATTACATGCTGCCAAACCCCGAAAGCGCGGCAACTCACGGGAGCGTCACACAACGCACCTGCTCCACTGCACTACTCCAGCCAGTCTTTGCTCTGCCCGCGCTCCACGCGGCAGAGTTAACACTACCAAAGATCCTAAACACTTTGGTTTTCCACACGACCTATCGATGTATTCGTTCGATAGGAAGACCCCGCGTAAAAATACAAATAGTATTTACAAAGCAAACCAATTATACATCGACATAAATGCATGTATATACAAATAGTAAAACAATTACAATATACAAAGACACAGAAACATCATATCTTCAGGTAACAAAATAAGGAAAAGAATTTATGGTACAATATATTGAAGTAGGAGGACACGCATTCCCGGCGTTAAATGTTCCGTATTTCTATGTCCCTCTTCCCATATTGGAGCATATGTAACTCTTGTATTACCTGCGCCAACTGATCTTGTACTTCCCGGATTTCTCTTTTGTACTGTGTATTGGTTTGATTTTGATTTTGTTTGAATTTTCTAATTCGTTCATACTCTTCTGTGTCAGTGAAGGCTACAGGTCTTGTGTCATTCAGATCATCATCTACCTTTATAGATAAGGTAGTGAACTGATCCGAAAGTTCGGCTACTTTCTCCGATAGTGAACAGATTTCCTCAGTGTGTTTTTCTGAACCAAGATTCAGAGTGGCCATTTGTGTTGAAATCGTATCTACTGTGTCCTTTAAGTTTTCCTAAGTTTTTGAAAGTTACGTAACCGAATCGGTAGATGCAACTGAGTCAATTTTAGCTTGCAAGGTGTCGTGATTTTCATAAACAATAGTTTGCAGTTCTTTTATGGCTGCTTCGTGATTCTGTAATGTATTTTCATGACGTGAAAAGATAGGTTGAAAATGCTCACACATTTGTGTTTTTACGTCATCAACTCAGCAGTTAAACCTTCACGTGTTTGTTCAAGCGTTTGTTCCAATGAGTCTAACTTTTGAAGCTGTTGCTGTGTTTGTCTCTGATTTTGTTCCATCGTGTCTAACTTTTGAAGATTTTGTCCCATTTGTTTCTGATTTTGTTCAAGCGTTGTGTCTAACTTTTGTAGACTTTGTCCCATTTGTTGCATTAACTGTAATAACAATGCACTAATGTCTGAAACATGTTCCTCAGTGCTATTCGGCAGTGCATTTGAACCGCCAATATTCGAATTTTGAAAAGCAGAAAATGTGTCTTGACTTATTTGAGAAAACGGTGAGGATGCAAAACCTGAATCTACAGTATTTGCAAGATAGTTTCCTGTCATTTCGGATTCCTGAGGAGAGCTGTTGCCGACCGATCGATCGATAATGCTTCCCTGTTCACAAATTGTTTCACTGTCTACGCCATTATTTGCAGCACGCTCCATTTCCCTATGCACAATTACCAAATTACTACTTTGAACATTAGTTAATTCATCACACGGTGGCGCTAACACACTGCTTTCGTCTTCACTGTCATTGCTTAGTTTACTTAGGAGCCTAGTTTTACGTTTTTCACACGCCATTATTGTCACAATCTTTCACACGATAACACAGAAAAGCACAATTTGAAGAGGAAAATAAGAAAAAACGTTAGAAAAGCACTGAAAATAATATCCTGTTAACTGCAAGCGCAGCTGCGAAATACTTGGTGCCAATCTGCATGCATGCCACAACTGTTTTACTGTACAACAATGAAGAACTACAACTACAAAGAAGATTCTCTCTACAATTACGCGCTAGCAATAAACAATAGCTACACTAATTACACAAACTACAAGAAAAAATCAGAAGATTCCAGTGAGGTATCCTCGGCTAAGGGTCGACATATGAAACGTCCCGTTAGAAAAATTATTCATGACTGTGCTTAAACTGACACACAATATTTTTTAGCGCAACGCAGTCTGACTTCCAATAATCCCTACAAGAGAATGGCCCCGACTAAATTAACCTATACCTTTCACAAATCACTTACCTCATAAAAATCTTTGTTACTCGAACTACTCAATGCAATTAGCGCCACTACTGCCAGCTAAATAAAAGATTCAAACTACTGAAGGCACTAACTACTGATAGGCATAGTTAGCAAATGAAAGATTTTGATAGAGAACAAACAATGTATTTACCTTAATAGTATTCAAAAGTCGTAATATATATAGCAGTTCATGACATCCATTCTTACAAATGCACTGTTTCTGATGGACACACGTCCAGATCATCCGCTCTCAAAATTCCGCCATCTCTCTCTCCACATCCACTACTGCTGGCGGCTCAACTCCAACTGCGCAACGCTACGCGCTGTTCACAGCCAACTGCCCAACACAACAATAGCAAATTCCAACAATGCCACCCAGCCACAGACTGCACACAGCACAGCCAGTGATTTTCATACAGAGCGCTACGTGGCGGTGGCGTTACCAATATAAGAACCTAAACAGCCTACTTACAACACACATAATATTTCCGAATTTTCTTTTTCATTTTCTTATAGCGGAATTAGAACATATCCCACAGTTAAAATCTAATTCGAAATTCGTTAAACACTCAATAAAAAATCTATGAGAGTTTTGGGTAAGTGTAGTCAAAACGCTAATAAAGTAATTCTGGACCTCCACTCTCTTCGTTATTCAGTTAAGGATTTCAAATGAGTAAATATGTTTAAGCGATAACAGCTTAACATGACTTATTGTTTCCGGGTACGATGTAGTCCATCATACGTGATTGTTAACTCTAAGGTGCTAGGAATTGACTCTCACCCTCTTTCTCATGATAAAACATTTAAATGTCTGCGTTCACTTGATGAATGACGATCGTTGACAAGGAGTTTGGGTATTCTCCTTTCAGGCAGTTATCATGTTTGAAGATGATGTCTTCGGAACCATCGCCATTTCTCTGTTTCACACAAAGTTGTTTTCTGTTGCTGAGACGCAAAACGCAATAGTGACAGGTACTGTCTTACCGAGTTCAATGATATATATTATACTGCTTCTATATGTTTCTAATATTAAGGAGGTCCCCAAAATTTTGACGGTAGCCGTGTCCAGAGCTTGAGGTTAGGCTGGTGGCAATATAATGTTGCCGGATACTTGCGGTATCTTCATCGTCAGATGTACTCCCTGATCCGTAATCAGAGTCTACATCCCTGCCATCACTAAATGGATCATTGCCGTCATTAACATCATCACCAAGGTTCTATCTCTGTACCAGATTACAAGAAAAAGACATCACTGATATATCGATACTACGTGATGACACTGCTTTCTCTCAAAGAATCCAAAATGAATATGTTAAGGTAAAACAATGTATAAAGTCAACAAATACTCTCTGGTAGTTGACAGAGAACTACCAGTTGCTTTAACGTGTTCACTAAACTAAGGATTAGCACATTCTTTGCCGACCCCCTCAATTACTGTTAGTCACAATGCTACTAGCAACCGTAGAGCTCATACATCAATTTACTGAAATGCTGAATATCTTGTACATTCTTATAAATGCCGTGACCGCTATTTCAGAGATGATCAACACCTTCTTACAGGGCAATGAAAAAGTATGTGGTGTTCCTGACGTGTCCCTCATCGCCGATAATTAAACATTAAGAGGTAGCGGTGAATCAGTAATTGTAATAGAACAGAAGTTTCACTCTCTGACAAAGCTGATTTGATATTTCAGATAGAAAGAAATCAAAAGCTAGAGATTCCGAACATTGCTAGATTTTATCAAAAAATGTTTCAAATGGCTCTGAGCACTATTGGACTTAACTTCTGATGCCATCAGTCCCCTAGAACTTAGAACTACTTAAACCTAACTAACGTAAGGACATCACACACGTCCACGCCCGAGGCAGGATTCGAACCTGCGACCGTAGCGGTCGCGCGGTTCCAAACTGTAGCGCCTAGAACCACTCTTCCACCCCGCCCTGCTAGGTTTTATCCACCGACTTCGGGAATCACTGTTAGTTCATCAAGGAATTAAACTCCAGTACAGATATCAGATTCAAACGTCCGATTATTTTACAAATGAGATAAGGTGTTAAATACTTTACATTAAACAAGCAAGAACTTTGTGGTTGGATACGCAAAAGAAATGTTTCCGTTTGAGGCTATAACCGCCGTATTTCAGATGTTTCTTTTCAGTGTTTCGTTTCCAGGCTGCGCGGGATTAGCGGAGCGGTGTACGGGCGCTGCAGTCATGGACTGTGCGGCTGGTCCCGGCGGAAGTTCCGAGTCCTCCCTCGGGCATGGGTGTGTGTGTTTGTCCTTAGGATAATTTAGGTCATGTAGAGTGTAAGCTTAGGGACTGAAGACCTTAGCAGTTAAGTCCCATTAGATTTCACACACATTTGAACGTTTTATTTTTTTTTTCTTTCGCCTCCAAATCTCGTCTCTTTCTCTTCTAAAGTCGATGGTCCTTGAACGCAGAACTTTCATTTCCCGTTTTAATCGCCGTTGTTCAGTATTTCGAGCATATCCGCTGCTTCCTTCGCCTTGATCCATGCTATTAAGGTACTTTTGGTTAAGACTAAACACTTATGTAACAAACGGTTCCGTATATGAATTTAGTGCTAGCAGTCTATGAAGCAACAGAAGAGCTGTGCCAGTAATCTAATAAAATCACACGGTCGCGGTTGATTGTCATTATGACAAGAAGCCGACACAGATGAACCTGTTATGATTCGGGAGTATTAAATAATTGGAAACAGCAAAAACTCCGTTAGAAACGTCTAGATATTGACGTCGCTAAATCATTACGAAATACTAACAACAATACGGCTACAAACGAAAAATTTTGTAAGCTCTGCTAAATGCATCGACTGTGTCACATGTTTTTGTACGAAGCACAACGTTAAGTATGACGATCACGTTTATTTTTTGAAGTTGATAATCGTGCGCCTTTAAATGTAAAGTAAGGTGAAAATTATCTCCAGCGAAGATTTTTTTTAAATTTTACAAATATTTATACATGTACTGAGAAGTATTTTCATTATTTTGAAAAGTTTGCACTCCGTATCAAGAAAAGCTAACCTTGCAGGAATCTTAATGTTTATGAAGCGTTAACTATGCATTGTACAGCGATATAACTTTGCAGGTACATTCAAAAGTGGTATACGTGGATATTGTCTGTAAAATGTGTTGCGAATAGAGTTAGTAGTAAAGAAGTAACAAATTAAATCATCATGTCTGATGCTAAAGTTTCGATGAATAAACAGTGAAAATGGGGATAGCGATAAACGTTTCGTCCTTCCATTCTTTTCAGGAGGGGGATAAAGATGTTGGCAATCGCCAAATGGTCTCATTCTCAAAAACTGTACTAACGCAAGCTGAGTAATTTCACTTCTTGGATTACACAGCCTCAGGGCCTGAACAGTTTCTAAATTTTGTTCTCACGTAGTTAAATCTTTCACTTAAGATTGTACCTTTTAATGAATAGACTGTGGGAAAATTTTAAACCAGTAAGTACATGAAATACTGGAAATAAAATTTTTCTCTCCTCTGCGACTGGAGGCAGGGTAATGTAGATGCTAGACGGGATATTGGTGCTATGGAATTATAGGCGACGCCGCCGGTTCACTGAATGGTGTTACGAACTAAGTTATAACGGGACATTTCTGCTCCTCGAAATGTTCCGTTCACGTACAGCGTAAGCCGTAAGTAGTCTGTATAGCGTTTCAACTGCTGGTTCCCTGCAACCATTGGTCCGCATACTGATACCCACAACAACAAATATCGAAAACTGTGGGGTTATCGACGAGGGAGATTAGAGGAGAGGGTTAGTGGAATCTGTGACGTTGATTCAGAGGTAAATAGCCATCCCTGTCACCTCGTTCTGCTGACGTCACCACTTCTTTTACCTCCTCTGGCGATAACTTTGCTGTCGGCGACCGGTGTTGCAGAAATGTCGCCGGACGTGCCGGCGGAAATATTCGGAGCACACCTCATTCGGCTCCCTTCTCCCCGCCCCCCTTCGCCCCCTGCGCAAGCTGGAGTGAGAGAGAGAGAAAGGAAAATGCAGGAGAGGAGTGGGGTGCTTTGGGAAACTGGTGGGCAAAGAACGGAAGGGAAATGAAAAAAGGGGAGCGACGGAGTTGAAAGAAAAGTCGACCAAATAGACTTATGCCAGCAAAGGAACAAAGCGCGGAACGGGACCGTGAGCAAAGAGTACGAAAGAGGTAAGGGGGAAGAATTGCGCTACTTGCAGAGAGAACAGGGAAGAAGTCCGCGACGAGAAAGAAGATTGTGGTGCGTAGGTCTCTTGTCCTACGAATCCGAGAAGCCCTCTGCGGCACTGAAAGCCCTCGGAAACTTTCTCAGGCAGAGTTCACGTTTCTTCTCGGAAGTTCCGGCTTACTTTCTAATTAGAGACAGTACTAATTAGCCGTAAAAACTAACTTAATATGAAATTGAGCGAAAGGAAAGCGGGTGGCAAGTGGACGAAAGACTTCATTCTGAGTCCTTAACTTAGTGCAACCTGACCGGGGCTTGTAACGAGGCCCTGCGGCAACGATACGGACCTTACACCTGAATAGCCCTTAGAGAACTCCACAAGGGATGCGTAACTCAGTAATCTAACGCTGGAGGAGAGAAATTTCCTAACTTTATTTCGAAGCACCACAAAACAGCCATCCCTTCGTCAGGTACTCAGCTCTGTAGTTCTCGACATACTCTAGACAGGTAGGGCGTTTGCTTCACAATTATTCCCCTACTGCTATCTGTTTTAATTAAAAATTTAGTCCAATAAACGATCTGTCGCCTTCTTATGAACAGGGAAGTAACAGAAATCTGTTACTTTTTACAGAGATATTAAATTCAGTTCGTTTGAGGTGCACAAAATTTTACAGATTTTCTCATGCAGATTTTCTGCATGCAGAGAGGAATTCCGCATCGAGGCTTTTGTAGAAGTATTCTAAAAGCACCCTACATGAATGTACAAGAACTCGACACACTCAAAAAACTCCTCTGCCCTAAAACTGGACATACTGGACATATATACGGTTCAAACCTGCATCCGACCATCCTGATTTAGGTTTTCCGTGATTTCACTATGTCTCTTTAGACAAATGTCGGGATGGTTCCTTTGACAGGGCACGGCCGTTTTCCTTCCCCATCCTCCCCTAATCGAAGGGGGACCGATGACGTCGCTGATTGGTCCCCTCCTCCGAATCAACTAAGCAGCCTAAAATTGGGAACTGTGATCTTAAGCACAAGTGGAAGCACAAAAAACATTTACTTAGGGACAGTTAATCACCTATGGTAGGCTTGACTTAAGTGCACAAACAATGCAATATTGACGATCCCCTGTATTACAGCAAACCTGACTGCACCCCCACCTGCGCTTGTACAGCCTACAGCCTTGTAACCGACGAAAACAGGGAAGCCGAACACACAAACCTCACATGTCTCTGCACACGAGAAGCAGATTTTGTATCCAAATTGTCCTCTCGCGTCAGGACTTTGTCATATTACAGGTACGACGGTGCTGCAGTTGGCCAGAAGAAAACGTCGGTACCAAGCTGCAACGAGAACATCACTGTACACAAACACAAACTTCCTAACACCGGCACACGGACCTTCGCTGCTGCCACAAAACTGAAAGCAGTCCCACTACTTGTTCCGATTTATACAGATGAATTTTTTCTATCTCTATGGTGCTCGCATTTGTTTCTTCCACCTGTTTAACTTTTAAATATGCTATCATCAAGCAATAGATAACCTAACATCGTTTGAAATAAAGTCAGGTGTTCGACAGGAAGATGGTTTGTCACCTCTGCTTTTCAATTGTGTGTTAGAGAAGGTAGTTCGACAATTGAGGAAGGCCATCAATACTAAAGGGATTCAACATGGAAGAAATCCAAAAAAGATCACTGTCGACTTTTTAGTTTTGCAGATGACATGGAATTAATTACAGATTCGCTAGATAATGTTCAAATGTTCGAATGTGTGTGAAATCTTGTGGGACTTAACTGCTAAGGTCATCAGTCCCTAAGCTTACCCACTACTTAACCTAAAGTATCCTAAGGACAAACACACACACCCATGCCCGAGGGAGGACTCGAACCTCCGCCGGGATCAGCCGCAGCTAGATAATGCCCAAGAACAAATAAGAGAACTGCAAAAACAAGCAGTCGAAGTAGGAATATAAATAGCCTTTGAAGAAGCAATGTACATAACAAACATCTGTGACACTTCTCAAAATATTGCAGTTCAAATCAATACAATACACAAAACAGATTGCTTTAATTACCTAGGAGAGGGATGACATACAATGCAAAAGAAAAGACAGCTATATAAACTAGAGAGCACAAAATAGAAAGAGTGTTTCATATGACCAAAAACGCTTATAACAAACATCCTTGGCCTGGAACACGAAACTAAGACACTACCAAACAGTGGCCAGTCCTGAAGCTCTGTATGCGGCAGAAACACTTAAACTAACAAGAAATGGAGATCTTGAAAACCTAGAGAATGTCGAAAGAATAATTGTAAGGAAAATCCTGGGAGCTAAAGGAAACGAAAATTCTGAATACAGGTTAAGACCAAACAGGGAGCTATACTTGAAAACTGAAAAACTAACTGATGTAATGAGGAAGAGAAGACTACAGTTTTTGGACATATATTCAGAATGGATAACAACAGACTATCCAAACGGATATTAACATTACCCAATAGCTACAAATCCAAGCCCGCATGGTTCATAGAGACTGACAAGGACAGGGAAAACGCTGGAATTACAATAGACACAATAGAAAACAGAACACTTTTCAGAAAGGCAGTTCAAAAGACAGAATTTCATGAGAGAAAGAAAACAACTAGATGGTAGTGGACTCAAGAAGAAAGGGAACAACAATCAAAAACGATTAAGGAAATTTGGAAACTACGGAAATCTAATACAATGAAGAGTAGCCAAAGTTGATTCATCGTACCCTCCAAAAGGATTATTCGAAATAAGAAGAAGCTAACCAAACAAGATCATACCACTGGGGTTAAGGATTCCAGTGTGATCACTATACGATAGAAATAGACTACATAGTCAGTCTATACTGTCTTAATATAATTTTCCCTCTAACATTACCGCATCTTTGAAGCACTCATGTTACAGATATAGCGTGTTAGTACCATCGAACATATCAAAAGATGTAACATCAAACCAAGTGTAGTTATTTATTCTGGAAAGTGTAGGTAGTTGCGGCCGGCCGGAGTGGCCGTGCGGTTCTAGACGCTACAGTCTGGAACCGAGCGACCGCTACGGTCGCATGTTCGAATCCTGCCTCGGGCATGGATGTGTGTGATGTCCTTAGGTTAGTTAGGTTTAATTAGTTCTAAGTTCTAGGCGACTGATGACCTCAGAAGTTAAGTCGCATAGCGTTCAGAACCATTTGAACCATTTTTGTAGGTAGTTGCGTTGTCATACCAAAATGTATCGGTGACTGCCGCCAACGGCTCCACAAAGTGGGAACTGTGAAATGAGGTACTGCTTGGGTAAGTCGGTCACACAGTTGCACCAACCACCAATAAAACACTGACACTTAGCAAGAGTTGCTAAATTCATTTACACGCAGTGGCAAGTGATACACTGCAAAACCAAGACACTAAAACGGGGTCTTCACCTCATACCTAACGTCCAGCATCAGTGAAAGGTGAGGCATCAAAGGCTGTGATACACTTCAACATCGGCCTTTGACTCCATGCGTCTTGCGATATAAAGTTAGCAGGGACGCCAGATGGTAAGTTACACATGCCGTTCTACATTAAGGTCACTACGCTACAGGAATGGTACATTACCAGAAGACAGTACATGTTACAGATTTCCTGTGGTTCAAATGGCTCTGAGCACATCTTAGGTCATCAGTCCCCTAGAACTTAGAACTACTTAAACCTAACGAACCTAAGGACATCACACACATCCATGCCCGAGGCAGGATTCGAACCTGCGACCGTAGCAGTCCCGCGGTTCCGGACTGAGAGCCTAGAACCGTAAGACCACCGCGGATTTCCTGTGGACACAGGTCTGTTGCGGTATGGATAAGAGTTGGATCGTAGTGAGGGAGTGAAGGGGCACGTTAGTTTGAAACCAACCCCACAGTTGAAGTATTCGGTACAGTACTGTAGGCAAAACGTCTAAACTACACGCAGAATATGCGGTGGTACACGAACAAAATGAAAGGTCACATCCAAGCGTACTGAAACGGTACCAACAATTTAAGGCCCCAGAGACGTGACTGATACTGACTGGGAAGTCTAGATCTCGCATTACCCAATTTCCATCTTTCAGTAAGCTGAAACAACCTTTGGGGAAAATGAAATAGTCCAACGATCAGGAAATACACAGCTGTACTCCTTGACCAAGAACCAGATTTCTAACGTCGAGATGTTGAACCATTAAAAAAACATCCCGACTGCCACTTACAGAGACTTGATGATTTTGTTGATTAATAGTCACATATCTGTATCATTTCGAGAAATAGTGTAGCACTCAATAAGAGTTATTTGTATACAACAATCTCGGTCTTCTTGCCGTGTCCGTTCAAGGTGAAACCTCGAACTTTGGACAGTTACCGCCATCGCCCTCGTCAGGAGAAACTGACTGCCTAAAATGCCACTGCAGTGGCTCTATATAACTTACTGACGGCTTCTAATAGGTCGACAATTACGTAATGCCGTCTCACACGATGTCAAGATACGTGGGTGAGTCAAATGAAAACTTCAAATATTTTAAAAAATATTATTTATTGTACAGAAGTGGTACACAGCTGTATAACGTTTCAGCATAATCTCTCCCACGCTCAATGCAAGTCCTCCCGCGCTTACAAAGTGCATAAATTCCTTTAGAAAAAAATTCTTTTGGTATTCCGCGTAACCACTCATGCACCGCGTGGCGTACCTCTTCATCAAAACGGAAGTTCTTTCTTCCCATTGCGTCTTTGAGTGGTCCAAACATAAGGAAATCACTTGGGGCAAGGTCTGGTGAGTATAGTGGATGAGGAAGACACCCAAAATGCAGGTCTGTGATTGTTGCAACTGTTGTACGGGCAGTGTGGGGCCTTGCACTGTCATGTTGCAAAAGGACGCCTGCTGACAGCAATCCACGTCGCTTTGATTTGATTGCAGGCCGCAGATGATTTTTTAGGAGATATGTGAATGATGCATTGGTGACAGTGGTCCCTATAGGTATGTAATGCTCCAAAACGACGCCTTTTTCGTCCCAAAAGAGAGTCAGCATAACCTTCCCTGCTGATGGTTCTGTTCGATACTTCTTTGGTTTTGGTAATGTGGAATGGCGCCATTACTTGCTCGCTCTCTTCGGTTCCGGTTGGTTTAAGTGAACCCACGTTTCGTCCCCAGTAACGATTCTTGCAAGGAAGCCATCACCTTCTCGTTCAAAGCGCCGAAAAACTTCTTCACAAGCATCAACACGTCGTTCTCTCATTTCAGGAGTCAGCTGCCATGGCACCCATCTTGCACACACGTTGTGAAACTGGAGCACATCAAGAATAATGTGGTATGCTGACCCATGACTAATCTGTGAACATGTTGCAATGTCATTCAGTGTCACTCGGCGGTTTTTCTTCACTATGGCTTCAACTGCTGCAAGCCTGACCTGGACGAGGAGCATCATACACTGAAGTCACAACATTTGCGAACTTCCTACTCCATTAGTAGACTTACTGCTGTAAAAAGCATGTATCACCGTACTGAATCTTCATTCGTCGATGAATTTCAATAGGTTTCACACCTTCACAACGCAAAAACCGAATAACAGAACGCTGTTCTTCCCTGGTGCAAGTCGCAAGTGGGGCGGCCATCTTCATACTGATACTGCGACGGTATGTGTACATCTGCACTATCCTGCCACCTACAAGCCGTTCTGCACGCTGTTTGTAGCACGCTTACCAACTTACAGGATAACGGCGAGAAATTTCGAATTATTATTAGAAATTTAAGGTTTTCATTTGACTCTCCCTCGAAGGTTCCATGTGCCGCTAAGATTACATCCACTGTCATGATTGATGACCACACACTCATATGTCGACAGCAATTTTAATTACAGAATTGCAGTTTCTAGGAGCCTGGGACAAATTTTGGGCACATTTCATTAGACAGACCGTGCGCAGCAACTGCATCGATTTTTAATAGGCCGTTGATGTTCTGCCAAGCTGTCGAAAACGGTACGGACGGACTGATCAATCTAACTGATTCCGCAGTCACAAGAGATGTTATAGATCCCAGAGATACTGAATCAGAGACAGTCCCTAAAAAGATATAGCAACTTTTTCATCTTCTGAAGAAGTCGGAAAGTATGTCTCTGACATCTCGTCTTCCAAGGACTACTTTGCTCGATAAAGCGCCGCAAAAAAGGAGGAATATAATCGGTGGTTCATCGTGCGAATGTTTTCACGTATCCTTTTCTTGAAGAGCGTTGACTTCATATTACTTGAACCATAGCTGTTCTTTATGTACACTTACTTCAGATGCAGAATTCCGACCTCCTAAGAAGATAAAGGCGGTGCTACGCCCCATTAGAACAGTCTCGCTCTCACGATCCCTGGGGTTTATAACATCCCCTGTGAATGCAGAAGAAATTCTATCTGTCAGTCCACCCTATAATTTCCGACCTCTGTGCAGAGACTTTCTTTCTTTCTTTCGCTGACGCCATAGTCCTGCAGCGATCCCAGGGTCGGCGTGTTCAGAACGGATTGGGCAAGGTTAGGTTTAGGGTTGGCTGGATGCCCTTCCTACCGCCTCCCTGTACCCTGAAGGATGGAATCAGTGTACCCCAGCTGTCTGCATCTAGTGTAAATCGTGAAGTAGTACGAACGTGTTTCAAATGGCTGCAACGAGTGTAACTGAAGCTGAATGTGGAGACCAGCCGAGTATTCACCTAGCGGGATGTGGAAAACCGCCCAAAAACCACATAGAGGCTGGCCGGCACACCGGCACTCGTCGTCAGTCCGCCGGGCGGATGCGATGCGGGGCCGGCCCGCCTACCCGAGTCCAGGAAGCAGCGCGTTAGCGCCCTCGGCTACCCTGGCGGGTGACCTCTGTGCAGACTATCAACAGTATATCAAAACCCGAGAGCTGGAGATCTGCAGTTGCTGAGCACAGCCTCACAAGCAAACACACTATGCTGCTTGAAGAAACAGAAGTTTCGTCCCAGGCTCCTGCATACTGGGTTTCCGTTATGAAAGAGGCACTAGAAATAAGAATGTAAGAGAGGAACTTCAACCGCCACAAAGGAATGATCTTAGCCAGGGCCGGCCAAACGCTGCACAGTGTGCAGACGTGCGGAAGTGCTGCACATGTGCGCACGCGAGCGACAGCGACATCTGTTATTAGACATGTGTCCTAAATGAACGGCGGCGGCTCCACTTCCATGTTTATGTGGTACAAGCAAGAGCGCAACATACCCACTCTCGTTTACCCCTGGTAACCGCAACCTTAACGGAGAAGTACTGAGAAAAGGCAGGTACTGTGGAAAAGCAAAGGACGGTAGATCTATGTTCTCAGTCGTTTAAAAATTACTGGGAACTGCAATTCTTTTTTGTAGCCGTTGGTGAAAACTCACAGTGTTTGCTATGCCGCTGAATAATAGGCGGCCAGCGACAGCTTTCAATTGAAAGACACTACAATACATATCACAAAGACGAGTGTAGTGTACTCGAGAGTGAAGAACGGCAAGCAAAATTAAATGTCCTTAAGAAAATGGGTGAGACACATCAAGTCGATTATCATTTCTCATGACCAGTGATAGACGTGTTTGGACTTATTCCCTTCATAATTAAAAATTATTGTTTACTAACTGTGCATTATTGCCTCATTCTGTTCCATGTTACATTATTATCAGGAAAGTTGGTCATTAAACCGATTGTTCCAATGTATACTTACATTTAGGGTTTTTTTTTTTTTTAATGTGTGAAGGGGTACGCTCAGCTGACGTCGATAAAACGTAACATTCATCTAATTGTCGGTTATTATGCAGATTTCTGACGGAACTGATGAAAGATATAGCAATAATGGTTTTGAAATAACAGATGATCATCGAGAGGTCTGCGGTTATCATTCTGTTCAGAGGCCAGTAAGACAGAAATTATGTGGGAGTAACTGAGGGCACCGAGAATTAGTTATAGGAAACCTTGCATTAGTTTAACGTTATTTGAAATCATGAATAAGGTTCGTTGGAAGTCGCAAAGTGCTCTCTTTCTTGAATACTAGATCAAAAACATTACGCATATTTACGTGCCGTCAGTCAAGCTGCCTTAATAAAAACCCACGGTTATTAACTGTATTACTTGTCTTACTGGGTTAAACTGTTAACATAAGAGTAGACGTCTCAATGAGTAGACTGTTACAGTATTTTAAATGTTTAATACGCGAAATACCTTCCCATGGTTGGCTTTGCAAGCTGTGGAAAGAGCACTAGAATGCGCCGGCACAGAGTATCCCAGCAAGTGGATAAAGCGACATCTGTGCGTAGAAACATGCACTACATGAACGCTGACGGCTGCGGCGTGCACGCTATGACCCGGAAGTTGCACATGTGCAAGAGTACCGCACGCGTGCAGAATTTCTGGCCGGCCCTGATCTTAGCGATGCATGGAAGAAAGCTCTCGATGCAGAGATGAGGGCGAGATATTCGTCGCAATGTTTACGCTACTACGGGAGTTGTGGCGCCATCAGCGCACGCGTTGACACCATCTGCGGGAGCATTACTTACCTGCGGACGAATCGGAAGCCATCTGTGCGCTATATAAGGCCGCCATAGCAGCAGTTGAGGCAGTCAGCTGCTCCTGACGAAGACGATGGAGGCTTTCCCTATAATTGAACCGATAAGAGATAGGAGAGTGTTTTACACAACAAAGCCACTGCGAAAGACATCTTGCTCAGGAGTTATTTGACCAACAATAGTAGTGTCTAATAAAATTTTTTGACGTCTCATCGTACATAAAATGGAAGATCAAGGACAAAGTGCTCGGATTAGAAGCAGTATAAGAGAGAGATGTAGTGATTCATCTGTACTTTTCAATGACTACATGGAACAAGCTGAGACAGAAGTAGAAGAAAAATGTTTAAGCCTGGGAATAGATTCAGGATGTCGGATACTGATGATCTGAATCGCTTATGACATTGCCGCTCTCATTGGAAGTCAGGAAGCTTTGCAGGAGTTGATGTATGGAATGAACATTCCAACGAGAACACACTATGAATGGAGAGTAATCCGAAGAACGACTATATATTGGGAGCAGCAAAAATCAGATTAACGATGAACGTAACATTAAAACTGACGACCACGAATTAGTGAAATGGTTCAAATGGATCTGAGCACTATGGGACTTAACTTCTGAGGTCATCAGTCCCCTAGAACATAGAACTACTTAAACCTAACTAACCTGAGGCCATCACACACATCCATGCCCGAGGCAGGATTCGAACCTGCGACCGTAGCAGTCGCGCGGTTCCAGACTGAAGCACCCAGAACCGTTCGGCTACCACGGCCGGCTGAATTAGTGAAGTTAATTATCTAACAAACAAGGAAAACACGACGGACAAGCAAGGAGAGTACAAAAAGAAAGGTTTCTCTTGCGAGAAGGGCATTCATTGCCAAAACAAGTCCCCTAGTATCAAACTTCGACATTAATTTGAGGAAGAAATTACTGAGAATGCACGTTTCCAGCACAGCACAGTGTGATATGAACCATAAACTGCCGCAACACTGGAAAAGAAACGGATGATTGTGTTTTACATGCAATCCAACAGAAAGACGATAAGCATTGCTGCAATGATAATGTAGACAGAAGTGTCGAGTGTAGGATCATGTGGGAAACATTCACAAGAACGGCCAGGATAATAGGACGTTAAGACATGAAGGAACACCTTCCATCGTATGCGAGGCACCTGAAGAATTTACAAACTACAGGGGAGTTTGGAACATATCCAACAAAAAAACTGGGTGCTAGCGATATTCCGAGATTGGTGAAAGAAAAAATTGTTGTGGCTGGTGTCATGAGAGCTGTCACAAGACTAATTAAAGGAATAAATGCGTTCCTCACGCCAAAGCAGTCATTATGGTATCAGATCTCGGAAGGCAATAGTGTTTCAAAGCAAGATCCAAGTGGATCTGGCCTTGTTAAAAGAAAAGGATTACATCAGAAACTAAAACTATTCTCGATCAGACTGAACAGTGTGTGATGTTATTTGTCCGTACAGATAGGCAGCCAGACGAAGAACTCGAACAACAAATGTATTACGGTCGACGTAATTATATCAGTGATCGGTCGCCGTAGATACCACAGTTCAGCCACAGCTCAGAACCATCCCTGTAAGAAGCAAGGAACGAAAGACTTGTGTTTTAGCAATCCGTCGACAGTAAGTTGTTAGAGATGGACTATCACCATAGATTGGTCGCGTCCTTTTAAAACGGACCGTCCCAGCATTCGCCTTAAGAGATTTGGTTTAGCCACCGTAAGTGTAAATCTTGTTGGCGGGGTTGGAATTTTAAAGTTCGGTGAGGAATAGGAAGACATTTCACATTTTCCACCAGTTTCATTTGAAACTTTCTCGGTTATCACGTATAACTGTACAGTGTGCTACATGTGAAGTAGCAAAACAGTTGTAACCATGGCCGCTGCAGTGGCCAACCGTACGCTGTATTTTTAGCACATGGGGGGCAAAATGTGACGGGAGGAACGAAACATTTTCGAAGATAGTATTTTTAAAGGGAAGTAAGTGGCTGCCACAGTTATTCGTACTGTTCAGACAGGGTAATACTTTATAAGACTTCTTATATAACACAGTTTGCACTTCGTGTCACTCTATCCATTTCAGATGAACAGACCTCTCAGCGAAAGCGACAACCAGTGGCCAATAATTAATGTCCAAATACGTCTGTTTGTGAGACAAATTAAATCTCTGGTTCAGCGCACATAGAATGAATTCCACCCGACTCATAGCAAACATTTTAAAATGATGCTAGAATGAAATTCCTCGGGTTTGATCGCTGAACACTTGTCTGACATGTTGTGATTGCGTCAGTAAATGTGATGAAAATGGCGCAGTGAGCCGTGAATGCGTGACGCAGAGTGTAGCTCAGGACATGTTGCGACAAAAGGATCAGGAATCCGAAACAAATATTCCGTCCCACAGGATTCGATACAAAGAAAATATGTTATGAACGCAGTACCAGCTCGAATTTTATTACACGTGGCTCTCCCCTTTGTTAGGCATATGCAGTTTTGCTGTTCATAGACTATCAACGTACGACTACTGACTGCATCAAGTAGATTCTGGTGTACTCTTTAAGTATCTGTTTTTTATTTATTTTTTTTTAATTTTTTTTTGTAGGCCTCGGCACTGTCACCGTAGATTCGCACAGTGGCCGTTTGATAGTTATCGTAGATCATTTACGCAGTGGCTAAATTCGAGTAGCCGCCGGGTTTGCTTGTTGTTTAGTTACTTATTCTACATATAATTTACACAATTTTTATGTAAATGATAAAGACCAAGTCAATTTAAAGGCTCTATATGCGTGATTTGTTTGTGAGTATCGCTTCATGCTAGATACTTAAAGTTATAAAATATAACACTCAGTTACATTAATAGGAAGGAAGATAAAAGCTTTTAACGCTACTAATTTAACTAATGACTCATTCAAATGTATTATTTTAACTCTAAATGCACTCACGTTTTCGCTGAAAATTCGTGTATGCTGTTGATTCTAACAGGCTTTGAAATTTATTGGAAAAATGATGAAATATTTCTGTGGTTTCTTACAGATCTCCTTTGTGAACTGTTAACAGTTTTTGGAATGCATAACGAAAGCCATATTTTCTTTTAGTATTGTAACACAATAAAACGCATGTATACAGTGAACGTGTGGTTAAACTATATAGCTACTAAGAGCGGCCTGTGAAGGAAAACTGTGGGTAATCACAGCTTATTTATGTTATTGCTCGCTTTTGTGCTTAAATACTTTACCAGAGGAACGAAAACCCAGAAAATTACATAATAAGAATTTAATGAATGGAAACATAAAACATAAATATACATTACTGATTTCGGTTTTCCACATATTATTAATTAGGCGGAAAGTAAAAGTTTCTGAAGCACTGAGCTCTTTAATGATACATTTCTTACAGTTTAAGTTGATGTGTAGGAATGATATTCATGGGATATGAATTATCATCTCTAAAGTATTGAGATTCTTTTTTTTTTCTGTTTGTAAGTACCGTAAAACGGGGCTACTTGAACACCATGGGGCTACCTGGACAAGCTACACTAGAGTGATTTCATTTATTTTGCCTCCAATAAAGTTTTTTGTCCAAGCAAAGTATCGTTTCCATTGTTGCAGGTAATCAACTATCATAAATGGTAAGAAGATACGATAAAACGTCTGAGTCAAGATCACATGCCAACTTTAAAAAGAAGGATATGGAAAAGGTCATAAGTGTCGGTTAGGAGGGAACGTCAAAGAGGGCGGCAGCAACAACATTTGCCGACGCTTGTAGCAATGCTGCTTGGAAAGAATATCGACACCGTTGGTCATCCGACTGTTTTGAGCCTAACTGAAGAAGCCATCATTGCTGAATCTCATCGAACGGTGGCAACGATGAACGTTAGGGGTTTTGTCAAAAAATACCTCAAAAAACAAATAAAAGTACTACCTGTCTTCAAAGATGATGATGATGATTTTTGGTTTTTTGGGGGCGCTAAACTACATGGTCATCAACGCCCGTACCAAGTCCCAATTGTTACACAGTACAACTTTTTTCACAGTCCAAATCTAGCCATTGTCACAAATGACGATGGCAACACAAACACCCATTTCCCGGGCAGAGAAAATCCTCAACCCGTCCCAGAATCGAATCGGGGACCCCGTGATCCAGAAGCAGCAACGCTAGACACTAGACCACGAGCTGCGGACGTCTTCAAAGAGAATACCCTCGATTCCGATTTCCTTCACTCGTTCATAGGTCGAAACAACCTCGCCAACAGAACTGTGTCCAATATAAAGCGGTCCATACTAAAAGTCAACCGTATTGACATTTTTAACTTGGTCTCTAAAGCGCAAATTTCTACAGTTACACATTACAGATGACCCTAGGTCCGCCGGCCGGGGTGGCCGAGCGGTTCTAGGCGCTACAGTCTGGAACTGCGCGATCGCTACGGTCGCAGGTTCGAATCCTGCCTCTGGCGTGGATGTGTATGACGTCGTTAGGTTAGTTAGGTTTAAGTAGTTCTAAGTTCTAGGGGACTGATGACCTCAGAAGTTAACTCCCATAGTGCTCCGAGCCATTTTTGATTCTGGGTCCAGAAATACGAAAAGGGTATAAAATCACTTCCGAGCTTCAATCTGTCTAATGGTAAACGGGAACGCAGATGGAGCTCCTTCCTCCTACGGTTGTGTACCACAAAATCTGTACTACAACTATACTGAAGGCAGACTAGGTGGTACAGAATATGCCAGCAGTCCAAGCAGTTTGTTTGAGATGAGCCTTTTCGAAGCGTGATTATTTAAAATTTTGTTGTCATAAACTTAGGCCGTTCGTGCTCCTGAAGACGCAATGGAGTTATTAGGAGTCAATCTTGCTAGTCGCTTTTCTCCTAAGAGGGACTGAGGATTGCAGACGTAGTAAAATTCATATCTTCCGATTCACACAAAATTCAACAAATCTCATGCTACCGCTCGATGATGCAATATTTGCCCCAATGGAAAGGAAATTGAGAGAAATTTTGGACTAATGGAGAAAGGAAAGTGAGTACCTCGGTGGTATTCCAAAACAACAGTTCCCTGTGTCCTGGATTGCAGTTAGTGAATTAGTGAAATTCTGAGCAAACATTTAGCATCAGTATTTAAAGCTACCTGCCTGGATCCACCGAATACCACCGAGATTGCTGTGGGGCGGCTTATAACTTTTCATCATTAACATTGAGGCCAGCTATCTCTGTAAGCTTCTTGATGTCTGACCCCTTCACGCTGCGTTGGTAGGTGGTTACTGAGCAGATGAAAGCAGCGTTGAAGAAACACCGACTAAATATCTACAGAGTGGACAACGCTTCAGGGCACTCTCTTGCCCTCGGGATGGGAGACTAAACCGAAAAATCAGATTAATCATAATGATCAACAGCGTGGGAATGCAGAAGACAATGCAAACCACAACGTTACAGATACATAATACGTATCCACAGGACATAATCGGTATTTGGAACAGTCACATTATGGTCTCGCCATTGTCAAATGATTGCTGATCAGCCCCCCATTCGGATCTCTTGGAACGGACTGCCAAAGAGAGCTGATCTTGGGAAAAACATTGCGTAACCATCGAAACGGTAATGTTATGCGACTAGAGGCGTAGAATGTCAGACGTCTGAACGTTGTAGGGATGCTAGAAAATCTGAAAAGGGAAATGCAATTGGTGAATCTGCATGTCGTGGTCGTCAGTGAAGTGAAATGGAACGAAGACAAGGATTTCTCGTCATCTGAGTACAGGGTAATACCACTAGCAGCAGAAAATGGTACAACGGGAGTAGGATTCGTTATGAATAGGAAAATAGCGTAGAGAGAGATTTACTGTGAACAGTTCAGTGGTGGGGCTATTCTCATCAGAATCGACGGAAAACCAACACCGACAACGACAGTTCTTCTGTAGCACCACATTTCAAAAGCTTCTATTCTCTTTATGTCTAAAATGTTAATTGTCCACGTTTCACTTCCATACATGGCTACACTCCATACAGATACTTTCTGAAATGATTTTCTGACAAATCTATATGTTAACATATTTCTCTTCTTCAGAAATGCTTTCCTTGCCATTGCCAGTCTACATTTTATATCCTCTCTACTTCGACCATCATCAGTTATTTTGCTCCCCAAATAGCAAAACTCATCTACTACTTTGAGTCTCATTTTCTAATCCATTTCCCATAGTATCACCTGATATATTTCTACAACGCTCCATTATCTTCGTTTTGATTTTGTTGATGTTCATCTTATATCCTTCTTTCAAGACACTGTCCATTCCGTTCAGCTGCTTTTCCAGATCCTTTACAGCCTGTCACAGAATTACAATGTGGTCGGCAAACCTCAAAGTTTCTAATTCTTGCCAGCCGAAGTGGCCGTGCGGTTCTAGGTGCTACAGTCTGGAGCCGAGCGACCGCTACGGTCGCAGGTTCGAATCCTGCTTCGGGCGTGGATGTGTGTGATGTCCTTAGGTTAGTTAGGTTCAATTAGTTCTAAATACTAGGCGACTGATGACCTCAGAAGTTAACTCGTATAGTGCTCAGAGCCATTTGAACCATTTTAATTCATCTTCATGGAATTTAAATCCTACTCCATTTTTTTTTTTTTGGTTTCCTTTACTGCTTGCTTAATATACAGATTGAACAACACTGTCTCACTCCCTTCCCAACCACTGCTTCCCTTTCGTACCCCTCGACTCCTGTAACTACCAGCTGGTTCCCGTATAAATTCTAAGTAACCTTTCGCTCCCTGTATTTGACCCCTGCCACCTACAGAATTTGAAACAGGCTGTTCCAGTCAACATTGTCAAAAGCTTTCTCTAAGTCTACAAATGCCGGAAACGTACATTTGCCCTTCTTTAATCTATCTTCTGAGGTAAGTCGTAGGGTCAAAATGTTCAAATGTGTGTGAAACCTTATGGGACTTAAGTGCTAAGGTCATCAGTCCCTAAGCTTACACACTACTTAACCTAAATTATCCTAAGGACAAACACATACACCAAAGCCCGAGGGAGGACTCGAACCTCCGCCGGGACAAGCCGCACAGCCCATGACTGCAGCGCCGTAGACCGTTCGGGATTTCCGAATCCTAACTGATTTTCCCTGATGTCGGCTTCTACCAGTTTCTCCATTCGTCAGTAACGAATTAGTGTTACTATTTTGCAGCCATGACTTATTAAACTGATAGTTCGGTAATTTTCATACCTGTCAGTACTTGTTTTCTTTGAGTTCTTCTTGAAGTCTGAGGGAATTTCGTTTTATCACGGCTGACTCTTCCAAGGCTGTCAAGGTAAGTCTCATAGTGCTCAGAGACATTTGAACCATTTCATAACGCTGTCATTAGTTCTAATGGAATGTTGTCCGCTCCTGGAGCCTTGTTCCGACTAAGGCCTTTCAGTGTTCTGTCAAACTCTTCACGCAGTATCATATCTCCCATTTCATTTTCAATTACGTCCTCTTCCATTTCCTTAATACTGCTCTCAAGTACATCGCCCTTGTACAGACCCTCTATATACTCCTTCCACCTTTGCCTTCTATTCTTTGCTTACAACTGGTTTTCCATCTGAGCTCTTGATATTGATACAAATGGTTCTCTTCTCTCCAAAGGTCTCTTTAATTTTCCTGTAAGCAGTCTCTATCTCACCGCTAGTGATATAAGCCTCTACAGCCTTACATTTGTCGTGTAACCATGCTTGCTTAGCCATTTTGCACTTCCTGTCGATCTCATTTTTGTATTCCTTTTTGCCTACTTCATTTACTGCATTTTTATATTTTCTCCTCTCATCAATTAAATTCGCTTCTCTTCCGTTACCCAAGCACTTCTACTAGCCTTCGTCATTTTACCTCCTTGATTCCCTGCTGCCTTTAGTGTTTCGTCCCTCAAAACTGCCCATCTTTATTCTACTGTATTTCTTTCCCCTGTTCTAGCCAATCTTTCCCTAATGCTCTCTGTGAAACTCTCTACAACCTCTCATTCTTTCAGTTTATCCATGTCCAACCTCCTTAAATTCACACCTTTTTTGCTGTTTCTTGAGTTTTAATCTACAATTCATAACCAACAAACTGTGGTCAGAGTCCTCATTTGCCCCTGGAAATGTCTTACAATTTAAAACCTGGTTCCTAAATCTCTGTCTTACCATTATATAACCTATCTGAAACCTCCCAGTGTCTCCAGGCCTTTTCTACGTAGTCAAGCTACTTTCATGTTACTTAAACGAATTATTAGCTTTGATTAAGTTGTGCTCTGTCCAAATTCCACCAGGCGGCTTACTGTTTGGTTACTCACCCCCATTTCATATTCATCTACTACTCTTTCATCTATTCCCTCTCCTACTATCTAATTCCAGTCCCCCATGACTATTAAATCTTCGTCTTTCTTCACTATCTGAATAATTTCTTTTGTCTCATAATACATTTCTTCAATCTCTTCGATATCTGTGGAGCTATTTGGCATGTAAACCTGTACTACTGTGGTAGGCGCAGGCTTCATGTCTATCTTTGACACAATAATGTGTTCAGTATGCTGTACGTAGTAGCTTACACGCGCTCCATTTTTTTATTAATGATTAAACCCACTCCTGCAATACTCCTTTTTGATTCTATATTTATAACCCTGTGTTCAACTGACCAGAAGTCTTGTTCCTCCTGCCACCGTACTTCACTGATACCCATTATATCTAACTTCAACCTGTACATTTTCCTTTTTAAATTTTCTAACCTACCCACCTGGTTGAGGGATCTGACGTTCCAATCTCCGATCCGTAGAACGCCAGTTTTCTTTCAGCTGATAACGACGTCCTACTGAGTAGTTCCCACCCTAAGACCCGAATGGGGGACTGTTTTATCTCTGGAATATTTTACCCAAGAGGACGCCATCATCATTTAACCATAGATTAAAGCTAAATGACCTCGGGAGAAATTATAGCTGTAGTTTCACCTTGCTTTCAACCGTTCGCAGTACCAGCACAACAAGGCCGTTTTGGATAATGTTGCCAGCCAATCATCCAGGCTGTTGACCCTGCCACTTGTGAAAAGGCTGCTGCCCCTCTTCAGGAACCATACGTTTGTCTGGCCTCTCAACAGATACCTCTCTATCGCTGAGGCCCAAAAGCCTTCCCACCAACCGCAAGGTCCTAGGTTCATTGGAGGAATATGCCAATTTGAGACATTATAACAGAATAAATTGAATTAAACAACAGTTAATAATAAAACCAAATGCTTAAGGTATTTTTGAAAACATAAAAACTCAAGCAAATGAATAATACAGAGCTGTTTATTGGTATACAGAAATTGCCATTATGTAAAGCAGAGGATATTATACAGTATTTATACAGTCCAAAAAATATAGGCATGAAGGTAACTTTAGTAGTACACATCTGTGAGATTTGTAGAAAAAGTATTTTCGTGACTAGAGCAGGAAGACATAGTAATAAATAAAAGAAACACATTAGTAAACTGACTTTAGCAGATGTTGAACGTAAAGACCATTCATCTCTTGGCATTTTAGGACCCTGGTTGGTAAGTTCATGAAGGTGGATATCAACTGGACTCATGGAATAGCTGCAGTTTCAGCCGAAATGTTCTGCTGAAGTTCGTGAAGACTATGAGGGTTTTGCGATACTCCTCAGACCTGAGGGCTCTCTACATAAAGTAGTCCCACACTGACAGATCAGGTGTCGTGTGTGACTAGCTAGTTTCGCGACCTGACTGACCTCTGCTAACATCACCGTCAGGCGTGATGAATGTGTAAATGTGCTCCAAGGTTTGGCCGGCTGTATGAGCAGTTGCTCTGTGCTGCTAGAAGTTAATGCTGCCACAAATTCAAGTACAATCGTATCCAGTGGTCCTGGCTACTTTTATTTTCCCCATCGTGTGTACAGAAGCCTGGCTTTGGTACAAATGTCCACTTGCTGTTTCGATCTATATGTATAAAAAGCGAATACTCTGTTCAAGAATCACAAGAGAAGAAGATATGTTTGGAAAAAGCCGACAGATACCTAAAGATTTCAGTTAGGTTGCATCATGGTCAGGCAGAGATTCCGAAATCAGATGTAGGATTGTAAGGCGCACCGAGGAGAAGATACACACCCAGAACACAAGTTAGCGATGATGAAGAACAGGCTGAAATTCAAGAAACTGGTCACGAAGAATGAACGTGCAAAGCAGTAGGAACGCTAGCACTAAGGAATAAAGAGATGCGCTTGAGGACGGAATAATTCAGTAGGCAGTTCAGTTGAAGAGGATCAGACACGTATAAAAACGGCAATCACGGAAATTGGAAAGAAGAACATTAGTACAAAGAAGATAATTACAAAGAGACCATGGATTATAGAAGAAATCGATGAAAGACGGACGTACAAACCTGGCAAGGATATTCAGGATAACGCTAATACGCCGGCCGGAGTGGCCGAGCGGTTCTAGGCACTATAGTTTGGAACCGCGCGACCGCTACAGTCGCATGTTCGAATCCTGCCTTGGGCATGGATGTGTGTGATGTCCTTAGGTTAGTTAGGTTTAAGTAGTTGATGACCTCAGCTGTTAAGTCCCATAGTGCTCAGAGCCATTTGAACCATTACGCTAATATAAGTGAGTGGGGAATGAAATCAATGTTAAGTGGAAGGAATCTAAGGCGAAATGGCTGCATGAGAAGTAATAAGAAGTCGGAAAAGAAACGATTCTCAGAAAGACTGACTCAGCATGTAGAAAAGTCAAAGCAACATTCGGTCAAATACAAAGCGAGGGTGGTAACATTAAGATTGCAAAGGGAATTACTCACTATAAGTATGGTTGGATGATACGAGGTTGAAATACCAGTGGAAGAAATTGTATTGGGGCGGCTGCATCCCTGAAATTTAATGGATCAAAATACTTCTCAACCATTAATTAGTGTTAGAGAATGATTACTTTTGTTACAACATAACTTAAAGAAGCTTTCAAATTCCATTGTCAATAGCATAAAAGAGAGAGATGATAGATGGAAAGAGTACGTCAATGGCCTCTATCAAGGTGCCGACCTGTCCGATTTTGTGATAGAAGAATAGACAGGTTCAAATGACTCTAAGCGCTATGGAACCTAACAGAAGTAATAGGAGTCGACATAGAAGAGACAGGGGATTCAGTATAATAGTCACAATTTAAAAAGAGCTTTGGAAGACGTAAGAGCTAATAAGGCAGAAAGAATAGATAACATTCCATGAGAATTTCTAAAATCATTGGAGAGTATGTCAACAAAACGACGGTTTACGTAGGTGCAGGGAATATAAGATTCTTACGTTATACCACCTAAATTTCTTAAATATATCATCCACAGAGTTCCAAAGATTGTAAGAGCTGACAAGTGTTGGAATTATCTCACAATCAACTTAAAGGCTGATGCAGCCAACTTGCTGACAAAAATAATTTTCAGAAGAATGGAAAGAAAATTTATAGATGACGATTAGTTGGACTAGAGAGGGAATTCTGACGTTATGCTTGGTAATGGAAGCAAGAGTAAAGAAAAATCCAGACAAGTTGATAGGCTTTCTCGGCCTGTAAAAGGTTTTCAACAGTATTAAACGATTACAGAGCGTGTAAGACAGAAATGATATCTTCCGCCCCTGCTAACCGATCTGTATATGCAGGAAGCAGTGACAGAAATGAAGGACATGTTTAAGAGTGGAAATAAAATGAAAAGAGAAAGGATATCGATGATAAAATTCGGTGACAATATTGCCATCCTGAGTGAACGTAATGAGAACAGAATATGAACTGAGAATAAATCGAAGAAGGACGAAAGTAATGAGATGTAGCAGAAACGGGAACAGTAAGAAACTTAACAGGATTGGTGTTATGGAATTCTGATACTTACGCAGCAAAATACCCCATGACGTATGAGGAAAGGAGGGCGTCAAAATTATGCTAGCACTGGCAAAAAGAGCAGTCCTCGTAAAGAGAAATCTAGTAGTGATTTAAGGAAGAAATTTGTGAGAACGTGCCTTTGGAGAACTGTATTGTATGGCAATGAAACATGGAGTGTGGGAAAACTGAACCAGAAGGGAATCGAATCATTTGAGATGAATGCTACAGAAGAATGTTGAAAAATAGTTGGAATTATGAGGTAAGGAATAAGGAGGTTCTCCGCAGAGTCGTCGAGGAAAGGAATGCATGGAAAACACTGGCAGGAAGAAGGAACAAGATTCTAGAACATCTGATAAGACATCATGGGATAACTTCTATGGGATTAGGGGAAGCTGTAGAAAGTAGAAAATGTAGAGGAAGATAGAGATTGGAATAAAGCCAGCAAATAATTGCGGACGCAGATTGCAGGTGCTACTCTAAGATGACGAGGTTGGCAAAGGAGAGGAATTCGTGGCGGGCTGCATTAAACCAGTCAGAAGACTGGTGCTTTCCTACTACCCCCCCCCCCACCCCCCACCAAGTGAATTAAAGGTACTCTGTATTCCTTAGGTAGTATTACCCGGAAACGGGAGGAGAATTTGATTAATATGGGCCTTTTACTATCTTCTTTTGCATAATACTCCTTCACATTGAGTTCTTAATGAAAGATCGTACAACCACTGGAGGCCCGTCATTAGAAAAATCGGTGCGAAGGACGTAAATCCGAAAGCCTACCGCAGAACTTACAGCAATGTGAATTTAACAAAGGGAAAATAACGGTTTAACCGTCATTATCAAGGATATATACGGAAAATTAATCTTTCTTTAATAAATTACTAAATAAATGGGAATGCTGCAATTTAGATGTAGATGTGTTCTCGGGAAGTGGTATCAAATAGCATGAAGATGTATTATATGATAGTATGATATTTAAGGTGAAGAACTGCACAATTACATTGTCCTTAGACAAATATTAATGCACAGTTTGGTAGAGCTTCTCGATCCATTATTGACAAATGTAATATAATATGTTTTAATAAAGGAATTCGTGAGTCATTCAACTTTCGTATTCGTTTCAGTTTGACACCCGCTCGTGAAACGTTTCAGGGTGAATCTCAGAAACGCTTTAGGACAGCAAAACCAGTGGCGAATGGTTTAGAGTCTTTATAAACAGTATATCAAGCAAACCTACAGCGACCGAGAAGGCAACTCTCTTGAGATCTTCTTCAACGAAGTAATCATCTTAGATTGAATTTAACATTTTAAAGTCTTTACAGTGCAATTATACGCATCTGTGACGTACGATCAGTTACCTGTGTGAGTTTTATTAGTTTACAGTATATGAGCTGAAATAGAAAACATTTCACACTGATCGCTCAAGTCCACGTTTTATACGATCTCTGATTGCCTACATTCCGCCATCGCAGTTCCTTTACGCCACTTGAAACTCCTGCATTTTTACTTAAAATGCTGAATGCAACTGACCTGTTTAAACTGGTGAATGCTTTATTTGTTTTTATCATTTCAACACTTACCTACAGAATTTGCCCTGACAATTACAACTCAAACGTCTCCTATTCATTTATGACCCACAATATACAAACACAACGAAATCAGACTACAAATATTTAACACAGAAGAATGACCCTGTTTCGGAAGAAATCCTAAAAGTAATCGACACATTTCTTCCTAACTCACCCCACAGAAAATACAAAATCTACATGAAGGACTCAAGTCCAATCCGTCCTCTCGCGCTAACACTTCTCACCTCCATCGCTGCTAACTATTAACTTCCAAGTGCAAGTGTGACCAGTCACAGAGTCTCTTAGCGAGCGCGCCAAGCGCTGTCACTGATATTAATGCAGTCTATAGCATTGCCAACATACAAACATATAAATAGGCTACTTACATAGGCCTCGTGCTCCAATCAAAAAAATTTACAAAGTGTTTTGGGCAGTGGCCAATTCTAACTTGTTAAAATTTTTGTATATTAACAATCAAACAGATCAGATTCACTCAATTAGTACTGTACTGTCGGTCAACAAGGCAAAAATTCTCCTCACAGTCCCTAAGGACAGTCCTAATCATTCACTGGGAGAGAAGTCTATGTCAGTTTTATGCACAAAGTCTGATCAATAAAGGAAAATGCACATGTAAGTAGCGGACCACCATGTAGTCTTGAAGAAGTAGTGTTGACCTCCACATGGAAACACAGTGTTGACACTTGTCATGAAGATTACAGTTGAGAAAATTGGCAATGGGTCAAAATTCTCCTCACAGTCCCTAAGGACAGTCCTAATCATTCACTGGGAGAGAAGTCTATGTCAGTTTTATGCACAAAGTCTGATCAATAAAGGAAAATGCACATGTAAGTAGCGGACCACCATGTAGTCTTGAAGAAGTAGTGTTGACCTCCACATGGAAACACAGTGTTGACACTTGTCATGAAGATTACAGTTGAGAAAATTGGCAATGGGTCAAAACAGAGCAGATCTACAGCAGAAACAGTAGAAATCTTGAAGAATATTTGTAGAATTGGTTGGTCACCACAGAACAGACCCACAGTATTCCTTGTAGAGGTTCTGGTAGTAATGGGCCACTAAAGGTGCAGAGCCACTGTACTCCTTATAGAAGTGGCCTGTAGCCATCCATCGTGACTGTGTGTGTGGACAATCACAATTCAAGAGTCTTGAGGATAGTCTAACAAGACCATGAACCACCACTTTTGCACTCACTAATTTTTTTGCAATATCCTTAGAACCAGCAATACTGTTAACCAACCCCTTGCTGAATTATCAACACACATGCAAGCACAAACAAAGTCATATAATCTCTGAGATTTGATACATATAGTATGAACAACAGACAAATGTGTGCAGTAAAATGAATCTCTCTTATGTAACTAACTTGAAGAACTAGTGTCTATACAAATACAATTTAACAGTATACAAATTCAATTACAAATGTAAGGAAAACATCATTATAATAAAGAACATGATAATACAAATAACATTTGTAGTTATACATGCTTTACAAAAAGAATAGAAATCAGTATATATATGAGCATTACAGGAATTGTGACATAAGTAAATAAATGAAAAATAAGAATATCCTTAGTCATATAATCCCAGAGGTTTGATGCATATAATGTGAACAACAGATAAATGTGTGTATGAAAATGAATCCCTACTATATACCTAACTTGAAGAACTTGTGTCTATACAATGATGATTTAACAGTATACAAATTCAATTACAAATATAAAGAAAACATCATTATAATAAAGAACATGATAATACAAATAACATTTGTAGTTATACATGCTTTACAAAAAGAATAGAAATTGGAATATATATGAGCATTACAGGAATTGCGACATAAGTAATTAAAAGAAAAATAAGAATATCCTTATTAACATTAACTAGCCACATGAGCATTAAAAGGAAACATATCAGAATAAATATTGTCTGGACATCTTCCTAAAGTAAAGAATGTTGTACAAAAACAGATTAGATTTGATGATAACACTCTTCCTCATTATAGTGAATGCAGCTTAATATTAGAAGAAACAATCAACCAAATTTATCTTATCTGGTAAACACACAGAGACAGGAAGAACACAGAGACACTAGAGTACACATAAACACAGCAGAATAACATAAAAGAAAGGACAGGGTCTGTTTTCAGTGTAACATTTGGTACTGCAGTACTTGTGGTGACCATTTTATACCTCTGTTTCATTATTCTCCTTTCAGTAATACTCTTCAAGATCATACCTTCTTATGTTATTACGAAATCTACATCATTAACAACCAAAACTTAATATATCTCTCTTACTTCAACATTTGTTTCCACAAAAGAAATCCTATCAAGCATGCTATCTGTATTTATATTTTCAACCAGTGCTTATACTACCATATTTTCCATACCTCATAATTCATCTCCAAGAAAACTCTACGTTAAACTGTTGTCACTATACACCACTTAAATCTGTTCATTTCCTCTTTCAAAATAGTTGTTCCTCATTATACAAAACTCTTTGGCCAAAACTGTTCCTTATAAAATCTCAATGCATTTCTGCCAAACTCTTCATAACTCATTTCCTTATACAGCATACCCCCTCTTAAGCTAACTTCAATCTACTGAGCTCAGATACCTTAACTTGAAAATGAATCAATGCAAAAATGGTTCAAATGGCTCTGAGCACTATGGGACTTAACTTCTGAGGTCATCAGTCCCCTAGAACTTAGAACTACTTAAACTTAACTAACCTAAGGACACCACACACATCCATGCCCGAGGCAGGATTCGAACCTGCGACCATAGTGGTAGCGCAGTTCCAGACTGTAGCTCCTAGAACCGCTCGTCCACCCCGGCCGGCAATGAAGCAATGCTGCAGCACAAAACAATTAACACAAACAGCGATGACAAAAGTGCAAATTGGCAAATCGAGCAGAAGCATATCTAAATTAGCAAAGAAAATGCCACATTACAACGAACATAAGACAATATGCAGCAAAAAAGAACAATAAATCAGTGATAAAACTGGTTTATCACAGTAATGCAAAGTAAAATTCAGTAGGACATTGCCTGACAAATAGCAGCAGCAAATTCAATAACTTATACCTAAACATGACAAAGCACAAGCAAAAAATATTAAAGTAAGGACAGCAACGCAGATAAGGGAGATGTCTCTTCACATCTTAGTCTCTATGTCACATCGTAACACTAAAGTGGTGCACCACAACAACCTATTCTACCAAAAAATTACCAAGTCCTTGAAACGAAAACTATGTATACAGTTCCAGGTACCTGGTACTAGTCCCTTCTCCTTCTTAATGTTCTTTCCTTTCCAAGAGCTCTTTTTTAAGAATGGGGTTAGTAAAATTGTTATTTAATGCATCTGTTGACAGAAAGTGTTAACATTAGCATATGTATTAAATATAATTTTATAAAACCAATGCTTCTGCGCATCTAGCAACAATATCAAATAAAATAAGCATATATGTAGAAAGCAAAACATAAAAACATCATTCAACAGCCATGTGGCACTTCATTAGACAGTAAAAATTCCTTCAACTTTCGTAGACACTTATCATAATCAGGTGTGTAAACGTAAGATTACTTCTCGTCAATGCACAAGCATTTTAGTAAGTAGCACAAAGTACTAACTCCAAAGTATAATGATATGTTTCCAAGTAATAGTGTGCCGCGTTTGTGGTGTGTTCTACAATGAAATATCAATAGTGAGGTCAATGGTCTCTCTTTTCTACAGCTGTGCAGACGCTTGCGGGAGTGTGGTGAGCTTAAAAGTGGCTGAAGCGACACCATTAAAGCTGACAGGCAGCACAACAATGGGTTTTCCCAGATGGCTAGCGCACAACCAGTCGCAGCAGAGCATTATGTCAAGGTCAGATAAACTCATTACCCAAATATTTACAACAATGGCAGTCTGATACAAATAAAAAACTTCACAAGTCGAAAAATTACAGTAGAAGTGTGTAGATACGAAATCTCACCAATAACAGTGTTCTAAAATTTCTGTCCTCATTCTGGTACTCACATTCACATGTATACTCACTTTTCATAACTCTTAAAGTACAACATTCTTTTCCACAAACCAGTGTCCCTAACCACTACTCATTATTCATCGCCTTATTACATGTATATATATTCGTCGATATTTCTTCAATATTTCATCATAATAAACATGTAGCATAATCATATGCTTCACATAGCTTAGCCATATTGATTATAAACATATCTCAACATCATAATACACACACCATCGTAATAATATCATAACACATGAATCAAAGCTGAAAATGGTCGTAGCGTCCTTCAATAGTCTCAAAATCTCTAAAAAAAAAAAAGTGCTCTCTGCTCGTTTCAGTAGTGTCACCTACCTCAAATGTACTTCGGAACTAATGATCACATACAAAATACTTCACCCAAAGTTGTCGCAGCATCACAATGTTTCCGAAAATATATGTGAACAGTCCACAAAATGCAGAAAAAGTACAATTTCCTAAATGCAATGTATTCCAACTGTGTATATGTAATTCTGTGTTATGGAAATATGGTACTGATGTGTAAAACAGTATAAGCAAATAATTTATTAGCTAGGGCTTCTTGCGCTTGCCACATGCACGGTACACAAAGTTGGCGTACCCCCATGGTGGATAACGTAATTATACCTCACATGTTACAGATTAAAACTGCAGAATGAAATGTATCACCGGAAACCTTCTCTGTATCATTGTAGTTCAAAATGTTTCTAAAAATGTTCCAAGTACAAAAAGTAATCACTCAAATGCCTGCCATGTAGCGCTAAACTATGCTTCTTCTTGTAAGAAAATTTCTGTCATTGCTTAACGGTAAAAATGAGCCAAGTGTCGTAGTTATCGTCGTTCATAAGCAAAACTGTCCAAAAATCAGTGAACTTAACTTGTCATATACAAAAGTAAAGAGCTGTGCATATAAATGTCGTAGTTATCACTTTCATTGTTGTGACCTTGAAAGTATTATACTGTAAGGTATTGTTGTGTTACGAAAATACCTGTCTCATTGTAGCTATGCCACAAAAGTCATCACCGAAACATGTTTTGCTTTCCAGAAGACCAAAGAAAACTTTGCCAACATAAAACAGATACAGCAGGAAAGCAATAATTAAAATTTTTGTCACACATTAGTAGTGTTGAACTATAATCCTTAATCGTCAAACGAACCAAATACTGCCTCATCTGTGATCCCAAGAAAGTATTTTAGATAAAAGTATTTTTCCAAGTAAACCAAACGGTAGCAGTAAAACCTCATTAGCAGTAGATGTTCCAAGAAAGTTAACCGTATAGTCGTTACATAATCGTGCACCTAACAAGCAAAAATGTACACAAGATAAATTCGTGTCGTCTGTTCCCTATAAAAGTTCTTTCAATTACAATTGGTATAAATCTGTGGTTTGCTCCACAAATTTCTGAGCATTGGCCGAAAAATAGTCCGGGTCGGTTTATTGTAAATGTTCCTTGATTTAGTCTTAATATGTTCCATAGGTTTTTGATTAGATAGTTGACTTCAAAACATCGTTGTATGCGACATGAGACAAAGCATAATAGTAACTTGAAGTGAAAAATGTAATGGAAGAGACTAAGTCAGAAAGCAAATTATTTCTCAATAAATGGTTTTACACGAGAAATGTGGTATAAACTTTTGTAATTTATTTTTGTACTCTAATGGCCAATTACCCCCCCCCCCCATGAACCATGGACCTTGCCGTTGGTGGGGAGGCTTGCGTGCCTCAGCAATACAGATAGCCGCACCGTAGGTGCAACCACAACGGAGGGGTATCTGTTGAGAGGCCAGACAAACGTGTGGTTCCTGAAGAGGGGCAGCAGCCTTTTCAGTAGTTGCAAGGGCAACAGTCTGCATGATTGACTGATCTGGCCTTGTAACAATAACCAAAACGGCCTTGCTGTGTTGGTACTGCGAACGGCTTAAAGCAAGGGGAAACTACAGCCGTAATTTTTCCCGAGGGCATGCAGCTTTACTGTATGATTACATGATGATGGCGTCCTCTTGGGTAAAATATTCCGGAGGTAAAATAGTCCCCCATTCGGATCTCCGGGCGGGGACTACTCAAGAGGATGTCGTTATCAGGAGAAAGAAAACTGGCGTTCTACGGATCGGAGCGTGGAATGTCAGATCCCTTAATCGGGCAGGTAGGTTAGAAAATTTAAAAAGGGAAATGGATAGGTTGAAGTTAGATATAGTGGGAATTAGTGAAGTTCGGTGGCAGGGGGAACAAGACTTCTGGTCAGGTGACTACAGGGTTATAAACACAAAATCAAATAGGGGTAATGCAGGAGTAGGTTTAATAATGAATAGGAAAATAGGAATGCGGGGAAGCTACTACAAACAGCATAGTGAACGCATTATTGTGGCCAAGATAGATACGAAGCCCACGCCTACTACAGAAGTACAAGTTTATATGCCAACTAGCTCTGCAGATGACGAAGAAATTGAAGAAATGTATGATGAAATAAAAGAAATTATTCAGATTGTGAAGGGAGACGAAAATTTAATAGTCATGGGTGACTGGAATTCGAGTGTAGGAAAAGGGAGAGAAGGAAACGTAGTAGGTGAATATGGATTGAGGGACAGAAATGGAAGAGGAAGCCGCCTGGTCGAATTTTGCACAGAGCACAACATAATCATTACTAACACTTGGTTTAAGAATCATGAAAGAAGATTGTATACATGGAAGAACCCTGGAGATACTAAAAGGTATCAGATAGATTATATAATGGTAAGACAGAGATTTAGGAACCAGGTTTTAAATTGTAAGACATTTCCAGGGGCAGATGTGGACTCTGACCACAATCTATTGGTTATGACCTGTAGATTAAGACTGAAGAAACTGCAAAAAGGTGGGAATTTAAGGAGATGGGACCTGGATAAACTAAAAGAACCAGAGGTTGTACAGAGATTCAGGGAGAGCATAAGGGAGCAATTGACAGGAATGGGGGAAATAAATACAGTAGAAGAAGAATGGGTAGCTTTGAGGGATGAAGTAGTGAAGGCAGCAGAGGATCAAGTAGGTAAAAAGACGAGGGCTAGTAGAAATCATTGGGTAACAGAAGAAATATTGAATTTAATTGATGAAAAGAGAAAATATAAAAATGCAGTAAGTGAAACAGGCAAAAAGGAATACAAACGTCTCAAAAACGAGATCGACAGGAAGTGCAAAATGGCTAAGCAGGGATGGCTAGAGGACAAATGTAAGGATGTAGAGGCTTATCTCACTAGGGGTAAGATAGATACCGCCTACAGGAAAATTAAAGAGACCTTTGGAGATAAGAGAACGACTTGTATGAATATCAAGAGCTCAGATGGAAACCCAGTTCTAAGCAAAGAAGGGAAAGCAGAAAGGTGGATGGAGTATATAGAGGGTCTATACAAGGGCGATGTACTTGAGGACAATATTATGGAAATGGAAGAGGATGTAGATGAAGATGAAATGGGAGATATGATACTGCGTGAAGAGTTTGACAGAGCACTGAAAGACCTGAGTCGAAACAAGACCCCCGGAGTAGACAATATTCCATTGGAACTACTGACGGCCGTGGGAGAGCCAGTCCTGACAAAACTGTACCATCTGGTGAGCAAGATCTATGAAACAGGCGAAATACCCTCAGACTTCAAGAAGAATATAATAATTCCAATCCCAAAGAAAGCAGGTGTTGACAGATGTGAAAATTACCGAACTATCAGCTTAATAAGTCACAGCTGCAAAATTCTAACACGAATTCTTTACAGACGAATGGAAAAACTAGTAGAAGCCAACCTCGGGGAAGATCAGTTTGGATTCCGTAGAAACACTGGAACACGTGAGGCAATACTGACCTTACGACTTATCTTAGAAGAAAGATTAAGGAAAGGCAAACCTACGTTTCTAGCATTTGTAGACTTAGAGAAAGCTTTTGACAATGTTGACTGGAATACTCTCTTTCAAATTCTAAAGGAGGCAGGGGTAAAATACAGGGAGCGAAAGGCTATTTACAATTTGTACAGAAACCAGATGGCAGTTATAAGAGTCGAGGGACATGAAAGGGAAGCAGTGGTTGGGAAGGGAGTAAGACAGGGTTGTAGCCTCTCCCCGATGTTGTTCAATCTGTATATTGAGCAAGCAGTAAAGGAAACAAAAGAAAAATTCGGAGTAGGTATTAAAATTCATGGAGAAGAAATAAAAACTTTGAGGTTCGCCGATGACATTGTAATTCTGTCAGAGAGAGCAAAGGACTTGGAAGAGCAGTTGAATGGAATGGACAGTGTCTTGAAAGGAGGATATAGGATGAACATCAACAAAAGCAAAACAAGGATAATGGAATGTAGTCTAATCAAGTCGGGTGATGCTGAGGGAATTAGATTAGGAAATGAGGCACTTAAAGTAGTAAAGGAGTTTTGCTATTTGGGGAGCAAAATAACTGATGATGGTCGAAGTAGAGAGGATATAAAATGTAGGCTGGCAATGGCAAGGAAAGCGTTTCTGAAGAAGAGAAATTTGTTAACATCGAGTATAGATTTAAGTGTCAGGAAGTCATTTCTGAAAGTATTCGTATGGAGTGTAGCCATGTATGGAAGTGAAACATGGCCGATAAATAGTTTGGACAAGAAGGGAATAGAAGCTTTCGAAATGTGGTGCTACAGAAGAATGCTGAAGATTAGATGGGTAGATCACATAACTAATGAGGAAGTATTGAATAGGATTGGGGAGAAGAGAAGTTTGTGGCACAACTTGACCAGAAGAAGGGATCGGTTGGTAGGACATGTTCTGAGGCATCAAGGGATCACCAATTTAGTATTGGAGGGCAGCGTGGAGGGTAAAATTCGTAGATGGAGACCAAGAGATGAATACACTAAGCAGATTCAGAAGGATGTAGGTTGCAGTAGGTACTGAGAGATGAAAAAGCTTGCACAGGATAGAGTAGCATGGAGAGCTGCATCAAACCAGTCTCAGGACTTAAGACCACAACAACATGGCCAATTAGGAGGAAAGCAATAACAAAACTGATGCAGCCAAGCCTGTGGGGGTATGTTATTACTTTCGGATACAGATGACCCCTTCAAGCAGCAAAGAAAATTGATGCACATGCTAGATTCGTGTAGCCCTGTCGAGATGACAAGGAACTCAAACTTCACGTCGACAGATTTACGTTTTCAAAGGTTATTCCTGCTCCCTAGATTTTTCCCAAATTTATTGACATTAGTATACGTGGTAAACAGAAAAATTATCAATTACTGACGTCAGATACCTTCGTAATTTCGCGGTCTAGTTGAAGAGTGATACCGACTGTGAGTACATTATCAGTAATAACAGTAAGAGTACTTTTTTATATGGCCTCGCCGCCATGCTTTTTTTTGGCAGATATCATTGGCTGCTTCTTTCTGTAAAGTTTCTACTGAATGAAGAGCTTGCTGTCATTAGATAATAATTACTTCTTTTCTCACTTGAGTAATGATGGGCGGTAAACGTTGACCATTCAGTAGTTTGGATCGCGATACACTAACGGCACGATTTTTTATATATTTCTTTGTATTTTTATGCATCTGTATTGTTCCTTAGCGTCTTTGGAAATTCTTGCTGGGCGCAGAATGTGTACCTGTCTCTCGTGACCCGAATTGTTCCATATAATTCTTAGTGAGTGCGCTATTTTGCATGAGAACTGTCGCTATAAGAGTGTGAAATGTTATAGAAAACGTCCAGAAGGAACTAACGTAAAGTCTGAACTGCATATCTTCACTGGTACAATAACTTCCGACCTTGGAAATTGCCTAGTGCAACAGATAAATGAAATACCGACCTGAGATATGTATGGAGAGCAGTGCCTCGTTGACATATTTCTACCTATTTGTAAAATGCGTATCTGCATCTTAACTACAAGTGACATTTTATATACGCCGGTGTTTCTGTGTAAAATAAAAGTTCTCGAAAAAAGATTTTTCCGGTATTTTCTGAACTGGTCATGAATATACTTTTATGATGTTCATATCAAATTTGATTTTCCTAGAAATTATTTGTAGAAATTTATTTGGTTACAGTAGGTATCAACAGAAGGAAGGAATAATGTGTAGTCGAATGAAAACAAAAGTTCAAACAGATATGCATTAAAAACTGTTACGCCATAAATCACGATTTACTGTATACCATCTTTACTAAGAACACATTTTGGAGATAGTATTCACAAGTTTGATTTGATGTGCCAGCAAAATTACATCACTGTACAACACATAGTTCCGGGGATATGATATCACAAACACTAAGATGCGTGAAGATCTTCCACATTATGCAAGCCGTTAAAAATTATTATTTCGATGTTGGAACTCTATTCACAATACTTTCCGCAGACGATATCAACGTATGCCGCTGATTTTACTGAGAAAAAAATAGCACTGTACGACTCATAGTTTAGATGATACGATATCATAGGCCCTAAGATGCGTAAAAAACTGCTGCATCATGCATGACGTTTTTATTTATCATTTCTTTATTACTATGTTCCCAACACATATTGCAGACAGTAGTCATGTATTCAATAGGAGGCACTTGCAAAACTGTATCACTGTACTTCATATAGTGCAGGAGAGAAAACGTCATTAACATAATTTTGTGCGAAAATGAAACTGCAGAACGAAATTCGCTAGAGATACAGTTGAAATATGTGTACTAATACTTGTGAAATATGTCAGAAAATATGAGTTTATGTGGGCAAAGCCGTGGATAGAAACCTCTGGAATGACTGGAACCAAATGTAGTACACATGTGAGTTACGGTATGGAAAGAAATAATTTAGGGGAAGAAAGTGAGAGGAAGAGAAGAAATAGACAGAGAAATAAAAGAGGACGAGAAGAATAGGGAGAAAGAGTAGGAGGAAATGGACAGAGATGGGGTGAAATATGAGATGAACAGAGTGAGGAGGAATGACGGAGTAAAAGAAGATGTAATAAATACATACATGGGCATTGCTGGGTACTCAGCTAGTAAGGTATAAATTGGGATACAAAACACGAAGCGAACTGTTCAAATGGTTCATATTGCTCTGAGCACTATGGGACTTAACTTCTGTGGTCATCAGTCCCCTAGAACTTAGAACTACTTAAACCTAACTAATCTAAAGACATCACACACATCCATGCCCGAGGCAGGATTCGAACCTGCGACCGTAGCAGTCCCACGGTTCCGGACTGAGTGCCTAGAACCACTAGACCACCGTGGCCGGCCAAACGAACTATGATTTAGTCTTATTAAAAAAAGACAGTTCAGTACCAGGCTTGCTTGTCAGAAGCCTGGATGATCTTAAGCAAAAAAAAAAAAAAAAAAACCATGTACATCGAATGAAATACTTGGAATCAAATAAGGACTGCACAAGAAGAAGGCCATTCGAGGTGACCTGCATTTATTACACTACTGGCAATTAAAATTGCTACAGCACGAAGATGACGTGCTACAGACGCGAAATTTAACCGACAGGAATAAGATGCTGTGATATGCAAATGATGAGTTTTTCAGAGCATTCGCACAAGGTTGGCGCCGGGAGCGACACCTACAACGCGATGGCATGAGGGAAGTTTCGAACCGATTTCTCATACACAAACAGCATTTGACCGGCGTTGCCTGGTGAAACGTCGTTGTGATGCCTCGTGTAAGGAGGAGAAATGCGTACCATCAAGTTTCCGACTACGATAAAGGACGGATTGTAGCCTATCGCGATTGCCGTTTATCGTATCGCGATATTGCTGCTCGCGTTAGTCGAGATCCAATGACTGTTAGCAGAATATGGAATCGGTGGGTTCAGGAGGGTAATACGGAACGCCATGCTGGATCAGAACGGCCTTGTATCACGAGCAGTCGAGATGACAGGCATCTTATCCGCATGGCTGTAACGGTTCGTGCAGCCACGTCTCGCTCCCTGAGTCAACACATGGGGACGTTTGCAAGACAACAACCATCTGCACGTAGAGTACGATGACGTTTACAGCAGCATGGACTATCACCTCGGAGACCATGGCTGCGGTTACTCTTGGCGCTGCATCACAGACAGGAGGGCCTGCGATGGTGTACTGAATGATAAACCTGTGTGCACGAATGGCAAAACGTCATTTTTTCGGATGAATCCAGGTTCTTTTTACAGCATCATGACGATCGAATCCGTGTTTGACGACATCGCAGTGAACGCACTTTGGAAGCGTGTATTCGTCATCACCATAGTAGCGTATCACCTAGCGTGATGGTATGGGGTGCCATTGGTTACAGGTCTCGGTCACCTCTTGTTCGCATTGACGGCGCTTTGAACAGTGGACGCTACATTTCAGATGTATTACGAGCCGTGGCTCTAACCCTCATTCGATCCTGGCGAAACCCTACATTTCAGCAGGATAATGCACGTCCGCATGTTGGAGGTCCTCTACGGGCCTTTCTAGATACAGAAAATGTTCGACTGCTGTCCTGGCCATCACATTCTACAGATCTCTCACCAATTGAAAACATCTGGTCAATGGTGGCCGAGCAACTGTCTCGTCACAATACGCCAGTCACTACTGTTGATGAACTGTGGTATCGTGTTGAAGCTGCATGGGCAGCTGCCTGTACACGCCATCCAAGCTCTGTTTGACTCAATGCCCTGGCGTATAAGGGCCGTTATTACGGCCAGAGGTGGCTGTTCTGGGTACTGATTTCTTAGGATCTATGCACCCAAATCACGTGAGAAAGTAATCACATGTCAGTTCTTGTATAATACATTTGTCCAATGAATACCCGTTTATTATATGCATTTTGTCTTAGTGTAGCAATTTTAATGGCCAGTAGTGTAGTATTAATCAAGACTGTAACTACGAAATTCTAGCCATGTTATATGACCCACGTCGACGAACCCACAAATCTGACGTCGGATCAAGCAGACCGGCCTATTCTCTTATCGGGAGATGGTAATGATGACGTTACTTTACAGTGCTCACATTCCGGTTACGTTCAGTTCAAAGTCACAACGTTAAATGAAATTGGACGATGTAGAGGGGTGGAGTTGAAAGAGAGAAAATAAATCTAGTCTTCGGCCCGAGGGAGGGAGCAGACAGCGCTGCAGACAAAGGCAGCTGTAATCACGTCTGTCGCCGCTCTCAGGGAACGGGCAGTCGCACCTGCGCCGCGTCAAGTGCCGCCTTGGAATTCCGCGCGCACAGTCTTTGGGTTGAATAACGTCTCTGCTGCTTGCTCGCCTCTCACTCTCTTTCCCTTTGTTGCTGTCTCCTTCCCCTTCTGACACCGCCTTTCACATTGTGCCTGAGCAACTTCATTACTTCCTAATCATCACAGAACACTACCAATTGGTTTTACAAACTCATTTTACACGTTAGTGAGCTTTGTCGACTGTTCTGTAATTAAATTTAGTTGAGGAAGATATTTAGAAATGTTGTAATTAATTCTGCGAATGTATTGTAATTAAATTTACTAAAGTGAAGAGTGGCTTGGTTAGCTCAGACTTTACAGCACTTGCCCGCGTAAGGCAAAGGTCCCGAGTTCGAGTCTCGGTCTGGCACATAAGGCAACGGGCTTGTCGCAGTGGATGCACCGGTTCCCGTGAGATCACCGAAGTTAAGCGCTGTCGAGCATGGTCGGCGCTTGGATGGATGACCATCCAGGCCGTCATGCGCTGTTGCCATTTTTCGGGCTGCACTCAGCCTCGTGATGCCAATTGAGGAGCTACTCGACCGAATAGTAGCGGCTTCGGTCAAGAATACCATCGTAATGACTTGGAGAGCGGTGTGCTGACCCCACGCCCCTCCTATCCGCTTCCTTCACCGAGGATGACACGGCGGTCGGATGGTCCCGGTAAGCCACTCGTGGCTTGAAGACGGAGTGCCCTTTTTTTTTTTTAATGTGAAGAGTGAGATGACCAATCCATGCATAGGAAATATAGATAGGAGAGTTAATGAAATAACAAATGAGAAAATGCGAGCGGAAATTCCTCTGAAGTGCGAAAGTGTGAATACACGGAAGGAAAAGGTTAAAGCCCAATAGCTGTGTGCTCCTATTAATCCAGGACATCACAAAAAATGTTGAACACCATCAGAAAGACACCAATAATCATTAATAGCTTTGGATATAATTCCGTGTGGGAGTATGGATGACTGACACATATAACGCCATGGTAAGATTATAGAGGCTTTACTTGCACGAAACAACTCTTTATGTCTTGTCTGAGCTATTTCCGAAAGGACGCTGCCTGGACGAAACAAAAGGTATCTTCCGATTAGATGCTGCATTTCAACGTTTTGAGGAAAAGTGAATTCCGTTTGATAAAAAAGAGGATCAAGGTTTCATGTTATTACCTTAATACGTTGTATAAGAATTATCACATGCGTATAAAAAATTGTTATCTAATTACATAAATCTAGGGAAAGTCGCCTTTTGCAACGTAGCGCCCCATTTCGTAAAAGTCATAGCTCAGTAGTAAACAATCTTATAAGTAAAAAAATGGCTCTGAGCACTATGCGACTTAAACTCTGAGGTCATCAGTCGCCTAGAGCTTAGAACTACTTAAACCTAACCAACCTAAGGACATCACACACATCCATGCCCGAGGCAGGATTCGAACATACGACCGTTGCGGTCGCTCGGCTGCAGACTGTAGCACCTAGAACCGCACGGCCACTCCGACCGGCTAAGGCATCCATAGCTAAAATAATTATGTATACTGAAAGGAACACTCAAGCAAATTAAAATATATCGAGGAGTTGAAAAGCTTGCGAAACACCTTGAGAGCCCATTTTGCTGGTATAGCTGCTTTACTGCAATCGCTCAGAGACTCGTTCAATCGGTTTAGCGCTACGCAGTTACATCCACAATTGCATTTAAGGTCTAATGTCCCACACTATCTAGGAATGGCATAATGCGTGTCCCCAGTGGCAGTAAAGAACGCTATTGACGCAACCACCCACGGAAGTCAAACATAATAAGGCCAGCTGCCACTGATAAGTTACGTTCGGAGGGCGCTAGACGTCCATGTCACTACGCCAAGTGTCTCCACTGTTGAAGATCTGAATATTGAATTGTCGTTGGAGAACAAAAGTAGTGTGCCTTCACATAGCCAGAGTGAACTCCACAAGTTAAAAATTAATCGCCTGTACGACCACTTACCGAAGAAAGGAAATGTGGTAGATTAATCTGAAAGTGTTCGACCGAATGCGCTAAGACCAAAGTAACTTACGAGGTGCCAGATCCAAATTCTGTTAGCGTTGCAGACTCTATGCGACGTCTGTGTAGTCAGTCTGGCTTCTCCGATGGTAGTGTTGACACGGTATTGCGTGAGTGTAGGTCCATCCCTATAGAATTAGTGAAGTTCGCAGGTGTTACCTTCACACAGTGGAAACCTGCAGGGCTTTGTCTCGACGATTGGTTTGTAATCTGACGAGGTATATTTACATCGCACACTATTATTTATTATATGGACACTATCGTAAAACTACGAAACCAACAGTAGTCTTTTCGAAGATGGAATGACTTTCAAACATTTCAAGTCACAGGTGTCAATACGTGAAAAAAGTGTTCATGTCAAACGCTGTACTAAATCTGAGAACAAAAACAACGGACGTCATGAATGCTCTGTCACCCAATTGCCACTTACGGAATATAGTACCTCTAGATAGCCAATATGGTCGAAAGAGAATATGTTTCTAAGACTATTCTGTGAATTTATCTAAAAAAGTAAGGTCAAAGAATGGTTCAAATGGCTCTGAGCACTATGGGACTCAACCTCTGAGGTCCTCAGTCCCCTAGAACTTAGAACTACTTAAACCTAACTAACCTAAGGACGTCACACACATCCATGCCCGAGGCAGGATTCGAACCTGCAACCTTAGCTGTCTCGCGGTTGCAAACTGTAGCGCCTAGAACCGCACGGCCACTCCGGCCGGCAAAGTAAGTTCACAATACTTCTACCACTCTTCTTCATGGGCAGAATGTCGTTTGTTTGCCGGCCGGAGTGGCCGAGCGGTTCTAGGCGCTACAGTCTGGACCAGAGTGACTACTGCGGTCGCGGGTTCGAATCCTGCCTTGGGCATGGATGTGTGTGATGTCCTTAGTTTAGTTCGGTTAAAGTAGTTCTAAGTTCTAGGGGACTGATGACCTCAGAAGTTAAGTCCCATAGTGCTCGGAGCCATTTTTTGGACGTTTGTTTACTTGATTCAAAATTATTTCTACCTTGGTGACTACGCCAGTAAACATCTGCTTCAGAAGCTCTGTAGCACAGATAAGAAGGTGTGCAGTGTGCGAATCTTCACCACACTATTTCGTAGCTATATTTACTGTGAACGCTACATGGCAGATGGTGCAACAATTTGTAAAAGCTTTTACCGTAAACCAGGTAATGCACTCTTGTTTTCAGGTGGATGATGTTATGGCTCATTCTGACAACAACCCGTGACTCTCTTGGATCAGTGTTTCCAGGGATAAATGGTCTCGAAACACAGACGATGGTAGCCTGAGGATTACTCCAAGGAAGTGTGTAAAGACCGTTCTTGATCCCTCTATCCATACGACGCATGGATGACAAGCAGTGTGCGATTATTTGCTGGTAACGCTCTAGTGTACGGGAGCGAGTCATTATTTCAGGAGGTACAGAGTGGCTTTTATTAGAATTTCTATTTGGTGTGATGAATGCCAACTAAAACTTCCCCTGCACCTACGCGATTACCCTGCGATGCACACTTACGTGCCTGACAGAGGGTACATCGAACCACCTTCCCACCTTGTCTACCTTTAGACTCTTTTACAGCGCTTGGGCTCATTTCTCCCTATGTAGGTTGGCAACAATGTCACATCAACACGCTGATCATATTCGTGACACTTTCTCCCCTATTTCGCGATGATACAAAACACGCTGCCATTCTTTGCATGTTGGTCCGCAGCTCGTGGTCGTGCGGTAGCGTTCTCGCTTCCCACGCCCGGATTCCCGGGTTCGATTCCCGGCGGGGTCAGGGATTTTCTCTGCCTCGTGATGACTGGGTGTTGTGTGACAGCCTTAGGTTAGTTAGGTTTAAGTAGTTCTAAATTCCAGGGGACTGATGACCACTGACTTTAAGTCCCATAATGCTCAGAGCCATTTGAAACATCCTTTGAACTTTTTCGATGTCCTCCGTCAATCTTGTCTGGTAAGGATCCAATACAGCACAGCATTACTCTAGCAAACGCCAAACGAGCATATTGTAGGCGGTCTCTTTAGGAGACCTGTAGCATCTTCTAAAAGCTCTGCCAATAATAATGAGCGTCCAATAAAACGCAGTCATTGGTTTGCTTTCCTCGGGACGTTGTCTATGTGATTGTTCGAATTGTAGTTGTTCATAGTTGTATTCCCGAGAAACTTAATTGAATGGACAGACTTTAAATTTATGTATTTCATTGTGTGATCTGAGTTTAATGGATTGTATTGTATTGTATTGTATTTTAACCGGGGACCTAGAAACGACGGAAAGGCTCCGTTCCCGCCGCAGCCGCAGTGGTCCACAGCCCCACGACGACTACGGCAGTCCACTTCACCCCTCCGCCCCCCCCCTCCCACACCGACCCCAGGGTTATTGTGCGGTTCGGCACCCCGTGGACCCCCCAGGGAACGTCTCACACCACACGAGTGTAACCCCTACGTTTGCGTGGTAGAGTAATGGAGGTGTGCGCGTACGTGAACTTTTTTGCGCAGCAATCGCCGACATAGTGTAACTGAGGCGGAATAAGGGGAACCAGTCCGCATTCGCCGAGGCAGATGGAAAACCACCTAAAAACCATCCACAGACTGGCCGGCTCACCGGACCTCGACACAAATCCGCCGGGCGGATTCGTGCCGGGGCCAGGCGCTCCTTCCCGCCTGGAAAGCAGTGCCTTAGACCGCACAGCCAACCGGGCGGGGCATTTAATGGATTTCTTTTCGTATTTGTGTGGATGATCGCACACTTTTCCTTATTCAGAGACAACTGCCACTTTTCACAACGTACAGATATTTTGTCCGTATCATTTTTTAATTGTTTTTGATCTTCTAACGATTTTACTGTACGGTAAATGACAGCATCATCTGCTAGCAATGGAATAGGGTTGGTCATGTATCCTACAACATTTGCACAGATGAGGTACAGCAGAGGGCGTGTAACACTTCCTAGAGGAACGCCGGATATCACTTCTGTTTTACTCGGTAGTTTTCCGTCTATTAGTACTAACTGTCACCTTTCTGACAGGTAATCGTGACTCCATTCGCGAAACTGAAGCGATACTCCGTAGCACGCGATTTGATTAGAAATCTCTTGTGAGGGATGGGGTCAAAAACCTTCCGGAAATCTAGAATCATTTGAGATCCACTGTCAAAAGCACTCATTACTTGGTGCGAATAGACACTAATATGAGAAGAATATGTTAATGAATGCCAGAATGAGAAACAATGCAGCGTTGTTTGTTGTAGTGGTGTGCTGCTTGGCGCCGGCCGGCCGAGGGGTTCTAGGCGTTTCAGTCTGGAACCGCGATGCTGCTGAGGTCGCAATTTCGAATCCTGCCTCGGGCATGGATATGTGTGTTGTCCTTAGGTTAGTTAGGTTAAAGTAGTTCTACGTCCAGGGGACTGATGGCCTCAGATTTTAAGTCCCATAGTGGTTAGAGCCATCTGAACCATTATTTTGCTGTTGGGCGCAGATCCATCGGTTAAATATCTGGGCGTAACGTTGCAAAGCGATATGAAGTGGTAGGAGCACATCAGGTTGGGTCTAGGGAAGGTAAATGGGGGATTCAGGTTTAGAATAATGCTACGAAAGTGTAATGCTTCTATAAAAGAGGCCATGTATATAACACCAGTGTGACACGTTCTTGTGTAGCGTACTGCTCGAATGTTTGGGAACCCTCGAGGTTGAATTAATGGAATACAACGTACTTCAGAGGCGTGTTGCTAGCTTTTCTACCGGTAAGTATGATGAACAAATGATATTATAGATGCTGTATATGCCTGGTAGTCGATTCTTCTGCACACCATGCAGGCGGCGCGGGCAGCAGCCCCAGCGAGAGGACGTACACAAACGGCTCTCATAAACGCCGAGATATTTTCCTTGTATAGCCTGGCCAACGCCGGATCGTCCGAAGTCAGTTATGCCCAACACCTCAAGGTATATGTACCATCAGCTCCGTCACAGCTCTCCACTACGGCAAGTCCCGTCCAGTTCGTCCTGTTCTATACCACCCATCACACGCCTTTCTGTTGTATATACGAGGGTACAATTTGTACAGAAATCAGATGGCAGTTATAAGAGTCGAGGGACATGAAAGGGAAGCAGTGGTTGGGAAGGGAGTAAGACAGATTTGTAGCCTCTCCCCGATGTTGTTCAATCTGTATGTTGAGCAAGCAGTAAAGGAAACAAAAGAAAAATTCGGAGCAGGTATTAAAATTCATGGAGAAGAAATAAAAACTTTGAGGTTCGCCGATGACATTGTAATTCTGTCAGAGAGAGCAAAGGACTTGGAAGAGCAGTCGAATGGAATGGACAGTGTCTTGAAAGGAGGATATAAGATGAACATCAACAAAAGCAAAACAAGGATAATGGAATGTAGTCTAATTAAGTCGGGTGATGCTGAGGGAATTAGATTAGGAAATGAGGCACTTAAAGTAGTAAAGGAGTTTTGCTATTTGGGGAGCAAAATAACTGATAATGGTCGAAGTAGAGAGGATATAAAATGTAGACTAGCAATGGCAAGGAAAGCGTTTCTGAAGAAGAGAAATTTGTTAACATCGATTATAGATGTGTCAGGAAGTCGTTTCTGAAAGTATTTGTTTGGAGTTTAGCCATGTATGGAAGTAAAACATGGACGATAAATGGTTTAGACAAGAAGAGAATAGAAGCTTCCGAAATGTGGTGCTACAGAAGAATGCTGAAGATTAGATGGGTAGATCACATAACTAATGAGGAAGTATTGAATAGGATTGGGGAGAAGAGAAGTTTGTGGCACAACTTGACCAGAAGAAGGGATCGGTTGGTAGGACATGTTCTGAGGCATCAAGGGATCACCAATTTAGTATTGGAGGGCAGCGTGGAGGGTAAAAATCGTAAAGGGAGACCAAGAGATGAATACACTAAGCAGATTCAGAAGGATGTAGGTTGCAGTAGGTACTCGGAGATGAAAAAGCTTGCACAGGATAGAGTAGCATGGAGAGCTGCATCAAACCAGTCTCAGGACTGAAGACCACAACAACAACAACATACGAGGGTTGGAACTTTAATAGTGGCAACTATTTATTTACATCTCGTACAAAATAGATGGGTGTTTCAAAGTTTTACTGACCTTCAAAGGAGTCACCAGCATTGTATATAACCTGTTGTCAGCGATGTGGAAGTCGTAGGATACTCTTGGCAGTGCCAGTTGTGTTCATGGCTATAGTGGGGCGGTCTGTTGCCCAACAAATTTTTTGCAATTCTGAAGCGAGTGCCGTGAAGCGTTTCTTTCGGTTTAAAAATGGAGTTGAACTTGCGAGAGCTTATGTCAGGGGAGTGTAGTAGGTGGTGTAGCACTTAGCGGCCCCATCAGTCAAACAAATCAGTAACAGCTTGCACTGTACGTGCTTGAGCATTCTCCTGCATAATGATGGTCAGGTCCTGCAGAAAGTGTCATCACTTCGGTCTCTATGCTGTTCATTTTTGGAACACAACCTACGACCATCTTACAGACAGAAGCGATGACACTTTCTGCAGGACCTGAGCATCATTTTGCAGGACAATGCTCAAGCACGTACAGTGCAAGCTGTTACTGATTTGTTTCTCTGATTGGGGCTGCTAAGTGCTATACAACCTACTGCACTCCCCTGACTTCAGCCCTCGACAGTTCAACTCGATTTCTGAGTTGAAGGAAACACCTCACAGCATTCGCTTCAGAACTGCTACAAATTCGTCGGGCAACAGACCGCGTCGCTCCAACTGTCAACACAACTGGCACTGCTAAGAGTATCCTACGACTACCATATCGCTACCAATGGGTTATACACATTGCTTGTGACTACTTTGAAGGTCAGTAAAACTTTGAAAACCTTTGAAACACGTATCTATTCTGTATGAGCTATAAGTATATAATTGCCACTATTAGAGTTCCATTCCTCGTAGTTGTGTTGATATTCATCCGAGGACATTATAATGGAGTTTCATTTTGATACTAAAGTTATTCTTTTAAAGTCTCTTCGATTATCCCTCAGTAAAAGGATACATTAACGGAAATACTCCGTTAACTCAAATGGGAATCCCTGGACGAAAGAGAAGTTCTTTGCGATAATTTTGAAAATTTTTTAGAGAACAGACTTTAGCGACAGATTGAATAACGATCCTAATGTCACCAGGATACAATTCGCTTCAGGCCCACGAAGACAAGGGAAGTCAGGGCTCGTACTGAAGCACATAAACAGGGTCTTACCGCTCGTTACATTCGCGAGAGTAACAGGAAAGGGAATGAATAAAAATGGTTGAAGCTACACTCTACCACGCTTCGTATGGTGGCTAGCGTAGTATATGCAGGGTGGACCAAACTTCCGGACATTGACAGTGCCTCCATGAAAAACGGGAGAACGTAGGACGAAGAAACGTTCTGGAAACATTTTTAAGGAAACAGGGAAGGAAATTAACGAATGAACCATTGACAGAGACAAATTTTAATTTCCGCAACACGGGGTAACATTTGTTAATTGCGAATCGTGTTTACATTCCAGTTTACAAACGTTGTTCAGTTTGACGACCATTTTCATCCATGTCACTGAAACAATACTAGACATACAATTTCGCAATCGTTAGCGCCGGCCGTTGTGGCCGAGTGGCTCTAGGCGCTTCAGTCTAGAACCGCGCGACCTCTATGGTCGCAGGTTCGAATCCTGCCTCGGCCATGGATGTGTGTTATGTCCTTAGGTTAGTTAGGTTTAAGTAGTTCTAAGTTCTAGGGGACTGATGACCTCAGATGTTAAGTCCCGCAGTGCTCAGAGCCATTTGAACAATTTGAACAATCCTTAGCAGCTCTTTTCGAACGGTGGACCACGGAATGTCCTGCTGTCGTGGCACAGTTCACAGCTCGCGCACCGCTAGCAGGGCGCACATTGCGTCGTGATTTCTCTACCAGGAAAGAGGATCTCTTCGTATTCCTTTAATCCTCGATACTCGCGAAGAGCAACAGCCCTATTGCTGTTCTTCTGATGATGCAGCTTTACAAGTACAGCCCTGCTCACCTTGGCCAGATCCATGGTGACTGCCCTCAACTGTTATGCACACTGAAGCAACCTTGCATCACCGTACCTGTACTGGTGCCTAGCGGGTAACTCATGACACTAACAACGTAAATGTTGCAGTGAAAAGTCTGAAAATCATTCCTATGAATTTGGGTACCCATACAGTGTCCGCAGCTAGTGGTCTTGGGGCAGTGTTTTCGTTTCCCGCGTACCAGGTCCCTTCGATTCCCGGCGGAGTCAAGGATTTTCCCTGCCTCGAGATGACTGGGTGTTACTGTATCGTCTTTATCATCATCATTCATCCCCATTGCGGTCGAAGGCAGGCAATGTCAAACCACCTCCACTAGGACCTTGCCTATCAGGCGGTGCGGGTCTCCCGCATCGTCCCCTACGCTCTGTCACGGAGTATGGAACTTCATCATCATCGTCACTCATACAGTAAATAAATTTACGTCTTCACTTACTCAAGTGGCGGAAGTTTCATTATAAACACTATGTGTACACACAAATCCGATGCTGCCACTTTAGTCTCCCGATTTATTTCAGCAAAAGATTTTCTTGTGCAGATAACTTAAGAAAGCTGTTATTAAACTCTCACGTTATTACTGTAATGTACAAAAATAAATTTAGTGACTTGTCGCTGTTGTTATCAACATACGCTGTGACATGTGGTTGAAGACTTATAGTGTCGTATTTAATTATTTTAGTGGCACAAATCTTTCACTTTCACACAAACTTTCGCTACTCGTTAGCCACACTGCAGCTTGCCGTTGCTGTTGAGTCTTTTCCAACATAGGCACCGTGTCGACGACTACACCGATTGCTGTCTCGGTGAATAATTTAGCTCTGCTTATCGGCATGGGCTGCATCACCGCTCGCTTGTCACGGCGTTTTGGAGCCTCTTGCTCCATGTGAATTTCGCCGGTCCTGGACGAGGCCGGCGCCACTGAAGTTTTGATGAGACGCAGAGTAATAAATCTTTCATTCCGCACGATCCCCGGCAGTTTGCGTGGCTGTTTCGGGCTTTCACGCAGAACGGTACTGGCAAGCCGACTCGGTCTGCGCGCTTTCATAAGCTAATTCCCACGGGAGAACTTGGCAGCGGGTGTTTATCTCCTCTCGTTCCGTCGGCTGTCTCTCTGTGCTGCAGGCGGAACTCATCCCAGCTGTAGACAAAACAGGAGACAGGCGACACATCTCACGGTTAAATAGCTGCTGCGCTCTATTACGCAGCAGGCTTTCGAAACAATTTTTGCATCGTATAGCACACAGAATTGAGTATCCGATTTCTTTTATCTAAATCGAAATTCGATAGGTAGAATATTTGTAAGTTGCTTATTTCGAATGCAGAATGTTTTTGGTGAATTATTAGGAAGAAACATTTTGGAATGCAGACCTGGGCATCAAAGGTACTTTCCTCGAGAGCTCAGACATTGAACCTTATTCATTCTATGGTTGCAATCCACACAAGGCACGTTAAAAATTGTCAGCTTCTGTAGGCACACATATATCTGAATTGTGCCACAGTTCTCAGCGCACTCCCGGGAGAAATGAGTGACGTCCGTGAGTTTGTGTTACTTTATAAGTGATACTTTTTGTATGTTAATGTCGAAGTAGCGAATGAAAGTACAGAACTGTATTTCTTTTTTCTGGTGAAATGCCACCGAGGAAGAGCACACGAGACCACTGTCACATTCTTCCTGTTGTGACGGGTCTGATGAGCACCGTTCGCTGAAATCCTTCCAGCCGTTGGCCTGAATTCAGAATAATTGCAACTGGGATCGTTAGCGTTACTCACGTTTAGTTACTGTAATTTTTTTTAAAAAAGTAAAGAAATTTTGTTGTTTTAAATGGATGAAATGTTGTAAGAGCCGAAGTCATTACTCTGTGTTTTTCTGCCACACTGTTTAATCTTCCAAACTACTTACAGTTCTTAAAGTATAACACTCGGATATGGCAGGGGATTATATAATAAAGCTGACTCACAACATTTTTTCTGTACACGATGTGTGAAAGATGTTTTGGAAAATTAAAGAGGATTAAGGTATTAAAAGTTGGAAGACTATTAATGAACTTCCCCAGAGAATTTATTTTACGTAAACTTACATGATCAGCGAAACAATTTTGCTATGATTAAAGAATTTTAACCAAATGTAGGAAGTGCAGAGTACAACTTAATACACCCTTGCCCGTTTATTTTCACGAGAATACAAAGTTCAGTATGAGTAACGATACGTGTATGACCCAAGATTCAGTAATAACACGTTGGCTGCAATATGTGACCTCCAGAGCAGAGCACCACCCTAAAAATAAAAATATATAAATAAATCAGAAAACTGATGTACGTTTCTATGGCTTATATGTCAATGCGATGAAAAGAGAATCTTCAGCAAGTTTAGCTTCATTCTCCGATATCTAAGGATACTGGTTGAAGATATAGGGCACATATATAGCTCTGAAGAAACATTATGGAAAAAAATATCTCAGAATACTGAGCACTCCGAACGAAGGTCGTGAGCACACTACGATGATTCACATCCAATCCCATTGCTTTAACCTACATAACGCTGCAACTTAGCGGCGGGAATGCAACAGCATAGATCATAAAAAATTACTTAGAAAGTCAACTGAAGTATAGCTTTATAATGACAATTGAACATCACAAAAGGTTCGGGGCACGTTAAATAATTATAACATTTCTGTTAAAAACCGTAGAGTACAAAAATCTCCGGAGTGAGCATTCTGTTTTATGCATAATGTCAACATTAAGCTGGAATTGTCACATCTCCGAACTATGCTCTTTGTTTAAGACCAGTTCACGTCGGCCATCACGTCAAGTGACGTCACGTCAAAACATTCTACAAAGCATTTCAAATGGCGGTATTCACTTACGGCGTCGACGACTCGTCACGTCGGGTCAGCTCACCTCACGTCAAGTCGCGGGTCGCCATGGTTTCTCGGAAAGAAACTTCTGACGGTATCGTCGTGTGCTAACATCGTGAGTTAACCAGCTTTTGCTGTGCTTTCGTGTCTTCGTAATCTTTCTTTTATTACTGCCTTCGCTTTCGCGGAAAACTGCAAATGTTCCTCGATGGGTTGGATATTTTTCCATTGAATGTCCTTACAAAAGTTGAATCAGGTATCTGAAAGTGAAAAACTACGTAGGTTTTACACTAACAGAACAGAGCTGATGCCCGCAGTGTTTATAAATAGAAGCATAAGCTGCTGAAGCAATTTCCGTTATGTAACATTTTAAGTAAAGAGGTCAGCTTTAATGGAGCAGAAAAATAGAGTTGTCTGTGACGTTGTTAGTCACGAAAGGGAAAACAACATAACGGATAAGGTAAACAGGCTCCATTTATTCCTTTATAGCGACTGTTTGATGTGTTTGTATGTCTTGTGACAGCCAGAGCGACAGCACCAGCAGCAGCGAGTAGTGTCTGTATAAAGCGTTTATTTTGCATTTTGTTTACGACCTTCCACTAAGGAAGGGGTTCTATTTGTGTTTATCTGCTCTGCATAGTAACTAACAGTTCTTGATAAAACTTTACGTAGTTTTCGTGTTAGATTTCTTTGTGTTTTCTTGATCGTTTAGAACAGAAAGCGCCCTAAAACCGTCTTTTGTTTGTTTCGCGGCCGTTAGCCACTAGTCACCTGAATCAGCAGTTGTCTTGTGACAGCCAGAGCGACAGCAGCAGCGAGTAGTGTTTGTATAAAGCGTTTATTTTGCATTTTGTTTACGACCTTCCACTAAGGAAGGGGTTCTATTTGTGTTTATCTGCTCTGCATAGTAACTAACAGTTCTTGATAAAACTTTACGTAGTTTTCGTGTTAGATTTCTTAGTGTTTTCTTGATCGTTTAGAACAGAAAGCGCCCTAAAACCGTCTTTTGTTTGTTTCGCGGCCGTTAGCCACTAGTCACTTGAATCAGCAGTTGTCTTGTGACAGCCAGAGCGACAGCACCAGCAGCAGCGAGTACTGTTTGTATAAAGCGTTTTTGTACTTATTTGCTGCGCTTAGCTTTTAAATAGTTTTTCTGGGAAAACCTAGCGTAGTTTTCGCGTCTCGTATTTCAGTGAGTGTTTCTTGATTATCAGAGTAGCTCATCAGAAGATTATCTTGGGAATTTGTCACCGTATAGAGTAGGGTAAACATAGTCATGTGTAGGGGCTGTGGTTGTTGTGAGCGGACGCAAGGAGAATTGGCCACTCTTCGGGGGCAGGTGGAGGCTTTGTCTGTTAGGCTCATCGAGCTCGAGGCGCAGGCGTCGGCTCGTAGTGGCGTTGGGGCAACAGTGGTGAGACCTATGCCTACTTCGGTGGCCTTGGAATCACATGGAACCCCTGATGTCGCTGCGTCTTCCGGCAGTGAGCATCTTACCGGTCAGCCATCACTCCAGGGTGAATGGCGGACAGTGGTGGGCTCGCGCGTGCCTGGCCGAAAGGCGAAGGTGGGATCTGGCCGCGTGGCAGCTGCCTTACCCCTTTCCAACAGGTACGGGGTGCTTCCTAGTGGTGATGACATCGTTTCCGAGCCACCACAGGGTGCCTCGCCTGTTGGGCCAGTGGCCGATTCTCCGGCAAGGTCCCGACAGTCACAGAGGGCGGGCCTATTAGTTATAGGGAGCTCCAACGTTAGGCGGGTTATGGAGCCCCTCAGGAAAATAGCGGGTAGGTCGGGGAAGAATGCCAGTGTGCACTCGGTGTGCTTGCCGGGGGGTCTCGTCCGTAATGTGGAGGAGGCCCTTCCGGCAGCTATTGAACGCACTGGGTGTGACCGGCTGCAGATAGTAGCACATGTCGGAACGAATGACGCCTGCCGCTTGGGTTCTGAGGCCATCCTTGGTTCCTTCCGGCGGCTGGCTGATTTGGTGAAGACAACCAGCATCGCACGCGGAGTGCAAGCTGAGCTTAATATCTGCAGCATAGTGCCCAGAGTCGATCGCGGTCCTCTGGTTTGGAGCCGTGTGGAGGGTCTAAACCAGAGGCTCAGACGACTCTGCGACTATAATGGTTGCAAATTCATCGACCTCCGTTATTGGGTGGAGAACTGTAGGGCCCCCCTAGACAGGTCAGGCGTGCACTACACACCGGAAGCAGCTACTAGGGTAGCAGAGTATGTGTGGCGTGCACACGGGGGTTTTTTAGGTTAGAGGGACCCCCCCTTGGGCGAAACGATAAAATACCTGACGGCTTACCAGAGAGGACATTATCATCGTTGATAAAGAATGTCCGTCCTCAGAGACCATAAACAGGAAAAGTTAACGTAATATTGGTAAACTGCAGGAGTATCTAGGGCAAGGTTCCTGAATTAGTATCTCTTATTGAAGGAAATAGTGCACATATAGTATTAGGAACGGAAAGTTGGTTAAAACCGGAAGTGAACAGTAACGAAATCCTAGACACAGAATGGAATATATACCGCAAGGATAGGATAAACGCCAATGGTGGAGGAGTATTTATAGCAGTAAAGAATTCAATAATATCCAGTGAAGTTATTAGCGAATGCGAATGTGAAATAATCTGGGTTAAGTTAAGTATGAAAGGTGGGTCAGATATGATAGTCGGATGCTTCTATAGACCACCTGCATCAGCAACCGTAGTAGTTGAGCGCCTCAGAGAGAACCTGCAGAACGTCGTGAAGAAGTTTCGTGATCATACTATTGTAATAGGGGGAGACTTCAATCTACCAGGTATAGAATGGGATAGTCACACAATCAGAACTGGAGCCAGGGACAGAGACTCTTGTGACATTATCCTGACTGCCTTGTCCGAGAATTACTTCGAGCAGATAGTTAGAGAACCAACTCGTGAAGCTAACGTTTTAGACCTCATAGCAACAAATAGACCGGAACTTTTCGACTCCGTGAATGTAGAAGAGGGTATCAGTGATCATAAGTCAGTGGTTGCATCAATGACTACAAGTGTAATAAGAAATGCCAAGAAAGGAAGGAAAATATATTTGCTTAACAAGAGTGATAGGGCACAAATCGCAGAATATCTGAGTGACCACCATCAAACGTTCATTTCTGAGGAAGAGGATGTGGAACAAAAATGGAAAAAATTCAGAAACATCGTCCAGTACGCCTTAGATAAGTTCGTACCGACTAAGGTCCAAAGCGAGGGGAAAGATCCACCGTGGTATAACAATCATGTACGAAAGGTACTACGGAAACAAAGAAAGCTTCATCATAGGTTTAAGAGTAGTCGAATCATAGCTGATAAGGAAAAGCTGAACGAAGCGAAAAAGAGCGTAAAGAGAGCAATGAGAGAAGCATTCAACGAATTCGAACATAAAACATTGGCAAACAATCTAAACAAGAACCCTAAAAAGTTTTGGTCATATGTAAAATCGGTAAGCGGATCTAAATCCCCTATTCAGTCACTCGTTGACCACGATGGAACCGAAACAGAGGACGACTGAAGAAAGGCAGAAATACTGAATTCAGTGTTCCGAAACTGTTTCACTGCGGAAAATCGTAACACGGTCCCTGACTTCAGCCGTCGCACGGACGCCAAAATGGAAAATATTGAAATAAACGATATCGGAATTGAAAAACAACTGCTATCACTTAGTAGCGGAAAAGCATCCGGACCAGACGAGATACCCTTAAGATTCTACAGTGATTATGCTAAAGAACTTGCCCCCTTTCTATCAGCAATTTATCGTAGATCGCTGGAAGAACGTAAAGTACCTAGCGACTGGAAGAAAGCGCAGGTCGTTCCCATTTTCAAGAAGGGTCATAAATCAGATGCGAATAATTATAGGCCTATTTCGCTTACGTCAATCTGTTGTAGAATAATGGAACATGTTTTGTGTTCTCGTATTATGACGTTCTTAGATAATACAAATCTCCTTCATCATAACCAACATGGATTCCGCAAACAGAGATCATGTGAAACTCAGCTCGCCCTATTTGCCCAAGAAATTCACAGTGCCGTAGACACTGGCGAGCAGATTGATGCCGTATTCCTGGACTTCAGGAAGGCATTTGATACGGTTCCGCACTTACGTTTAGTGAAAAAAATACGAGCTTACGGAATATCGGACCAGGTTTGTGATTGGATTCAGGATTTCCTAGAAGAAAGAACACAACATGTCATTCTTAACGGTTCAAAATCTGCAGATGTAGAGGTAATTTCTTGAGTACCGCAGGGAAACGTGATAGGACCTTTATTGTTTACAATATACATAAATGACTTAGTTGACAACATCGGTAGCTCCATGAGGCTATTTGCAGATGACACGGTTGTCTACAAGAAAGTAGCAACATCAGAAGACTCGTACGTACTCCAGGAGGACCTGCAGAGGATTAATGCATGGTGCGACAGCTGGCAGCTTTCCCTAAACGTAGATAAATGTAATATAATGCGCATACATAGGGGCAGAAATCCATTCCAGTACGATTATGCCATAGGTGGTAAATCATTGGAAGCGGTAACGACCGTAAAATACTTAGGAGTTACTATCCGGAGCGATCTGAAGTGGAATGATCACATAAAACAAATAGTGGGAAAAGCAGGCGCCAGGTTGAGATTCATAGGAAGAATTCTAAGAAAATGTGACTCATCGACGAAAGAAGTAGCTTACAAAACGCTTGTTCGTCCGATTCTTGAGTATTGCTCATCAGTATGGGACCCTTACCAGGTTGGATTAATAGAAGAGATAGACATGATCCAGCGAAAAGCAGCGCGATTCGTCATGGGGACATTTAGTCAGCGCGAGAGCGTTACGGAGATGCTGAACAAGCTCCAGTGGCGGACACTTCAAGAAAGGCGTTACGCAATACGGAGAGGTTTATTATCGAAATTACGAGAGAGCACATTCCGGGAAGAGATGGGCAACATATTACTACCGCCCACATATATCTCGCGTAATGATCACAACGAAAAGATCCGAGAAATTAGAGCAAATACGGAGACTTACAAGCAGTCGTTCTTTCCACGCACAATTCGTGAATGGAACAGCGAAGGGGGGATCAGATAGTGGTACAATAAGTACCCTCCGCCACACACCGTAAGGTGGCTCGCGGAGTATAGATGTAGATGTAGATGTATATTCCCTAGCAAATAAATGTCGATATTTTGAAATGTTGTTTCATTTCTCAGCACTTTACCAAACAGAGTTGATCAAGAACATACATTATTAAATTTGATTTGGCCATTAATAAACTTTTTCGTTGCTAGTTCCTCAATTCCGACACTATACTCTCATTTTTTGTCTCATGAATGATGACCTATAATCTCACTTTCAGCGTTCGCTTCTGGGATAAGTGAATTGACGAGACGTGACGTGACGGGAAGTGTACGTACACACAACACACAATGAAGTGATGGTGCAGCTGTCGTGTCCTGACATAGATGGGAGAGGGAGAAAAGGGGTTACTGGACAGTCTGCGCTCCAGAGCAGAAGGCAGAAGGCCAATTCGCAGTGAAGGCATTTGATTGTTTTCTTCTTTTTGAGCCAACACTCGTACAGGCATTTACTAGAAATGCAGGTGGTGTGACTTGGTAGGGAAATCGTTGTGGAGACTCTTGGACAAACAGGGTTTTCAAATAGTTGTTTACTCCAGACAGGACTATCTAATACACTGGAGGCTAGTTCTAGGGTTACAAAAAACATGAATAACACTGTTACAGCAGAAGCCAGTGCAGAAGTCCCAGGAGTGGATGCTAACCACAGTAGCAAACACTAGCAGCATAGCCGCGCGGGATCAGCCGAGCGTTCTGGGGCGCTGCAGTCATAGACTGTGCGGCTGGTCCCGGCGGAGGTTCGAGTCCTCCCTCGGGCATGGGTGTGTGTGTGTGTGTGTGTTTGTCCTTAGGATAATTCTGGTTAAGTACTGTGTAAGCTTAGGGACTGATGACCTTAGCAGTTAAGTCCCATAAGATCTCACACACACTAGCAGCATATTAAGGCAACAACTTAGTTGCAAAACAAAACATACTGAATATGACACTGTTCACTGAGGCACTCCAAGGGAGAGAGCGGACTTACGCGGAGCTGGACCGAGGCTGGAGTCTACGGAAGCGGATTCGGCGCCCAGGTCGTCTGACTGAGAACTCCTCCCAAATGTTGAGTCTAGCCTTTTTAAAGAGTGGCGTGGGGTCACTGTTTTTCCCACTTAAAGCCACCCAGCCAATCCCGCAGACCTCTTGCACGCGCCTGCCAATCACGGTTTAGTTAGGTCCCCTCTACTGCTTCCTAAGGCGGGGATGTGAATGCAGTTGCAGTAACTAAATCCGTATTTGGTATCAATATTGTTCAGCTGAAAGCTCTGCCAAGTAAGGCTTGCAACATTATTGTTATACGTCATTTAGCTCCGCTCCTCGGGCTCACCGGAGTAGGGACTTCTAGGTCAACAGTGTTCTGGCGTTTTCGCTCTCTTTCTAACCCTTGTGAGCCTACTGACGTTGCTGTTCTCAGGGCTGGTATCAAGCTGGTTTTATACGCTAATACTTGCCTGTTGGTTACAAATTTCTACGGTGCAACGTACCACAGCGTCTAGACGACTTATGAAGTTACATGTTAATTCCTTGAAGAGTAACTAGCGCCGAGTCTGGGGGCGTCTGGATTTTCGCAGGGCTCTCCCCTTACGGTTTACTTCATGTAACACTATCTCTCCCAGTTTCGTCTGCCCTCAGCATCGTCTCTGCTTCCACGCCTTGGAGCGCCTGTCCTCCTTTCTCACGCCTTCAAGATAACACTACAGTACCAAGGAATAATCGATATATTACGCCGTACGTGATACGCGTTCATTTTTCTCTTCATTCCAGTTATCAAATCGAATTATTATGAAGTCTAAAAAACGCCTACACCAAATTCACAACACCAACGAATGGAATCTGTCCGTATTAGCTGTATAATGACATTAAAAATTTCCAGGGCGCATTACGAAACACATACGGCGGCCCCAGATCACGTGACGACGGTTGTAATATATGTTAACACAAAAACTATTCCGCGAATCTGAATGCTCAGTCCAGAGACATTTTTGTTCGGTGATAGAAACCAGAGAATGTGTCGAGATCAAATGCACATTGTTGTTGTTGTTGTTGTGGTCTTCAGTCCTGAGACTGGTTTGATGCAGCTCTCCATGCTACTCTATCCTGTGCAAGCTTTCTCATCTCCCAGTACCTACTGCAACCTACATCCTTCTGAATCTGCTTAGTGTATTCATCTCTTGGTCTCCCTCTACGATTTTTACCCTCCATGCTGCCCTCCAATACTAAATTGGTGATCCCTTGATGCCTCAGAACATGTCCTACCAACCGATCCCTTCTTCTGGTCAAGTTGTGCCACAAACTTCTCTTCTCCCCAATCCTATTCAGTACTTCCTCATTAGTTATGTGATCTACCCATCTAATCTTCAGCATTCTTCTGTGGCACCACATTTCGAAAGCTTCTATTCTCTTCTTGTCCAAACTATTTATTGTCCATGTTTCACTTCCATACATGGCTACACTCCATGCGAATACTTTCAGAAATGACTTCCTGACACTTAAATCAATACTGGATGTTAACAAATTTCTCTTCTTCAGAAACGCTTTCCTTGCCATTGCCAGCCTACATTTTATATCCTCTCTACTTCGACCATCATCAGTTATTTTGCTCCCCAAATAGCAAAACTCCTTTACTACTTTAAGTGCCTCATTTCCTAATCTAATTCCCTCAGCATCACCCGACTTAATTAGACTACATTCCATTATCCTTGTTTTGCTTTTGTTGATGTTCATCTTATATCCTCCTTTCAAGACACTGTCCATTTGTAACGGAACTGAAATGATGGTGGGCTGACAGTAATTTGGAGCCCGCGCGTCGGAAACGGGCGCGCTGGTGTGAGACTGCCAGGGAGTGCACCCTGATGCCATCTATTGGCGAAACTGGGAATTAGCGCTGGCTCTCAGGCAATGCACTAAGCTCTCGGAGTCAAATGTATTCTTTTTCTTGGTATTTATAAGTTATTACTGTATGATTTAATGTTATAAGGTGCTAGTAGTAAATTATTATGTCTGGTATGAACTCCAGGGTAATAAATATAAATATTCTTAAATACTAAACGATTTCGGTGAAAAGGTGGTAGGGGAACGCCCCCACTCTTGGTGACACGAGCGTAGCTAGAGGTAGCTGGAGACACAGGGACTGAACAATGGATTGGCCTGGGGAGTGTTGACGTGATCGGACGTGCGTAACTGTGCTCACGCAAAAGTGATTGTGCAACAGCGAAGAGGCGAATACCGTCGCCGTTTGTGGAGTGGAACGCGACGAATGGTTGTCGAAGCCGTCTCTATGCCACTGGGGCTGATTGTAAGAGTTCCTGCGCCCAGATTTTATGGCGGACGTGCAGTAGCTTATACGAGTGCTACAGCTCGTAGTTCCAGCCGCCATTAAGGGCATGAGGCGTGAAGAGCTGCGTTAGCCACCTGCATCTGCATCTCACCACCAGCACCGACACGACTACCCAAGGCAAGACTGCTTGCAATTGTTAAGTCGAACTTTGTATACATGTAAAAGGAGAATACCAGTTTTCTTTTATGCAAGTGCTGAGGACAGAATATAGTAATGAGTAAAATTACGACGCATGTTGTTCATTGTAAAGTGTAGTAACCTGAAACATAGTGTAGTGAAATCAGACTGAGGCCACCATCGCCTCTTTCATTTACAATTCTTTTGGTTGTAGAATAATTTAGCGTATAAGAATGTTGAAAAGAGCAATGGTCACACCAGAATGAGTCGCCTATTTTTAGTTACTTAAATTTTTCTGAGTAACCGTTCAAGTAAAGTCACTTAACTTAATATCCAAAATCATTAAATAAGTTGAAGGATAGAATTTTGTTAACCTAAGTTGCATAAGTTGTCTTGGTGGTAATTACCAAACCAACTCACAGAAATTGAGAGAGTATTTGCTTTGTAGAATCACCTAGAATGATCAGAAATAGTAATATTCAGAATTAAGTTTAAATTCAACTCAAGCCGTTTCACTTTGAAACGAGCCTAAAAATTGATTTATTCTTTTGCTCCTTCAGAGCTGGCGACCGTAGTTATAAGTATTTTCAGGAGGATTCGACGGTAAGTCTGCTGCTCTCATCGTGCTGATAGGATTAACAACTGCTGCTAGCAGTGGTGATTGGATACATAAGCTCACTACCAAGTTAAGTGGGTCAGGTAGGCAGTGTTACCGTGTGAACTGTAGGGCACTGTAGGCTGTGGATCGAACCCGTTGAATCATCACAGCTCTTTGAGAAATAGTCCGGTTAGGAGTGTACTAATCCAATAGGTAAATACTGGCGAGTAACGGTCAAAAATGTATACGCAAGTGAATTTAGCAAGGCCCATGTAGCACCTAGTTAATGTGGTGTAATGGCGAGGGTAGGAGTGGAGTAAAAGTGAGCTGAGCTTGTGGCAGGTGCTGTCTTCAAAGATTAATAACGTGAATTCACTACTACCTCTTACCATTAGGGCTGAGCTATTTACGGTTAAAATACGTAGCAGTAAGCGCAAAGGCGTGACAGCTACAAATCCGTATTGGCTTTATACATACGGAAGTAGGAAGCGGGTCATTCCGTCAGTGGAGGGGTTAAAACAACTGAGTCAGTTGAGAACATACCCCATTTACTGATGGAAAGATTCGGCGGTTCGGTCGCACATTCCATTCAACTGCTCTTCCAATTCCTTTGCTGTCTCTGACAGAATTACAATGTCATCAGTGATCCTCAAAGTTTTTATTTCTTCTCCATGAATTTTAATACCTACTCCGAATTTTTCTTTTGTTTCCTTTACTGCTTGCTCAATATACAGATTGAACAACATCGGGGAGAGGCTACAACCCTGTCTTACTCCCTTCCCAACCACTGCTTCCCTTTCATGTCTCTCGACTCTTATAACTGCCATCTGGTTTCTGTACAAATTGTAAATAGCCTTTCGCTCCCTGTATTTTACCCCTGCCACCTTTAGAATTTGAAAGAGAGTATTCCAGTCAACATTGTCAAAAGCTTTCTCTAAGTCTACAAATGTTAGAAACGTAGGTTTGCCTTTCCTTAATCTTTCTTCTAAGATAAGTCGTAAGGTCAGTATTGCCTCACGTGTTCCAGTGTTTCTACGGAATCCAAACTGATCTTCCCCGAGGTCGGCTTCTGCTAGTTTTTCCATTCGTCTGTAAAGAATTCGTGTTAGTATTTTGCAGCTGTGACTTATTAAGCTGATAGTTCGGTAATTTTCACATCTGTCAACACCTGCTTTCTTTGGGATTGGAATTATTATATTCTTCTTGAAGTCTGAGGGTATTTCGCCTGTTTCATACATCTTGCTCACCAGATGGTAGAGTTTTGTCAGGACTGGCTCTCCCACGGCCGTCAGTAGTTCCAATGGAATATTGTCTACTCCGGGGGCCTTGTTTCGACTCAGGTCTTTCAGTGCTCTGTCAAACTCTTCACGCAGTATCATATCTCCCATTTCATCTTCATCTACATCCTCTTCCATTTCCATAATATTGTCCTCAAGTACATGCACATATTTCAAGGAAACTACACGACAAAGATGTGTGCGTGTGTGTGTTTGTGTGTGTGTGTGTGTGTGTGTGTGTGTGTGTGTGTGTGTGTGTGTGTGTGAAATTTTATGGGACTTAACTGGTAAGGTCATCAGTCCCTAAGCTTACAATCTACTTAATCTAAATTATCCTAAGGACAAACACACACACCATGCCCGAGCGACAAAGATGGTCAGGACTATGAATGTTTCGACATGATATCGAAAATATATGATCTTACTAATCCATTAAAAGCATTCTGTGATCAAAATGTGAAACGTAAGACATATTAGCTCTTTCGTCATCGGTGGTTCCCAGATGCATGCACTTTAATTCATCACAGTAACAGCCAACCGATTACAGAGCAAATCCAATGGAACACATTGTAAACAGACAACTGAAATCTGGTGACGGGTTACATTGTGTTCTAATTTATATTTTCAACAGGCAGTCACGAAAACATCCTACCAAATGCACGCGCTTGCTTATGCGTGTGTGTGTGTGTGTGTCTATGGCTGTAAGTTGTGGAAAGTTTTAGCTGTTTGTCGGGCAGGGACATGAGCACGCTTGATGACCTCATTAAAAGCTTCACTTTAATTCTTAATTTCTCCATTTTCTCCCGACTCGTAAACTTCGAAAGTGGCTTTTCCGCGAATGTCCTTCTCCTACCTAAACGAATATAATTAGACAGTGTTTGTGGATTTGGTGCGGCGGGACAGAGAGTTTCGGCTTCTGACAACTGTGCATGTAGAATATCCTGCAAAGGAAGTAAAATCTTTTAGTATCTAAAATTAGTAGCGTTACACTTATTTAATCTTGTTTGCTTTCAATTTCTGAAAGTGATCTCCATATGGTGCGTACTCCAGATATCAACAATACGTATTCGGTTCTAAATTACTGTATTGCCCAAGGTGTCTTCTAACTAGGTTAATTTTACGTACACAGAGACTAAATTCTACAACTAGTCAGCAATTTGGACATTCGGAAACCTCCAATGTCACACAACAGCACAAGCGTATCAATTAAAACTTTTGCTGCGATTGGATATGGACTTTTACTGAACGTAGAATCCGGTAGGAAAAAGGAAAATCGGCTCTAGTGACTAGTTACGGATTGCGTAAAATAGTGTGATATTAAATGTCACACAACATGACAACCGTATCAATTCAAAATTTTGCTACGACTGGAGATGGACTTTTACTGAATCCGGCAGGAAAAAGGAAATTCGGATCTAGTGACTAGTTACGGATTGCGTACAATAGCGTGATATGAAATGTCACACAACATGACAACCGTATCAATTCAAAAATTCTGCTGCGGCTGCAGATGTATATTTACTGAACGTAGAATCCGGCAGGAAAGAGGAAATTCGGCTGTAGTGACTAGTTACGGATTGCGTACAATAGTGTGATATGAAATAGTCTGGTATGTACGGGCAATACTTCTCATAAACAATACATGATGAACTCATTGTAAATGGACATAATATATTTATCACGTTTTACTTGGTCATAAGAGTCCTATTTTACGGCAAGGCGTTTTGGCATTTCCGCTTCGCACTGCAGGTGTCCAATGAATGTCCAACGATCTTTTATTTCAGGGTCATCCCAAAAGAGACAAGTTGGAGGCTGGAAGATGGGAAACGCAGAAGGGATCGCAATGCCATTACCTGAGGAAGAAGGTGTGATCCCCAGACTCGGCGCTAGAGGATATTTTTGTGCATCCACCATACTCTACATGTAGTTGTGCTGAGGAAAAACGAAGTGGAGAGTTCCAAAGAAGGGCAAGGGAGGTGTAGTACGTTTCCTTACAGCTAAACGAAGGCAGAGAACTGAAACTCATCGAAGAATGACACACGTTTATGGAGATCATTTAGTATCCGTTGCAATTCTGAAGATCAGAACGACCTCTGAGGCAATGGCTGCCACCAAAACTCGCCGGTCTTCAATAATGCGGGTATCAGTCTGCTGGACAATTATATCGGTAATGCGTTGTGGGGTTCCAGATCACGTGTCCTCGCCCAACGACATCCATCCTTCCCTGAAGCACTTGTGCCAAGCCTTGCACCGAAGATGCTGCACTCTTGCACTCTTGTGCCAATCGGTTCCGCACACCCCTTCCTCGGTTGAAGAGTGCACTATACCACTTCGCTCTTCTTCTGATGCCTCATTTCAGTACTATCAGCATGACTGAGTCACGTGCTCGTTACTGAGAGTGCGACCGTGTTCCAGTAGCGGCGATTTTGAGCCTTCAGTGCTCTTATTTGGACACACCCCCTCCTCTGGCAATGGCTTGACGATTATTTCAGTGATTTTTCGTTTTACGATCTGCAACTCGTTTCTTTCTGACTGATCTTAACACATACGAATCACTATTAATGTGAATCAAATATTTATCGTTAACATGTTCGCGGTAAGTAGGCCAACTGTTTAACAGGTGAGTGTTTGAGTTCCACGAGGAAAAAGCACGTGCATCATCACAGATGTGACGACACTGCACTGTATGGTAGAGCTCCCCGCATCTTCAGAGATTCTGTATGAAAATAGCTGGAACGGTGTGAGTCAAAATTTGTTTTATTCATTGGGGTGTTCCGTAGATTAGACTAAGAGAGAGAATCTTCAGATGTATGTAACGATTCAAGGTATAAATAAACAAAAGAGTAGCAAATCACAGGAATTCTAACCGTACAGTATATTGTTCTAATACTGTTGGTACTTCCTAGCTAAATGTAACACAATAAATCAGAAGCGAAGCCACAGATCTATAAACTCTGATGCCTCCGCAGTCCGTCAAAGCCTGCCCAAAATCCACCATACAAGTTTAGCAGATTGGTCAATGGCATATTCTGCAGAAAAAAATAATGTTGTTTGTATTCAAGATTCGTCTCGGATTATTATTACAGTTGTTATACTTTAAAAATGAACAAATAAAACTGATTATATACTATAGATACATTTGAGTCAGTTTTCTTTGTAATTTATGAATGTGGTAACACCGGAAAGCGACGTAATGACGTAGTATCTCACATAAGCTACTGGCGTTATTGAACGCAATGGTTGTAAAATTTAATGTCAGTCCCTTTAATTTAGATTAAAATAGTTAAGAAGAATAGTATTGCTTTTTTTTACGTGTGCTTAATGTAAAAGAGTACTCCATTATTACGGTGCTGTTGGTTGCAGTTCCTAGAATGTAGCACACGAAATATCTGTGGCCAGTAACGCACTTTCAGTATTCCGTTGTGTCACTGTGTGGTAACGGTCTGCTAATACAGCGTGAGTGTGCTGCTTCCTGGTGTGCGTATACCGATAATATACCGTCTTTCTACCGCAGTTTAGCTGCAGCTGTTTAAAAACTTGGTCTACCCGAGCGCCACTCACAAAATGTAGAAGGCTGTTCAGGAATATTTCCTGAGTGTTTTGGTGTAATAGACTTGTGATCTCCGCTGGCTCATTACGCTATAATTGCGTTTCGATTGATTTCTTACATCTCTTTATCTTCGAAACTGTATTGTATCAAAATATCGGCTCAACTCTATAGTCGTAGGAGGTATGTGCTGTGTCTTGTTTCCAAAGGAAGTTGTTCCATTCACTAACTGCACTTGTGTCTGACAACAATGAAACCACCATCTTTCTTCGCCCTTAGGCTTGAATTCGTTACTGGTCGTTTCAATCTCGTGTTTGTTTTTCCGGCAGTGTTAGTTCCATGTTAACAGTAATATGCAGCAGTATGGATGGGTTTAATGACGGGAGTTAGTCAATGTACACTTCGTGTGTAGATTCACTGAATGCAATGGAAGAGCAGCATGAACGACGTCTTCCACATCAAAATACCCAGAAAATATTCCAGTTGTAAGGTCCAAATTTGGTCTTGCAAAACAGGAGAACGCGAAACCGGTTTCCGAGAAATAAATGTTACATAGAAAAAATTTTACTTTTAAATCTATTTATCAAGCATCAGACATTTTTTGCTGTGGAAGTAGTTGGAACCTTCCTAGGTTTTCAGAAAATCTTATGACCTACTGCGCTTTGAATCTTTCTTACTAATTCTCTTCACACACGGTGTGGACCTCATAACCACGACAATATTATTAATGATACAGTAAATTTAGCGAGAGAATTTCCGCAAGATTTAGAGTTAAAACAGGAGTGGGACAAGACGAAGAACTCTCCTCTTTACTTTTTAACTGTGTCTTAGAAACCGTAATCCATGAATTAAACTAAAATCGGCGCATTAAACTCACGGACTAATCAAATTATGAAGGACCAATATTAGGAGAACAGTTTAGCTTTTGCAGACCGCCCGGCGATTGTATGAGTATGTCAGCACTTTCAAGCAACACAAAACAAATAAATGCTCCGTTAAAGATAGAGGAGAAAGTGAAGAACTTCCAGTATCATTTGAAAAACCAAAATACACGTCTAGTAAGAACCTGTCACCCAAACATCGAAAAACAGAATACGTAAAATTGAGAGTTCCCTACTTTGAATGCCCAGGTGAAATCATTCAGGAAACTAATCCGAGGCGATGTTGGTTACGTAATTCGTTGACTAAGAATGGGACATCAAAGGCAAAAGAACGGACCTGCAAAGTTACCAACCAATATCCGTGAGGTCGGTTTGCTGCAGAATTCTTGAGCGTATTCTAAGCGGGAATATAATAAATTTTCTTCAGTCAGAAAAGCTTCTTTCCACAAATCAGCGCTGATTTAGAAAGCATCACACTTGCGAAACTCTGTTTGGTCCTTCCTCGCACGTTATCTTATGAACCATGAATTAAGATCAACAGGCGGATTCCATATTCCTAGATTTCCTGAAAATGTTTAACACGGTGCCCCGCTGCAGATTGTTAACGATGGTCCCAGCATACAGAATGGTTTCCCAGATATGTGACTGTTTCGAGAACGTCATAAGTGATAGAACCCAGTGCAGTGTCAAGGACGGAGAGTGTTTTTGAGACACACAATTTACATCGGGAGTGCCCCATGGACGGGTAGGGTTTGCAGTAATTTGCGATTATTTGTTGATGCGCTGTGACGCACGAAAAATGGCCATTCAGCAATACAAGGACGGCTTATGTAAGTAGGCTGTTTAGGTTTTTAAGTTGGTAACGCCACGTAGCGCTCTATATGAAAATCACAGACTGTGCTGTGAGAATTCTGTGGCTTTGACAAAAGAATTCTAAGTTGGTTTGTTGGCGTACATCTACACTTTTTCCAACGACTGCGCCTTGTAATTTAATCTTACGTAACGGAAGTGTGGGGCAATCATTCGATTTGCTGCATTTGCTAAAGGCTTTTTCACTAATTACTGAAATGAGACTGCCAGAGTCAAGTACTGCAGTAAATTTTACGTCATTTACAGTAATGTGAATCACAGGATATGCAATGTTGTAATGTTTTACGTCGTGTTCCTGGAGTAAGATGTCCCTAATGTCCTCCATTTTTACATAATTACTACCCATGACAGATAAGTCGTCAGCTTCATAAGTACGTTTTGTGGCTGCCAGCGGTGTGAGTCATTGCCTATTGTCTCTTTGTTGGCGCGCGTCGTTATTGGGATTTGGAGATCTAGCTTCTACAAATTCCCCTTGTCGAGAGGGTCGTGCCCTGTTTGAATCCCGCCAGTTCTCATGAAATTCACGTCTGTCGATTTGTCAGTAGTTTACATAGTTTCTTGTTTGTCGGTCATGTGGTGGAGAATTTCTCCCGGAATCGTAACTGTACGGTGGACCGTCGCGTCTGAAGTTATTCTGTCTCCATTGATAATAATTATTTTGGTTCCCATATTGTCTGTTTCTCTGATTGTCTCTGTGATAGTCATTACCGCGGAGAGGTGATCTTTCACTGTAATTATTACTACTCTGCCAACGGTTGTCATACGGGTGGTGTCTGTTTTGCTCACGATTTACGTTGTAAGAACAGCCTTGTCGTGTCCAGTTATTATTTCTGTCGTCGCGGAATTGTGACCTGTAATTGTTGTGTTCCTGTTTTCGCGTCCCGCGATTGCCAGTGTTAATTTACAATTCTTGTAAAAGTCCCTGAAATGCTTCAATGTCGTCTTTGCCACGTCCTGCCAAAATAATATGTCGTAATCGTTCAGGCAATTTGATTAAGCAAATGTGGATGAGTTCTGAGGGGCTGTATGGGTTTGAAAGATACTGATTCTTATGTAACATGTCTTCGAAATATTTGACAAGACTGGAAAATTCAGATTGTGCGAAATGTTTCATCATTATGATGGTGTTTTACTCGATCTTAAGTAGCTTCAGACCAATATGCTGAGAGGAAGGCATTATAAAATTCTCCTTCACTGTGACAATCGTGAATGACCGATCGCACTCTTACGGCTGGTTCATTCATTTCTCTAAGTAGCCACACATAAATACTGACCTGTGCTCCAATGACCAGGTGAGAGGAACACAATGAGAGAATTGATGGTGCCATGCTTGTGAATGAATGTCGTTGCCAGAATTCTTAAATGTTTTGAATTTACGTGTAGTAATAAACAGCTTATAGTCAAAATCATCGTGTCGGTGAGTCGCATATCGGTCATTGTTACTTCGTTTCGGCGGTTCCATCTCAAAATTCGGTGTACCTTGCCAATATCTTTCATAATTTCCGAAGTGCCCTGTGTTATTATTTTATGGCTGTTCCGTATTTCTATGTCCCTCTTCCCGTATTGGCGCGCGAGTGTCTTCTGATATATGTAATTCTTGTATAACCTGTGACAACTGATCTTGTACTTCCGGATTTCTCTTTTGTACTGTGTATTGATTTGATTTTGATTTTGTTTGAATTTTCTAGTTTGTTCATAGTCTTCTGTGTCAGTGAAGGCTACGGGTCTTGTGTCATTCAGATCATCATCTACCTTTGTAGATATATTAGTGAACTGATCCGAAAGTTCGGCTCTTTTCTCTAATAGTGAACTTATTTCCTCAGTGTGTTTTTCTGAACCAAGTTTCAGAGTGTCCATTTGTGTTGAAATTGTATCTACTGTGCCTTTTCCTGATTTTTTGCACGTTGCGTAACCGAATCGACAGATGCAACTGAGTCAATTTTAGCTTGCAAGGTGTCGTGATTTTCATGAACAATAGTTTGCAGTTCTTTTATGGCTGCTTCGAGATTCTGTAATACATTTTCATGACGCGAAAATATACGTTAAAAATGCTAACAAATTTGTGTTTTTACGTCATTACAGACTTTTTGAGATTTCGATGCGATTTTAACTAACTCAGCAGTTAAACCTTCACGTGTTTGTTCAAGCGTTTGTTCCATTAAGTCTAACTTTTGAAGCTTTTGCTGTGTTTGTCCCTGATTTTGTTCCATTGTGTCTAACTTTTTATGTTTTTGTTCCATTGTGTCTAACTTTTGAAGCTTTTGTTCCATTTGTTCCATTAATTGTAATAACAATGCACTGGTGTCTGAAACATGTTCCTCAGTGCTATTCGGCAGTGCATTTGAACTGGCAATATTCGCGTTTTGAAAAACAGAAAATGTGTCTTGACTTATTTGAGAAAACGGTGAGGACGCAATACCTGAATCTACAGTATTTGCAACATTCTGTCCTGTCATTTCGGATTCCTGAGGCGAGCTGTTGCCGACCGATCGATCGATAGTGCTCCCCTGTTCACTAATTGTTTCACTGTCCACACTATTATTTGCCGTCCGCTCCATTTCCCTATGCACAATTACCAAATTACTACTTTGAATGTCTGTTTATTCATTACACAGTGGTGCTCATAAGCTACGCTCGTCGTCTCAGTTTACTTTGGAGCCTAGTGTTACGTTTTTCACACGCCATAATTATCACGTATTTCACACGATAACAATTTGAAGAGCAAAAATAAGAAAACACATTAACATAGCACTGAAAATAATATCTAGTTAATTGTAAGCGCAGCTGCGAAATGCTTGGTGCAAATCTACACTGCTGGCCACCGTAAATGCAACACCCTGAAGGAAGCATCCGAATCAAGTGAAATTTACACCATGGGTTTACAGCGATGAGATATGCAACTTATTAGAATTTCAGCGCAGACGCACATCACGCGCGCCTGTGGCGCCACCTCATAGCGCCATTTAAGGCTTGGCGATTTCGACGAGTGTACGTTCGGCACGTGTGTTTACCTTGTGGTTGTTTCACAAGACGATCAGTTATGCCTCGTAGACAACAGCGAACATCGTTTGATCAAGTATCCGAGTTCGACAGAGGAAGGATAGTGGCTTACCGAGATTGTGGATTATCCTACACAGAAATCGCTAGTCGTGTTGGACGAAACCAAACAACTGTAATGCGGATATGTGACCGTTGGATGCAGGAGGGTACGACGGACCGACGTGGTCTATCGCATTCACCTCGGTGCACCACTGCACTTGCTGATAGGCAAATTGCGCGCATGGCAGTGACGGATCGCTCAGTGACATCCCGAACCATAGCACAGCACATTGCTTCTGTAACGCATCATCCAGTGTCTGCGCGTACCATTCGACGCCGTTTACAGCAGAGTGGTCTGTCCGCAAGACGTCCATTGCTTCGTCTACCATTCACGCAGAACCACAGACGTCTCCGTCGCCAATGGTGTGATGACAGACGGATGTGGACGGCAGAATGGAATGACGTTGTCTTTACTAACAAGGCACGCTTCTGTCTGCAGCACCACGATGGTCGGATTCGAGTGTGGAGACACCGTGGAGAGAGGATGCTGGACAGCTGCATTATGCACAGCCACACTGGTCTTGCACCGGGTATTATGGTATGGGGCGGTATTGGATATTACTCTCCCACGCCTCTAGTACGCATTGCCGGTACTTTAAACAGCCGGCGCTACATATCCGAGGTGCTGGAGCCAGTTGTCCTTCCTTGCCTTCAGGGCTCGGCCACAGCCATATTTCAACAGGATAATGCGCGACCACACGTGGCACGCATTGTCCAAAGGTTCTTCGTCAATAACCAGATTGAAGTGCTTCCCTGGCCGGCCCGCTCTCCGAATCTTTCGCCGATAGAAAACGTGTGGTCCATGGTTGCTCAACGAGTGACCCAGATTACATCCCCAGCTGCCACACCAGATGATCTTTGGCAACGTGTGGAAGCTGCTTGGGCTGCTGTACCCCAGGAACACATCCAACGTCTCTTTGACTCAATGCCGAGACGTGTGACAGCGGTGATCTCCAACAATGGCGGCTAATCTGGCTATTGATTCTGGCAGGAATCACATGTCACAGACGTCTGTAAACGTAATCATTTGATACTTGGTCAACATGTTATCTACAAAATAAATTTTGTTGTGCTACCTCTTGTCTTTCATGGTGTTTCATTTACGGTGGCCAGCAGTGTACATGCATGCCACAACTGTTTTACTGTACAACAGTGAAAAACTACGACTACAAAGGAAATTCTCTCTGTAATTACGCGCTAGTAATAAGCAATAGCTATACTAATTACACAAACTACAAGAAAAAATCAGAAGGTTCCAGTGAGGTATCCTCATCTAAGGGTCGACATATGAAAAGTCCCCTTAGAAAAATTTATGAATGACTGTGCTGATAAACCTCTTACATTATTTGATTTGCAAACAGGTGAGCAGAACTGAACGTAGTAAGACATTTCGCTCTTTACCTATTCTGATCAACACTAAACTGACACACAATATTTTTAGCGCAACGCAATCTGACTTTCAAAAATCCCTACAAAAGAATGACCCTGACTAACAATAACCTATACCTTTCATGAGTCATTTACCTCACAAAAACCTTCGTTACTCAAACTACTGCAATACAGCGAGCGCCAATACTGCCAGCTGAATAAAAGATTCTAACTACTGAAGGCACTAACTACTGATAGGCATAGTTAGCAAATGACAGATTTTGATAGAGAAGAAACAATGTATTTACCTTTATAGTGTCCAAAAATCATAATACATATGTATCAGTTCATGACATACAGTCTTACAAATTTAGTGTCTCTGATGGACACACGTCCAGATCATCCGCTCTCAAAACTCCGCCATCTCTCTCCCCACATCCACCACTGCTGGCGGCTCACCTCCAACTGCGCAACGCTACGCGCTGTTAACATCCAACTGCCCAACACTACAATAGAGAATATTTCAACAATGCCAACCAGCCACAGACTGCACACAGCACAGTCAGTGATTTTCATACAGAGGTGGCGTTACCAATAAAAAACCTAAACAGCCTACTTACACTTACACGGAATTTCTGTTTAGTACATCGCCTGCTTAGCTGAAATGTGACCCGTGGGAAGTATCGAAATAAAGATTTGCTCTATTCCATAGAAATGGCCGACTCTCCCATCTGCGTCTGTCGTAATGGCGACGATGATCATCATCGATTCAATTGTGTGGTCGTTGAGGATGTCTGGCTGTTGGGGTGACAAATGATTGAGTGTTTTCTACGATAGCTGTCGCACATTACTGACCCCGAGTGCTGTTTTTACCCAGCGGTGAAATACTTTCCTGCAACAAAACCTCGTTTTCTGGATAAAGGGCTGCACTTGGGCATATCTATACAGAGTTGCTCCTCACTCGCGGCTTGATTTTCGACAGCACTTGCGGACTGCACATGCAGCAGTCGCGCGCAGTTCCCGTCATCGCGTGTTTTTTGCCAATTACCTTAGCAGCGTTTGTACCACGCCTCCACTCAGTTGTGGTGTTGCCGGAGTGGCAGGTGCCGGCGCGATTCACAAAGAAACATGACGATCCTACACCTTGGACTCGTCCCGCCTGCCTTCCTGTACCACCTGGAGGGATTTCCAAGGTTCCGGATGGGTAGACTTATTTTGATGTTTTTTCCTCTGTATGTATCTGCACAAGAAATGAATTAAATAAATAAGTACAACTAATATGAGCCGTGTGAGAGTGCAGCATGGCGGCAGGACGTAGGAGTCATGGTGGCCGGCCCACTTAGTCTCCACCAGCCTGTAGCTGACTGTGGCACCAACAAACCGAAAGAAGAAAAATAAACGTGGTAGCGTGTTATGAATTACCGGGCCCCGGCTTGATTCACGGCAGGGTTGGAGATTTTTTCCGCTCGTGGATTGGATGTAGTGTTGTCCCCATTAACATTTCATCATCACTGACACGCAAGTCGCCCAATGCAGCGTCGCCTGAAATAAGACATGCAAGTCGTCGGCAGAACTTCGAACTTTGCAGGATGGTGCCTCCCAGTCGTCAATCCCACACGACCATTTCATTTTTTTTCATGTAGTGTGATAAATGAGAGCGCGGAAAACTGTAAGCAAATAATGCTGTACTCGCTAAAACATTTAGTCGATTAAATAACTAGTCCTGATTCCGTAGAAATGTTGGAACACGTGAGGCAATACTGACCCTACGACTTATCTTAGAAAATAGATTAAGGAAAGGCAAACCTACGTTTCTAGCATTTGTAGACTTAGAGAAAGCTTTTGACAATGTTGACTGGAATACTCTCATTCAAATTCTAAAGGTGGCAGGGGTAAAATACAGGGAGCGAAAGGCTATTTGTACAGAAACCAGATGGCAGTTACAAGAGTTGAGGGGCATGAAAGGGAAGCAGTGGTTGGGAAGGGAGAGAGACAGGGTTGTAGCCTGTCCCCGATGTTATTCAATCTGCATACTGAGCAATCAGTTAAGGAAACAAAAGAAAAATTCGGAGTAGGAATTAAAATCCATGGGAAGAAATTAAAACTTTGAGGTTCGCCGATAACATTGTAATTATGTCAGAGAGAGCAAAGGACTTGGAAGAGCAGCTGAACGGAATGGACAGTGTCTTGAAAGGAGGATATAAAATGAACATCAACAAAGGCAAAACGAGGATAATGGAATGTATTCGAATTAAATCAGGTGATGCTGAGGGTATTAGATTAGGAAGTGAGATGCTTAAAGTAGTAAATGAGTTTTGCTATTTGAGATGCAAAATAGCTGAGGATGATCGGATAAGAGGAGATATATAATGTAGACTGGCAATGGCAACGAAAGCGTTTCTGAAGAAGAGAAATTTATTAACATCAAGTATAGATATAAGTGTCAGGAAGTCATTTCTGAAAGTATTTGTATGTAGTGTAGGAATGTGTGGAAGTGAAACGTGGACGATAAATAGTTTAGACGAAAAGAGAATACAAGCTTTCGAAATATGGTGCTACAGAAAAATGCTGAATATTATATTGGTAGATCACATAACTAATGTGGAGGTATTGAATAGAATTGGGGAAAAGAGAAATTTTTGGCACAACTTGTCTAGAAGTAGGGATCGGTTGGTAATAAATGTTCTGAGGCGTCAAGAGATCACCAATTTAGTATTGGAGGGCAGCGCGGAGGGTAAAAATCGTGGAGGGAGAACAAGAGATGAATACACTAAAGAAATTTAGAAGGAGGTAGGTAGCAGTAGGTTCAGGGAGATGAAGAAGCTTGCCCAGGACAGAGTAGCATGGAGAGCTGCATCAAACCAGTCTCAGGACTGAAGACCACAGCAACAACAACTACAACAACATCACTGGAAATCGATTTGTAATGAAATTGTATACAGAACATTATTTCAACCCATTCTTGAGTACTGCTCTGGTGTTTGCGATCCCCATCAGGTCGGATAAAAGGTAGACATCGAAGCAATTCAGGGGCGTGATGCTAGGTGTTCCGATACCATACGCGTATCGATACTTACTCAATTCAGTAGTTCCCAAACTGTATTCCGATACTACTGGCGTGAGTGCTACTCAAGTATTGCCTATTCATATTCACACTTTTTAATTTTTTACACAATTGAAGTATGCTGAGCATATATGACATTTAACTTCACTACTAACTATGTTAAAAACTTTTATTTCTTTATCAGTGATAATTCTTAAACAGACTGCTATAAATATTTCGGAGGAATCATAGTTGCACCAGCGCTTGAAAATAAATTCTCACTAAACAATGATCTTGTAATAAGGATAAGATGTTGTTAGGCATATTTATACAAACACGCTGAAATGACTTTCATATCTTCCCATTAAACATATGGGTTCCCTCTTAAAAGTTTTACAGGCATTGACAAATAAAGAAAAACTTCTTCAGTTTGGTATGCTTCATTCCTCTTTCTGTTGCCGAGCGCTAGCTGCTTCTGATGTTAGCGAACATTGTACTCCTGAGTGCAGCCGAAGTAACGTCTTCCTCCGAACCACTTGGGCTGCTTTGTTGCCCGTAAACCATACTTTAGAGTAGTTGATTGTTCGCCCGCATGCTCATCGATATGGAAAATCTACGTTTTTTAAGTCATGGATCCAATGAAGTAGAAATAGCTGCACGATTATTTAATTCAGTTAACACAAACCCTTTCATCACCTCTCCAACGAAACCATCCTAGAATTCTTTGGTTGGTGTGATGTTATTAAGTTATGTTGACAAAAAATTTATGATTGGTGCAATTTTGGATATTGCAACATACTGTGGGATAGACACTTCCCTTGTGACGTATTGAAAACGCTGCAATAAAAGCTGAAAGCTGGTTGAGTGTTTCCATCTCCGCAACAGTTGCATGTCAGCTGCTGCGGCGTTATTAGTTAAGATATCAGCTATCACTCTTGTCAAATATTCAGGAGTACTGTTTCACATTTGAGATTTTTAAATTTTTCTGACTATTCATAACTTTTTTTAACTCAATGTACTATATCTCGAATTTTAGATATTTTTAACGCCAGGTAATTTTAAAGCCTCTTCAACAATGAGATTTATTGCATATGCAAAACACGACAAACGTTCCTCTTCACCAATAGATGTTCCTATGGCTGCCAAACAGAATTAGTATTATCGGTCACCCCGGCACGACCTTTACTTTGTGATTTTTCCAGTTATCAAGAATGCCCGGGAGTGCTTCCGATATGTATAGTCAGCTGTATGTCTTTCGTGAAGGCATGAATGGCTAGAATAACTTACATATTTCGCCGCTTTGTAGGAAATTGGCTGTCACACTGTAACAACCACGAGATAAATTTTAGCTACAGTGCGACGAGAGGAAATTATGCCTCTAACAATTATAAACATTATCTATTCAACATATGAAAAAACAGTGAAAACTATGGTAAATATTAATTATTAATGTAATATTTTATGATGTAATTGGACATATCGATGTGTATCATACAAAGACAATGATAATTCTAAATTCCTCTGATGATCTGCGTTTGTCTTCCTTTGTTTTTATCTTTTGTTTGTTGGCTTTTGTAGGTTGCGGACGCATATCAAACTGAGGTCTGTTAAGAAATTGTATTTATTTGTTAATTATTACTTGAGAACGGAGTTCATCATTATTATAAATATGAGTGAATAATTATTTGTAACTTTAATTTCTCACTCAGTAATCTTTATCTGTGTTAATTATTTCTTTCCGCTGCAAGGAGCGCAGCCATTGATGATAGCGATTTGTATCGCGTTATTTGTCTGTGTTTACCTTAGAAAAAAATCAAATGTTTGCTTGATGAAGTCCAAATAGTGCACAATATGAAAGTAAAGTTTAATAAGCATTTCAAATACAAATCTTATTTGCTCTAACAATAGAAAGTCTCTATCAATTGTCTGCCGCCATCTTAACAATTATCTCAGTGGCAAATTCAAATTACGCAACTCTGCAGATATAAATGACGAGGGTAATACAAATGTGTAAAAATAAATGTTCACCGGCTGTCCCAAACTCATATTAATGAAAATAATTCGAATCAGATTGGTTCTTTGAAATCAGTGCTCATAGCACGATCCTTATAACAAACTTTTCTAGTTGACGTATGGAGCCGAAATTAATTAAGCACGAGTTGCGAAGAATATTGATTCAGGTAACATATGTCAGTGTTGTGCGCGGCTGATTTTTGGTGGTTTTAATGATCATTTTGCTGAAGATAACTGCTTCCATCATAATCAATAGTTTTATAGGATCTGTTGTATGAACTGTGGTTTAGTGACACTTACACAACTTACAGACAACACTTTAACACGACGTTGATTTGGAGTTCTTTAGCAACTTGACCAAATCCTTAGCCGGGAGAGCAATTATTTAGTAATTACTCAATGCAATAAAATAAGATTATCATATTCATTTACAAATTAGTTAAATACCAAACCACTGAATAAAACCACGAACGCCACACTGGCGCCCATCGTGGGGCCACCAATGCCCATTTATTCATTTTAATAATTGAAATTGTGATCTATTACAGGTACAGTGTACCAAAAAAAGTAATCATTGTTTATTTACTTGTTTCTTGAGCATTGACATCTTCCTACCAAACTTCTGTATGAATCTGTATATGCGCTGGTGCGACACAGAGTAACTTCATATAAGCAGTGCAGTCCAGCACCCTCACACAGGCATTCATGTTCAGTAATTACATTGTAAGTAGGCTGTTTATGTTTTCTCTATGTAAGTAGGCTGTTTATGTTTTCTCTATGTAAGTAGGCTGTTTATGTTTTCTCTATGTAAGTAGGCTGTTTAGGTCTTTTTATTGGTAACGCCACCTCTGTATGAAAATCACTGGCTGTGCTGTGTGCAGTCTGTGGCTGCTTTGCATTGTTGTAATACTCGCCATTGTAGTGTTAGGCAGCTGGCTGTGAACAGCGCGTAGCGTTGCGCAGTTGGAGGTAAGCCGCCAGCAGTGGTGGATGTGGGGAGAGAGATGGCGGAGATTTGTAATTTGTCATGAACTGATATATATATTATGACTTGTGATGATATTAAGGTAAATACATTGTTTGTTCTCTATTAATATCTTTCATTTGCTAACTATCCTTATCAGTAGTTAGTGCCTTCCATAGTTTGAATCTTTTATTTAGCTGGCAGTAGTGGCGCTCTCTGTATTGCAGTAGCTTGAGCAGCGAAGATTTTTGTGAGGTAAGTGATTTGTGAAAGGTATAGTTTAATGTTAGTCAGGGCCATTCTTTTGTAGGGAATTTTGAAAGTCAGATTGCGTTGCGCTAACAAAAATATTTTGTGTCAGTTTAAGGACAGTCGTGTATAAATAAAAAAAAGGGGACGTTGCATATGTCGACCCTTAGCCTAGGATACCTCATTGGAATCTTCTGATTTTTCTTGTAGTTTGTGTATTTAGTGTAGATTTTGTTTATTGCTAGCGCGTAACTATAGAGAGAATTTCCTTTGTAGTTGCAGTCTTTCATTGTTGTACAGTAAAACAGTTGTGGAATGCATGTAGATTTGCACCAAGTATTTCGCAGCTGCTATTAACTAAATATTATTTTCAGTGCTATGTTAATGTGTTCTCTTATTTTTGCTCTTCAAATTGTGCTTTTCTGCGTTGTCGTGTGAAATATTGTGACAATAATGGCGTGTGAAAAACGTAATACTAGGCTCCAAAGTAAACTGAGAAATGACACTGAAGACGAAAGCAGTGTGATAGCGCCGCAGAGTAATGAATTAACAGACATTCAAAGTAGTAATTTGGTAACTGTTCATAGGGAAATGGAGCAGGCGGCAAACAATGGCGTGGACAGTGAAACAATTAGTGAAGAGGGACGCATTATCGATCGATCGGTCGGCAACAGCTTGCCTCAGGAATCGGGAATGACAGGACACAATTTTGCGAATACTGTAGACTCAGGTTTTGGGTTCTCGCCGTTTTCTCAAATAAGTCAAGACACATTTTCTGCATGTCAAAATGTCAATGTTGCCGGTGCAAATTCACTGCCGAAAAGCACTGAGGAACATGTTTCAGATACCAATGCATTGTTATTACAGTTAATGCAACAAATGGGACAAAAGTTACAAAAGTTAGACACAACACTTGAACAAAATCAGCTACAAATGGGACAAAATCTTAAGTTAGACACAATGGAACAAAATCTTCAAAAGTTAGACACCACACTTGAACAAACACGTGAAGATTTAACTACTGAGTTACATAAAATCGAATCGAAATGTCAAAAAGTTTGTAACGACGTAAAAACACAAATTTGTGAGCATTTTCAACCTATTTTTTCGCGGCATGAAAATGCATTACAGAATCACGAAGCAGCCATAAAAGAACTGCAAATTATTGTTCATGAAAATCATGAGACCTTGCAAGCTAAAATTGACTCAGTTGCATCTACCGATTCGGTTACGCAACTTGCAAAAACTCAGGAAAACTTAAAGGACACAGTAGAAAGACACATGGAGGAAATTAGTTCATTATCAGAGAAAGTAGTTGAACGTTCGGATCAACTAAATAATTTATCTACGAAGGTAGATGATAATCTGAATGACACAAAACCGGTAGTCTTTAATAACACAGAAGAGAGCGAACAAATTAGGAAACTGAAACAAAATCTGAATCAAATTGATACGCAACACCAAAGAGAAATCCGGGAAGTACAAGATCAGCTAACACAGGTAGTACAAGAATTACGTATTTCAGAGGACACTCGCGCCCCAATACGGGAAGAGGGACATAGAAATACGGAACAGCCACAAAATAATAACACAGCGCATTTCGGAAGTTATGAAAGAAATCGGCAATGTGCACCGAATTTTGAGTTGGAACCGCCGAAGCGACGTAACAATGACCGACATGCGACTCGCCGACATGATGATTTTGACTATAAGCTGTTCATTACTACACGTAAATTCAAAACATTTAAGAATTCTGGCAACGACATTCATCCACAAGCATGGCTCCATCAATTCTCTCATTGTTTTCCTCCCAACTGGTCGTTAGAACACAGATTAGAATTTATGTGTGGCTACTTAGAGAATGAACCAGCTGTAAGAATGCGATCGGTCATTCACGATTGCCACAGTGAGGGAGAATTTTACCATGCCTTCCTCTCAGCATATAGGTCTCAAGCCACACAAGACCGTGTAAAACATAGCATCATGATGATGAAACACTTTGAACAGTCTGAATTTTCCAGTCTTGTGAAATATTTTGAAGACATGTTGCACAAGAATCAGTACCTGACAAACCCATACAGCCCCTCAGAACTCATCCGCATTTGCTTAATCAAACTGCCTGAACATTTACGACATATTATTTTGGCAGGACGTTGCAAAGACGACATTGAAGCATTTCAGGGACTTTTACAAGAATTAGAAATTGACACTGACAATCGCGGAACGCGAAAGCTGGAACACAACAATTACAGGTCACATCCGTCGCAATTCCGCGATGAAAGAAGTAATAACTTGACACGACAAGGCTATTCTCACAACACAAATCGTGACCAAAATAGACACCACCCGTACGACAACCGTTGGCAGAGTAATAATAGTTACAGACAAAGATCGCATTTCCGTAGTAATGACTATCACAGAGACAATCAGAGAAACAGACAATATGGGAACCAAAACAAGTATTATCAAGGGAGGCAGAATAACTTCAGACGCAACAGTTCGGCGCAGAGTTACGATTCAGGGAGAAATTCTCCACCACATGACCGACAAACAAGAAACTATGTAAACTACCGACAATACGACAGACGTGAATTTCATCAGAACTGGCGGGATTCTAACAGACCTGGGCCCTCTCGGCAAGGCGAATTTGTAGAAGTTAGGTCTCCTAATCCCAATAACAACGCGCGCCAACAAAGAGACAGACAATAACTCGCGCCGCAGGCACCCACGTGCGCCGGCTGGCTCAGAGAAAAATAACATTGACGCTAACCCTGTGAAAAATTCCAGTATTCTTTACCGACGTATACTGCATGACAATTGCGTTCAAGCTGAAATTCTGAGTACTTTGAAGAGTAAAAGATTGTACCACATTTCACATGTAAAACCGTTTATTGAAAGATAATCTGCTTTTTAACTTTGTCTTTGCCATAAAACTTTTCACTTCACATTTCTAGTATGCTTTGCAGACTTAGAAACTGTTAACATACAACTATGTTTGAAGTTAAATATCCAGTCTAGAACCTAGGGAACATTTTTAAACAGAAGTTACGAATGCATTGTTATAGTGAACAGACGACACAGTGTTGTATTTGTACATTCTTGCTTGTTAGTTGCACGATTATGGAACGACTATAAGGCTTACATACTTAGAACATTTACCAGTACTGCTAATGAGATTTTAATGCAACATTTTGGTTTACTTGAAAATATATTCTGGATTTAAAGTACTTTCAGTGAGATACCAGATGCCACAGTGGTTAGTTTATGTGACAGCTACACGATGTTATCACGACGCTACTAATGAGTGACAATTTACAATGTTGCTTTTGCAGTGTATCTGTTTTATATCTGCACAGTTTTCTGAATTCTTCTAGGAAGAAAAACATGTTTTAGTAGTAACTTTTGTGGTATAGTAACAATGAGACAGCCTTTTTCGTGGCATAACAATACGTTACTGTACAGTACTTTCCTCATGACGGCAATAAGCGTAATAACTAAGATATCTATACGCAAAGCATTTCACTTTTGTGTATCATGAGGTAAGTACATTGACTTTAGCAGAACTTTGCTTACAGAGGACGATAACTACGACAGTTCCACAGAATTATCTTACAGCAAGACGCGCATTTAGCGCTACAGGACACGCATTTGAGTAATCAATTTTATACTTAAAACATTTATTTTTAAAGATTTTTTAATTACAAAGAAAGTTTTCCGTGATACATTTCATTCCATTGCTGTAATTTGTAACACCTGAGGGTATAATTACATTAATCCTCAGGGGGGTACACGCTTACTTTGTGTACCATGTGTGTGGCAACCACAAGGAACCCTAGCTAATATGGTATTTGCTTATACAACTTTACACATCGGTACCATATTTCTCTAACACACAAATTACACAGCTATCTAAACTTTTTTCATTACATCAGTGACAGATGTTTACGCAATTACACAGTTGGATAACTTCACACTTATGAAATTGTATTTTGTCTGTACTTTGTGAAATGTTCATATTTTTTCGGAACCATTGTGATACTATGAGAGCTTTGAATAATATATTTGGTAAGGGAGCATGATTTTAAAGTACGTTTGAGGTAGATGACACTATTTAAATGAGCAGAGAATTCTTCTTAGGCTTAGAAATTATTGGAGGAAGTTACGACGATTTTGAGATTTGACTGAAGTTTTATGATGTTATTATTACGACGACGATATGTATTATGTTGTTGAGGAATGTTTATTATGCTATGTATTTCTCATGATGAAATATTGAAGAAGTGTCGACGAATATGTATATGTATAATGAGGTAAGGAATAATGAGTAGTGTTTAGGGACTCTGATTTATGAAAAGGATGTTGGAAACCAAGAAACGTACTTTAAGAGTTATGAAATGTGTGACTGTATCACAATGCCACTGAACATTTTTTGGACACTTATATTTATAGGATTTTGTTTCTACAGATTTGCAACGCTAATTCTTGACCTGTGAAATATTTTTATATGAGACTGCCACGGTAGCAGAAACTGCTGTCGTAAATATTTCCGTACGAAAGATAAGTGACCACCTGCACGTAATGCGTTGCGGGCACCCAGCTGTGTCAGACGCCTGGAGAAAAAGCCATTATTGAGAGCCCTTTTCAGCGGCACAGGTAGAACAAAAAAAAAGGGGAGGCCAGTATCCTCGGAAATATTCTTACATCTGCAAACCTTATAATGACAAGTGTCTTTCTACGAGAGTTGAGAGAATTTCTACTAACTTATGAAATGTCACATGACTATTGAATGATATTTTTATGCTTTGGTTTGCGTAATTGCTTATTTCATTTGACATCTGTTTTCCAGCTGTGTTGCAGCATTGCTTTTATAAAATAAAATGCATTTGCTAATGTGAACACTTTCTGTCAACAGATCTATTAAATAATTATTTTATGATCCACATTCTTTAAAAAAAAGGAGCACTTGGAAAGGAAAGAACAATAAGAAGGAACTAATAACAGTAACACATAATTTTCTTTTCAAGTACTTGGTAATTTCTTTTGTAGAATAAATTGTGATGCATCACTCTAATGTTAAGATGTGACATAGGTATTAGACATGGCCATTTTAGTGTAATATTTTTTCTGCTTGCGCTATGTCATGTTTAGGTATAAGTTGCTGCTGTTTGCCAGGCATAGTGTTACTGAATTTGACTTTGTGTTACTCTTCTAAGCTAGTTTTTCTTGTTTCCTGCACAGTGCCTTATATTAGTTGTAATTTTGCATTTTTCTGTTAATTTAGATTTGCTGCTGCTTGCTTTGCAAATTGGCATTTTTTTGTCATTGCTGTTTGTGATAATTTGTTATGTGATGCTGCATTGCCTCGTCCCTTAGTTTAGCATCTGAGCTCAGTAGATTTAAGTTAGCTTAAGAGGGGGTAGCCTCTAAGAGAATGAGTTGCGATGAATTGGAAGAAATGCATTGAGAAAACAGGTTTAGGTAGGATTTTCTTGGAAATAAATGTTGAGGTAAGAAATGTGTGAACTTATAAATACAGAAAGCATGCTTAGATAGAATTTTTTTGGTGGAAACAAAGGATGAAATAAGAGGAAAGATATATGAAGTTTTGGGTTGGACTGCAGTACCAAATGTTACACTGAAAACGAACCCTGTCCTTTCCTATTGGTGTTATCCCACTATGTGTTTGTGTACCCTTGAGTATTTGTTTTCTTCCTGTCTCTGTGTAGTTTCATAGAATTTTTTCTTCTTTTAATATTAAGCTACATTCACTATGATGAGGAATACTGTTATCCTCAAATATAATTTGCATTAATAATATGTTATTTACTTTGTAAAGATGTTAACATTATTAATTCCGTTCTGTTTAATGCTCATGTGTGAAGTTGATGTTTCGAAAGTTATTCTGATCTTTTATGTATGTACTCATGTCATAATTCCTGTAACACTGATGTATATGTCTATTTCTATTCTTTTGTAACGCCTGTTTTACTACAAATGTTATCTGTATTATTATGTTCTTTAATGATGTATTTTGTACCTTTGTTATTGTATTTTTATGTTACCAAATTGTAATTGTTACCAGTTCTTCAAATTAAGTTACATTTCACAGCACACATTTCTGTTGGTCATAGTATATGGACAATATGTGAGAAGTAGGGACTGTTAGTGTTTGCACGTGTGTTAATAATTCTGCAAGGGACTGGATAACAGCATTGCTGGTTCTAAGGACAATTCCAAAAACTTTGTGAGTGCACAAGTGGTGGTTTATGGACTTGCTATATTCTCTGCAAGACTCTTCAATGGTGAATGTGCACCTGCACAATCGCAACAGATGGCTGCTGGCCATCTCTACAAGGACTACAGTGGGTCTGCACCTCTGATGGCCCACCAATACCGTAATCTCTACCAGGACTACAGTGGGTCTGCTCTACCAATATTCTTCCAAACTACGACTGACTCTGCTGTGGGTTTGCTCTGTTGTGGCCCATTACCTGTCAGCATGTCAAGAGTGAGCACTGTTTTTCCGTTGGAAGGACAACACTACTTCTTCAAGACTGCATGGAAATCCACTACTTCTGTGTGCAATTTCTTTTACTAATGAGACTTTGTGAAAGAAAACCTGTAATTACTGTTATGATGAATGATCAGGACTATCTTTATGGACTGTGAGAAAATTTTAGCTTTTGACCAACATTGTATCAATAAGTGTGTGCATTTGATTTCTTTGTTATTGTAATTATGAAAAATTTTATCAAATCATTATTGGCCACTGCACAAAAAAAAATTTGTAAAATTTTTTGTGGGGAGCATGGGGGCTATGTAAGTAGGCTGTTTATGTTTTCTCTATGTAAGTAGGCTGTTTATGACATCTTGGGTTGTCGGGTGTTCTGCCGGATATCAGCGTCGTACTTGCACGATATTTCGGTCACGTAGCTCGAGACCTTCATCAGGTGCGACCTGAGACTGCTCCTCGAGTGGACCTGGTCCAGTATTTATGCCTATGGCCTTCCCCCTCCACCAATGGCTGCAGGCGCTTCCTCTGTGGTCCGCGCCCATTCCCTGCGACCTGCTGGAGCGTTGCTGCTCCGTTTTCCGTCCGCTGCGGTCCTAGGTGTTCCCTCTGCGGTTTATGTTTTCTCTATGTAAGTAGGCTGTTTATGTTTTCTCTATGTAAGTAGGCTGTTTAGGTCTTTTTATTGGTAACGCCACCTCTGTATGAAAATCACTGGCTGTGCTGTGTGCAGTCTGTGGCTGCTTTGCATTGTTGTAATACTCGCCATTGTAGTGTTAGGCAGCTGGCTGTGAACAGCGCGTAGCGTTGCGCAGTTGGAGGTAAGCCGCCAGCAGTGGTGGATGTGGGGAGAGAGATGGCGGCGATTTGTAATTTGTCATGAACTGATATATATATTATGACTTGTGATGATATTAAGGTAAATACATTGTTTGTTCTCTATTAATATCTTTCATTTGCTAACTATCCCTAACAGTAGTTAGTGCCTTCCATAGTTTGAATCTTTTATTTAGCTGGCAGTAGTGGCGCTCGCTGTATTGCAGCAGCTTGAGCAGCGAAGATTTTTGTGAGGTAAGTGATTTGTGAAAGGTATAGTTTAATGTTAGTCAGGGCCATTCTTTTGTAGGGAATTTTGAAAGTGAGATTGCGTTGCGCTAACAAAAATATTTTGTGTTAGTTTAAGGACAGTCGTGTATAAATAAAAAAAAGGGGACGTTGCAACATAGCAGCACAAGATTAACAATCGCTGTGTGTGTCATCTTAAACTAAAATTGGTACCTGCAGCCATAAGTAGTAATTGAATATTCTGGCTGCTAGAATAATATTTTTAACTGTATATGTGTAATATGTTTAAGTTTATATGTGTTAGTTATAATATCATTTTGTGTGAATTGGTGCTTGTCAGCGATTTGTATATTTGTTGTGCTATATTGGTGAATGGTATGGCTGGTATGGCTCTGAGCTCTATGGGACTTAACATCTATGGTCGTCAGTCCCCTAGAACTTAGAACTACTTAAACCTAACTAACCTAAGGACAGCACACAACACCCAGCCATCACGAGGGAGAGAAAATCCCTGACCCCGCCAGGAATCGAACCCGGGAACCCGGGCGTGGGAAGCGAGAACGCTACCGCACGACCACGAGATGCGGGCTATATTGGTGAAAGAACGGTTAAACAAAAGAAACAAAATAAACCGAATAAGCATACTGATGCAGAGATGACATCAGAGTCTCAGGTAGAACGATCTGCCCATATATCTGTCGAATTATTAGAAAATTTAATTATGAATGATAATTTAGTAACTGATGTCCCGAGTGATAGTGAAACTAAGGAGTTGCCAAAACAAACTGACACTCCTGCATTCAACCAGTTAGGAATTAATGACAATACTTCTTCTGAGCAAGGGGCAGAAGTTAGCAATTCTCAAGCTATGCCCATACAGGATATGCCATCAGCACTATTTGAAAAGTTTACTATTAAAGAGTAGGAGCGTGAAAGACAACGTCAGCAGGAAAAGGAAAAACGTAGACAGGAAAAGCTTATAGAGAAACAGCATCGGGAGCTCAGGAACCAAGAAAAGGAAAAGAAATTTGTGGAAAATACAAACAATATTTTACTGGAAAGAGATAAAGAAATTGTCCATAGGATAAATCAAATGTTGGTCTATGGTGATAATGCTCTTACTACCCATTTTAAGCAGTAAAAACCACTATTGAACCGTTAACAAACATTCGAGTTCAGGTCAATAGTCTTCAAACTGAAGTAGATAGACTAGAGAACCAATTCAAAGCCTTCGCTACCGCTGTGGAAACAGTGCAGGACATTCCCTCTAAAATCCGAAAGCAAGTCCGAACAGAAGTAGCCAGGGTGCTGAGCTCTGAAAATCAAAACTTTGAAAATCTGACAGTATGCAGTAATGACAATACTGGTACTGACAGGCAAAAGATCGCAGATAATCTAACGGCGAATGTTAATGCACCACGAGGAAGACAAAATTTTGGTAATCAACCGATATTACCAGAGCAGTACGTGACACCAAGGAACAATAATAGTAGAATATAATGTACTTGTAATAAAGTAACCACACCACCTGCGAATGATAGCAATTCCATGCACTTAACTACTTTGATGGATGAAGAAAGCATGATTGAGCATAGACAGTTTCAAATATTCAACGAAGAAAGCAAGAAAAACATACATCCAGCAGTTTTCATTTGAAACTTCAAAAGTGTTCTTCCAAAATCATGGTCGGAAGAATAGAAAATACAGTTTGTGGTCTTACATATTTCTGGTGATGCGCCGCTCTGGGCATTAAATGCAGAAGGAACTTGCAAGACTTTCCACGACTTTGAGAAGGCGTTACTTGATCAATTCTGGTCAGCGTCTACTCAAGAGCGACTCCGTAAAGTTGTTTACAATGCAGAAATGTACAATCCGAAGTCAGGTTCATTAAGAAAGTACTTTGAAAAATATATTAACATGACCCGGTACTGGGATGAGCCAGTAACCACCAGAGACTTATTGCGAGTGTTAAAACCTAGATTACCCATACAAATTAGAGAAAAATTATTTAATGTTACAGACACCGATCTGAAAGAGTTTCTGTCTGTAATTGACTCTCTGGATCTAGTGCAAGAAGACGCCAGAAAAAAATTTCTGACGTAATCAGCAATACTAATAGTCCTAATAGAAAAAATTCATGGAATGAAAATAATGGAAATAGGGGCGAAGGTAGTCCAAATAAAAATAAAAGTAAAGCATGTAGTAACGGAAAATACAATAATAATAATACAACCAAATTTTGGTTATCCTAATAATAATAACAGTAATTATCAAAAGGCAGAAGAATACCAACAACCGAATGGTAATCTGAGGTAGTACCACCATGAAAACCCAAACAATAACAATAGCAACCGAAAGAGGCGAAATGACAACCGGTCAGACAGTCCATATAAAGACAAGCCTAAAAATATGCAGGGTGACAGTGAATATTGGCGACAGTCAGGGCCAAGTCATTGGCAGCACCAGCAAAATTCTATCACTTCAGGTCAGCCAATATATTATGAACAGGCTATACCTATACCAAGCAATCAATATCCACCGTGGTGGGATCCAAGCAGGCTTCTCCAACTGAAAACTCACAAAATGTTAGAATAGTGGAGGTACCTTCGGAAGCAAATCAAAACACTCAGAAGCCAACAAACTAATTTCGGTCCCTGTAGGCCTTCGCCAGGTGACCGAGGCCAACAATGAAGGCAATAGTTCGTCAGAACAAAAAATAAACATGGTACGGTGTCAGGATGGCAACAGGATCGAAGATGAGCTATATCAGGAACCTGCTGTCTCTGATAAGCCTTAAAGGGAAAATATCCAAGCAAGTGTCACCGCAGCTGTAAATGGTGTAACAACTGCTGTTCTGCTTGACACAGGTGCTAATGTATCAGTTATGAACACGCAGTTTTTCAAGAAGGTATCGGAGATAAGGAGATTGCCGATTTTGTCGGTTGCAAATTGTAAGGTTATAGGGGCTTTGGGAAAAAAAGGCACAGAGTATAAGATACCACACACAGGTGGAAGTTTCCTTGGGAAATGATCGCTTATTATGCATGTTCCCAGTAATGGATAACTTGTCAGTACCGGTGCTTCTGGGTCTTGAGTTCCTTCGGGAAAGGAAAGCTGTAATTGATCTCGCCCGTGGGACATGTGTACTTAAGTATCAACAGCGACCCATAACATTAATGCTGAATCGGGAGTTCGGTGCGAACCTTCCGCTGATGAGAAAAATGAATCTTTCTGTCAGCAAAAAGAAGCTGTTAATGTTGGATCATAAGCACCCACAGATGGGTCACAAAAATCGAAATAACGATGCACCCAGCAACGTGAGTGACATTGTCACAACGATAGGGGAGATAGTACAGGAGGCAACTTGCATTAATGCTTCAGAGGCTAGACAATTAACAGAATTATTATCCGGATCCTCGAAGTATTCACTGAACGCCCTGGTATCATAAAATATTACCAGTATAATATGAAAGTATATCCGCATAAGACCCATTGCAGAGTATCTTACTCGGTCCCCTGGACTAAGAAAAACGAAGTGAATATACAAACGACCAATCAGAAGTGCAAGAGCACTATCCCATAACTGTAAATATAATGTTTATGGTAAAATAATCAACAGTAATAATGTGATAATATTATGTAGGTATTAGTTTATAAGCTTTTATGCCAAGTATTATACTGTAATGTTCTTGAATTATTTGAACAAGGAGTAGAGAATTTCCATGATAAATGTAGTTTTACTCTAAAAGGGATCAATAACTTGATAAACACTTGAGTGTTATTCCATTAAATGTGAGGAATTTTACCTTTCTATTCGTAACATAGAAATGATTAACATGCTTAAATAATAAATTTGTTCGTGTGTAAGAATGGATATAACAAAAATATTTTCATAAGATTATGTCATGTAGTCCCACACACGTAGCGAGTGTTGGTGGCGTGTGAGCTGTGTGACTGAGGAGAAAAAAATTACTAAAAAATAAAATAAACTGCTTTCACCACTAGTGAAGCGAAATCTGAATGTGTACTGATTTACGTACACGGTTTCATTACGAAGTCTTTTAAAATGCTCTTATGAGCAACATTCCGGTTAGATAAACCGAACATGGACATCTGTCACAAAAACATGGTAAATAACAATCCCAATAATATATATATATATATATATATATATATATATATATATATATATATATATATATACAAAGATGATGTAACTTACCAAACGAAAGCGCTGGCATGTTGATTGACACACAAACATACACACAAAATTCAAGCTTTTGCAACCAACGGTTGCTTCATCAGGAAAGAGGGAAGGAGAGGGAAAGACGAAAGAATGTGGGTTTTAATGGAGAGGGTAAGGAGTCATTCAAATCCCGGGAGCGGAAAGACTTACCTTAGGGAGAAAAAAGGACAGGTATACAGTCGCACACACACACACATATCAATCCACACATACACAGACATAAGCAGACACTTGTAAAGGCCGTTGGTTGCGAAAGCTTGAATTTTGTGTGTACGTTTGTGTTTGTTTGTGTGTCTATCAACATGCCAGCGCTTTCGTTTGGTAAGTTACAGCATCTTTGTTTTTAAATATATTTTTCCCAAGTGGAATGTTTCCCTCCATTACATATATATACAAGTATCTGTAATAAAAGTGGAAATGTACTGTTATCAGAATAGATCAATAATGATCTCATGGACAAGGCAATGTAGCAGATTCTGAAAGTTTTACACTGTCTCATGTTTATATTACAGTGTAAAATTTTAAATTTTGTTATTCAGTCATGGTAATATGAACTTATGTGCAAGCGTACCAGACCTCATAACTTGAAAAGTGTCATTTGCATATAGATTGTCTATTAAGTACTGTGAAAAACTACTGACAGCAATCAGAACAGTGAAACGTGTTTCGCAGGAACTAGTGGACGCGTGAAGAACTGTGATTTATATTGTGAATAATGATGAACAGTGATAAAAACTGTGATCACGTAACCTTATGAACGCTCTTGGAGTGTCAAAGTTAGCAGCAGCGCTATGAACGTTGAGTACTGTTGACTGTAATAATAATTAACTTGAACTGATGACCTTCAGTAGTTTGATACGAAGCGTCTTCGCGTGCCAAAATTAATGTGACAGACTGTACAGCCAGCCGCGCGGGAAAACAAGAAAATTATTACATTCCGCTTAAGTAAACGAAGCACACTACGGACACTTGTATGATTAACGGTCCAGTGTTCAAAATGTGCATATTGTGATAAACTTACATGTGAATCACTACATTGTGTTGAACAATGTCAAAATACAGAACATACTCCAAAAACAATCTAATTCCATCCGCGTGAATGCGAGTGAAATGGACACTAATAGACCTATCCACAGGATGAGAAAAGTAATTATCTTGTCACTGATGTTTATATTTTGACATTTCATGTACCCATCTGAAACTGAGGGACGTGGGAAAGGAGAAGCAAGACCTGCTGCAGCGCGACTTGTAGCCAGCAGCAGATCCAAACCACGATGCAGCAGACGGTAGCCGACGCCCCACCTAGTCGGCCGGGGGCGGTCCAGCACCAGCCACTACCTGTCTGCGGTCCAACGGCTCGACAAGGGGGCGGTCTTACGACGCCAGCGGCAAATTCTTATGACATTCGATAAATGCGAGACTTTGGAAATTGTTATGATATACCACCACGAAAAAACATTCATTATCTCAGATGCTTACAACAGAGTCATAAATTTGCATTTTGTAGCATATATTATTACATTCCTGTCAAGACTGACTGTTAAAAATAGGTGTCTGTTTTTTCTTGAGGCCCCTTGGATGGTTTTATTCCCGGTTCTCCAAGTCCAGTGAACCCAATTGGGAGAGCGGGGGGGGGGGGGTGGGGGGTGAATAAGATAATCCGGGAAGTATCCGCAGCAACTTCCGAGATAATACGGTCACTGACGTCGTTTAAAGTACTCGATTCAACTATAATTTTATCATGTCTAAAACAACATTGAAACTTGAGAGTAGCAAATCTACGTGGATTACATGGACTGATTATAAAAAAGGAATACAATAGAGAAACAAATTTTTTTCCTCAGCCGAATGGGCATTGTAACATCCACGAGATAAATTTATCTACAGTGCGACGAGAGGAAATTATGCCTCTAACAGTTATGAACATTATCTATTCAACATATGAAAAAACAGTGAAAACGATGATAAATATTAATTATTTATGTAATATTCTATGATATAATTGGACATATCGATGTGTATCATATAGACAATGATAATTCTAAATTCCTCTTATGATCTGCGTTTGTCTTCCTTTGTTTTTACCATTTGTTGGTTGGCTTTTGTAGGTTGCGGACGCATATCAAACTGAGGTCTGTTAAGAAATTGTAATTATTTGTTAATTATTACTTGAGAATAGAGTTCATTATTATTATAAATATGAGTGAATAATTATTTGTAACTTTAATTCCTCACTCAATAAGCATTATCTGTGTTAATTATTTCTTTCCGCTGCAAGGAGCGCAGCCATTGATGATAGCGATTTGTATTGCGTTATTTGTCTGTGTTTTCCTTAGAAAAAATCAAATGTTTGCTTGATGAAGTCTAAATAGTGCACAATACGAAAGTAAAGTTTAATAAGCATTTCAAAGACTTATCCTATTTGCTCTAACAATAGAAAGTCTCTATCAATTGTCTACCGCCATCCTAACAATTATCTCAGTGGCAAATTCAAATTACGCAACTCTGCAGATATAAATGTCGAGGGTAATACAAATGTGTAAAAATAAATGTTCACCGGTGGTCCCGAACTCATTTTAACGAAAATAATTCGAATCAGATTGGTTCTTTAAAAACAGTGCTCATAGCACGATCCTTATAACAAACTTTTCTAGCTCATGTATGGAGCCGAAATTAATTAAGCACGAGTTGCGAAGAATATTGTTTCAGGTAACATACGTCAGTGTTGTGCGCGGCTGATATTCGATGGTTTTAATGAACAGTTTGCTGAAGATAGCTGCTTCCATCATAATCAATAGTTGTATAGGATCTGTTGTATGAACCGTGATTTAGTGACACTTACACAACTTACAGACAACACTTTAACACGACGTTGATTTGGAGTTCTTTAGCAACTTGACCAAATCTTTAGCTGGGAGAAAAATTATTTATTAATTACTCAGTGTAATAAAATAAGATTATCATATTCACTTACAAATTAGTTAAATTCCAAACCACTGAATAAAACAGCGAACGCCACAACACCTACAAAAACCGCGTTCGTTCATTGTTTCAAGCCAACTATACAGTGTGAGACAGACATGTGTAATTTTGACAATCTGCGTCTAGTAAAATTCACACAAGCCTGATATTTTTCTTTAGTGACATTTTTTAAATATTTTTCGCCAGATGCGTTAAACTTAAGTTGCGGCACCTTCATAAGACGTAAAGAGTCTTGTGCTATGACAGCGTTAAAAAGCAGTAAATCCCTGAAGATAAAAGAAATTGCAATGCTTGAACAATTTTGTTACGCTTTGTACGACACTCTGAAATAAAAAGATCATTAGCAAACTTGCAATTTAAACGTAATGATTTAATACTAAAAATAAATTATTTGCCTTTATTGAATAAAACTCGCAAAAAAGCCTTCTTCAAAGTATTTTGCATTACCATCTTCTTCATATATGCACTCCATTCGAAGTCGAAATCAATATGACATTTTATTTCCAATTCCGAATATTTTGATATTGATAGCTGCGGCAGGGCAGACTTGAGCTTTTCGACCGCTATGCCTGCACCTTCTGGCTGTGCTCGTCGATTTAAGGGACGCTCCTTTACGTTTTGAACGAAAAAGCGAGTCACATTGAATTGGAGGATATCTGGTACTGGAGTGCCTTATCGATATCCATAGTACAGTGAGTATTTATTACATATTTAATGGTAAATACCTATTTAAGATAGTAAATAATAAATAGTCCATGCCAGTACATATTAAAAACGATTTAATTTTGCCTAAACATGAAATTTCAGTAGCATTTGGACAAACAAATCTGGAAATAGTCTTACTCAGTTTAAAACCGACTTCATGGCAGTCGAAAGGTATCACTTCGCCTCTATCTTTCAGCATTTAAAAGAATTATTTGGGTATACATTGCATTGTACAGGTAAAACCTCTCACTTACATACATTTTAAGCACGTTCCTTAGAAAGGATTCTGGTTTTTAATAATGCATGTGCCACTAAATATTTCCTTCTTTTTTGTGTAGGTCTAGTCGTAAAATTCGTAGACTTCCTGCAAACATGAACTCATTTTGACGTCACGCGCAATATCTATAACGGAAGGAACTGCAATCGACTTTCTTACGGGGCTCTCACAAGATCTCGTATACACGTATCGGAAATGTACAAAAACACGTCATCTTTCGTACGATTTATCATAATAATTGTTATAATAAGACATCACATAATGATTTACCGACGGTTAAGCCTTAAAAATGCGAGTCCTATCTGAGGAGTGAGCTGTCATAGTCAATAATTTACAAATTAAGCACGATACGCTCTTTTATCGTAACTTGCACTATGCCGTTTAAGGATAACAGGCGCACTGAAAATTTATCAGAAACATTTCCTCATATTCATTAAATGTCACCATCAACGATACAAGCCTTCAACACATTTTATGACAACCTGAAAAGAGAGTGGTACCTTATGAGGATGTAGTTTCGCCTCCCACAACCTAAAAAGGAATTTTCTTTCATCTTATTGTTCTTAACACTTTGTGAGGCTTTTTTATGAATGTAAGACAAGTATGCTCTGCAATAGTCGATGTTATTTACATTTCTTCTGATTAGAGAATGAAGAATGAAATTAATATTTGGCGATTGCCGAGTGTGCCTTTAGGCAAGATCCTAAGGAGACAGCTTTAATTGCTGCGACTGAAATGAGCAGCAATAAAATTTGTATTCTTCCTTTTCAGAAATATTTGCCTCTTTATTTTGCAATGTGTGTGGTTGAGCATGAACCTAAGAGGACAGCTCAAATTGCTGTGAGTGCAATGAGGAGCAATAACAGTCTCGTTCTTCCTTGTTTCAAAATCGATAGCAGTTCCTGCGGTTGCCGATATTGCGCGTGACGTTAAAATGACGTCACCCTTGCGTGAAATGAGTGTTATACAGGAGTGAAATGAGTGTTATCCAGGTCAACGCGGGGGGCGGAAGGCAGAATCACAGACGCACAAGCAATTACTCACTCATTCACTGCTCTGACCTATGGGTAAAACTGAATCAATAGAACGACTTTTCTTTTGATACCGAGTCAGTATCCAATGAATCATTGTATTCTAAAGGTACTCGTTAGCTAAATAAAATTTTCTCGGATCATAAAATCCCCGGGCTTGAACGGTCACGTTCTGCAAAAATGTTGGTGTCTAAATAAAGCGCTAGCATCTATAACGATTACTCACACAGAATTTTATCAATTGGACAAGAACTTTCATCCGGATCCTGTTGTAGAAGACAAGAAACAGTTTAGAAACGATGCGAAGACTGTGACAACTCGACATTGACACTCAAATTCACACAGGGTTTACTGCCTGGCTGCACATACGAACAAAGCGGATCCCTCAATGCTGTCTGTTGGTCCAACAGTTGAGCTCAGATAGTTCACACCAGGATTCTATGTATTCGAAATGGACACATGTTGGACGCCCAAAGATCACACGGGAGAGTGAATTTGGGATTCCGCACGGTCTACATCTACATCCAGGTGTATACATTAGAAGTCACGGTGTTCAAATGGTTCAAATGGCTCTGAGCACTATGGGACTAAAGATCTGAGGTCATCAGTCCCCTATAACTTAGAACTACTTAAGCCTAACTAACCTAAGGACATACCACACATCCATACCCGAGGCAGGATTCAAACCTGCGACCGTAGCGGTAGCGCGGTTCAGATTGAAGCACCTAGAACCGCTCGGCCACACCTACCCGGCGTCACGGTGTGTGGCAGCGAGTATCTTGGTTGGCAATCTCACGACACACCTTTTCCGTCCCAGTGGCAAATGGTTCGCGGGGATTCCTATTCCTGGTAAGCTGCGTGTCTCCAAACTCTCAAATTCAACCTGATGGTATTTACGCGAGATATTCTTAGAAGGTACCAATATGTTGGTAGACTTTAACGTCAGTGCACGCTGTGGGAACTTTAACAGTAAACCAGACCGTGATTCACATAGCCTCTCTTGAAGCATCTGCCACTGGCGTTGGTGTTGCCCTCACTAAATAAGCCTGCAAAGAAACGCTCTGCTTTGTTTTGGCTATTCTTTGTTTCCTCTATCTGTCACGCCTGGTACGTATCCCAGATTGACAAGTAATATTCGAATATTGCCAGAATGATGGTATTGTAAGATACCTCCTTAGTCGATGAACTGCATTTCCTGAGGAATCTTTCAATGAATCTCAGGCTCGCTTCAGCCTTACCTGCGATTGCTTTTATCCGTTCGTTCCACTTTAAATCACTACTCATGCATACTCTTACATATTTTATGGATGTGGCTATTTTCAGTAAGTGTTCCGCAATCGTGTAATGGTAAAGTAATGGCTCTTATTGACTATTTACACACAGTACATTACATTTGATTATAATGTGCGTCAACCGCTTCTCCTCTGCAAGTCTTTCTGCGTTTCGGTACAAAATTATCCACAAAGATGCTGATGGAACTTTCTACGATATACACTGGGTCACTGATATATATTTTGAAAAGTTCGACGGCCGGTGTTGCCGAGCGGTTCTAGGGGCTTTAGTCTGGAACAGCGCGACCGCTACGGTCGCAGGTTTGAAGCCTGCCTCGGGCATGGATGTGTGTGATGTTCTTAGGTTAGTTAGGTGTAAGTAGTTGTAAGTCTAGGGGACTGATGACCTCATATGTTAAGTCCCATAGTGCCCAGAGCCATTTGAATCATTTTGGTATTTTTACGCTGGTTCTGCCTTCTTTTCTAATCAGTGCAGACCACCAGTTTACAGCTACTATGTCATATTTCGCTAATTTTTCTCAAAACATAATTTTAAGTTCCCTGTATGTGATTTGAGTTCGTACATGTACATGTTATCTATATTTCAGTTTATTTCCCTACATGTGATTCTAGTGTTTGCCTACTCGTGTTCTGAAGTTTTACCCACAATCAGGCATCCACAAGGATTCTAGTGTCATCAATGATTTTCAGTACTAGCCGTTGCCTTTGACCATTGACATATTGCTAATACTCTAGCTTACAAAAGGTCTACACGCCAAGTCCTCAAAGACTACCGTAGAAGGGTCTTATTGGAGGATGTCTCAATTACTAGAGATATTCTGATAATGTTTAAACCCTTTCAGTGCCACCAACTTTATGTTCAGGAGTTCATTTATAACACAGAAGCTTCAAATGAAGTACCAAAGAAAAAGCAAAAACGCTGACCTCCGTTATCAAACGTTCTTTTACAAAGGGCGACGTAGAAGTGTTGCCTAAGTTTAATTCTCGCACCAGTGCAAAATGAGTTGTTATGCTCCGCCCACTAGTCTAATGTAGGGTGCCTAGAAGGGCTGCTTTCTGTGACGCCTAGACATCAATTCAAGCCAATCGTATTAATAGAGTTTATTACAAAAGGAAATGATATCGGTACTTAACTTTGTGAGATATGGACTGGTCGTCAGCAAGGGGAAACGTGAGTAAGCTCTTCAGTATATGTTTGTTGTTGTGGTCTTCAGTCCTGAGACTGGTTTGATGCAGCTCTCCATGCTACTCTATCCTGTGCAAGCTTCTTCATCCCCTAGTACTTACTCCAACCCACATCCTTCTGAATCTGCTTAGTCTACTCATCACTTGGTCTCCCTCTAGGATTTTTACCCTCCACGCTGCACTCCAATGCTAAATTTGTGATCTCTTGATGCCTCAGAACATGTCCTACTAACCGGTCCCTTCTTTTTGTCACGTTGTGCCACATACTCTTCTTCTCCCCAATTCTATACAATACTTCATCATTAGTTATGTGATCTACCCATCTAATCTTCAGCATTCTCCAGTAGCACCACATTTCGAAAGCTCCTATTCTCTTCTTGTCCAAACTATTTATCGTCCATGTTTCACTGCCATACATGGCTACACTCCATACAAATACTTTCAGAAACTACTTCCTGACACTTAAATCTATACTCGATGTTAACAAATTTCTCTTCTTCAGAAACGCTTTCCTTGCCATTGCCAGTCTAAATTTTATATCCTCTCTACTCCGACCATCATCATTTATTTTGCTCCCCAAATAGCAAATCTCCTTTACTTCTTTAAGTGTCTCATTTCCTAATCTAATTCCCTCAGCATCACCCGACTTAATTGGACTACATTCCATTATCCTCGTTTCGCTTTTGTTGATGTTCATCTTATATCATTCTTTCAAGATTAGATTAGATTAGATTAATACTAGTTCCATGGATCATGAATACGATATATCGTAATGATGTGGAACGAGTCGAATTTTCCAATACATGACATAATTACGTTAATTTAACAACATACTTAAGTTAATATAAGAACTTTATTTTTTGTGTTTTTTGTTTTTCTTTATTTTTTATTTTTATTTAATTTTTTTATTTTTTATTTTTTTAAAATATTTTTGTTTTGTTTTTTTTTTTCTTTTTTTTAATTTATATCTAAAAATTCCTCTATGGAGTAGAAGGAGTTGTCATTCAGAGATTCTTTTAATTTCTTCTTAAATACTTGTTGGTTATCTGTCAGACTTTTGATACTATTTGGTAAGTGACCAAAGACTTTAGTGCCAGTATAATTCACCCCATTCTGTGCCAAAGTTAGAATTAATCTTGAATAGTGAAGATCGTCCTTTCTCCTAGTATTGTAGTTATGCACACTGCTATTACTTTTGAATTGGGTTTGGTTGTTAATAACAAATTTCATAAGAGAGTATATATACTGAGAAGCTACTGTGAATATCCCTAGATCCTTAAATGAATGTCTGCAGGATGATCTTGGGTGGACTCCAGCTATTATTCTGATTACACGCTTTTGTACAATAAATACTTTATTCCTCAGTGATGAATTACCCCAAAATATGATGCCATATGAAAGCAATGAGTGAAAATAGGCGTAGTAAGCTAATTTACTAAGATGTTTATCACCAAAATTTGCAATGACCCTTATTGCATAAGTAGCTGAACTCAAACGTTTCAGCAGATCATCAATGTGTTTCTTCCAATTTAATCTCTCATCAATGGACATACCTAAAAATTTGGAATATTCTACCTTAGCTATATGCTTCTGATTAAGGTCTATATTTATTAATGGCGTCATACCATTCACTGTACGGAACTGTATGTACTGTGTCTTATCAAAATTCAGTGAGAGTCCGTTTACAAGGAACCACTTAGTAATTTTCTGAAAGACAGTATTGACAATTTCATCAGTTAATTCTTGTTTCTCAGGTGTGATTACTATACTTGTATCATCAGCAAAGAGAACTAACTTTGGCTCTTCATGAATATACAATGGCAAGTCATTAATATATAATAAGAACAACAAAGGACCCAAGACTGACCCTTGTGGAACCCCATTCTTGATAGTTCCCAAGTTTGAGGAATGTGCTGATCTTTGCATGTTATGAGAACTACTTATTTCAACTTTCTGCACTCTTCCAGTTAGGTACGAATTAAACCATTTGTGCACTGTCCCACTCATGCCACAATACTTGAGCTTGTCTAGCAGAATTTCATGATTTACACAATCAAAAGCCTTTGAGAGATCACAAAAAATCCCAATGGGTGGTGCTCGGTTATTCAGATCATTCAAAATTTGACTGGTGAAAGCATATATGGCATTTCCTGTTGAAAAACCTTTCTGGAAACCAAACTGACATTTTGTTAGTACTTCATTTTTACAGATATGTGAAGCTACTCTTGAATACATTACTTTCTCAAAGATTTTGGATAAAGCTGTTAGAAGGGAGATTGGATGGTAATTGTTGACATCAGATCTATCCCCCTTTTTATGCAAAGGTATAACAATAGCATATTTCAGTCTATCAGGGAAAATGCCCTGTTCCAGAGAGCTATTACACAGGTGGCTGAGAATCTTACTTATCTGTTGAGAACCAGCTTTTAGTATTTTGCTGGAAATGCCATCAATTCCATTTGAGTTTTTGCTTTTAAGCAAGTTTATTATTTTCCTAATTTCAGAGGGAGAAGTGGGTGAGATTTCAATTGTATCAAATTGCATAGGTATGGCCTCTTCCATTATCAGCCTAGCATCTTCTAATGAACACCTGGATCCTACTATATCCACAACATTTAGAAAATGATTATTAAAAATATTTTCAACTTCTGACTTTTTGTTCGTAAAGCTTTCATTCAATTTGATGGTAATACTGTCTTCCTGGGCTCTTGGTTGACCTGTTTCTCTTTTAATAATATTCCAAATTGTTTTAATTTTATTATCAGAGTTGCTGATTTCAGATATGATACACATACTCCTGGATTTTTTAATAACTTTTCTTAATATAACATAGTAGTTTTATTAATTTTATAAGTTCCTGGGTCACTACTCTTTCTTGCTGTCAGATACATTTCCCTTTTCCGGTTACAAGATATTTTTATACCCTTAGTAAGCCATGGTTTGTTACAAGGTTTCTTACGAGTATATTTAACTATTTTCTTGGGGAAGCAGTTTTCAAATGCATTTACAAATGTGTCATGAAATAAATTATATTTTAAATTGGCATCAGGTTCACGGTACACCTCATCCCAGTCTAACTGCTGTAGGCTTTCCCTGAAATTTGCAATTGTTAAATCGTTGACTGAACATATTACTTTGGAGGACAGTTTAGTATTGCTGAATGGAGCTATGTCATATATTGTAACTAGCTGTGCACCATGATCAGAAAGACCATTCTCAACAGGCTGAGCTTTTATCTGGTTAAACTTATCTTGGCTATAAAGAAGTTATCTATCAGTGAGCTGCTATCCTTTACCACCCGAGTAGGAAAATCAATAACAGGTGTCAAATTGAAAGAACCGAGTAATACTTCAAGGTCATTTTTCCTATTACCCTCTTTCGGAGAATCTATATTGAAGTCCCCACAAATAATAATTTGCTTCCCCCTGTCTGACAGATAGCACAACAAGGAGTCCAAATTTTTCAGAAATAGATGATAATTTCCTGATGGGGACCTATATAAAGTTACAATTATAAATGTGCCTTTATTTAATTTAAGCTCACAGGCACATGCTTCTATATGTTTCTCTACACAAAACTTTTTTGTTTCTATACTTTTTGCACAATGATAACTTTTGACATATATGGCAACTCCTCCTTTCTCCATATTTTCTCTCATTACATGTGCAGAGAGTTTATAACCACTTACATTTACCTTATCCATATCAGTAACAATGTGATGCTCAGACAGGCATAGTATATCTATTTCATTCTCAGCTTCTAAATCTTCTAAACAAACCAGAAGCTCATCTACTTTATTCTTTAAAGTCCCAATATTTTGATAAAATATACTTACATTATTTTTAATTATACTTTTATGAGAACCTTTCCTTATTCTAACATTTGCAGTACTCTCCTGTCTGAGTTTCTCATTGTGCTTAGGCCTAGTTCCTATACCAGTGGTCACATGGTGTTCAGAGAGGCAGATTATGTCAACCGGGTTGGGTGACTTTGATTCATCAATGCAATTACCTAGGACTGAGATACAACTTGGTGGAGATAAAATTTCTGGTGATTGGTGAAAATTTATAATTGGTAGCTGTGATTGGTGATCCAATGTGCTAGAATTGTGCTGTTTAATTTCTTTCCTAAACTGAAGATTTGTTTCAATCCTGACCTCTCGTAGAACTTGACATCTTTCTGTCTTACCTATCCTAAAAAAGGTGCTGCTCCAACACCTGTAACCACTGGTATTTTACCATTCATGGCAGTGCCTCCCCCCCTTAAATTTCCTGCTATTACCCCAGCCAGTTTCCCCTTCCCTTTCCTGTTGAGATGTAGGCCGTGCCTGGTATAGTCCCACCTACTGAGATAATCAACAGGAACCACACCAATATGAGCCCCTGCACCCGACCCAAGCAGCCGTTCCAACTCCAAATTAACTCTCCCAACAGAAGAGTTCAAATGAGGCCGGTCATGGGGCCTCAGGACAGATACAAATTCAACATTGGTGTGTCTCGATGCCGACGCAATCTTTACCAGGTCACACTGTATACTGTACCCAGGATCTCTGTCGATGCTGTTCCCTGGCCCTCCCACAATAACCACGGTGTCTTCGCTGGTAAATCCTTTGCAGAGTGAACCTAAATCCTCTGTCACCTGATCCAGACTAGCACTTGGTTTGAAAAAATTTGTGACCTGGTATTCTGGTCCTAATTCCTCCTGCAGAAGTTGGCCTACACCTCTGGCATGAGAACTGCCTAACAATAAAACTTTCTTCCTTTTCGATGACTTTCCTACATTCTTTTTCAATTTCCTATTGAAAGTTTGTTGTGTCCTGTCTACACCTACCTCTGCTTGAGGCTCATCAGTTTCTAACTGAAGTAACAGGTCAAACTTATTTTTGACATTCACCACAAAACTGTCAGACTTAGTTCTAGGCCTGTTCCTTCTGCTACCTGTTGCCACTTCCCACCTCTCTTTGCCCTTCTCCCTCCTTAACCTGTCCAGATCTTCCCTAGCCTGATCTAGCTCAGCCTGAAGGGCAGCAATTTTCCCCTCCTGTTCCACTATCTTCCTATCTCTGCTGCAAATCTTGCATAACCACTGATGAGCCTGATCCACTTTCCCAACACCCACGCCACTGCAGTCCCCCCAGTGAAAAAAACTACTGCATCCATCACACCAAACCCCGGAACTAACAATTCTACGGCTTGTCAGGCAATTCTCACTCATGGCAAAAATAATACTTTAGCTAGAATAAATCAATTAAATTACCGAAAATCAAAAAAGACGTTACAAGAATTAAGCCTATTCACAAATGTATATAAGCAAGTTTCTGATTTAAAATTCCGCTGTTTTTCTGAGATCTGTATTAAAACAACGAACGTATACGCTACTTATTATATATTTCACTCGATGGAATGAAAAAAAGGACAATTAAACGAGATACTTTAACTTTGATTCTCCAAAAACGTTACGAGAATTAGGCCTATAAACAAATGTATATAGGCAAGTTTCTGATATAAAGTTACGCTGTTTTTCTGAAATCTGTATTAAAGCAATGAAGTTGTACGCTATTTACGGTAGTTTACTTATTTGTTACCGAGAAACTAGTTAAATTACCGTGAAACAAGAAACAAACACGTTTACAAAATTTAAGCCTAAGCGCGACTTCGCGAAGTTACGATCTTTTCGTGTTTTCTGAAAAAATACGCAAAGAAAAGTCAAACCTTTAACGGCAAGACTAAACGATACACTAATGCACGTATTTAATTTGTTGTCGGCGTTAAACTAAATTATATTCCTGTCTAAATCACTTAACTTTCTGGAAATGGTTTCTGGCGACACTTACTCGGCGGCCATCTTGTAGTGAAAAGACACTGTCCATTCCGTTCAACTGCTCTTCCAAGTCCTTTGTTGCCTCTGATAGAATTAATATGTCATCGACGAACCTCAAAGTTTTCATTTCTTCTCCATGGATTTTAATACCTACTCTGAATTTTTCTTTTGTTTCTTTTACTGCTTGCTCAATATACAGATTGAATAACATTGGGGAGAGGCTACAAACCTGTCTCACTCCCTTCCCAACCACTGCTTCCCTTTCATGCCCCTCCACTATTATAACTGCCAACTGGTTTCTGTACAATTTGTAAATTGCCTTTCGCTCCCTGTATTTTACCCCTGCCACCTTTAGAATTTGAAAGAGAGTATTCCAGTCTACATTGTCAAAAGCTTTCTCTAAGTGTACTAATGCTAGAAACGTAGGTTTGCCTTTCCTCAAACTTTCTTCTAAAATATGTCTTAAGTTCAGTATTACCTCACGTCTTCCAATATTTCTACGGAATCCAAACTGATCTTCCCCGAGGTCGGCTTCTACCAGTTTTTCCATTCGTCTATAAAGAATTCGCGTTAGTATTTTGCAGCTGTGACTTATTAAACTGATAGTCCGGTAATTTTCACATCTGTCAACACCTGCTTTCTTTGGGATTGGAATTATTATATTCTTCTTGAAGTCTGAGGGTATTCCGCCTGTCTCATACATCTTCCTCACCAGATGGTAGAGCTTTGTCAGGGCTGGCTCTCCCAAGGCCATCAGTAGTTCTAATGGAATGTTGTCTACTCCCGGGGCCTTGCTTGAACTCAGGTCTTTCAGTGCTCTGTCAAACTCTTCACGCAGTATCGTATCTCCCTTTTCATCTTCATCTACATCCTCTACTTTTTCCATATTATTGTCCTCAAGTACATCGCCCTTGTATAGACCCTCTATATACTCCTTCCACCTTTCTGCTTTCCCTTCTTTGCTTAGAACTGGGTTTCCATCTGAGCTCTTGATATTCATACAAGTGGTCCTCTTTTCTCCAAAGGTCTGTTTAATTTTCCTGTAGGCAGTATCTATCTTACCCCTAGTGAGATAAGCCTCTACATCCTTACATTTGTCCTCTAGCCATCCCTGCTTAGCCATTCTGCAGTTCCTGTCGATCTCATTTTTGAGACGTCTGTATTCCATTTTGCCTGCTTCACTTACTGCATTTTTGTATTTTCTCCTTTCATCAGTTAAGTTCAATATTTCTTCTGTTACCCTAAGGAGTTCTGCTTGCCCTTGTCTTTTTACCTGCTTTATCCTCTGCTGCATTCACTACTTCATCCCTCAGAGCTACCCATTCTTCTCTTACTGTATTTCTTTCCCCCATTCCTGTCAAATGTTCCCTTATGCGCTCCCTGAAACTCTGTACAACCTCTGGTTCTTTCAGTTTATCCAGGTCCCATCTCCTTAAATTCCCACCTTTTTGCAGTTTCTTCAGTTTTAATCTACAGTTCATAACCAACAGATTGTGGTCAGAGTCCACATCTTCCCCTGGAAATGTCTTACAATTTAAAACCTTATTCCTAAATCTCTGTCTTACCAGTATATAATCTATCTGATACCTTCTAGTATCTCCAGGATTCTTCCATGTATACAACCTATTTTCATGTTTCTTGAACCAAGTGTTAGCTATGATTATGTTATGCGATGTGCAAAACTCTACCAGGCGGCTTCCTCTTTCATTTCTTAGCCCAAATCCATATTCACCTACTATATTTCCTTCTCTCCCTTTTACTACTCTCGAATTCCAGGCACTATTAAATTTTCGTCTCCCTTCACTACCTAAATAATTTCTTTTATCTCACATGCATTTCTTCAAATTCTTCATCATCTGCAGAGCTAGTTGGCATATAAACTCATACTACTGTAGTAGACGTGGGCTTCGAATCTATCTTGGCCACAGCCGGCCGGAGTGGTCGAGCGGTTAAAGGCGCTACAGTCTGGAACAGCACGACCGCTACGGTCGCAGGTTCGAATCCTGCCTCGGGCATGGATGTGGGTGAGGTCCTTAGGTTAGTTAGGTTTAAGTAGTTCTAAGTTCTAGGGGACTTATGACCACATCAGTTGAGTCACATAGTGCTCTGAGCCATATCTTGGCCACACTAATGCGTTCACTATGCTGTTTGCAGTAGCTTACCCGCACTCCTATTTTTTTTATTTATTATTAAACCTACTCCTGCATTACCCCTATTTGATTTTGTATTTATAACCCTGTATTCACCTGACAAAAAGTCTCGTTCCTCCTGCCACCGAACGTCACTAATTCCCAATATATGTAAATTTAACCTATCCATTTCCCTTCTTAAATTTTCTAATCTACCTGCCCGGTTAACGGATCTGACACTCCATGCTCCGATCCGTAGAACGCCAGTCTTCTTTTTCCTGATAACGACGTCCTCTTGAGTAGTCCCCTACCGGAGATCCGAATGGGGGACTATTTTACCTTCAGAATATTTTACCTAAGAGGACGCCATCATCATTTATCCATACAGTAAAGCTCCATGCCCTCGGGAAAAATTACGGCCGTAGTTTCCCCTTGCTTTCAGCCGTTCACAGTACCAGCACAGCAAGGCCGTTTTGGTTAATGTTGCAAGGCCAGGTCAGTCAATCATCCACACTCTTGCCCCTGCAACTACTGAAAAGGCTGCTGCCCCTCTTCAGGAACCACGCGTTTGTCTGGCCTCTCAACATATACCCCTCCATTGTGGTTGCACCTACGGTACGGCCATCTGTATTGCTGAGGCACGCAAGCCTCCCCATCAACGGCAAGGTCCATGGTTCATGGGGAAGCTTCAGTATATACAATTCGTAATACAAGTAAACCAATACAGTTTTTAAGCCACTGCTGTAACGTTCATAGGTCAGCTCGACTTCAACTCGGACCATCCAGTTCTTATTGGTGTCTTCACTCCTGAGACTGGTTTGATGCAGCTCTCCATGCTACTCTATCTTGTGCAATCTTCTTCATCTTCCAGTACTTACTGCAACCTACATCCCTCTGAATCTGCGTAGTGTTTTCATCTCTTGGTCTCCCTCTACGATTTTTACCCTCCACGGTGCCCTCTAATGCTAAATTTGTCACTCCTTGATGCCTCAGAACATGTCCTACCAACCAGGCCCCTCTTCTTGTCAAGTTGTGCCACAAACTCCTCCCCAATTCTATTCAATACCTCCTCATTAGTTATGTGATCTTCCCATCTAATCTTCATCATTCTTCTGTAGCACCACATTTCGAAAACTTCTATTCTCTTTTTGTACAAACTATTTATCGTCCATGTTTCACTTCCATACACGGCTACACCCCATCATCTGTTATTTTGCTCCCCAAATAGCAAAACTCCTTTACTACTTTAAGTGTCTCATTTCTCAACCTAATTCCCTCAGCATCACCCGACTTAATTCGACTACATTCCATTATCCTTGTTTTGCTTTTGTTGATGTTAATCTTATATCCTCCTTTCAAGACCCTGTCCATTCCGTTCAACTGCTCTTCCAAATCCTTTGCTGTCTCTGACAGAATTACAATGTTTACATCTACATCTACATTGATACTCCGCAAGCCACCCAACGGTGTGTGGCGGAGGGCACTTTACGTGCCACTGTCATTACCTCCCTTTCCTGTTCCAGTCGCGTATGGTTCGCGGGAAGAACGCCTGTCTGAAAGCCTCCGTGCGCGCTCTAATCTCTCTAATTATACATTCGTGATCTCCTCGGCAGGTATAAGTAGGGGGAAGCAATATATTCGATACCTCATCCAGAAACGCACCCTCTCGAAACCTGGCGAGCAAGCTACACCGCGATGCAGAGCGCCTCTCTTGCAGAGTCTGCCACTTGAGTTTATTAAACATCTCCGTAACGCTATCACGGTTACCAAATAACCCTGTGACGAAACGCGCCGCTCTTCTTTGGATCTTCTCTATCTCCTCCGTCAGACCGATATGGTACGGATCCCACACTGATGAGCAATACTCAAGTATAGGTCGAACGAGTGTTTTGTAAGTCACCTCCTTTGTTGATGGACTACATTTTCTAAGCACTCTCCCAATGAATCTCAACCTGGTACCCACCTTACCAACAATTAATTTTATATGATCATTCCACTTCAAATCGTTCTGCGCGCATACTCCCAGATATTTTACAGAAGTAACTGCTACCAGTGTTTGTTCCGCTGTCATATAATCATACAATAAAGGATCCTTCTTTCTATGTATTCGCAATACATTACATTTGTCTATGTTAAGGGTCAGTTGCCACTCCCTGAACCAAGTGCCTATCCGCTGCAGATCTTCCTGCATTTCGCTACAATTTTCTAATGCTGCAACTTCTCTGTATACTACAGCATCATCCGCGAAAAGCCGCATGGAACTTCCGACACTATCTACTAGGTCATTTATATATATTGTGAAAAGCAATGGTCCCATAACACTCCCCTGTGGCACGCCAGAGGTTACTTTAACGTCTGTAGACGTCTCTCCATTGATAACAACATGCTGTGTTCTGTTTTCTAAAAACTCTTCAATCCAGCCACACAGCTGGTCTGATATTCCGTAGGCTCTTTGTTTATCAGGCGACAGTGCGGAACTGTATCGAACGCCTTCCGGAAGTAAAGAAAAATAGCATCTACCTGGGAGCCTGTATCTAATATTTTCTGGGTCTCATGAACAAATAAAGCGAGTTGGGTCTCACACGATTGCTGTTTCCGGAATCCATGTTGATTCCTACATAGTAGATTCTAGGTTTCCAGAAATGACATGATACGCGAGCAAAAAACATGTTCTAAAATTCTACAACAGATCGACGTCAGAGATATAGGTCTATAGTTTTGCGCATCTGCTCGACGACCCTTCTTGAAGACTGGGACTATCTGTGCTTTTTTCCAATCATTTGGAACCCTCCGTTCCTCTAGAGACTTGCGGTACACGTCTGTTAGAAGGGGGGCAAGTTCTTTCGCGTACTCTGTGTAGAATCGAATTGGTATCCCGTCAGGTCCAGTGGACTTTCCTCTGTTGAGTGATTCCAGTTGCTTTTCTATTCCTTGGACACTTATTTCGATGTCAGCCATTTTTTCGTTAGTGCGAGGATTTAGAGAAGGAACTGCAGTGCGGTCTTCCTCTGTGAAACAGCTTTGGAAAAAGGTGTTTAGTATTTCAGCTTTACGCGTGTCATCCTCTGTTTCAATGCCATCATCATCCCGTAGTGTCTGGATATGCTGTTTCGAGCCACTTACTGATTTAACGTAAGACCAGAACTTCCTAGGATTTTCTGTCAAATCGGTACATAGAATTTACTTTCGAATTCAATGAACGCTACGCGCGTAGCCCTCCTTACGCTAACTTTGACATCGTTTAGCTTCTGTTTGTCAGAGAGGTTTCGGCTGCGTTTAAACTTGGAGTGGAGCTCTCTTTGCTTTCGCAGTAGTTTCCTAACTTTGTTGTTGAACCACGGTGGGTTTTTCCCGTCCCTCACAGTTTTACTCGGCACGTACCTGTCTAAAACGCATTTTACAATTGCCTTGAACTTTTTCCATAAACACTCAACATTGTCAGTGTCGGAACAGAAATTTTCGTTTTGATCTGTTAGGTAGTCTGAAATCTGCCTTCTATTACTCTTGCTAAACAGATAAACGTTCCTCCCTTTTTTTATATTCCTATTAACTTCCATATTCAGGGATGCTGCAACGGCCTTATGATCACTGATTCCCTGTTCTTTACATACAGAGTCGAAAAGTTCGGGTCTGTTTGTTATCAGTAGGTCCAAGATGTTATCTCCACGAGTCGGTTCTCTGTTTAATTGCTCGAGGTAATTTTCGGATAGTGCACTCAGTATAATGTCACTCGATGCTCTGTCCCTACCACCCGTCCTAAACATCTGAGTGTCCCAGTCTATATCTGGTAAATTGAAATCTCCACCTAAGACTATAACATGCTGAGAAAATTTATGAGAAATGTATTCCAAATTTTCTCTCAGTTGTTCTGCCACTAATGCTGCTAAGTCGGGAGGTCGGTAAAAGGAGCCAATTATTAACCTAGTTCGTTTGTTTAGTGTAACCTCCACCCATAATAATTAACAGGAACTATCCACTTCTACTTCACTACAGGATAAACTACTACTAACAGCGACGAACACTCCAACACCGGTTGCATGCAATCTATCCTTTCTAAACACCGTCTGTACCTTTGTAAAAATTTCGGCAGAATTTATCTCTGGCTTAAGCCAGCTTTCTGTACCTATAACGATTTCAGCTTCGGTGCTTTCTATTAGCGCTTGAAGTTCCGGTACTTTACCAACGCAGCTTCGACAGTTGACAATTACAATACCGATTGCTGCTTGGTCCCCGCATGTCCTGACTTTGCCCCGCACCCGTTGAGGCTGTTGCCCTTTCTGTACTTGCCCAAGGCCATCTAACCTAAAAAACCGCCCAGCCCACGCCACACAACCCCTGCTACCCGTGTAGCCACTTGTTGCGTGTAGTGGACTCCTGACTATCCAGCGGAACCCGAAACCCCACCGCCCTATGGCGCAAGTCGAGGAATCTGCAGCCCACACGGTCGCAGAACCGTCTCAGCCTCTGATTCAGACCCTCCACTCGGCTCTGTACCAAAGGTCCGCAGTCAGTCCGGTCGACGATGCTGCAGATGGTGAGCTCTGCTTTCATCCTGCTAGCGAGACTCGCAGTCTTCACCAAATCAGATAGCCGCCGGAAGCCAGAGGGGATTTCCTCCGATCCATAGTGACACACATCATTGGTGCCGACATGAGCGACCACCTGCAGATGGGTGCACCCTGTACCCTTCATGGCATCCGGAAGGACCCTTTCCACATCTGGAATGACTCCCCCCGGTATGCACACGGAGTGCACATTGGTTTTCTTCCCCTCTCTTGCTGCCATTTCCCTAAGGGGCCCCATTACGCGCCTGACGTTGGAGCTCCCAACTACCAGTAAGCCCACCCTCTGCGACTGCCCGGATCTTGCAGAGTGAGGGGCAACCTCTGGAACAGGACAAGCAGCCATGTCAGGCCGAAGATCAGTATCAGCCTGAGACAGAGCCTGAAACCGGTTCGTCAGACAAACTGGAGAGGCTTTCCGTTCAGCCCTCCGGAATGTCTTTCGCCCCTGCCACACCTTGAAACGGCCTCCCACTCTACCACAGGTGAGGGATCAGCCTCAATGCGGGCAGTATCCCGGGCAACCACAGTCGTAGTCCGATCAGGGGATGCGTGGGACGAGCTGGCCGTCCCCGACAAACCCCCATCCGGACCCCCACAGTGATGCCCATTGGCAACAGCCTCAAGCTGTGTGACCGAAGCCAACACTGCCTGAAGCTGGGAGCGAAGGGATGCCAAATCAGCCTGCATCCGAACACAGCACTTGCAGTCCCTATCCATGCTAAAAACTGTTTTGCAAAGAACGTCTGAACTAATCTACAGAGATTGCAAACAAATCGACAAAATTTAAACGGTTATTATAATACAAGATGGCCTAGTAAAAGCAGTAATGCTGCTACTTGCGCACTGCTGACACTGCTCGGCGGCGGAAGGAGACTAAGCGAAATTACACTATTCAGGTACTAAAACGCGATGCTACAACTCTCAAATACTATAATACGCCCGAAAATTATGAATTAAACAATGCAAGTACCAAAAGCACGCAAAGAAATTAAGAATTAAACTATGTAACAAACGAGTCAGCTAGGAGTATACGACTTGCTGCTCAGCTGCTTATCCAACGGCGGCAGGGAGCACACTGACTGTGACCAGCCGACACTGGCCGTTCAAAACAAAAACAGTAGACAAACGACTACGCGAATTTACACTATTCAGGTACTAAAACGCGATGCTACAACTCTCAAATACCATAATACGCCCGAAATTTATGAATTAAACAATGCAGGTACCAAAAACACGCAAAGAAATTAAGAATTAAACTATGTAACAAACGAGTGAGCTAGGAGTATACGACTTGCTGCTCAGCTGCTTATCCAACGGCGGCAGGGAGCACACTGACTGTGACCAACCGACACTGGCCGTTCAAAACAAAAACAGAGGACAAACGACTACGCGAATTTACACTATTGAGGTACTAAAACGCGATGCTACAACTCTCAAATACTATAATACGCCTGAAATTTATGAATTAAACAATGCAAGTACCAAAAACACCCAAAGAAATTAAGAATTAAACTATGTAACAAACGAGTGAGCTAGGAGTATACGACTTGCTGCTCAGCTGCTTATCCAACGGCGGCAGGGAGCACACTGATTGACCAACCGACACTGGCCGTTCAAAAACAAAAACAGTAGACAAACGACTACGCGAATTTACACTATTCAGGTACTAAAACGCGATGCTACAACTTTCAAATACTATAATACGCCTGAAATTTATGAATTAAACAATGCAAGTACCAAAAACACGCAAAGAAATTAAGAAGTAAACTATGTAACAAACGAGTGAGCTAGGAGTATACGACTTGCTGCTCAGCTGCTTATCCAACGGCGGCACTCTACGTTTTTGTTTCTTCTCCATGGACTTTAATACCTACTCCGAATTTTTCTTTTGTTTCCTGTACTGCTTGCTCAATATACAGATTGAATAACATCGGGGACAGGCTACAACCGTGTCTTACTCCCCCCCAATCGCTGCTTCCCTTTGATGCCCCTCGACTCTTATAACTGCCATCTGGTTTCTGTATTTTACCCCTGCCACATTCAGAATTTGAAAGAGAGTATTCCAGTAAACATTGTCAAAAGCTTTCTATAAGTCTACAAATGCTAGAAATGTAGGTTTGCCTTTCCTTAATCTATTTTCTAAGGTAAGTAGTAGGGTCAGTATTGCCTCACGTGTTCCAACATTTCTGCGGAATCCGTATAGCGATGCTCTGCCGACGTGCACAATATCGGCGCACTACAGAGTTCTTTATGCTATGCAAGGAACGAGACCAAGATGTACGAATGTATTTTAACCATATGTTCAAATCTGAATCATCTTCCATGGCCTGTGCAATTTTCCTGTTGTTCAGCGGAAAAGATAGAAGCAATTCAGAATCCTGAGCAACGATTAGGCAACAAAATGCAGCAGAAGAATCAAAGTCTGCAACAGCACCAATCACAAGACGTGGAAGTGAGTCCACACTACCATGTTTAGCCGTTGGACGATACACAATCTCGTTCTGGTATTGAGACACCAAATCTGTGCGAAAGGCACCGATTCCGTAAGAAGAAGCGTCAACTTAAAACACAACCGGTTTGTCAGGATCAAAGTGAACCGAGCATCGATCACTGAGCAATGCATGTTTAAGTTTCTGACAAGCTTCTTGGCATTCATCTGTCCAAAAAAGGTAAAGTCCTTACGACGCAATCGATGGAGCTTCGATTTGTGGAGCACTCGGTATGAACTGAATATAATAGTTTATTTTCCCTACGACCGACTGAAATTCTGTGACATTGCGACGGACTAGCAGGTCTTGTATAGCTAACAAATGTGTCTGAAGAAGATGTACACCTTGACTGTTTATGACATGACCAAGTTACTGCAACTCCCGTTTAAAAAGGAACTCGCCCTTGTCCAGTTTTCACTTTAGTCCTGCATCAAACAACACACGAAACAAAGCACGCAAATTTGTTATGTGTTCTTCAGATGTACGACCTGCTACGACAATATAGTCCAAACAGTTTCAACAGTTAGGTACTTGAGCAGTCTCCTGTTACAAATATCGTTAGAAAATGGTGGGTGCTGAAGCATTGCCAAATGGCAAATGCCAATATTTAAACAAGCCCAAATGACTGTTTACAACACACACACAGTTTTAGATTCTTCATCTGGTGGTATTTGAAGATATGCGTCGCTGAAATCAATTTTTGAATGCCCGCATCTCGTGGTCGTGTGGTAGCGTTCTCGCTTCCCACGCCCGGGTTCCCGCGTTCGATTCCCGGCGGGGTCAGGGATTTTCTCTGCCTCGTGATGGCTGGGTGTTGTGTGCTGTCCTTAGGTTAGTTAGGTTTAAGTAGTTCTAAGTTCTAGGGGACTTATGACCACAGCAGTTGAGTCCCATAGTGCTCAGAGCCATTTGAGCCAATTTTTGAAAAGTAGCGACCAGCACCTAATCTGTCCATGAGATCTTCAATCTGTCATGAGATCTTCAGTCACAGTTCGTGGGTTGACCGCAAACTTAAAATTAACACAGAGGCGAAAGCGACCTTAAGGATTGAGGAGCAAAACCATTGGATATGCCCATCGTCTAGCTTTTATGGCCGAGATAGCTCCGCTATCTTGCAATTCTTTAAGTTCAGCAGCCACATTGTCCCGTAATTTAATGGGAACAGTTCTGACCCGGTAAAATTTCTGCTGAGCATTGTTAGCCCTGCCTAAACCTTCAGAAAAGAGTACAGGGAATTCTTTCAGCAAGCTAATTACATCGTCTGTGGCATCAAATGTAGCCACTGATAACATATTGTCCTGAATTTGAAAGCCAAACAATTCAAACGAATTACGGCCAAATATGTTCCCCCAATCACGTGATTGTAGCACAGTGAAAATCACTGTTCGCGTAAGCGAGCGGTACATGGCAGACACATTTCCTTAGAACGGAAATGTCTTTCCATTATAAGCCTTCAAGTGCGTGTTTGTTTAGACAGGCGTGGGGAGCCTAACTATGTCTTACGGTTCAGCAATGTAACTGAGGCACCCATGTCCAACTGAAATTTCACACGTTTTTCACTAAGATGTGAATGAACAAAAAATTTGTGTGACTGGCGTAGCAGTGAAGAATCTGTTTGCTTGCTAGTTTTGCTAATGTCTGCAGCAGGCTTTGAATACACTGCAATGATTACATTGGCCTTATGACTAGATTTTTGTGAGTGGGCAAAGTTCTTACGTTTGTTCTGTTGCTTACATACAGATTGTATGTGACCTTTCTTGCCACAACACTGTGCTTGTTTGGACGGGCAGTTTTGCTGTTTGTGCCGTGAATACAACCGATGGCGTGAATTAATTCTGTTCACTGATGTAGGCGCCTGTTTTGTTGTTTATGTGGTTAGGCACATGTGTTCTGTTGCTGCCTACAGGGCCAGTCGTGAGCAAGGCACGACTCAGCCTGACAAATTAATGGCTGCTTAAATTCATCGGCCTCTAAGGCACCGGAATCGTACTGATCTAGGATTTTCACTGCATGATGAAACGATGGATCTGACTGTTTCCAAATTTGCTCTCTAATGTTTACATCAGGTACATTGCATCACACAACATAACATCTGAATATGGTGAACCATAAGCACATTTGAATTTGCATTTCCTCGTCATACCCTGGAAATCTGTTACTTACTCGCGCTAAGTTTGTGATGACTTCTTTTTGCAACGAAAGAATTGATACCTAGCTGCCACCAAATTCTCTTATTGGCCGTAATAGAGAATCTACAAAATGATCATAGGGATCTTCACTCGAAGTGGCATTAGAGAACAATTTCTGAATCAAGCGAAAGACTGCAGTTCCTACCATTGCCAAAAAGTAATGTAGTTTCACAGTACCTGACATTTAGTTAGCAGTGATGTTGCCTTCATACTGTTGCAACCACTCGATCAATTCTTCTTCTTTTTCGTTAAACTGACGAACAGGCGTTACGGCACTCGGAGGTACAGTTGTTGCCTGTTAGTAGGTTGGGCCCACGGTGTTGGTCGCTTGGTTGACCAGTAGCTGCTGTACCGTGTTAAGAAGGGTTGGAATCTGCTGCGTCTGAATCTGCAACATCTGTGTTAGCTGTGTTGCATCTATTGCTGGCAGCTGAGGCGTCTCAGCAAGGGGCGGGAGGGTTGGGTTGCACATTTTGGAATAGGAAAATGCAATAAATAGGCAATTCAAACAATGGTAATAAGCACACAATCAAAGGAAATTTCTGCAACGCCCACTCGGAAACACTGAATAGAAAAGACACTGTAAGAGACACTGTAAAAACATTTAAACACACCCCTGCAAAGAAATGACAAGGTAGAATTGAGGTGCTCGCAAAACGCATAAGCTGACGACAAAACAAAATTGAGACACTCGGTGGCAGCCACTGGTTCTGGTAACAGGTTGTCGCTATGGTATTCGATCACCTCGTCGCCAATGTTGCTGTGCCTAGGAGTCCTGCATACTCGGTTCGCTATACAAACAATCAGACAACTCTTATTAATGAGTTTTATTACAAAAGACAATTAGAGCTACTTCACTTTGGTATGTGTCGCAAGCGCAGGGTGACATGCAAGATAATGTCTTGTTCAGAATAGACAAACACAAGTCGCTACTACATAGTAGAAGCGAAGCGGCTAACATTGAAGCTGTTATCGAAGTGGGCTCCCACCCACCAGTCCGGCGCGGCGCTTATTTCCTCTTCATATAGGGGGCGATGCTGTCGTGTTGTCGTCCTGGAGGGAGGTCGGTCAGCCTGCGATTGGCTGACCATTTCTCACAGCCTTCTCTTCTTTGTCGTTCCAGGCTGGCATGCCGGCACAGACTTTGCGCCGTAAAGCTCATGTTTTAAGTTATTGTTTCCTGTCACTAGGCAGGTCACTAAATTTTCCTTTTTCAAAGTTTCCAACTATTGCGAATCAGGTGAAATAATTATGAATTATCTTCAATAACTATAACCTTACTAGCAGCATGGCTAAAATTACGTTTTTTGTTGATTTACATATGCAAGCGAACAAAGTTCTCGAAAAGATGAGGAAGAGAAAAATCATTATTTACAACATGAATTCTCAACAACACATCTTTTCACATTCTTCTTCAAAAGTGGATTTACTTATTATTTTCTACCCCTGTTACAGTCATGATTACACCAAATACCATATATGGTGTATCTTGCACAGTTGTTCAAAAATGTTCAAATTTGTGTGAAATCTTATGGGACTTAACTGCTAAGGTCATCAGTCCCTAAGCTTACACACTTCTTAACGTAAATTATCCTTAGGACAAACACACACACTCATGCCCGAGGGAGGACTCGAACCTCCGCCGGGACCAGCAGCACGGTCCATGACTGCAGCGCCCTAGGCCGCTCAGCTAACTTGCACAGTTGTTCTTTTTGCTAGTCACATAATGACTGGTCCTGGTGAGCTCCCGTGCATGTGTCTTTGTTTTGTTGTGACGAAAAACTGCAGTCAATCGTTAGTTAGTGGATAATGTGTATGTGTGCCACATGTTAACAAAAGTTTGTTGCATTCGTCGCAAACAAATTAAGGGGACATTGTAAGTGAAATTTTTTGACATATTATCCTTTCTGTTTTCTACTCCATAATGTACTGTGGACTTTCCTGAACATTTTGGTATATAATACATTAAAATCAGACAATTGTGAGACCTTCAAATAATGTTTTGAATGTTGACACGTGACTGTCAAATTTCACGGCTACGGGTATTCTGCACAGTTGAGCGGTCATATGTTGGGAACTACACAGTCTACAAGTCTGTGAATTGCTTTAGTTTGTGCCTACTGTTACGCCTCAGAAGTTGGCTTTACGAAAAAACAAATAAGTCCTTTGTTTCTCATTCTAGTTTTCGTTGAAAGTAGTGTGAGTATCGGCTATTTTTGTAATAATCTAACTTCTTTTGCTTTTTATACGTAAATAAAGAAATAACTGTGTCAATTTAGAGCAGATGAAAAAAGCTGTGTGCAGCAGTGTCTTTCATCGAATATCAACTGATGAAAAGCCATGTCATGCTTTGTGTTCACCTCCACCAAACACTTGGAGCAAATATAGGCATGTTGATTTTTCTGGCACCCTGCATGAATTTACACATAAACATTATCTTCCTTTGGCAGTAATGGAGGCAATCAAAATTACTTACAGAGATTTGGCAAAACCTGAACTACTAAAGAAGTTTTTACATGGGAAGACCCAGAATGTGAATGAGTCCTTCAATAACGTAGTGTGGTGCCGTGTGCCTAAACATGTATTTCTTGACCTTATGACTCTAAAGTTAGCAGTGTTAGATGCTGTAATAACTTTTAATGGTGGGAACTATGAAAGACTTAAGGTTATGGAGAAGTTAGGGGTAAGATTTTGACAGAACAGAGCTAAAGGACTGCCGGAACTGGATGAGCTTCGTGTACATGAAGCAGAGTTAGCTGCCAAGCAAATGACAAGCTAGGCAAGAAAGAAAAGGAGGAGGCAAGCACTGGGCTGTTGTGACACTGAAGAAGACACAGACAACGGGCCAGGGAAATTTTAGTGCATAAAAGACGCAGAAATATAATTCTGTACAAGAATTTGTAATAAATAAAGTTTTAAACCTCAATACATATGAACTAAATTTTTTGCAATAACTGACACGGTTTCTAAAAAGTACTGATGGTAGAAACATGAAATGTTCACAACATGCCAAGGGTCAGATTCAACACATATGGAAGTAGAATAATTAAATTATCCTGAGTTGTTTTGTTGTGTTTGAAAAAAAAAGATAACATTCCTCACAATACAATTTTAGTAATAATTCTAGTTCAGTTTATCTGGGAACGTGCATTCAATAATTACAGAAAATTGTAAGTTTGTGTCTTAAAAGTTTCCTAGGTAATGGGTCACAAAATTCGATAATTTAACATTGGCGGCATAGGACATACAATGTTCCCTTAACATAAGATGTTGTTCTAGTGCATACGAAGCGTGCGTCGAGGAAATATGTTCGAAATATTATATAACAATGATTTCTGTTGCAGCAAAAACGGTATCGACATTACTGACACTGTTAAGAAACCAGGAATTGTTCAAAAATTTTGGGAGGAATTCTCGAAAGTATGGTTCTGTTTACTGCGTTACTCCAGATCTGATTTCTCGCTTTTTTTTTTTGTAGAGTGTGTAGACGGGATTTTTCAGTTATGCATGGTGAAAGCGCCGATTGCTGCAAATATGTGCGTAGCAAAGTTCATTCAGATGCAATACAGCTGAGTAACACAAATAAGTCCTTAACAATTTTTGGTAAATCCTCAGAATATGAAAGTTTGGTAAAAAACGCAGAGTTCGTATTTAAGACATTTCTTGTTGAGCACAACTTACCTTTAACATGCAGCGATCGTGCATGTTGCATATTTAAGTGTTTCCTGATTCGAAAATAGCTTCTCCACTACATTGGCACGCGGCCAATAGCTATAGCAGGTAAAAAGAAATCATGCCCTGTATATGAGTCTTGAATATACTGCATGTACAGGGCTATTACAAATGATTGAAGCGATTTCATAAATTCACTGTAGCTCCATTCATTGACATATGGTCACGACACACTACAGATACGTAGAAAAACTCATAAAGTTTTGTTCGGCTGAAGCCGCACTTCAGGTTTCTGCCGCCAGAGCGCTAGCGAGCGCAGTGAGGCAAAATGGCGACAGGAACCGAGAAAGCGTATGTCGTGCTTGAAATGCACTCACATCAGTCAGTCATAACAGTGCAACGACACTTCAGGACGAATTGCAACAAAGATCCACCAACTGCTAACTCCATTCGGCGATGGTATGCGCAGTTTAAAGCTTCTGGATGCCTCTGTAAGGGGAAATCAACGGGTCGGCCTGCAGTGAGCGAAGAAACGGTTGAACGCGTGCGGGCAAGTTTCACGCGTAGCCCGCGGAAGTCGACGAATAAAGCAAGCAGGGAGCTAAACGTACCACAGCCGACGGTTTGGAAAATCTTACGGAAAAGGCTAAAGCAGAAGCCTTACCGTTTGCAATTGCTACAAGCCCTGACACCCGATGACAAAGTCAAACGCTTTGAATTTTCGGCGCGGTTGCAACAGCTCATGGAAGAGGATGCGTTCAGTGCGAAACTTGTTTTCAGTGATGAAGCAACATTTTTTCTTAATGGTGAAGTGAACAGACACAATGTGCGAATCTGGGTGGTAGAGAATCCTCACGCATTCGTGCAGCAAATTCGCAATTCACCAAAAGTTAACGTGTTTTGTGCAATCTCACGGTTTAAAGTTTACGGCCCCTTTTTCTTCTGCGAATAAGAGTTACAGGACACGTGTATCTGGACATGCTGGAAAATTGGCTTATGCCACGACTGGAGACCGACAGCACCGACTTCATCTTTCAACAGGATGGTGCTCCACCGCACTTCTGTCATGATGTTCGGCATTTCTTAAACAGGAGATTGGAAAACCGATGGATCGGTCGTGGTGGAGATCATGATCAGCAATTCATGTCATGGCCTCCACGCTCTCCCGACTTAACCCCATGCGATTTCTTTCTGTGGGGTTATGTGAAAGATTCAGTGTTTAAACCTCCTCTACCAAGAAACGTGCCAGAACTGCGAGCTCGCATCAACGATGCTTTCGAACTCATTGATGGGGACATGCTGCGCCGAGTGTGGGAGGAACTTGATTATCGGCTTGATGTCTGCCGAATGACTAAAGGGGCACATATCGAACATTTGTGAATGCCTAAAAAAACTTTTTGAGTTTTTGTATGTGTGTGCAAAGCATTGTGAAAATATCTCAAATAATAAAGTTATTGTAGAGCTGTGAAATCGCTTCAATCATTTGTAATAACCCTGTATTTGAGTTTTGCGCTAGCTATTTAGTACTGTCTGTTTATCGGTGCATCAAAATATCTTGCCCCTCCCCCACCCCCCATCGCCTTTTACCCTACGGCCTGTACTATCCAGCATATTACTAATTGGCTTACTTCACAGTTGGTATTTAGTTTATCAGTTACGATTACATGTACTTCAACTTATAGATCTTAGTACTACCTTCTTTGAATTTACGTTTTCGGTATTATTTGTTGACTATGTTTGTATTCAGAACATTTAGCAGATACTATTGTCACTTTGCCCTTTCACTTTGCCCCATCACATGATGTCGACTCTATACAGCGTGGACAGAAACTGTCCGAAAACTTGTAGGGATGTGGCAGAGGTTGCTGTACTGAGAAATAACTGTTTCGAAAAAATTTGTTTCGTTGCTCCGTTTCCGAGCTATTTAGCACTGGAGTTAGTCAATAAGGTGGGCGCACACTCAAATTCAAGCAGCCTGCCAGCGACAGTGTTGCCAAACGAGTTCTCCGTTTGCTTTTCTCAAACCAAACAAACTCACCTACCTTACGTTTATCACTTCCGAAAGAGGCACGTTTTAACTGGTAATGAACATTGTAAGAAGTGGTACCTTATGGAGCCACAGATGGAGTGGTTGAATTTGCGCACACAACTACTTGATTTGTTAATTGAAATCCTAATTAACTCGGAGACGGCGAAACGTATCATTTTTTCAACAATTATTTTCCAGCTCAACGTCCCCTGCAACATACTTCCAAGCTTTCCAATTGTTTCTGATCACTCCATATGCTAGCGTCTTTGCTCTCTCCGGCTAACACTCTTTGTGTTTGCATCTGTATTATTCTTCCACCATTATGATCTATCCACCAGGTCTGCTGTACGAGATTTTTACTGCTGACAGCCGCAAAACGAGATGTAATTTTGTTGTACCTCGCTTTTTCCACAGTCCAGAAGAATGCATACACTCGTTGCAAGGGAAAGGCGGTTGAAAATTATTGTACATGTTTGGTAAAATGGATTGTATTTAGTATTATATAGTGACAAACAGTTACAGGTGCGTCAGACTGGCTGGGCACTCACGATCCGTTTCCCAACTTAGGCCGGCTTACAGCCGTCCCATTGTGCGAAAGGTCAAACAGAAATCCTTACCTGCAGTGACTGTCTGGTAGCCACCAATACACATCATTCCACCCACCTAATTTATATTAATTACACATGTGTAAAATATCATGAACAGCTCAAGTTACGTTAAACAAACAAATATGCAATATGGCTGGAGAAATCATTTCCACTGCACACAAAAGGAACACAGGTTCAGGTAATACACTACTGGCCATTAAAATTTCTACACCAAGAAGAAATACAGATGATAAACGGGTATTCATTGGACGAATTTATTATACTAGAACTGACATGTGATTACATTTTCACGCAATTTGGGGACATAGATCCTGAGAAATCAGGACCCAAAACAACCACCTCTGGCCGAAATAAGGGCCACGATACGCCTGGGCATTGAGTCAAACAGAGCTTGAATGGCGTTTACAGGTACAGCTGCCCACGCAGCTTCTACACGATACCACAGTTCATCAAGAGTAGTGACTGGCGTATTGTGACGAGCTAGTTGCTCGGCCGCCATTGACCAGACGTTTTCAGTTGGTGAGAGATCTGGAGAATGTGATGGCCAGGGCAGCAGTCGAACATTTTCTGTATCCACAAAGGCCCGTACGGGACCTGTAACATGCGGCCGTCCTTTATCCTGCTGAAATGAAGGGTTTCGCAGGGATCGAATGAAGGGTAGAGCAATGGGCTGTAAGACATCTGAAATGTTCAAAGTGCCGCTAATGCGAACAAGAGGTGACCGAGACGTGTAACCAATGGCACCCCATACCATCACGCTGGGTGCCAGTGTGGCAATGACGAATACACCGCGATGTCGCCAAACACGGATGCGCAATGACGAATACACGCTTCCAATGTGCGTTCACCGCGATGTCGCCAAACACGGATGGACCATCATGATGCTGTAAACAGAACCTCGATTCATTCGAAAAAATGACGTTTTACCATTCGTGCACCCAGGTTCGTCGTTGAGTACACCATCGCAGGCGCTCCTGGCTGTGATGCAGCGTCAGGGGTAACCCCAGCCACGGTCTCCGAGCTGATAGTCCATGCTGCTGCAAACGTTGTCGAACTGTTCGTGTAGATGGTTGTTGTCTTGCAAACGTCCCAATCTGTTGACTCATGGATCGAGACGTGGCTGCACGATCCGTTACAGCCATCCGGATAAGATGCTTGTCATCTACACTGCTAGTGATACAAGGCTGCTAGGATCCAGCACGGCGTTCCTTATCACCCTGTTGACTGACAGAGACTGCCGACAGTTGAAGATGGTCGTAATGTGTAATAGGCAGATATCTATCAAGACCATCACACAGGAATTCCACACTGCATCAGGATCCACTGCAAGTTCTATGATAGTTAGGCGGGAGATGAGAAAACTTGCATTTAATGGTCGAGCGTCTGCTCGTAAGCCACACATCTCGCCGGTAAATGTCAAACGACGCCTCGCTTGGTGTAAGAAGCGTAAACATTGGACGACTGAACAGCGTGTGGAGTGACGAATCACGGTACACAGTGTGGCGATCCGATTTCAGGGTGTGGGTATGGAGAATACCCGGTGAACGTCATCTGCCAGCGTGTGTAGTGGCAACAGTAAAATTCGGAGGCGATGGTGTTATGGTGTGGTCGTGTTTTCCATGGAGGGGGAGTGCACCACTTGTTGTTTAGCGTGGCACTATCACAGCACATGCCTACATTGATGTTTTAAGCACCTTTTTGCTTCCCACTGTTGAAGAGCAATTCGGAGATGGCGATTGCATCTTTCAACACGATCGAGCACCTCTTCATAATGCAGTGACTGTGGCGGAGTGGTTACACGACAATAACATCCCTGTTACGGTCTGGCCTGTACAGAGTGCAGACCTGAATCCTATAGAACACCTTTGGGATGTTTTGGAACGTCGACTTCGTGCCAGGCCTCATCGACCTACATCGACACCTCTCCTCAGTGCTGCACTCCATGAAGAATGGGTTGCCATTCCCCAAGAAATCTTCCAGCACCTAATTGAACGTATGCCTGTGAGAGTGGAAGCTGCCACAAGGCTAAGGGTGGGCCAACACCGTATTGAATTCCAGCATTAGCGATGGATGGTGCCACTAACTACTTGTAAGTCATTTTCAGCCAAGTGTCCGGATACTTTTGATAGCATAGTGTATTTGAAAAATATACGTCCTGTTGAAGATGAATGTAAGAAGAGGGAACTGTCTTTTAATCCAGAAACGGTGGTAACTGACTTCCAACGGTCCCTCCATGAAAATATCGCGGTTGCCGTCCCACCAGTCAAGTTTACTATTTATCCCTTTCACCTGGATCAAGGTTGGTAAGTACAACTGTGGTTATTTGAAGAAAACCGCGTTGCTGTTCAAAGATAAATGGTCACAATTAGTATAAAATATCTTTGCTTTTTTAGAAAAAACAGAAGAATACGGTTATTTCTAAAATTACATTATTCTTAAAATTAACCGTCCATCATCCACGCTGCTAAGAGTTGCTTAAGACGTGGGCATTAAAGATGTCTTGTTCTTTAAATTTCCACAAACATTATTTTCTCTAGATATTTCATGTGGCGAAAAATATGCACACTTTGTTTCGCTTCGATGTACAAAGACCAGATCAGTGAAAAAGGTGACTGACTGTATTACGTCTTGGGACTTATTTACTTAAGTCCTCAAGATGGTCCCGATGTTTTTGCATACGGACACAAAATTTCACCAAACCTGCTGCTTAAGTGATAGAAAATTGTATTTCCTCCTAGTTTGGGCTGCATAGCATAGTGTATTTGAAAAATATACATCCTGTTGAAGATGAATGTAAGATGAGGGAACTGTCTTTTAATCCAGAAACGGTGGTAAGTGACTTCCAACAGTCTCCTTATGGAGAATGTCTAACGCTTGTGAAAGCTTTTTATTTCTCCATTCCCGTTTCAATGTTTCTTGTGAATCTTCTGACCCAAACATCTTCAAGTTTGCAAAAATTCTGAAGTGTGAACAAACTGAAACCTACATAAGAATTAACTCTGCAAAACTTGGTCACACTAACAAAATGGGCTCAGAAATCAGGAGGAGTTAAGATTTCGTACAACAGAAATTAGATTTATTCATAAATGGTGAAACTGTCCAACTAGAATTTCTAAAGAGCGTTCCATACAAAGCAGCCGTGATTAGAACATAAAATAAAAGGTACGCAGTTGCCTTCAGGAACTACTTTCGCATTGAAATTTGTATTAAAATTTTTGTGTTTATGTATAATTTGTTTTCTTTTTCATATTGGTCCAGTATTCACGATATTCTTTATGAACGTTATAAATAGTGAATAAGGTCGTCTATTTGCTCCTCTCAGATTTGTAAGAGTTTGCCGAGTTTACGCGGTAGGTCCTGCAAGAGCAGGTAAGAAGTTGGCGAGTGCGCGCATGCCACTCTCGAGGCGATTTGACAAGAGTTGCCGAAATCAAGTGTTTCGTATTCTTCCAGCATGTGAAAGTTTCCCAGTTCGGGCTGTACACTACCTTTCGTTGAGTTCTCAGCTGTAACCGTGATAGGTAGTCCTCTGACAACCGCTTCGCTGCTTTATGCTTACTCTGCTGGATGAACTGCCGTCTCGACAACCTGTGTGATGGCTGTGAAAGAGGGCCTTGCTCTGAGACTATTGTCAAGGGTTTGAGTTATTTTTTTCCAAAAAGGAAGTCTTACCTCTTTTGTGTGGCACTCTTTAGTGGTAACTGAAAAATAAATGTTGAATCTAGGAAATTAATTGGAGTGCCGTTAGTTAAAATAAGCTGCCAAATGGAAATGAAGTTTACATTATCACTCGGCACAGATAAATTTACCACTAAGACAGGGAAAACTAATAATTCAAGAGTTTGGCTAACCTGATCTGATATCGCGGAGTGGGTTCAAATGGTTCAAATGACTCTGAGTACTATGCGACTTAACTTCTGAGGTCATCAGTCGCCTAGAACTTAGAACAAACCTACCTAACCTAAGGACATCACACCGAGGCAGGATTCGAGGTGTGTGTGTGTGGTTTGAGGTTTTCGGGCGCTAAACAGCGTGGTCATCAGCGCAGGATTCGAACCTGCGACCGTGGCGGTCGCTCGGCTACAGACTGTAGCGCCTAGAACCGCACAGCCACTCAGACCGGCTCGCGGAGTGGACTGACCGCAAACATCTTTTGTTGGCCGTATCACGATCATTGATACTGTAAGACGTCGTGGTCTCCTGACCTTCACTGTTTACATATTCCGCCCTCACAGTCATATTCGGCACATCAAGACGCTTCATTCGAACCCAAACTCGAAGAGATAAAATCAGTGTTGTAAGAATCCATGTAAACGATATGCCAATAACTAGTAAATCGCAAATGCGCACCGAGATTGAAATACTCGAGGCTGGCGTACACACACACACATTCCAGACACAATGGTCACAGGAGCTTTTAGTTCGGGAGAGGCAGACCGCACGCCGGGAGGCCGGTCCCTTCAGAGAATGAGTCAACGCCAAACGCCGAGCCTACCACCCGTGGAGCAGACAGCGTTCGTCCGAGTGAAAGGAAGAACGATCCCGTGTTCGGTTTAAAAGCCCAGAATGACAGAATGACAGAATAGCACCCACATGTCATCACAGAATATTACTCTTTATGCATAGCAGCGCGGCTTGGAAACTGCGTTTTCAGATCGGCTTAACAGATCTCAGGGATGCACGGGCGGGCAGTGGCTGCTACAAATTCTAATATCTGTGATGTTCGGCAGCGTCCTGCAAACGATATGTCGACAGTCTTGCAGTTCTCCTAGCTTGAAAATATCTTTCAAGTACAACTGCCTTCTACAAAGTAATTCGAGAAAGCGACCATTAAGAGAGAGAGATATTGAGAGAGAGAGATATTGAGAGAGAGAGATATTGAGAGAGAGATATATTGAGAGAGAGAGATATTGAGAGAGAGAGATATTGAGAGTGAGCCAGAGGCCGCTCGTGTTTGTATACATGTAGACAACTTTGATGGCATCTTTACTGTCATTTTTCCTCACTCTCTTCCTGTTCTAGAAGTCTCTTGCGTGGAAAAATGTTCGGCAGACTCCGCTGCGTTCCTTTCCGGCATGGCTGATCGCATACAATTTTATAACTGACGTCTCTTGCGCTGCGTGTGATGCATTATTTGCCTATTAAACAATACAATTGCTCTGCTTAACATCTGTATCCTCTCTCACATTTTAGAATTAATTACACTTTTACATTACAAAACAATGTTAAAATAACGCTTATAAATTACATCTTTCCTCACAAAGTATTTGAGGTAGGAAGTTGAACTTTTTACAGATTATTTATTGGAATACGGGCTACAACTTAACACAGGGATTTTACAAAATTTTAGTTCAGTTATTAAAGATGATTTTTTTTCAATTGTAATGAAAAATCACAGCATTTTTTTGCAATTTTTTATTTATATATTAAAAAATATACATTTTTTTGGAAAAAAGGCTGTGTTAAATTATGCAGAAGGTACTGTGTAACATTTACTGAAAGTCTGAAACAAATATGTTTGGAAGATCCTTAGAAAACATGTAATTAGTATGAGAAAATAAAAGTTTTGGGAATGGAGCGACAAAGATTGGATTAACTGTTTAGTGCATTCCAGGTCCATAGGATGGATTATCTTCATCCTCTGCAAACTCCTCCTCCAGCTTGCTCTTGTTCCTCCTCCTGTTTACTCTTGCTTGTATTTCTAGACTCTTTACAGCCCTGTCTGCAGCCCGAAGGCGTTCCTTGTCTAAAGCAAGCATCGCTCGTTGTTGTGTTCGTAGATTTTGCTACCATTTTCTTCAGTTGCAGTTACTGCAACACTGTTCCAAAAGGTGGTTATCGTCTTTATTGTTTACAGTAATAACACATACCTTTGGCTTTCCAACATTTCTCCTTTTCTTAAAAGCCTTCAGAGGATTTCTAATAACTTTACTTTTACTCATTATTATACTTCAACAAAACAGAGACTCAAGAAACAGAATTAATTACGAATATTTTCGAGATAACGACAGAGTAAATAAACATGAAACAATCGACAATCACACCAGCGATATATATTGAACCATCATAGGTTAACCACAACACATACTTTATCTCACACCACTAAAATGTACCTGATGAACACGGACGTTAATAATAACACCATTTGACAGCAGTTTAACAGCTCCACAGAGGGTCACGCCCATGTAGAACACATTTCAAAAAAAATTTAAAAATAGTTGTAGTCTTCGGAATTGAATTAATTATATATCTATTAAAAGATAATAGTCTGCAGATTAAGAAAACGCAAAAAAGTAAAAATTGAACTTTTCATGATTTTGAGCCTTTCCGGAGCCCTTTAAAGACAATGCACAAAATTAATACAAAAATTCAGCGTTTCTTACGTAGGTTTACATACACTATTTAAGTTTAGGGCTCAAATTTTATTTAAACATAAAAAGAAACGTTTCAGATTCACTGATAGGAAAATGACCTGGAGTAACGATAAAATGAAATGAGCGTATGGCATTGTTGACCGCCTTGCAAGTCGTATTTAAGCCGACGCCATACTGGGCGACTTGCGTGCCGGTGACTAGGATAAAATGATGATTAGGGCAACACAACACCCAGTCCACGAGCGGAGTAAATATCGAACCCAGCCGCGCATCGAACCTGGGCTCGCTGCACGGGAGGCGAGCGCGTTACCACCCAGCTAAGCAGGCGGACACAGTATCGGGGAGAATTCATCCCTGTTTACAGGAAATTGCGTAATATGTCGGGAATTCAAACACGCTTCAGTCTGAGTTTCTCCTACGACTCTCTTTACATACGTCTAGACGGATTTTTAGCTGCTTCGCGTAGTCCGCCAAAACAGGGAGAAGATGGGACAAAATGACTCTAATCCATTCTGCGATGCATAGTTCTGGATTTGCGCTGCGTGGGACTGAGACCTGAACAGTTTGTGCATTTCAGGCAGCTCTTTCCTTGCTCTGACGAACGACGTCCCATTGTCACTGTACACGTTTGTGCAAACGCCTCCTCGTGAAATATATCTTCCAAGTATAGCAATGAAAGCATCGAATTATTTGGCCTCTGATACATTTGAGCCCAGTGAGTCTTTACACATTTATGGTAACGTTAGAGATGATGTTTTCGACTTAGTACTGATAACATTTTCCTGTTAGTTTTTCGTATAATCTTACTACAATTTAGTTATAAGGGGGCGTTTTCCACGGTGTGGTTAGCTGGTGCCTAGGATGGATGAACAGTTTACAGACACAGCGTTATAGGTATTACCCTATCAAGATTTAATTATATCGGTATGCATAAATATGCAGTGACTTATATTCTAGCTTGTTGCTCCAGGTCATCAGTGATGTACCAGCAAAATCACTTACACTCTCATAGATATTGTTAGCTTAATGTTGCCATACATCTTCAAATGAGATACTTATAATACTTGAATACTAATGATCATGGGATTAGTATAATACTTTGGAATTTTGTCTACTATACTTAATACTGTTTTGATATTTGCCAATATAAGGCACATATGGGTCAATACTACATTTATTCCTCTCCTGTGGAAGTTGTCCACTGCCATAACTTGCAAATGTGTCCAACATCATTTTCCAACCCCTTTGTATTACTGTACTGTTCACCTGTCGTCGCACTCTTGAGTTGCCACTTAACCAATTTTATACTTGATGTAACATTACATTTCCTTGACACTTAGCTGATGGGTATAAATTCGTTATTTGTTTGATTTTAGCTAGTCCAATGTTTTGACTCATTTTTAGGTACCGTGACATTTTGAACCATGCACAAAGTTTCCGACACATTAAGGTCATTAGACAGAAATGATGACATTGGATGATGTACTTAAGATCTTCATAGTCATCTCATACGTTACTACACCCGACGTTAATGCTACCTTGAGAATGATTTGACAAGGTTATAGGTGGTACCCTTAGTCTAAGGGATGGTATACATTTCATTTTGAGGTTTATGATCAGACTTATAGGCGGCCTCTTATATTTTTCTTTTTATTCTTCTTCCTTTCCTTTTTATTCGTTCCGTTCCACTTGGTGAAATCCTATATAATTATATACAGGGTGTTTCAAAAATGACCGGTATATTTGAAACGGCAATAAAAACTAAACGAGCAGCGATAGAAATACACCGTTGGTTGCAATATGCTTGGGACAACAGTACATTTTCAGGCAGACAAACTTTCGAAATTACAGTAGTTACAATTTTCAACAACAGATGGCGCTGCGGTCTGGGAAACTCTATAGTACGATATTTTCCACATATCCACCATGCGTAGCAATAATATGGCGTAGTCTCTGAATGAAATTACCCGAAACCTTTGACAACGTGTCTGGCGGAATGGCTTCACATGCAGATGAGATGTACTGCTTCAGCTGTTCAATTGTTTCTGGATTCTGGCGGTAAACCTGGTCTTTCAAGTGTCCCCACAGAAAGAAGTCACAGGGGTTCATGTCTGGCGAATAGGGAGGCCAATCCACGCCGCCTCCTGTATGTTTCGGATAGCCCAAAGCAATCACACGATCATCGAAATATTCATTCTGGAAATTAAAGACGTCGGCCGTGCGATGTGGCCGGGCACCATCTTGCATAAACCACGAGGTGTTCGCAGTGTCGTCTAAGGCAGTTTGTACCGCCACAAATTCACGAAGGATGTCCAGATAGCGTGATGCAGTAATCGTTTCGGATCTGAAAAATTGGCCAATGATTCGTTTGGAAGAAATGGCGGCCCAGACCAGTACTTTTTGAGGATGCAGGGACGATGGGACTGCAACATGGGGCTTTTCGGTTCCCCATATGCGCCAGTTCTGTTTATTGACGAAGCCGTCCAGGTAAAAATAAGCTTCGTCAGTAAACCAAATGCTGCCCACATGCATATCGCCGTCATCAATCCTGTGCACTATATCGTTAGCGAATGTCTCTCGTGCAGCAATGGTAGCGGCGCTGAGGGGTTGCCGCGTTTGAATTTTGTATGGGTAGAGGTGTAAACTCTGGCGCATGAGACGATACGTGGACGTTGGCGTCATTTGGACCGCAGCTGCAACACAGCGAGCGGAAACCCGAGGCCGCTGTTGGATCACCTGCTGCACTAGCTGCGTGTTGCCCTCTGTGGTTGCTGTACGCGGTGGCCCTACCTTTCCAGCACGTTCATCCGTCACGTTCCCAGTCCGTTGAAATTTTTCAAACAGATCCTTTATTGTATCGCTTTTCGGTCCTTTGGTTACATTAAACCTCCGTTGAAAACTTCGTCTTGTTGCAACAACACTGTGTTCTAGGTGGTGGAATTCCAACACCAGAAAAATCCTCTGTTCTAAGGAATAAACCATGTTGTCTACAGCACACTTGCACGTTGTGATTAGCACACGCTTACAGCAGAAAGACGACGTACAGAATGGCGCACCCACAGACTGCGTTGTCTTCTATATCTTTCACATCACTTGCAGCGCCATCTGTTGTTGAAAATTGTAACTACTGTAATTTCGAAAGTTTGTCCGCCTGAAAATGTACTGTTGTCCTAAGCATATTGCAACAAACGGTGTAATTCTATCGCTGCTCGTTCAGTTTTTATTGCCGTTTCAAATATACCGGTCATTTTTGAAACACCCTGTAGGACATATATGTAGGGAGACAAACATATTTTGATATACAGAGATTGAGAATCTTCTTTGTAACTATGACCATATGAGGCAGCTACTGTCGTTGAATTAATCCACTCAGCACAGTGCAGGGTGGTCTTACAAAGGGGTTCTAGTGAAGTGCCTACGGTGACCAGGTGTTTGATGATTTTCATAGTACGATTGCATTGATTTAACTCGAGAATGCAACTGGGTTTTAAGACAACCTCTTTTATGCTTTTTAACGTTACTATTGCTGCAGCTATTTGTCGTACCACACATAATAAGACCTAGGCTACACACATGTAACTTATGTATTCTGGCATGGTTATGTCACATTTTTCTTTTATTTTAATTTATTTAATTATTTATTTATATTAGTTAACTAATTTAAAAAAAATTTCCACTGGACATATGATTGTATGCAGTACATTTGATGTGTTGCATTGCCTAATACAACTGTGTGGTACGGATTTATGAGTAATAGCGTATGCATATGTTCATCTATCATGCTATATTCGAGTAAAACAGCATGACATAGGCAGAAGCTTATTTGCCCTAATGTTACATATAGTTTTAATGTATAGAATATGTCTTTTTGAGCCATTTACATATTCAACGTGATACCCGTCAATTGTTAACGTATGTTCTACAGTTTTTATAATAGTACATTTGTTCTACTAATAGTACTGGGCCCTGAAGATGGCATCAATGTAATGCCGAAACTGGTAGCACACAAGAAGTTCATAAAATAAATTTCTACAATACATACGGCTGTTGGTAAATTATTGCATCAAGAAATACGTGCCAGCCGCTGTCCCATGGTCCAATAACGGTTAAACGAATAGGAAATGGCTATGTTCGGCTACTTGGAGACCATTCGTAGCCGTTCATGAACTTCATGTTCCCAGATAACGATAGATTTTTTTATGGATGGCAACGCGCCAAGTCACATGTCCACGACTGTCTGTGGTTAGTTTGAAGAAAATTCTGGACAGTCCTAGCGAGTTATCTGTCCACACAGATCGATGACGTGGATTCCATCGGACATTTATGGGAAATATTCGAGAGGTCAGACTGTGCCTAAAATTCTGCATCGACAACACTTTCGCGTTTATGGACGGATAAAGAGGCATCATAACTCAATATTTCTGCAAAGGACTTCCAACGATTTGTTGCGCAACGCAGAGCAAAAAGAGGTCCATGAGGAGATATCCCGTGACTTTTGAAACCTCATTGTAGTGCTGTCATATCCGACACACCTTCACTCTCACAAAAAAGCATATGTTCATTCTTCCACCCATAAAGCTGTTTTTGCTCCTTTATCTGCTGAAAACCTCGAAGCTGATTTTTATTAGTTTAAAAATACTGCATTCAGTGACGAATACGATCCAATTGTAGTGGGCAATGTTTGTAGAAATAAAAAAATTAATAGAATCACCACTCTAGTCTCTTCTCGTAACAAAGAAGATAACGAAATGAATAAATTGTTTTCTACACCGTTTGTATGACCTGCATCTTACAGGATTCAGCGTCTCCTCCAAACCAAATACGACTGTAAAGTAAAATTTTCCGCTAATATTAACTTGAAAAATAATCTTATTCACTATTTGAACCAGTGCATTCTCCCTTACAACACTTGGGTGCCTATAAAATCAGCTCTGATACATAACCAGCCTATGATATAGAACAAACAGGACGAACAATTCCCGCTAGATGTAAGCAAGGTACAAGCATATATAACTCGTCCTTTGCTGGCCATTTATTAACTACCTGCTAAAAGCTTAAAGATATTGTGAGTTAACGAGCACTGCACTCTTATTTAAATATATTGCCGAAAGAGACAGCCTAAAGGAATTGTGAAGCGACCCCTGACGTCCAGAACCGCGTGCCACAAAGAGTGCATATTCACCACGAGATGGGGAAACTCTCTGGCGTCTACTGTCTTTTGAGGCCTGAGCACTTTAGTGTGCGAGTGAGACAGACGAGAACCTATGTCGTAGGGAAACCCAGTAGAAGCCGTTTGTGGCCAAGGAGACATAGCACTGTTAAATATGGCGGATCTATGATCGACCATAAAGGGAAACATTTATGGAAACTATTTAATTCTGTAGTAAGTCAGGGAATGAAGCCCCAGTAATGTTAATCTACCATCCCTCATAAACTTTCATGGTGAATCCAATAAAAGTTGAATATTGATCATATCTATAATAGTTTAGGATTTACTGTTAAAGTGAAATTCACAAGTTTTATAACAAAGACCTGAATTCTAAAATCTGAACGAAATAGTCGATCTTGACGATAATCATTTCCTATAGACGCTCATCATTGAAATGACAGACGTTGTAAATATCAACTATGTATCTTTAGAGATTTAAAAGATATAGTAAACTTAAATTATCAGTACTTTCAGTTAAGGTTCAGATCATTATTTCCTCCACACAAAACGCATTGAACGATGACAGCATGACACCTTATTGAATCATTAGCTAATAGAATATATGTTGTAAAGTTTAGTGCATAATAGCTAATTTTGTTCTTTATTTATTTATCAGGAAGCACATTGGTGCAAGGCTACTGGCCGTGAAATTCAAAATTAAGAAGGACATTGTATAGATTTTATTTAAAAGAATTTGACGTTTACTGCGTAACGAATATTACTGTTACTTTATTTAGAACGTGAAAATAGTCAAGCTCTGATTATTTAAACATGTTAAAATGTAAAACAATGTAGATTAAGCTGTAGCGAATTAGATGGACGGCTTGAGGAAAGGGAACTGCACAAACATTTCTTATAGAAGCGCATCATTGAAATGACAGATGTTGTAAATAGCGTCTCTGTATCTTTATAGATTTAAAAGATACAGTAAACTTAAATTATCAGTACTTTCAGTTAAGGTTCAGATCATCATTTCCTCCACACAAAACGCATTGAACGATGACAGCATGACACCTTATTGAATCATTAGGTAATATAATATATGTTGTAAAGTTTAGTGCATAATAGCTAATTTTGTTCTTTATTTATTTATCAGGAAGCACATTGCTGCAAGGCTACTGGCCGTGACATTCGAAGTTAAGAAGGACATTGTATAGATTTTATGTAAGAGAATTTAACGTTTACTGCGAAACGAATATTACTGTTACTTTATTTAGAACGTGAAAATAGTCAAGCTCTGATTATTTAAACATGTTAAAATGTAAAACAATGTAGAATAAGCTGTAGCGAATTAGATGGACGGCTTGAGGAAAGGGAACTGCACAAACATTTCTTATAGAAGCGCATCCTTGAAATGACAGATGTTGTAAATAGCGTCTCTGTATCTTTATAGATTTAGAAGATATAGTAAACTTAAATTATCAGTACTTTCAGTTAAGGTTCAGATCATCATTTCCTCCACACAAAACGCATTGAACGATGACAGCGTGACACCTTATTGAATCATTAGCTAATAGAATATATGTTGTAAAGTTTAGTGCATAATAGCTAATTTTGTTCTTTATTTATTTATCAGGAAGCACATTGGTGCAAGGCTACTGGCCGTGACATTCGAAGTTAAGAAGGACATTGTATAGATTTTATTTAATAGAATTTGACGTTTACTGCGTAACGAATATTACTGTTACTTTATTTAGAACGTGAAAATAGTCAAGCTCTGATTATTTAAACATGTTAAAATGTAAAACAATGTAGAATAAGCTGTAGCGAATTAGATGGACGGCTTGAGGAAAGAGAACTGCACAAACATTTCTTATAGAAGCGCATCATTGAAATGACAGATGTTGTAAATAGCGTCTCTGTATCTTTATAGATTTAAAAGATACAGTAAACTTAAATTATCAGTACTTTCAGTTAAGGTTCAGATCATCATTTCCTCCACACAAAACGCATTGAACGATGACAGCATGACACCTTATTGAATCATTAGGTAATATAATATATGTTGTAAAGTTTAGTGCATAATAGCTAATTTTGTTCTTTATTTATTTATCAGGAAGCACATTGGTGCAAGGCTACTGGCCGTGACATTCGAAGTTAAGAAGGACATTGTATAGATTTTATGTAAGAGAATTTAACGTTTACTGCGTAACGAATATTACTGTTACTTTATTTAGAACGTGAAAATAGTCAAGCTCTGATTATTTAAACATGTTAAAATGTAAAACAATGTAGAATAAGCTGTAGCGAATTAGATGGACGGCTTGAGGAAAGGGAACTGCACAAACATTTCTTATAGAAGCGCATCATTGAAATGACAGATGTTGTAAATAGCGTCTCTGTATCTTTATAGATTTAAAAGATATAGTAAACTTAAATTATCAGTACTTTCAGTTAAGGTTCAGATCATCATTTCCTCCACACAAAACGCATTGAACGATGACAGCGTGACACCTTATTGAATCATTAGCTAATAGAATATATGTTGTAAAGTTTAGTGCATAATAGCTAATTTTGTTCTTTATTTATTTATGAGGAAGCACATTGGTGCAAGGCTACTGGCCGTGACATTCGAAGTTAAGAAGGACATTGTATAGATTTTATTTAAAAGAATTTGACGTTTACTGCGTAACGAATATTACTGTTACTTTATTTAGAACGTGAAAATAGTCAAGCTCTGATTATTTAAACATGTTAAAATGTAAAACAATGTAGAATAAGCTGTAGCGAATTAGATGGACGGCTTGAGGAAAGAGAACTGCACAAACATTTCTTATAGAAGCGCATCATTGAAATGACAGATGTTGTAAATAGCGTCTCTGTATCTTTATAGATTTAAAAGATATAGTAAACTTAAATTATCAGTACTTTCAGTTAAGGTTCAGATCATCATTTCCTCCACACAAAACGCATTGAACGATGACAGCATGACACCTTATTGAATCATTAGCTAATAGAATATATGTTGTAAAGTTTAGTGCATAATAGCTAATTTTGTTCTTTATTTATTTATCAGGAAGCACATTGGTGCAAGGCTACTGGCCGTGACATTCGAAGTTAAGAAGGACATTGTATAGATTTTATGTAAGAGAATTTAACGTTTATTACGTAACGAATATTACTGTTACTTTATTTAGAACGTGAAAATAGTCAAGCTCTGATTATTTAAACATGTTAAAATGTAAAATAATGTAGAATAAGCTGTAACAAATCTGATGGACGGCTTGAGGAAAGGGAACTGCACTAGTCAGTTGAGCGAAGATGTTCGGCGTACGGGAAACGCGGCCGGAGATTGGCATAGGGGAGAGGGCTGGTGGAGACGCGAAAGCGGACAGTTGGACTGGAGACAGCAAAGTGGACAGTTCTGGTCTAGACACCAAAGGGTACAGTTCAGATTGAGACGCGAAAGCGGACAGTTCGTCTTTAGGCAGCTAGGAAGGGAAACGACTCAGAAAATTTCGCATTGTGTGGTATCGCGAGGACTTAGTCTCTGAGCGCTGAGCAGCCGCGCGCCTGGTGTGAACTCTGACTTTTCGTGTAAATATCGAGGTGAAGTATTGGACTTGTGTTTCGCGATCAAATTGTGAATGATCGAACTGTGTCAAACGGATATGCGCTCGAGTGTAACAGTAACTCTAAATACTACCAATATCCCTATTGCTTTGCTTTCTGAATACATATTATTCTAACCATATCGGAACGGTGTAGCCTTCATCATTTATGAGTCGTTAATTTTGTTCCCAATATTATTATTACTGTTGCTTAATGTTATATTAAAGTTGTAAGTTTCAAGCAACTCCGCAAATTAGCAATCAGCCAGATAATTTAACCAATGGGTCACAAGTGTCTAATTTAGGGCGTGTAATGCGACACGTGCGGTTCAACTCCTGGACGAGTTTGAGCCAAGACATTTCGATGAAGGAGAACCGCATGTGAGCCCGAAAATCTTTGGGATGTTAGCTCGCAGTGTTCATGACTTAAGTGTCCTGCACACAGAGAAGATAGGCATCGGACTTTATATCATCGAAGAACTAGAAATTTTCGAACACCTTTCTCTTAATGACTGTTTCATTCTGGATTAACAATCGGTGTGAAGTAATAAAAAATCTTCAGTGGTATAATGTCCTTACTCAGAAACACGTAAAATTGACTCCTGTTTCTCTTCTCTCCTTTTTATTTAATACACTGTGATAGATTTCTCACAAAACATATAGCTAATTGCAATTGTTTTTTCCTTCAGTCTGTATAATACTGGCTACTGACTTGTGAGATGAACACTTCTATGCTATTTAAAACATTATTTAATGTAACCATTATGTTTATTCAGTTGTTAGTAGAAGTCACGACTTGTTTCGTGTCCATATTTCGGCAGCTTTGGCGTGCGAACCTCTTTGTCTGATACCAACTCCAGCCCTTGTTACCTCTTACAGCCCTCAGAGGCTTATTACGTGCTATAATTTTACTGGCAGTTAACAGTTTTACGTCAATTCCAACGTCTGTAATTTCATATAGTTTGAACATTATCATAATTAGAAGTATTGGGTATGACGAGTGCATTTCGACGAAATAAATGGTTCAAATGGCTCTAAGCACTATGTGACTCGCATTCGGAAGGACGACGGTTCAATCCCGCGTCCGGCCATCCTGATTTAGGTTTTCCGTGATTTCCCTAAATCACTCCAGGCAAATGCCGGGATGGTCCCTCTGAAAGGGCACGGCCGACTTCCTTCCCCATCCTTCCCTAATCCGATGAGACCGATGACCACGTTGTCTGGTCTCCTTCCCCAAACAACCAACCAACCAACTATGTGACTTAACTTCTGAGGTCATCAGTCCCCTTGAACTTAGGACTACTTAAACCTAATGTACCTAAGGACCTCACACACATCCATGTCCGAGCCAGGATTCGAACCTGCGACCGTAGCTGTCGCGCGGTTCCAGACTGAAGCGCCTAGAAGCGCTCGGCCACCCAGGCCGGCTTGACGAAATAAATCTCGGGTGAACAGACTGGTACCAGTGTGCATAGGACACAATATTTCGGCAATCGATCACGTTGCCATAATTTTGCTCTTAAATCTGTTCAACTCTTACTAAATGTGAGAACAGTTTCCTCATAAATCCGATTCATGTAATATATCTTAGATTTTCTCTATGTTAATGTTTTGTATTCGATGAAGGTAATTGTCCGGATTTTTCGTGAAGACACTCATAGCCGGTGTTGAAGCCAGTTTAAGGTTGTTGCAGTCGGTTGACTGTATTTTACAAATAATAAGTTAGATTTCATGTCTTCCAGATTTGAAAAATAACTTGACAAATTCCTATCTTACATTGTTTCCACCAAAAGTGATTCAAATGGAGGACTAACACGAACAAATGCATGGTCCATCATACAAAACTGTATGTGTTGCCGTTTCGGCCGATAATTTCGTTTGCTACCACAGATTTTACTCTCGTCTGATATTTCGTTCGTTCTTGCATGTACTCAGTAACCACAGCCGTAACAAGCTGCTTCTGCATCTACGTTCATATTCTACAAGCCTACATACAGAGCACGGTGGAGAGTACCTTCTACCACTACTAGCTATTATCTTTCCGGTTCCGCTCACAAAAGGAGCAAGGGTAAAACGGCTGTACGTTCGCCTCCGTATGAGCCCTAATACCTCTTCTCTTGTCTTTATGTCCATACGTGAGATCTACATTCGTGGCAGCAAAAAAAAAAAAAAAAAATGGATCAAATGGCTCTGAGCACTATGGGACTTAACATCTGTGGTCATCAGTCCCCTAGAACTTAGAACTGCTTAAACCTAACTAACCTAATGACATCACACACATCCATGCCCGACGCAGGATTCAAACCTGCGACCGTAGCAGTCGCGCGGTTCCGGATTGCGCGCCTAGAACCGCTAGACCACCGCGGCCGGCTCGTGGCAGCAGGCTCGATTTGCAGCCTGCGGGAGACACCAGATTCTAAGCATTCTTACGCAGCCAGCACACGCCAGTAATCCTCGATATGTGACTCTCTTTTCCAATAGCGATATCTGTACCGCGACCGAGATGGCATCTATGCAGGGCTGGCTGGCGGAGTTTTGCCGACCGCCTAATTAAATACTATCAGTTTTATTCCAAAGGAACCAAAGACTACCCTCGATATGTCGGGGCTGTTCTTAATGCTGCTGAGATGTTTATCCCTTGTGGATGTACCAGGGTGAAATAAATATTGCAAACAATTTTACGAACAGTATAGCGAAACCGGAGACAGCGTCATTGCAGATGACCTCGTCCAAAGTCTTGACACTGCTAGAAGAGTACGATGGTGCGAGAAGGTAGAAAATGTAAACTTCAAAACATTCAGGTAGAAAGGCACAGAGCTTTCAGCGTAAGTTTGGCGGGGCCTCCAATAAACCCAGTAAGAACCTCGTATTTCAGGAAACAAAATCGCTAACCATATAGTTGGTACACCTATATCAGCTCGTGACAAACAACATACTTCCAAAATAAAACGAGAACTCACCTCTCTCCAAAGCTCAGTGCCCAAACAAATCCGATTTCTCTTCACTGTTTACACTACGTGAATTGGATGAGGCCTTGAAACAAACTTAATGTGATAAGGCCAATGATCTAGATAATATACACACAGAGTTTCTGGTAAGCATTGGTTATGGTGAAAAAAAATGGCTTGTCCGCTTCTTCTCCAACATCACAGATAATGCATCACTGCCCAATGAGCTAAAGAGAACAGAAATAGTGGCAATTTTGAAACAAGGTAAACCAGCTGACTACCCTAAACGTTTAAGGATAATTTGCTTTTTGAGCTGTACTTACGAACTCTAGGAGAGGATCATTTATAATAGAATTAGCGGCTTTATTCTGGAACATGATCCAGCTGATAAAGCAGGTTTCAGGCCCCACTGATGTTTCTGTGACCAGTTGCTGGCGCTAACAGCTTCCATAGAGCGTGGCTTCCAAGGAAACGTGAAGATATCTGTCGCATTGATAGACGTAACCGAGGAGTACGACACAGTCTGAAGAGAAGGGATCATATACAAATTACTAAAACAATCCGATGCCGAAAAACTGTAGCTCTCATCAACACCGTGATAAACAATGCGTATTTACGCATTTAGTTGGGAGAAAATGTGAGCAAGGAGAGGAAATTAATTAATGGTCTATTTCACGGCTCCGTTTTAGGTCCCCTAATATTTAACCTATATATCACCTGTCACCCCAATACCAGGTCAACAAAATTCTGCTACTAGGACGATATCGCTCTTGCTTGTAGAACCAAAGATATCTGACAAGGGAAGACAGTTCTCACAGAAGATCTAGCAGTTATGAGAACGTATTTTAGAAAGTGACGACTTAAACCCAGTACAACTAAAGCGGAAGTATGTACATTCCGCCTGAACAACAAGCAAGCTAATATGGTGCTCAGATTGAAACTCAACGGAAAGACTCTTTGCCATTACAAGGAACGTAAGTACTTTGGTGTCACCCTTGATCGCAAGCTTTCATGTACAAACATGTTCAAAATAGCACTGCCAAGATAAAAACTCGTAACAATATTATTCAAAAATTGTGTGGAATGGCATGGGAAACTCAGGAGATACCTTGTGGACATCGTCCATTGCGCTGGTCTTCTCAGCAGCCGAGTACTGTGCCCCAGTGTGGATAAACGGCTGTCACACTGGGAAACTGTGGGCCAAATTGAACACAGTTAGCACTGGATATGGTCGATGCACAGAGTCACTTTACAAACGGGAAACTACAAAGTCTCCGGTTTGTGACTGTGGGACTCCGAACCAATCGTGCACATTGGAGATGTATGTCCCTTGCACTCCTATCAGGAGAGTTGGAGTGACCTCATGAAAGCTGACGATGTATCAGGAATTTAGGTATTGACATGTAGTTACTTTTGTATTTAGTCCTGCCTTTGTGTGTTCTTGTCATGTACGTATACTAATTTTACATACCTGTATTTTTACATTGCATGTGAGCCATATGTTCCGGCCACATGTAGTAAGCGTTGCTTCACGCAGTGGAGAATCGCAAAACAGAGGCACGCCGCCAATAGAGGCGTTGCGAAGTAGGCGCGGCACAGATAGCCTTGCTAACAGCAGCGGTCTACCAACAGGGTGACGCAAGGATGCACACAGACCGAGCGCCGAGCGAAACCTGGAAAGTGCTGAGTAAGGAGAAGTGAGGCCAGCACGCTAATCTATGCTGCAATACACTGCGGGAGTAATAACAAAAAGCTACCACCGAGGGTAAAATACGTCCTCCTCCCGGATATAAACAGTGGAGCGCAGGCAGCAACAGACAGAAACCATTAGGAAGCAGTTCGGATCTGAGGACGGACGTGGTCCGTGTCCGAATGTTCAATCTTCGTAGGTGACGATTCCGGAAGTTTGTTCCAGTTCGCAGGAATCATCTGTTCGCCACCAGATGTCAACTTCAGCTGTGGAGATCGGCCCAAGTTCGGTCGGCACCGTGGCTAACTAACTACAGCGAGAACCTCCAGCAGGACCGGTCGCAGCGTGGTCTCGGTCACAGGCGCCGCCGGGGACTGACGCCCGGACTTCACAGCAACGCGGTCCCACGGCGCGTGGTCCGTCCATGATGGGACCTCACGAACATCACGACTGACGGCTTCCCAGCCGCCAGTGCAGCAGGCGTCGGCCCCGTACTGGGGCGCCGAGTTCATCTCAACCACAGGGCATCCTGGCTTCAGCGGAGCACTGGTGGCCTGAGGCTCCGAGTGCGATCAGCATTGCGATCAGCATTGTCGGAGATTCAACACAGCAGCAGCCAGGCGGAGGGATCCGCAGGGCTGGACAGCGACGACGAGGGAGAAATTGTAAACCAAGTTCAATAAATAATCATAAAACTCCACGCTGTCTCAGTCTTTGGCGCAGCCACTGTGTCTGCTGCTAACAAGTGGTGCAGAAGTCGTAACACAGACGAATAAATAAATAAAATTAGGATTCTCAATGGAGTTTCGTAAAATGAACGTCGCCTTCCCTCGAGAGATTCTCATTTGATTTCACGAAACATCTCCGCAATGCTCTTGTGTTGATCGAACCTACCGGTAACGAGTCCTACGACTCATCTTTGAAGTGCTTGTATGTCTGCCTTTAATAGGACGTCGTGCGGATTCCTAACACTGGAACATAAATGAATCGCACTATAGTCGAAATGACGTGAGAATATCCCTGAGCGTTGTTGAGGGCTCAGCAGACATTTCCGCGCGCCTGTCTCAACCAGTCACGTAATATCATTTTTTATACCTGTTGTCGCAGGTCTATATATGGTTATTGTTTTCACCTACAATCAAATGTATTTCACAGCTGAAAGCCAGCAAGTCTTCCTAGATGTCAGTGATGTTCTTGAACCGTCCGAATGTAGCATTCTCTACATGGTCTCCTTCAGAGAACAACTACACTTTTCTCGAATTCTCCCAGTAAACTTCAGTCAACCATTCGCCCTAACACTTTACGCGGTCGTTCCATTTCACATCGTTTTGCAACCGTAAAAAACTAAACTCCGCCCGAATAGGCCATGAAGGCCCAACGGAACCGACCGGCCGCCGTGTCATCCTCAGCCCACTGGCGTCACTTTTGCAACCGTACGTCTAGATATTCAATCGACGTCGATGTGCCTCGGCACCCACTAACACAGTATTTGAACACTGCAGGACTGTTTTTGCTACTCATCTGCTTTAACCCACGTTTTCCCACATCTAGGGCAAAGCTGTCATTCATCACACCAAACAGAAATTCTGTATAAGTCATCCTGCAACCTACAAAAGTTATTCGGCGACGATAATTTCCCTTAAACCACCACATCATCACCAAACAATAACATACAGCTATTCATCTCGTCGGTCAGATCATTTATGTGTATACTGGAAAAAGCGGTCCTATCACATTTGCCTGAGGCACTGCAGACGGTAAACGATGCTATGATGAACACTCGGTCTCCAGGACAACGCTCTGGGTTCTTTTACTTCAGAAGTCTTCGAGACACTCACTTATCTCGGAAACTATTCGATATGCTTGGTCCTTCATTGAGATTCTGCATTGGGGCAGTGCGTTGAATGCTTTCGGGAAATTCAGGAATGTGGAATCTGCCTCCACCATCAGCATCTGAGTCTACAAGGAAGTACTTGTCAACCTTTTCCTCTCAACCACATAGCAGCTAAAGTAAGAAAGGAGACTGTATAGCTATAATATGCAATCAACAGCTTTTCCAATGCGAAAAGTATTTACCATACCATTAACTACCATACGAGCCATTGCGGCCACATCTTCAGATAGAGCTGTTCAAGGCCATTGTACACTCCTGGAAATTGAAATAAGAACACCGTGAATTCATTGTCCCAGGAAGGGGAAACTTTATTGACACATTCCTGGGGTCAGATACATCACATGATCACACTGACAGAACCACAGGCACATAGACACAGGCAACAGAGCATGCACAATGACGGCACTAGTACAGTGTATATCCACCTTTCGCAGCAATGCAGGCTGCTATTCTCCCATGGAGACGATCGTAGAGATGCTAGATGTAGTCCTGTGGAACGGCTTGCCATGCCATTTCCACTTGGCGCCTCAGTTGGACCAGCGTTCGTGCTGGACGTGCAGACCGCGTGAGACGACGCTTCATCCAGTCCCAAACATGCTCAATGGGGGACAGATCCGGAGATCTTGCTGGCCAGGGTAGTTGACTTGCACCTTCTAGAGCACGTTGGGTGGTACGGGATACATGCGGACGTGCATTGTCCTGTTGGAACAGCAAGTTCCCTTGCCGGTCTAGGAATGGTAGAACGATGGGTTCGATGACGGTTTGGATGTACCGTGCACTATTCAGTGTCCCCTCGACGATCACCAGTGGTGTACGGCCAGTGTAGGAGATCGCTCCCCACACCATGATGCCGGGTGTTGGCCCTGTGTGCCTCGGTCGTATGCAGTCCTGATTGTGGCGCTCACCTGCACGGCGCCAAACACGCATACGACCATCATTGGCACCAAGGCAGAAGCGACTCTCATCGCTGAAGACGACACGTCTCCATTCGTCCCTCCATTCACGCCTGTCGCGACACCACTGGAGGCGGGCTGCACGATGTTGGGGCGTGAGCGGAAGACGGCCTAACGGTGTGCGGGACCGTAGCCCAGCTTCATGGAGACGGTTGCGAATGGTCCTCGCCGATACACCAGGAGCAACAGTGTCCCTAATTTGCTGGGAAGTGGCGGTGCGGTCCCCTACGGCACTGCGTAGGATCCTACGGTCTTGGCGTGCATCCGTGCGTCGCTGCGGTCCGGTCCCAGGTCGACGGGCACGTGCACCTTCCGCCGACCACTGGCGACCACATCGATGTACTGTGGAGACCTCACGCCCCACGTGTTGAGCAATTCGGCGGTACGTCCACCCGGCCTCCCGCATGCCCACTATACGCCCTCGCTCAAAGTCCGTCAACTGCACATACGGTTCACGTCCACGCTGTCGCGGCATGCTACCAGTGTTAAAGACTCCGATGGAGCTCCGTATGCCACGGGAAACTGGCTGACACTGACGGCGGCGGTGCACAAATGCTGCGCAGCTAGCGCCATTCGACGGCCAACACCGCGGTTCCTGGTGTGTCCGGTGTGCCGTGCGTGTGATCATTGCTTGTACAGCCCTCTCGCAGTGTCCGGAGCAAGTATGGTGGGTCTGACACACCGGTGTCAATGTGTTCTTTTTTCCATTTCCAGAAGTGTACATGGCAAACGAATTCTAAAATACATATCTTCCTAGTACACAGACACACACACACACACACACACACGCACACACACACACACACACACACACACACACACACACACACTCACACACTGCTTAGGTGAAACCACTTGATTTTAGATAACCAAGCCCTAGTGTACGGAGTTGAATGTAGTCTCATAGTTCGTTACCTGTTAATACTTCTTTTTCCATCATCGCGTTTTTAACACAATCAGGCACTCTCTTATGAATATAACCAAAATATGTTCTGCAATATTCGATGTTATTTGCATTTCCGAGTCATTAGAGGACGAAGATTGAAATGAATACTAGGCGATTTCCGAGTGTATGGTTAGGCAGCCGAAGAGGACAGCCTAAATTGCTGCTGATGAAACGAGGAACAATTAACATTCACGTTCTTCTGTGTCTCAGAGTCGTTAGAAACTCAGGCGGTGTTCAATATTGCGTGTGACGTCAACCTGACATCACGTTTGCAGAGAGTCTTGTGAGATGGGCGTTACCTGCTCAGAGGCACTCACGTAGGTATTATTATAGCAGCACGGAAGATCTGCAGATAATATGTTGTTTTCCTTCTACAACAGTTTCGTGAGAACCGGCGTGTTTAAGTAAATCACACGAATAGCGAAAAAAAAATCACGTCTTTAAAACATTGTTTGCACTCTGTCGTGGTGTCATTTACTTTAACAAACGGCGATCAAATTATAAATTTTGGCGGCTGCGTGACACAATAAAACGTATAAAAATTTTGACAAGAAGCACTCCACTGCACGATTACAGACTACAATAAACAATAGAGGCGACGAATAGACGAACAGGCGTGGCGAACGATAGCCAGCGTGGGTAATTTAATTGGGGGGGGGGGGGGGGGGGAAGGGGTCGGAATGGTGAGCCCCAGACACTGAAGCAAATTGTCACTCACTCACTTGCTACTCGGATACGAGCGTGAAAGTGGCACGACACAACCACTTTCCTTGTTACACGTAGATAAGATCAAAACGCAAGTACTATGGAAACGATTCGTGAAGGCAGACTGAAATGCCTGTGACAAAGAGGTAGTTTGGAAACCAGGTGCATGCAGCTGACGTCAAAACGATTTTATCCCCGCAAACGTACATTTTACACAAAAACCGAGAAGAGAGGATAAGAAAAATTAGGGGTCGTCGCAGGCATCTTCGTATCTTTACTTGTCCTAGAAATAAACGAATCAGATCCCTTACATATTTTGCGTGTTTCCACTCAGTAATTCCATATAGAGTAATTTTCCGGGGTAACTCATCACTTAGAAAGGAAGTATTGATTGCAAAGAACGAGCTGTAATTTCGCCGTCGTCTTCTAGGTCCCTCTACGTGAAGTTGGGCATTTTAATTGTACTATCACACTACACGTGTTCCCTAATGAAATAGGTCATAAATAACCCGTCATAATTTAAGAGGAACAGTAATGACCATACCGACAACACCAGAGGAGGAAACGACCTTTATTATCGATTATTAAAGGTACCCGTGGTTAAGAAAGGAATTCAGTACGCAGTAACAACAATCTTTGACCATTTGCCCGAGACCGTTCAGGGTGACGTTTATTGGAAGATATGAAGAAAAATGTAAATTAGTTACAAGCTACGGCGTGCACACACTTTATTCAACATGTAAACGTCACTACAGATATTCGGATTTAGGTTATGACATTTTCGATACGCCTGCCATCATTGGCGATGATGTGCAGACGAATACCGAAGTTCTGCATGACCCGCTGAACTATCGGAATATCGAAGCTGTCGACTTCCTGAATGGCTGTTTTCAGTTCAGAAATGGTTTATGTGCTATTTCTGTACACGTTGTCTTTCATGCAACCCAAAAAAAGGAGTGGCATGTGTTCCTATCCGGAGAATACGGCGGCCAATCGAGGCCCGTGCCAGTGGCCTGATTTTATTATGACACATCGCGTGGCGTATGGTAGGTTGGTAGGGAGAGCGGACACAAATATTCCTGATTCAATCACTCGAATGTATTTTTTTAATAGTAACCTACTTGTGTAAAACTTTTTTAAATTACCGCTAAAACTTTGTTAACTATTGTATTATTTATTCATTAAGCGAGATGTTTCGAGGAAATACCTCGGCTTCAGGCTAAATGGCATTACAAAAACAATTTTACGATAAGATCATACTGATGTTACATAGTCTTCCCATAAATTCTGTGGTTATCTTTGTTCTTCTAGAGTTCTTCTGGCATTTTTGAAAAGTCTATGTAACATCAGTATAACCTTATTGTAAAATGGTTTTTGTAATGCCATTTACCTTGAAGATGAGGTATTCCCCCGAAACATGTCGCTAAATAAATAAGTAATACAATAGTTAACAAAGTATGTGACTGGTAACAGTAATTTAAAACCACCTTGAAATACTTATTGAGACAGTCAAAGTCGAAAAATAGTCAAATTGGCTTCAAATCAACTTACTTTATTCCATTTCTAAACCAAAATCTGATTGACTTCGACAACAGACAAGAGCAATCCACTGACGTTTTGCCTGGAGACAAGAAACACACATGAATGGTAAAGTAAGTTATTGAGGCTACTTCCTTGCTTTGAGTGTAGACAAAAATGTCATCAGCCACCCGTTGAGTTACTTTCTCCATGTTGTTGATGTTGTAGTCTTCAGTCCAGAGACTGATTTGATGCAGCTCTCCATGCTACTCTAACCTGTGTAAGGTTCTTCATCTCCCAGTACCTACTGCTACCTACATCCTTCCGAATCTGTTTAGTGTATTCATCTCTTGGTCTTCCTCTACGAGTTTTACCCCACACGCTGCCCACCAATACTAAACTTGTGATCCCTTGATACCTCGGAACATGTCCTACCAACTGATCCCTTCTTCTAGTCAGGTTTTGCCACAAACTCCTCTTCTCCCCATTTCTATTCAATACCTCCTTATTAGTTATGTGCTCTACCCAGCTTCAGCATTCTTCTGTAGCACCACATTTCGAAAGCTTCTATTCTCATCTTGTTTAAACTATTTATCGTCCACGTTTCATTTCCATAGATGGCTACACTCCGTACAAATACTTTCAGAAACAACTTCCTGACGCTTAAATCTATACTCGATGTTAACTAATTTCTCTTCTTCAGAAACGCTTTCCTTGCCATTGCCAGTCTATATTTTATATCATCTCTACTTCGACCATCATCAGTTATTTTGCTCCCCAAATAGCAAAACTCATTTACTACTTTAAGCGTCCCATTTCCTAATCTAATTACTTCAGCATCACCCGATTTAATTCTACGAAATTCCAAAATTCTCGTTTTGCTTTTGTTGATGTTCATATTATATCCTCCTTTCAAGACACTGTTCATTCCGTTCAGTGGCTCTTCCAAGTCCTTTGCTGTCCCTGACAGAATTACAATGTCGTCTGCGATCCTCAATGTTGTTATTTCTTCTCCGTGGATTTTAATTCCTACTCCTAATTTTTCTTTTGTTTCCTTCACTGCTGGTTCAATATACAGATTTACTAACATCGGGGAGAGGCTACAACCCTGTATCACTCCCTTCCCAACCACTTCTTCCCTTTCATGTCCCTCGACTCTTATAACTGCCATCTGGTTTCTGTACAAATTGTAAATAGCCTTTCGCTCCCTGTATTTTACCCCTGCCCCCTTTAGGAATTGAAAGAAAGTATTCCAGTCAACATTGTCAAAAGCTTTCTCTAAGTCTACAAATTCTAGAAACGTAGGTGTGTCTCTCCTTAATCTATTTTCTAAGATAAGTCGTGGGAACAGTATTGCCTCACGTGTTCCAACATTTCTACGGAATCGAAACTGATCTTCCCTGAGATCGGCTTCGACCAGTTTTTCCATTCGTCTGTAAAGTATTCCTGTTAGTATTTTACAGCAGTGGCTTATTAAACTGATAGTTCGGTTATTTTCACATCTGTCAACACCTGCTTCCTTTGGGATTGGAATTATTATAATCTTCTTGAAGTCTGAGGGTATTTCGCCTGTTTCATACATCTTGCTCACCAGATGGTAGAGATTTGTCAGGACGTGCTCTCCCAACCCTGTCATTAGTTCTAATGGAATGTAGTCTACTCACGGGGCCTAGTTTCGACTTAGGTCTTTCAGTGCTCTGTCAAACTCTTCACGCAGTATCATATCTCCCATTTCAGCTTCATCTAATCTACATCCTTTTCCATTTCCATTATATTGCCTTCAAGCACATTGCCCTTGTATAGACCCTCTATATACTCCTTCCACCTTTCTGCTTTCCCTTCGTTGCTTAGAACTGGGTTTCCATCTGAATTCTTGATATTCATACAAGTGATTCTCTTTTCTCCAGCCGGCCGAAGTGGCCGTGCGGTTAAAGGCGCTGCAGTCTGGAACCGCGAGACCGCTACGGTCGCAGGTTCGAATCCTGCCTCGGGCATGGATGTTTGTGATGCCCTTAGGTTAGTTAGGTTTAACTAGTTCTAAGTTCTAGGTGACTAATGACCTCAGCAGTTGAGTCCCATAGTGCTCAGAGCCTTTTCTCCAACGGTCTCTTTAATTTTCCTGTAGGCTGTATCTGTCTTACCCCGGTGAGATAAGCCTGTACATCCTTACATTTGTCCTCTAGCCATCCCTGCTTAGCCATTTTTCACTTCCTGTCGATCTCATTTCCGAGACGTATGTATTCCGTTTTGCCTGCTTCATTTACTGCATTTTCATATTTTCTCCATGAAGTTACGAAATACGTTATGTGGTATTGTAGCCGTAGTCGTTGTTTTTACTATTTTATCTCCTCCAAGTTCGTCGAAAACCACATAACAGTTTAGGCACCGAAGAATCTTCATCCGATTCTGTGTTCTCTAGCGTGCGCGGAAATATTTCATTGTCACATAACGATAGTTTCAACTCTTGGATTTGCAGGTTTGATTTTCTATGGCGTAAGAAGGTAAAGACAAAAACATACGTAAACAGAGATGACGACTGTTCAAATGTGTGTGAAATCATATGGGACTTAACTACTAAGGTCATCAGTCCCTAAGCTTACACACTACTTAACCTACATTATCCTAAGGACAAACACACACAACCATGCCCGTGGGAGGACTCGAACCTCCGCCGGGATCAGCTGCACAGTCCATGACTGCAGCGCCTTAGACCGCTCGGCTAATCCCGCGCGGCGACTGTTCAAATGGTTCAAATGCTTCTGAGCACTATGGGACTTCAGCTGAGGTCATCAGTCCCCTAGAACGTAGAACTACTTAAACCTAACTAACCTAAGGACATCACACACAGCCATGCCCGAGGCCGGATTCGAACCTGCGACCGTAGTGGTCACGCGGTTCCAGACTGAAGCGCCTAGAAGCGCTCGGCCACTGATGACGACTATAATAAACTTGAAGTCTGTCTGTTGTCTCCAGGCATCACTAAACCACCAGTGAGGGTCACAGAACTTCTGTGCAGAGTTTATTAACAATAAACCGAATTATGGGCCGCGCGGGGTAGCCGTGCGGTCTAAGGCGCCTTGTCATGTTTCGCGCGGCTTCCCCCTCGGAGGTTCGAGTCCTCCTTCGGGCATGTGTGTGTTGTTGTTAGCGTAAGTTAATTTAAGTTAGATTAAGCAATGAGTAAGCACAGGGACCAATGGCCTCAGCTGTTTGGTCCCATAGTCCTTACCACAAATTTCCAATTCCGTGTTATGCCGTCTTAAAGTTCTTTGGAATGTCCAAGTACGAGGCGTGTTTTTAAGTAAGTACCGTTTTGAAATTTAAAACAAAAAGGTAAGATATCTCAATAATTTTATTTTTACATGAAAGCCTGTACCTTAATCTACTTTTCTGCATTATTTCCGTCAATATCGAGGCACTTGTCATAACGTTGCACCAGTTTCTGAATACCGTCCTCATAGAAGTCTGCCGCCTGACTTGTTAACCACTGCATCACCAGTGTTTTGACTTCGTCATCGTCTTGAAGACGCTGACCGCCCCGGTGTTTCTTCAAGTGCAGGAACAGATGGTAGTCACTGGGCGCAAGATGGTTGGTTGGTTGGTTGTTTTGGGGAAGGAGACCAGACAGCGATGTCATCGGTCTCATCGGATTAGGGAAGGACGGGGAAGGAAGTCGGACGTGCCCTTTGAAAGGAACCATCCCGGCATTTGCCTGGAGCGATTTAGGGAAATCACGGAAAACCTAAATCAGGATGGCCGGACGCGGGATTGAACCGTCGTCCTTCCGAGTGCGAGTCCAGCGTCTAACCACTGCGCCACCTCGCTCGGTTGAGCGCAAGATCCGGGCTGTACGGAGGATGATCTACAGTTTCCCATCGAAAAGATGTGATCAGATCTTTGGTGTGATTCGCCACATGTGGACGGGCATTGTCTTGCAGCAAAACGATGCCCTTGCTCAACTTCGATGGACTGTTGCTTTGATTCTGGTGTAACGTAGGGCACCCATGTTTCATCGTCCGTAACAATTTGGCTTGAGAAATCATCACCGTCGTTGTGGTACCGCTCAAGGAAAGTCAATGCACTGTGTAAACGTTTAGTTTTGTGCACATCCGTCATCATTTTCGGTACCCAAAGTGCGCACAATCCTCGTTAATTCAAGTACTTGGTCACAATGCCATACAAAATACTACGAGAAACATTAGGAAAGTCATCCCGCAAGGAGGAAATCGTAATGCGTCTGTATTCTCTCACCTTATTGTCGACTTCCTGCACCAAACTTCCATTAACGACCCAAGGACGCCCACTCCGTTGTTCGTCATGCGCATTTGTGCGGCCATCTTTAAGTGCTCTTGCCCACTTTCTTACCATTCCATCACTCATAATGTTTTCTTCGTAAACCGCACAGATCTCACGATGAATATCGATCGCTTTTAGGCCTTTAGCACTAAGAAATCTTATAACAGCGTGTACTTCACAGTCGGCAGGACTCACGATTATCAGAGGCATCTTAAACACTCAGTACACAACGAGGAATAATCAGACTGTAATGGCGTCAGTCCGTAGATTAAGGTACAGGCTTTCATGTAAAAATAAAATTACTGAGATATCTTAGCACGTCTTTTTTTAAATTTGGAAACGGTACTTACTTAAAAATCACGCCTCGTAATTTACTAAAATTACGTCGTACGACTCAGAAACACCACTCCTGGTTCCAGAGTATAATAAAAAATTATAATACGTTTTTCAGATAAATCAGTTGCCGCCTTTATGCATATCCAGCATTAGCTTCCAGCTTCAAAAACGTTTATTTCATTGTGTAAGCTTCGTACATCTGAATAAACAAGGCAGTCTGACAAAACTGCCCTAAGCTAAATACTGTTCTATCAAATGTTACGATAAATGTCCCACAAAGGAAAAAACGACAATACGTGATCGTTGCTCTGAAGAACGATGGCCTTCGGCGCGTTACGTCTTGTGACCAGACATTCGACAGCGCGGCCGGTCTTCAAAGTTGTCACACATTTTCCCCGTGTAAACCCGTTAGATGAAAACAAAGAAAGTACAATTTCTGTAGTCACGCACCAAACACATATTTTACCATACAAAAGAATTTGTAAAACGTCTTGAATGTTTTTTGGGTCGGCGGTTACAAGTCGGCAGTTGTCACCACCAATTTCGTGACACCACTGCGTGCATCGTTGCCACCCTTTTCCGGCCATGGTACTGACGTGGTTTCGTTATAGAACGTTAGGACAGTCTCAAAGAAAATTATTCTGTCAATATCTCATTTTATCCAACGTCCCTGCAAATAGAAAAATGTTTTAAAAATTCTGACGTCAGATGTGGCTTTCAGCTTAATGACACCCTAAAACTATGATTAAAGCATAAACTGAAAGGGACCTATGATAAATTTGATGGCTTTGGAGTATACAGGATTGACTGCAGTAATTGCGACAAATATTATATCGGTCAAACAGGCCGCTCTTTTAACTTAAGGTTTAAAGGACACTCACACCCACGAAACAAAACGGCTTTAGGACAGCACTTACCTGAAACTGGTCAAGCCATAGGGAGCATTGAGAATTGTATGCGTATTCTTGATAGAGTGCAAAAAGACTATGCTCTTAAGCTGTTAGAGGAGCTTGAAACTTATAGAGCAAAAAAAATGGAGAACCAACTAAACTGCTTAACTGGAAAAATGACTTTGTGCCCAATGCCCACTTCGCTTTTTTTGATAATGTTTTACTCCAATCACTTTTTCTTTGTGGTGGTGCTGAAGTCTGATCAATTTCGTTGATTTTTACTTCTGTAGGGAATGGAAAGGGCAAAAATTTTCTCTTTATTTATTTATTCTTCTTTCAGCTTTAGTTTGGGCACACGGAAGGGTCCTTTAACTCGCTGCTTTTGGTGTGTGTTTGAAAACATGTGTGTAGAAGTGCTAAAGGACTATATGTCCTTAAATTATGGAGAATTACGTAGGGATATGAATTACGGAGGCTCAAATACTATCGACTTCGGTATTTTATATTTGTGGTTGCGTAAGGGTTCTACCGTACCTACTGTGGTGAGTTGTGGTGTACTGTCACATATCATGTCCAACTTCCGAAATAAGGTTCGTGCCTTCTCCTTGACCTTGTCTGAGAGGCAAGATTCGCTAAAGGCTCGATGAATGTCATGATTCCGGATCCACCATTGGGCTCCAGTGATCCATCGTAGGCATCTGCTTTGCACAACCTGTAACTTCTTGTAGTTAGTGGCACACGTAGTACCCCCAGAGGTCGATCCATACAAAATAGATGGTTCGACTTTGACATGGTACAACTGGAGTTTCGTGCGTTGGCTGAGGTATGAGCTCTTCAGAAATGGGAGGAGAGCTTCCAGCATTTTGAGGCCAGACGTCTTCTCCTCCATAATGTGATGACAGTTTGGCGTCTAAATGCACTCCCAGGTATTTTACAGTTGTTGCCCAGGGGAGTGGCTGGTCTGATATCCGTAGGCGTCCACTGACGATGGGTCTCCAACGTGTGAAGACAATAACTTTGGTTTTCTCCGCATTGACCGTTATTTTGTTCCTGTGGGTCCAGTGGTCCACTAAATCTAGTTGGCGCTGCATCCGTGCGACGAGGTGGTCCATTCTGGTGCCTGCAGTCAGGAGCGCTGTGTCGTCGACATAGAAACTGGCAGTAGCGTGTGGCACCGTCGGTAGGTCGTTAATGTATAAATTAAACATCAGTGGAGATATGACCGATCTTTGTGGAAGTCCTTCAAGGACAGGCCGTGTTGTTGAATTCTTGTCATCAATGCGAACATATAATCTGCGATCCTGAAGAAAATTGTCGAGAAGTTTTAAATAGCAGTCTGGTAGGGGCGTGGTACGTCGGAGCTTGAAGATCAAGTTGCGTCGCCATACTTTATCGTAAGCCTTCTCTATATCGAGAAAGACTGCAGTGGTATGTCGTTTCTTGCTGAAATTGTCTTGGATAGATTCCGTGATGCACAGTAGTTGTAACTCAGCCGATAGCTTCGCCTGGAAGCCAAACTGCTCCTGTCGGATGATGTTGTGTGCCCCAAAGATATCCAGCATGCGTTTCAGTAGGACACGTTCCAGTACCTTTCTCAGCGTCGGCAGCAAAGTTATGGGTCTGTAGCTGCCAGGGTGTGAGAGATCCTTGCCCGGTTTTGGTATTGACATTATTCTGGCAATCTTCCATGCCTCTGGGAAGTATCCAGTCCTGAGGCAGCTGTTCACCATCCGGGTGAGAAACACAACAGACTTTCTCGGTAAATGTTTCAATTCCGGATTGCTGATTCTATCTGTCTCTAATCACTTTTTTTTTTATTGTAATTTTTATCACCTTACACAAGGCGGGCTGTCAGCAGCTGAGTACGCCGCTCTTCAGCCTTGAGATTTACAATAAGTAATAAATAGAGGGGACACAGAGAATACAATCAAAAATGGCGGGCAAAACAATGTGGACACCAAAAAACAAAAAACACGGAGCCGTTCACGCCTGACGAGAAAACAACACTGACACTAGGCGACACGGCGCACAAAACAGGGATGATGGCGATGGTACAAGTGAACAGTGGCGGCGTTTCGGCGAACAAACACTAAACACAAACAAAGGCACACACACGAGACACTAATGGCGATGACCTCCAGCGCGCGAATGTTCACTATGCGTGTACGAGTCCGCGGAGCTGCCAAGAGAGGAGAAGGAGGAAGGGGAGTGGGAGAGCGAGAGGGGAGAGCAGAGATGCCATGGGCAAGGGAGATAGGGGGGGAGGGAGGAAGGGGGAGGTGAAGCCCAGGGGAAGAGGGGTGGAGGGAGGGGATGGGGGAAAAGGAAAGAGAAGGGAAGGGAAGAGAAGGGAGGGAGGGTGCCTAAAGGAAAGGACACCGGAAGTGGGGGGTGGGGCAGGCTCAAAGTTGATAGGAGGGGTAGATGGAGGGGAGGAGGACATCATCAGGGAGGGGGAGCTGGCGGAAGCCACCTTGGGAGATGGTAAGGAGGGTTCAGAGATGGAGACCAGGTGGGATGTGGGAATACAGGCGCGGCAGCGTGCGGGGGTGAGAGAATATCGGGGAGATGAGCGGGTGAGGAGGGTCGAGTTTACGGGAGGTGTACATGATCCGTATCCTTTCAAGGAAAAGGAGGAGGTGGGGGAAGGGGATGAGATCATACAGGATCCACGTGGGGGAGAGGAGACGGATGCGATAGGCGAGGCGGAGAGCATGGCGTTCAAGAATTTGGAGGGATTTATAAAAGGTGGGGGGCAGAGATCCAAGCCGGATGGGCATAACAAAGGATAGGGGGGATGAGGGATTTATACGTGTGGAGGATGGTGGAGGGGTCCAGACCCCACCTACGGCCAGAGAGGAGCTTGAGGAGACTGAGTCGGGAGCGTGCCTTGGCTTGGATTGTCTGGAGGTGGGTAGTCCAGGAGAGGCGACGGTCGAGGGTGACGCCAAGGTACTTAAGGGTGGGAGTGAGGGCGATAGGATGGCCATAGATGGTGAGATAGAAATAAAGGAGTCGGAATGAAGGGGTGGTTTTGCCTACAATGATCGCCTGGGTTTTGGAGGGATTGACCTTGAGCAACCACTGGTTGCACCAAGCGGTGAACTGGTCAAGATGGGATTGGAGAAGGTGTTGGGAGTGCTGTAGGGTGGGGGCCAGGGTAAGGAAGGCGGTGTCATCGGCAAACTGGAGAAGGTGGACGGGGGCTGACGGCGGCGGCATGTCCGCCGTGTACAAAAGGTACAGAAGGGGAGAGAGGACGGAGCCTTGGGGCACACTGGCGTAGGGGAAAAAGGTGTAGGAATCTCTGTGATGGATGGTGACAGAGGAAGGACGGCGGGAGAGAAAGGAGCCGATCAGATGGACGTAGTTAATGGGAAGGGCGAAGGTTTGGAGCTTGAAGGGGAGACCGGAATGCCATACGCGGTCATAAGCACGTTCGAGAAGCAGGAAGAGGAAGATCGCGGAGCGACGGGAATTAAGCTGAGATGAGTGAGGTAAAGGAGAAGGTTGTCGGAAGAGAAGGACGGCCGAAAACCACACTGGGTAACGGGAAGGAGGCGGTGCTGGCGGAGATGCTGGTGGATGCGTCGGGTGAGGATAGATTCCAGGACCTTGCTGAAGACCGAGGTTATGCTGATGGGACAGTAGGAGGAGACGGTGGACGGTGGTTTGCCAGGCTTATGGAACATGAGGATACGAGAGGTTTTCCACAGGTCGGGGTAGTAACCGGTGGACAGGACTACATTGTAGAGCCTGGCCAGGGTGGAGAGGAAAGAGACAGGAGCTTCACGAAGGTGACAGTAAGTGACACGATCGTGACCAGGAGCGGTGTTGCGTTTTTTGCAGAGTGTAGCAATGAGAACCTGAGTAGTGATGGGGCATTGAGTTCCGTGTGTGCAATGTTGTCCAAGTACTGAAAACCAGGAGCGAGGGGAGGGACATAGGTGTCAGTCCGATCGCGGATATCCGGGAAGAGGGAGTAATCGAATTGGGGATCATCGAGGATGGAAAATACATCGGAGAGATAGGAGGCAAAGTGATTGGCCTTACTAAGGGTGTCAGGGAAAGGGTGATCATCATGGAGAAGAGGATAGTAGGGGGAGGGTTTAGTTCCGGTAAGGCGACGGTAGGCTGACCAGAACTTGGACGAGTTGATAGGTAGGGTAGTAGTTAAATGGGTGCATGTCTGTCGCCAGTCCCAGCGTTTCTTAGCCGTGAGCAAATTACGAATGTGTCGCTGGAGTTGCCGGTGGGGTCGCAGTGTGTCCGGGTCACACGTGCGGAGGAAGGCACGGTACAGACGACGGGATTCATGGAGGAGGAGGAGGGCCTGTGGGGGTAAGGTAGGACGGTGGGGGTGGACGGCGACAGTAGGAACGTGGGCCTCCACGGCCTCAGACAAGGTCTGCTGGAGAAAGGAGGCGACATGGGTGACATCGTCAGGGTGGTGGTAGGTGAAGGAGTGGCTATCGACCAGGGTGGAAAGGGTAGCCCGGTAGGCATTCCAGTCGGCATGAGAATAGTCATGGACATACTTAGGGGGGGGGGGTCATTACGAGGGTCGCGGCGGGGGCGACGACCGTCTGAAATGGTGAGGAGGACAGGGAGATGGTCGCTACCAATAGGCTCCAGGACCTCCACCGTTATGCGGCCAAGGAGGTTAGGGGATGAGAGGATAACATCAGGAGTGGAGTTGGATTCGGGACGGGTGTGCTGGGGGATGGGGATGAGGTCGCCTTGAAGAGAGGAGAGGAACCGATGCCACCGCCATAACTGGGCGGCGGAACGACTATGGATGTTGAGGTTGGTGGCGATCACGTAGGAGGAGAAGGTACGGTCGATGTGGGAGAGGAAGTCGAAGGGAATAGGGGCGTTAGGGCGGACATAGATGGTGGCGCAGGTAACTATAAGGCCGGGGAAGAAGAGACTAAGGATCAGGTGTTCGGTTGGGTCAGGAAGGAGAGGTTGGAGCCAAACGGGGATCTGGCGGTGGTGACCAATGGCAACTCCGCCACGGGCAATTGGGAGGGGATTATCGGAGCGGTGGAGGAGATAGGGTGAGGTGTGGATGGATTGGTGAGGTTGGAGGAAGGTTTCATTGAGGAGGGAGGCATCCACGCGGTCGGTGGCAAGGTTGTGCAGGAAAAGGTTCTTGTTGGCGGGAAGGGAGCGGATATTGTTGAAAAGGATACGTTGCTGTCGCGCCATGACAGGGATTTAGACGAGGGTGTCAAGACGGGAGAAGGTGAAATGGGCCTGGTTGTTGGAGTAGGTGGCCTACATCTTGAGGTGAAATATGGAATGGGCAGCGAGGGAGATCTGCTGGAGGGTGTGGGGGCTCTGAAAGGGATGAACATTTTGAAGGACGATGGTGAGGAACCTGATGATGTCCTCAGCGGAGGGGAGGGGGTCGAAGGGAATTGCCAGGAGGGGTGGGGGCGTCCAGGGGACGGACAGGGACGGTGAGTTTAGGAGTGGTCGGAGGGGGTCGAGCTTTACACTTTTGGGAGTAAGTGGGATGGGGGAGATTGCAGGTATTGCAGGAGGGAGGGGATTGAAGGTTAGGCACTGCCGGAGGAAGTGCGCTTGCCTACAATGCGGGCAGGTTGGGGCCTCTAATCACTGCACGCCTCTGTTATGTATAGTGTGTTGATAAGTTCACCTAGTATTGAGTGCATCACATATTTACTTCGTTTTTATACATTGGACGCATGACTCTAGTATGTTCTTGTTCCTTCTCCATTCATTTCGTAGACTACATTTATCAGATAATGTAGATCATTCACTGTTACGGAATTTTATCATTCTTTTCTTGCAACGGAGTACCGCAGGGTACTAGGGGCCCTCCGCCGGTCACGTTCCTCCAACCACTTCCCGCCTGTGCGGAATTCTGGCGTGAGCGCCAACAGAGGGCGCTGATTATGTGCAGCACTATGTTTTCTTTCATTTGTGGCTCTTTTAGCGATTTGTTTTATGGTTGTTTAATATTACCCGGTACACTATCAACGGTGTTTAATATTGATGTCATTACCTAGAATACTGGTATTAGAGCACATGTCAACCACCGTTTTTTTAACTCTTCCTCTCTTTAACAATATTACTTTTGTCGTGTTCTTCTTTTTATTGATTTTTATTACTGTAACCACTCCTCGCCCGGGCCTCCCCTCCCCTGTCCCTCTACTCCTCCTCCCTTCTCCTCAGCCATTGGCATCTTTGTTCTCCCCTCTCCACCCCACCATCACCCTTCTTCCCATCTTGGCAGGTCCCCGGCCTCGCACACGCCACGTGGACTTTCGCGCGCCGGAGATCATCGCCATCAGTGTCTCGTGTGTGTGACGTCGTTTTGTGTTTTTAATGTCCGCCGTCACGCTTCTACGTTCACTTGTGCCGTCGGATTCATCAGTGTTATGTGCGCCGTGTCACCGTGTTTTCAGTGTCGTTATCGTCGAGTGTGAACGGCTCCGTGTTTTTTGTGTATCTGTGACCACTATTTTTTGCCCGTCACTATGTTACTTCTAATTCTCCATTATTGTACTGTTATTGTCAACACTATGGCTGAAGAGCGGCGTAACAAGCCGCTGCCAGCCTACCTGATTTTTCCGGTGTTAAAATAACAATAAAGAAAGAAAAAGAAAAAAAATTACAGTAATGCCTTTTATACGTTATAAGCTTATTACAGACATCAACTATTGTATCCCCCTTTGTTTTCGCTGTTTCAATTAATTGTTGAAAACTAGTGTATGCCAACATTAGCGACATCTGGTGGGTACTGTACGGCAGCTTGTTTTAAACAGTAATACTACTGACAAGATGACTCGTACATGTGATGTTATTTATATGTATTTGACGATGCTGGTGCAACTCTCCATTTAACATTTGACGATGCCACTATGACTGCAATACATTAGGACTTAGCTTTTATGAAGCATGATTGCCTCTTTATATTTAAAGCGCACAAATGTAAATATTGTCAGTACTACTTTTCATTATGGTCTATGTATTTTTCTTGAGCTCTATACAGTTTGCGAGTGTATTTATGTTTTTTCCAATTTTTGCTGCAGATCTGATGATGGTCATTAACGACCGAAACGGGTAATCTGTTAAGAAAATGTTTATGACCATAGACGTAAATTAAAGCAAACTTATTATCCAATATGGTAATTGAAGTCCTTTATGTATGACCCGATAGAATGTATAGAGCGGAATAATCCCACTGTTCATGAGCACGAAGGACTCTTCCGTTTTTTTCTCCTACAATAGTCTGCTAGAGCCACCGGGCGCGAACGTAGAAGGACGGTGTTTCCGCACATTCAGCGCCTTGCCCATCTTCTGGCAGGAGTCTCTGTATTTGGGAGCTATTTTCGCGAGCGCCCGGCGCAATTACACGGTGGCGGCGGCTGCGATATGAAAACGTTTATCTGGAAGCCGGCGTTACGGCCGAGCTCTTGCACCGGCCAAGGCGCGATACCGTCTCGCCCCGGCATCCCCTGGGGGTTAGATAAGCCCGGCGTCCTCTACACCGGGAAAGTCGCGCGGTGCAGTAACGTTTTGTGGCCGGCGAATCTCCGAGCCCACAGCGCACGGTTCTACACTTCAAGAGCTGCACGAAGCGGAATAACGCAGATTTACATCTACCTGTACGTCGGTGCTTAGGGGGGACGCTCTAAGCTGGAGTGCAGAATAGCTAGCAGGCGAATTAAACGACACTAGTTATTTCAGTCCCGCGATCTGAAACGTGGATTCTGTCCAAATGGACAGTGCTAAGCGGTGATTTAGTCGTAAGCTACAAAATACATAGTCGTCAAAAATCTGAAAGATAGTTTGAATACTAAAACGTGTAGCTCACATAGTTCTGTGGGTGATGGATTGTTTTACCCAGAAAATTACGATCACCACAAACGCCCAACAGAAAATAGTAAAAGGGGGCTATTACTTTCGTTTGGAATCGGAACCACACAGAAACTTCATTTCTTCTACAAAACAAACAAACAAACACATCCACATACGCATATGGGGTGATCCATTCGTTGTGACAGGGCCAAATATCTCACTAAATAAGCGTCAAACGAAAAAACTACAAACAACGAAACTTTCTAGCTTGAAGGGGGAAACCAGATGGCGCTATGGTTGGCCCGCTAGATGGCGCTGCCATAGGTCAAACGGATATGAACTGCGTTTTTTGAAATAGGAACCCCCATTTTTATTACATATTCGTGTGGTACGTAAAGAAATATGAATGTTTTCGTTGGACCACTTTCTTCGTTTTTTGATAGGTCGCGCTGTAATAGTCACAAACATATGGCTCACAATTTTAGACAACCGGTTGGTAACAGGTAGGTTTTTTAAATTAAAATACAGAACGTAAGTATGTTTGAACATTTTATTTCGGTTGTTCGAATGTTATACATGTACCTTTGTGAACTTATCATTTCTTAGAACGCATGCTGTTACAGCATGATTACCTATAAATGCCACATTAATACAATAAATGCTCAAAATGATATCCGTCAACCTCAATGCATTTGGCAATAAGTGTAAGGACATTCCTCTCACCAGCTAATGGTTCGCCTTCCGTAATTTTCGCACATACATTGACAATGCGCTGACGCATGTTGTCAAGCGTTGTCGGTGGACCACGATAGCAAAATATCCTTCAACTTTCCCCACAGAAAGAAATCCCGGGACGTCAGATCTGGTGAACGTACTTCGACGACCAATCCACCTATCATGAAATATACTATTCAATACAGCTTCAACCGCAACCGAGCTATGTGCCGGACATCCATCACGTTGGAAGTACAACGCCATTGTGTCATGCAGTGAAACAACTCGTAGTAACATCGGTAGAACATTACGTAGGAAATCAGCATACATTGCACCATTTACATTGCTTTCGATAAAATGTGGGTCAATTATCTTTCCACCCATAATACCGCACCATAGATAACCCGCCAAGGTCACTGATGTTCCACTTGTCGCAGCCATCGTAGATTTTCCGTTGCCGAATTGTGCATATTACACCGGTTTACTTTACCGCTGTTGGTGAATTACGCTTCGTCGCTAAATAGAACGCGTGCAAAAAATGTCGTCGTCCCGTAATTTCTCTTGTGCCCGGTGGCAGAACTGTAGACGCCGTTCAAAGTCGTCGCCATGTAATTCCTGGTGCATAGAAATATGGTACGGGTGCAATCAATGTTGATGTAGCATTCTCAACCCCGATGTTTTCGAGATTCCCGATTCTCGCGCAATTTGTCTGCTACTGATGCGCGGATTAGCCGCGACAGCAGCTAAAATACCTACTTGGTTATCATCATTTGTTGCAGGTCATGGCTGACGTTTCACATGTGGCTGAACACTTCCTGTTTCCTTAAATAACGGAACTATCCGGCGAACGGTCCGGACACTCGGATGATGTCGTCCGGGATACCGAGCAGCATACATAGCTCACGCACGTTGGGCATTAGCCATACATCAACACGATATCGATCTCTTCCGCAATTGGTAGACGGTCCAGTTTAACAAGGGTTATGTATCACGAAGCAAATGCCGTCCGCACTAGCGGAATGTTACGTGATACCACGTACTTATACGTTTGTGGCTATTACAGCGCCATCTATAACAAAGCGAAAGAAGTGGTCAACTAAAACATTCATATTTCTTTACGTACTGCACGAATATGTAACAAAAAATGGGCGTTCATATTTAAGAAAACACAGTAGATATCCGTTTGACCTATGGCAACGCCATGTAGCGGGCCAACCATAGCCCCATCTGGTTTCCCCCTTCAAGCTAGACAAGTTACGTTCTTTGTAGTTTTTACGTTTGATATTCATGAGATATTTGGCCCGGTCACTATCAATGGACCACCCGAGCGGTTCTAGGCATTACAGTCTGGAACCGCCCGACCGCTACGGTCGCAGGTCCGAATCCTGCCTCGGGCGCTGGATGTGTGTGATGTCCTTAGGTTAGTTAGGTTTAAGTAGTTCCAAGTTCTAGGGTACTGGTGGCCTCAGAAGTTAAGTCCCATAGTGGTTAGAGCCATTTGAACCATTTGTTTACTTCACTTCGATGTGGTTCGTTGCACTGTGTGGCGCTGTGCGTCACGTCGGTGTGTATGAGAACCCTCACGTAATGCAGTACGAGAATATAATCAACGTTTCGTAGTGACCATTTAGTGTGGCATAGTGTACAATCAATTGCTCGGGCAACAAGTTATTCCACAGCGCACCAATGGCCGAATGCATAGACAGTTTTTGGAGCATAGACTGCGTGATGTGCTTCATGATGTCACAATCGCTACAGGAAACAACTTACATGCACGACACTGGCTCTGCAGATTTTAGTCAGGAGGCAAGAATCTTGCTTGGCCCGCCTGTCCTCCGGATCCTAACCCACTGGACTTCTTTCTATCTTCGCGGATATTGTGTTAGAATCGAGAATTTAGCACCACTACGGCAGCGAATTGGAAATTACTGTGCAACTCTGCAGAACGAGCTGAACGGAGCCTGCAGCATTCCGAGAAACGAAAGACGTTGAGCATGTCACTATCTTCGTGTACTTGGACATTATTTTCAACATGTTCTGCGGTGAATGTACAACACTAAACTATGTTGAATTTCGGGTCCCTTCGTGTCCCTGTTTTCGAAGAAGGATGAATTTTGTGTTGTTTTGTTGCACTTGTGGTCACTACTGTACTGCATAACTGTGAAATAAAGCAGTTTCAAATAGAACCTTATTTAACATTCAACTCTTATTCTGATACCATTTATTATCCAAAGATACCACAATCGACCAGCCATTTCAACCCGTACGTGGGTGGCGGGGGCCACCTTTGAAATTTTCAATGGGAACCCATAATGTTTATTGCAGATTACGATTCTACGGCAAAATCTACATACTATTTGTCTGAAGCTCGCCGTAGAGGGCACTGTAATCGGAGGAACAGAAATTGGCACGCGTTCGAAATGAACGACTTGCTACTTAGTGGCCCTTGAATATCCAGTGGCACGTGGGACTGCAGCTCCACGCTGCGGGAGTTGGACAGGCGAGTATTTCATGACTTCTAATTCGAAACCCCATCGCCGGCGTTTTATTCCTTCGACGTATCGAACCGGGAACTACTAGAAACGCCCCGTGGCCGTGTAGCGAACTACGACTTATCGTAGTAGGCAGTTCGCTGCGAACGGAACTCACATATCGTGCAGGGGTAGAACAGATAGCAGCCGTAAACTTTACAATACTTGCGCACTGTTTATACCTGCAAACCTACCTATCATTTGGAGAACAGACGTGCAAGTGGACGATGAATGTTGCAACTACAGAACGAAAAACATCTAATGATCACGATTCACGGAAAATGCAGGAGAAATGTTGAGGCTACTCTTCCGAGGGTTTCGCAGAGAAACGTCGCTCTCGTTCTTTCTTTTACGAAGTTGTGAACGCCTTTTGCCTAATGGCAGCGTACAGACCGGAAAAACGAAATGAAGCAGACTTGTTACCGGAGAAGCAAATAAAATAGCTGTACTAGCGGCTGTGCACTACGCTCACGAAAACGTGCCTGCCATTTACACTGATATTCCCGTATATTCATAGATAGTATTGTCACATTACTGCATCATCATAACTACCATCCGAACCAAGTGTCACTGCATCAAGAACTTAATAGCGCCGATTTCCATGACCGGTAGTGTATTCTGACTGCATACTTTTAAAAATGCAAACGGCCCTGACGTTCTTTCCCGAGGTACTATTTTCGGATGGGTCCACATTCAAAAACAATGGGAGCCTTAATCGGCGCAACGTGCTTAACTGAAGTGTAGACAAACCCAACTGGATATGGTAAGTAGACCATCAACTTCTTTGGTAGGTTAGCGTATCGTCGAGCACCACGGTGTACACATTCATTGGTCGGAATTTTATCGATGGCACGTCGAATGGACGCAAATATCGAATGTTTCGGGAACAGAAACTACCGGTTCTACCGCTGGAAGTTCGACAACGCGTGTGGTCTCAGCAGGGCAGTTGGCTACCACATTATGCAACCGAATCACGGAAGTATCAGACAGTTTTTACACTGGCCAGTGGTTTCGGCAGGGGTGATGCTGTTTATAGGCCCGATAGGCCGCCGGATTTGATGTCGCCGGATTAGTCCACTCTTCGATATGTCGGAGAAATACAACGTTGTGAATGGGATTTTTATTAGAAATTATGAAATACTGGCCTGTCCTATCCTCGCAGCGTGGAGATACGGTCTTAGGAGGCATTGGATATTCGAGGGCCATTGAGTAGAGTGGCGTAAATTATGATTGTATACCCAATTCTATTCATCCGATTACGAAACGAAGAGAAGAAAATGGTTCAAACACGGCGTATGAAGATTCTGATGTAGAATCGTAATCTGGAATGAAAAACATGGGTTCCCATTGACGTTTTCAAAGTTGTCCCCCGCTACACATGAACGGTAACATACAATGCAGGGTGAGTCACTAACTATTCACAACTATAATTACTCCGAAGGTATGATAGGAGCTGAAAAGTTTGTGGGACAGATGTTGCATGTGACAACGGAGGGATCGCGTCAGAGATCAACATCGTTTTGTTTTTTCTTAAATGGGATGCTATGGTTTGGTAACTATTTTCTGATTGTGGCTATCGAGACAAATCCAATGATGTGTAAGAGTAAGGTCTTTGAAGGTCAACGAAGGTCAAAAGGGTGGCATCAACGTCCATTTACAGAAGGTGTTCGGAAGTGATGACCATTGGTATCAATGCAGCGCTGAAATATTATGATGGATTGAGTGGTATTCCATATTACTTCGGCACTTATAAAAGCACAAGCTCTGACAATTCTCTCTCGTATATCGCGCAAATAGTAAATATTCACCGAATACGGCGTACCCATTTAAGGTGCCATTCACATGTAAACACCATCGACGATTTCACTATACTATACTAATAGGAATATACGAGGGTTATTCGGAGAGTAAGGAACGATCGGTCGTGAAAAGGAAACCACAGTGAAAATCCGATGAAGTTTTCCACATGTGTTGGGCAGTGTCTCTAGTATGCCCGTCGATCACGTTATGTCGTTCTTTTTAGTGTCGAGAACACAGGCAGCACATAAAGATACTTAGAACAATAGTGTGTCCTGCCAAGTACGAGGGCCTGGTGAGAAATTACGTCTGAAACCACGCAACCAACATTACATAACTGTCGAGCGGTTTCGCCTCCAAGACAATTCTCAGCCGCATTCTGCAGGGGCAGTGTAGATGCTCCTGCATCGTTTTCAATTGGAAATGTCGATTACCCAAAATACAGCCCGTAACTGTCTCTATGGAGCTAAGTAGTTGGAAGTTGTAGCTAACCATTGCATATAAAACAGTTTCGATTTTCACTGTGGTTTCCATTTCGCGACCTATCGTTCCTTACTTTCCAAAACTAGACCTCGTATATACAATAGGCCGTTACTGAAAAAAGTGAGCAACAGTTCTGAATACTGTTGTAAGAGGTCCATGATCAAGGAATTTGTTGCTAGCGCACTCGAGCAGATGTAATTTCGATGGATTGCTCACACGCTTCCTGCGATATGTAAGCAATAAGATAATCTCAGACCAGAGAGCAGTGTTGGCTGCAGTAGGAACTGTGTGGCAGTAGGAATAAGTAGTAGTTAGCGGTCTGTAAGAGGTCCATGATCAGGGAATTTGTTGCTAGCGCACTTGAGCAGATGTAATTTCGATGGATTGCGTACGCGCTGCCTGCGATATGTAAGCAATAAGAAAATCTCAGACCAGAGAGCAGTGTTGGCTGCAGTAGGAACTGTGTGGCAGTAGGAATAAGTAGTAGCTAGCGGTCTGTAAGAGGTCCATGATCAGGGAATTTGTTGCTAGCGCACTCGAGCAGATGTAATTTCGATGGATTGCTCACGCGCTTCCTGCGATATGTAAGCAATAAGACAATCTCAGACCAGACAGCAGTGTTGGCTGCAGTAGGAACTGTGTGGCAGTAGGAATAAGTAGTAGCTAGCGGTCTGTAAGAGGTCCATGATCAGGGAATTTGTTGCTAGCGCACTCGAGCAGATGTAATTTCGATGGATTGCTCACGCGCTTCCTGCGATATGTAAGCAATAAGAGAATCTCAGACCAGAGAGCAGTGTTGGCTGCAGTAGGAACTGTGTGGCTGTAGGAATAAGTAGTAGCTAGCGGTCTGTAAGAGGTCCATGATCAGGGAATTTGTTGCTAGCGCACTCGAGCAGATGTAATATCGATGGATTGCTCACACGCTTCCTGCGATGTGTAAGCAATAAGAGAATCTCAGACCAGAGAGCAGTGTTGGCTGCAGTTGGAACTGTGTGGCAGTAGGAGTAAGTAGTAGCTAGCGGTTTGGTGTATCGAGTTGGCTGGGCCGGTCGTGGGGAGCGATGGCGGTGCCTGAGCGTTGTAGTATAAGGTAAAGGCACCCTCGCGCGTATGTAGTACTGTTATATCAAGTCCCATGTAACAGTTTTTAAAAAGAAATATCTTAGTAATAATATTTCTTAAAGAAATTAGCTCTTGACAGTCACTCATCTCAATTTAAAGAATTTACTAATTTCTCAAATCCATGTTCTTCCCGATTATTGCAAAGAAAAATCAGTTGTTTCTTTTTATACATGACAAATCTATCGGTCAGCATTGCACTCGGCTGTGCCAGAAAAAATTATTATAAGAGCAGATATATATGCGTTATCCGGCGACCTGATTGAGGTAAGAATTTTCAATTTATACAGAATGATCTTTCAGGGCCATGACGCAGCACTGCTGACGTCCAAATTTACCAGTTTAGAGTCACAGTCAGTCAATTATTGAAAGGTTATAAATGAGCCGCAGTTTTATTGAGAGGTTAGTCATTTTATTATTGGTAGGTTACCGAATTTATGTGTTGCGAGGTTACATAAAATGTGAATGCAATATACATATTTTTACTGTTGGGAGGTTACACTGTTTACCTTTATTTTCTAGAAAAACCAAGTATATCATTCTAAGTTTGCGTATTTATCCGATATAACTCGTTTGATAGCAGAGTTCATGGAATGACACCAGATTGGTATCAGACTCGACCGGAGTGGCGTTCGGACACGCTTCTGCACTTCTGGTATGACTCCCACTGTAAATCTGCGAACTCTCATCTCTACATTACGTCCGGTGACAAACAGTAACAAACTGGGAGGGGTTCTTAGGGCAGTGTTGTTAAATACAAGAGTCTTCTTCGAATAGCGACAAAAGAAAATGAGATGGAAAAATCAGAAGGATAGGTTGCTACATTGTGCTGTCGTCACTACTGTTCAACATATGTGCTAATGAGCAACCAATCGGCGAAAAGACCAAATATTTTGTTTACGCACATGATAGGTCAGTCACGTACCAAGAAAAACCTCTTAATGAAATTGAAAAGGGCCTGAGCGAAGACCTCACAACGCTCACAAACTGTTACGCACATAATGAGATTTTCACTCTGCAGTGGACTGTGCGCTGATATGAAACTTCATGGCAGTTTAAAACTGTGTGCTGGACCGATACTCGAACTCCGGACCTGGCAGAACTAAAGCTGTGAGGACGGGGCGTGAGTCGTGCTTGGGTAGCTCAGATGGTAGCGCACTTGCCCGCGAAAGACAAAGATCCCGAGTTAGAGTCTACGTCTGGCACATATTTTTAATCTGCCAGGAAGTTTCATATCAGCGCACACTCCACTACAAAGCGAAAATCTCATTCTGCAAACATCCCCCAGGCTGTGGCTAATCCATGTCTCCGCAATATTCTTTTTTTCAGGAGTGTTAGTTCTGCAACGTTGGCAGAAGAGCTCCTGCAAGGTTTGGAAGGTAGGAGACGAGATACTGGCAGACGTAAACCTGTGAGGACCGGGTTTGAATCGTGCTTGGGTAGCTCAGTTGGTAGAGCACTTGCCCGCGAAAGGCAAAGATCCCGAGTTCAAGTCCCGGTCTGGCACACAGTTTTAATCTGCCAGGAAGTTTGTTACGGACATAATCACCTAAAACAGAACCTCAGTAAAACTCAAGTGCGTCTTTTTGAGCTTAACAACCGGGAGGCAGGAAAGGAGCTAAATATCATGTGGAATGGTACGCTGTTAAACAACTGTTCCATCTATCCTGTCTGGGCATCACTTTCGACAGATACACAACACTTAAGGAACGTATCGAGGAAAGAAAAGCTAAAATACAAACACATGATGGCATGCTGAATAATCCGACATCTGCGAAGTGGGGCGAAAACGCGAACGTACTCAATTCAACAGCACTCGCCGTCTGCTCTTCGGTTGCTGGTTACTGATGCCCAGCTCGGGAAAGATCTCGCCACACTAGAAAAATAGAAGCGGTCCTAAACGATATGCAGGAAGACAGCTGGCCACCTGGCGCCTCCTAGTGTGGAACATAATCGGGTACTGCCCCACCAGATGTCAGAAGATCATTCCCGAGCTTGAAAAAAAAAAAGGTTATACAGACGTATGACAAGTGTCAACAGGTACACAAACATCAGCTAATGGCCAAAAGACTTAAATGTAGATGCAGTTTCATATACTAAGTACAAACAACCGAAACTTCCATAAAATCCCTATGGTAAGAGGAATAACCAGAAGCTCTTATCACAGAGGGAGCTCTACTCACGGCTCCCACCTAGACTGGTGGCTCTGTAAAACGATGAACCGACTTTGTACGGGCACAGCGCTATCTAAACGCCTTATAAGAATGCGAGGCTGAACAGCCCAGAGAGCGCACTCAAGATGACCTCCTGCACTATACCGAGACAGCGGGAGCGCACACCGAATTCTGGATAAGAGATATATGACACATCTTGCGTTTTGATTGTATATTTCTATAACTGACTCCAACCCAGCCTGCATTTTAAATTATGTACTTGGCTTTTCTTAGTTACTATATATTTTGTGATGCAGTTCGTACGAGAAGATATACAATTTCGAGTTGCAGACTGTCCCATTTCTACATAGTTTCCGCTTTCTGGTAAAATATTTTCCCATCATTCTGCAAGTTTGAAAACACCCGTACCGTAGAACTTCATTCCATCTTTTAGAGGACACTGACGCATTGTTTGCCAGACATTCCCCATGATCTCTTAGCTTTGGTCTCACATCTTCTCCTTAACTGAACCGAAAAGCCGGCCGGAGTGGCCGTGCGATTCTAGGCGCTGCAGTGTGGAGCCGAGCGACCGCTACGGTCGCAGGTTCGAAATCTGCCTCGGGCATAGATGTGTGTGATGTACTTAGGTTAGTTAGGTTTAATTAGTTCTAAGTACTAGGCGACTGATGACCTCAGAAGTTAAGTCGCATAGTGCTCAGAGCCATTTGAACCATTTGAACCGAAAATATGGATACCGGATGGTGCCGAGTGGTGACTATGGGAGGGATGAGGAAGAGCTCCCCACCCAAATGCCGCGATCTTCTCCCCAACTACTGAAAATTGTGAGCACGCCCATTACCCTGTTGCAGGATGTTCTTCCGCGGCATTTACCGTGCAGTGCCATGAGTCCCTTCAATAGCGTCTGTAGTTAATGAGCTTAATTTACGGTTTGTACAGAATCAAAAAAAGTCTATCGGAACGCGGTCCTACGCATCCTAGAACACACTGCCCATAATTTCCCCAGCAGATGCCGTTCTCTTCGCTCCCTTCTTCGATGACATATCCAAGTGGTGCCGTTCCATAGCCGAAGTTTGTTTTCAGGCTCAAAATGGTGGAATCAGTTTCTAGTGCCTGTCATCAATAAATCAGCACCGCTCTTTTAAATCTTTGAAAAAGGTTTTCTCTGATGGTTTTGCTATTCGGTTAATGAAAATGGGATGCAAGTGGCAGGATCTTTTCGATAAAGTAAACTTAGACTCAGTTCTCGCAACGCACTGTGTCCTACTGCAAGTTCTGCAGCGATTTCATTCACTGCGTCACGCCTGTCTAACCTAATGAACTTGCCGGCACTTTCTTTATCATTTATCGTAGAGGTAGTTCGAGGACGACTGCTAAAAGACTCATCTTGGATACTCAAGTTTTCAATTTTTTAATATTTGATGCATCTCCTAGCAGTGCTGGCACCTATTCACACAGTTCCGCAGCCACATCAAACTCTGAGGTGAATTATAACTGCACATTTTACTACTTTCAAAAGAAATTCAATGACAGAATAATGTCGAAACGGTGTACTGATGTCGGTCATTTCCGAAGTACTGCTTGTGGTCACCTGATACACGCTACTGACATCACAATGAGCCAATACACAGTGTTCAAATTTTACCAGTTCGTTGCTCACAACTTTTAGTGGGACCCTCATTACATACACTGAAGAGCCAAAGAAATTGGTACACCAGCGTAAGATCGTGTAGGGGCGCCGCTAGAACGCACAAGTGCCGCAACACTACGTGTCATTGCCTCGACTAACGTCTGAAGTGGTGTTGGAGGGAACTGACACCATGAATCCTGCAGCGCTGTCCATAATCCCTAGAAGTACTAGGGGGTGGAGCACAGCACGTTCCAAGGCTTCCCACAATTAGTAATGCTCATTTTGAGGGAGTTTAGTGGCCAGTGGAAGTGTCAAAAACTCGGAAGAGTGTTCCTTGAGCCACTCTGTAGCAATTCTGGACGTGTGGTGTGTCGCGTTGCCCTGATAGAATTGCCCAAGTCCGTAGGAATCACAATGGACACGAATGGATGCAGGTGAACAGACAGGATGCTTACGTGCGTCTCACCTGTTGGAGTCTTATCCAGACGTCTCAGGGAACCCATATCACTCCAGCTGCACACGACCAACACCATTACAGAGACTCCAGCAGCTTCAACAGTCCTCTGTTGGCATGCAGAGTCCATGGATTCATGATGCTGTCTCCATACTCTCACACATCCATCCCCTCGATACAATTTGAAACGAGACACGTCCGACCAGACGACATGTTTCCAGTCATCAACAGTTCAATGTCGGTTTTGACTGGTCCAACTGACTGGAAAAGGTGTGTATCGTGCAGTCATCATGGGTAGACGGGTGGGCCTTCGGCTCCGAAAGACCATATCGATGATGTTACGTGGAATAGTTCGCACGGTGACACTTGTTGATGGCCCAGCATCAAAATCTGCAGCAATATGTGGAAGGGTTGCACTTCCGTCACGTTGAATCGCCGTTGGCCCGTTCTTGCAAGATCTTTTTTCCGGCCGCATCGATGTCGGAGATTTGATGTTTTACCGGATTCCTGATATTCACGGTGCACTCGCGAAATGGTCGTACGGAAAAATCCCCACTTCATCGCTACCTCGGAGATACTGTGTCCCATCGCTCGTGCGGCGACTATAACAGTACGTTCTAACTCATTAAAATCTTGATAACACGCCTTTGTAGCAGCAGTAACCGATGTAACAACTGCGCCAGACACATGTTGTCCTATAGCGGTGTTTCCGACCGCAGGACTGTATTCTTCCTGCTTACATGTCTTTGTATTTGAATAGGTATGCATTTGCCAGTTTCTTAGGCACTTCAGTGTATATATACACTGACATTTATCTATCAGTGCGCCGCACACTTCGTATACGTGGAGTTTATTTTTGACTTATAAAGCTTCTCTGAGCACAGTGTTTGAAGTAGTGTGACTGTGGGCGTAAATGGAGAGCTTGTTTACTTCACTAACACAGGAGAACTGGCCTTGCGAAAAGCAACTGACACTCAATTACACGCCTGCAACATGCAGCGCCTGAATTTGTGCTTTGGTTATGTACATGGCATAACTAATCTCACCTGGTACTGTACATGTTAGAGTGAAGTGGTAAACTGTTACGAATAAACGAGAGTCGGGCTTTAAAAACCCGCTCCCTCATGCCATTTCCCGTCAAAATTTCCGCTTCTATGGTGCTGTGTTGGAAGGAAGTAAAGGAGGGACGTAACTATAACGCTCTCTGAGTGAAGGGTTTTGAGGAACGAGATAATCCATGACGTTCTCGATCAGAGTTACGTTACACCTCGGTTTTGGAAAGAGTCTCCAAAGATACAGTTGAAGCCTAATGTTCTCAAGCCGCAGCAGGTCCCGCCTCATGACCTTCATTTGATTCTTTAGGCAGCAAGATACTCTGTCTTTTAGACGGTCCTGTGTATTCAGAAAAGCTCAACCTTTTTACGGGGTTTTTATTTATAAACAAAACTAGATCAATATTTAATAAACTGACCCCAAATCACAATGCAAACTTTGAATCTTTTTCCTAGCAAAGAACATTAATAATGCTTATTGAAAGAAACAAATTAATGTCACTACGGTCTTGATACACTAAGTGAAACAGTGAATCCCTATATCGTAGCCAAATGAATTCTACGTTAGTTTGTGTTCCTAAAGATACATTTGCTTCGCTTGGTTCTGTCACTGACACAAACTTCCGGAAATACTTCTGTCAGAGAGTTAAAAAACTAACAAAGCCATCTATTGGTTTTTGCTGTACTATGAAACTAACGGCGCCATCTGCTCGTTCTCTGGTGTACTACATCATGATGATTAACCACCCAAGAAGACGATTTTAAACAGAAGTTTAAACTACGATAACCTTCTTTTCCTTCATTCTGTCTTCACGAAGTGAAGCCTGTACCTTGCCCCAAGGTACGCTCAAGTTATCTGTGAACACTCCTTGAACATTTATCTAGTAATTTCGGAGATTTGAGTGTTCAAGCAAACAGACAAACGGGAGAGTATTACTGTTATTTGGTATATAGCTATCATCACTCAACAGTATATACAGGGTGTTACAAAAAGTTACCGCCAAACTTTCAGGAATCATTCCTCACACACAACGAAAGAAAAGATGTTATGTGGACACGTGTCCGCAAACGCTTAATTTCCACGTTAGAGCTCATTTTAGTTTCGTCAGTATGTACTGTACTTTCTCGATTCAAATTGTAAATTTTCACAATCAGCATGTGTAAGCTGACAAGAATCCGCACGCAATTGTGCAATCACGTCATCAACACAGATTTTCTGTGAACGTTTGGGCAGGCATTGTTGGTGATGTCTTGACTGGGCCCCATGTTCTTCCACCTACGCTGAATCGAGCACGTTATCATGATTTCATACGGGATACTCTACCTGTGCTGCTAGAACATGTGCCTTTACAAGTACGACACTACATGTGGTTCATGCACTATGGAGCTCCTGCACATTTCAGTCGAAGTGTTCGTACGCTTCTCAACAACAGGTTCGGTGACCGATGGATTGGTAGAGGCGGACCAATTACACGGCCTCCACGCTCTCCTGACCTCAACCCTCCTGACTTCCATTTTTGGGGGCATTTGAAAGCTCTTGTCTAAGCAACCCCCGTACCAAATGTAGAGACTCTTCGTGCTCGTATTTTGGACGGCTGTGATACAATACGCCATTCTCCAGGGCTGCATCAGCGCGTCAGGGATTCCATGCAACGGAGGGTGGATGCATGTATCTTCGCTAACGGAGGACATTTTGAACATTTCCTGTAACAAAGTGTTTTAAGCCACGCTGGTACGTTCTGTTGCTGTGTGTTTCCATTCCATGGTTAATGTGATTTGAAGGAAGTAATAAAATCTGCTCTAACATTGAAAGTAAGCGTTTATGGACACATGTCCACATAACATATTTTCTTTCTTTGTGTATGAGGAATGTTTCCTGAAAGTTTGGACGTACATTTTTGTAACACCCTGTATATATGGTTAATTTTGCTAGGAATGATGTTATTTTAAATATCCTTTTATTTTTAGATGACAGTCACATTGCACTAATCGCACTCCAAAGATCCCCCAGAGACTGGTCGCCTGGATGTAGAAAGATGTGAAGGGTGTACATTTAATATCATGTAAGTGAAATGGCATTACTGTATAACAGTGCTAATTCGGTTACACGTTAACCTGAAACACTAAATTTAAAAGTGTCTGTGCAAGTCCCTCGCACTGGCATAGAAGAATTGTCCAACAGAAAGTCCCTTAGTGAATTTATGCATTTTTGGACTCTACTCCTTTATGTGCGTGCCATAACGTACTCTGGCAGGTGGCTCGATGGATCTGTTGTTGAATACAGGTGGAAATATGTAACCTTCTATATACTTGAGTCTTTCCCGATATGTATATTTGTGTGTGTGTCTGTGTGTGTATTCTGAAGACGGTCCTGCAGAATGTTCTCGAATTAACATAGGATAAAGCTCTTATAATACACTTCTGTACTCCGAAAATACTTGACATGTAACTTAAGTTTGCGAGGTACCGGGGATAGCAGTGTATTGAACACTAAATTCTTTTCGAATCTTCATATGGAAGTGATGCTCTTAGCCCCCCCCCCCCCCCTTTCCTAACTCCTACTTTTGCTGTTGCACATGGATTAAGAAGAAACGCGAACTGACTGTAATCGACTCTGCAAGAGGAGTAGAAATGAGTTTGGCACCTGTAATAATTTAATTTGATAGACATTAATTAAATAAAGGAAAGTTTCAGTAACATAGTGAGAAATGAAAGGGTTGCTCTACGTATTAACAGAATGAAAGTTCTGTCCAAAATAACAATTTGATTTATTATGACTAAACTCAAAATCATAAACAAAACACATGAAACATTTACAATACCTCAAATTGGATGCTCAAATAAATGCTGTCATCCATAAACTAGATTGTGACATTTACGACAAAGTGGTATGTGGAGCCAATTCCTTGCAACTCAAATCTTAAGAGAGACACCCAGCCAACTCAACATTAATTGCTGCTACAGTAGTGATAGCTCAGACAATGAACACCCAAGACAGAACAAAGTTAGAAAAGACGAATAGGTGCGTTCTGCTGAGCTCTGATTATCACAGTGCAAATTCCCTAGTCTGCCGGTGCTGCGGACATACATTACCAAGCTGTCTTCTTAACTGCAAGGACATGATCTGGCGTAACGGAAGTGATGGCTGGCTGCTTCGACGTCCCGTCGTGGTGATGATAATGTCGCGAGTATACCCCGAAACCAATTGTCCTGGTCTGGTTGTTCCAGACTAAAGACTTCCTATCAATACAAATGCGCCTCTGAGGGAGACGAAGTAGGCTCGCCACACAATCACTAACGGTACAGTGGTTGATTTTAACAAGCGAAGTCACACAGTAACTCCGATACAGTCAACTTTAGCCAAAACTGCCCAAGACAGACAACATAGCAGGCTTGTACGCAGAACGCTCAATTGCCAACTGTACTCGGAAAGTTACGTTGAAGTCGAAACTTCAGCAACTTCATTAAACAGTTACAATCAAATAAAAGTATATTAGACAGCCAATGGAAAGCAGGCTGTCCCGAGCAGCGAGAGCTATGTCTTGTAACCTACACCAACCAAAAGGCGAGAACCGACTACCACAAGAGCACCCGTACAAACCGAACACAGAATATTCCCGCCCCCACAACAGTGGCCGTGGTTAAACGTTCCAATCAGCAACTCGAAAACCAGCGGAAAATTCCACTCTATTGCCGAAGCACTACCATTCCACCAATAGAGATACTTGGCACCAGTTTCTGCGCCGATTTTGCTACGTCGCGGAGGTATGGCCTGAGCAAGCCAATCACAGTTACGATTTTGCAGAAAACGCGGGAATTTGCCCGCCAAGACTGCCTGTGAACACAAGTGATTCCCACGTCTCGCTGGTAGCCCGCCAAAAAGTGTTTTCGTTAAGTTTCTGCGAAGTAATGGAACCTCAAGCCCAGCCGCTCCTTCAGGCACCTGCTGGCGTGTCTCTGCCGCTATTATGACAATGTCGGCGTCTGGAAAGCATTCACTCGACTCCCTCACACCCGTCAGCTTAATCCTTTCAAGCTCAGCAGTGCCCGCCTGTCACAGGACCACCCGGGTGACGAGAGACGCTGCGTGGGAAGCCCGCATGTGAAGGAATAGGAACTTTTCACCGCATGCAATTAGAGAGGAAAATCGAATTACTCAGAGTAAGGTAGAAATATGAGAGGGAACTTCTGCCACCTCTCATAGCCCCTACGCCATTTTAGATTGTAATTGGTGAGTGGTTGGCTCACTTAGGAGCAAGGTAGTGAGTCAATCGCCCAAGAACAATGTTGCAAACTGACTCCACATGCCACACTCTATAAAAAAATAACTGGAACTGAAAAATGCAGCTCACAGAGAGAGGATTATTTATGATGTAGCCAACTTCTCCTTCTTAATATGGAACTCAAACACTCACATCACACATCCATACCCAGGGAGCCCCTTCCAAACACCGATTCACACAGACATTCAGGCTCTAAATATGGCCCGGGCATGTGAGCCAAATATGGAGCAGTTTATTCTTTACAATCAGAGTTGGAGTGCTCCGCAATTAAATGCCCAAGATGTTACAACAATTTCAATCATTAAACTAACCTGAACTCAATCACAAGTGATAATATTTAAGTTAGCAATCTCTTTGTGAGCTTCCAGAATCTAATTACAACCTCCAATTCATTCTGTCTCCCTGCAGCAAGAATAACCTTTACAAAATGTTCCCTGAACTGATGGTCCATTCACAATGACAGTGGTGGTATCTGCTTCAGTTTATGGGTACTTCAGGCAAACTGTTTGCATACACACAACAAAAAACACAGAATACAAAAAAACATGGTGTAGAAATTTGTAATTTGTGCGCCCTACTCTATCACTTACATAAGAATTACAGTGCAATTCACAAACACATACAAGGTACAACATACATTGCAGAAACAACACTAGAGAAAGAAATTTAAGATAAAGCAAGGTTCCTGGGGTGTCAAGTTGTGCTTGTATATTGCACAATGTTCACGACTGTGCTGAGAATGAGGCACTAAATCACATTCTTAGAAATATTCGAAGCACTTTACAAATTCGTTAGTTTCCCTGAGGGGGTTGGTATGTTGAGTCAAATGCACTGATGCACATGGTTCCATGTCTTGAGCATCGAAGGGGGGCTCTTGGGATGGGGCCACAGTACTGACATCACATAGGGCTAAATGTCGGGTGTTGTTGCTACGTTGTTGTAACAGCAACAGGGTGTGCTGGAGCATCTGCAGTACTCTGTTGAGACTGCAGCAAGACCCACCTATATGATCACGGCATTACGGTAGCAAGACATAGTGATAGGCTCTCCTCACGTCGATTAATTGTCTCTGAGGTCTACTAGTTGGGATACATCACTAGTCCAGGTCTCTTCTCTCCCTGGACAGTACTTTACGTTTCCCAATATTGCAGTTCGACGAGGGATGATGGCACATGGAGTGACTCCACAAGTGTGTGAGGTCATACAGACAGGATCGAACTAGGAGCGACGATTGCTACAACTCCTCTCTAAGTGAGAGGAGAAGTTAGAGTTAGAGTTTGTGGCACGATACTGCTTTGTGTGTGCAGATCGGCCAATGCTAGTGAGTTGTAAAAACTCAAATAGGTGATTATATAGTGTCCCTATCTGTCCTGAGGCACATGAGGCGCAGGTTCTGGCACCTTATGTGATCTTCGTGTACTCACAACAACGTGGTCTGCCGCAGGGAATCCCTCCAAACGGCTGCCGCGTGTCAGTGTCAACGGCCAGCAACACTTTCGTTCGTGGCCCGGCGAGGGCTGTCTGCTGCCTAATCCCTCAGGTATACGGCCCGGTGACTGTCAGCTTGTAGGACCGGACGCTGCCGCACCCTTCTCGTCAGGTGACGCGCTGACGCTCCCCTTCTTGCAGATAGCCGATGACCTCTTGTTTTTTGCTCCGGCCGGCCTCTGCAATGCCACGATTCCCGTCATCTGCACAGTTATGACAAAAATCTTGTGACTAGCTTTTTCCCATGACCTTCTATGTTATAATAAATTTACATAACGATACATTGATGGTCTGTCATTTCAGACACTCTTACTTTTATTTTATTGTTATCAATCTATGGCTATCATTATAACAAAATCTTGGTATATCTAACCTAGACATGGAAATAATCTATCTTGATATTTGTGTAGAGACCGATCTCACAACCGTACATGGTATGTGACGCTATATTGGATGAACAACTAAATGTGCGGGCCCGCAATAATATTACTATTAATTATATAGATCGACAGTAAACATTCTCAACGATTAACTACCATTTGCCAACGATCTACATTCTATGTCTTTTGAATAAATTATGTTATTATGCAGGTCGAAGTTTTACTGTGCTATAAAGAACATGCAACTATTCTACTTTCGCTCGCCTGTCGTCCCTCCATCTCGGGTCTGTGGTTTGGTGACCTGAAAAACAGCATCCCAACAGGCGCGCGACAAACACTATTGGTAGAAAACCCACACAACATTAAGGATCTAGTTATTGTTAAATCCTAAAGTTTAACTTATCCTAGTATACCGTACTCTCTCTCTCTCTCTCTTTTTTTTACCTTATACAACACTCTTACATAATTCCTGTTACGCTGAGATGCTCGCCACTATTGACGACAGTGATGTGCGCGCCGTACGACATGGCCTCCGAGTTCTCACTACGCCTCGCTGAAACTCCAGAGACTGGGTTAGCCATGGCCATACAAGGCAATAAATTTATAGTTGCAACTTCTTTTTCTATGTGATGCGGGTGTCGCGATCAAAGCACACCTTTCCAGAGGCAATGTAATATGACCAAGCCAGGACTGGTTCCTGTTGAGGATTCCGTCGCCCAAACACACCAGCTACACAGCATGTCACGAATCTCCAAGTATAATTCCTTGGTTATTCATCTGTGACAGTCACAAGCAGTACGCTAAATCCCCAACCAGCACATTGGCATGGTAGGCTTTATGCCCGCATTTCTACCGTCTAGGGCACCATTGGAGTCAAACTCTCACATGTTCACACCGACTTGCAAGACGACGATGCTGGCGCATGACTGTAAAAACTATACTGCCCATATTCATCCTCTAAATCACGCAATATACCACAATCTTGCAGTGCACTGACGCGTGCCTGCAAGCATTGGTATGAACGTCTCACGAACTGGTTGTGGCCGCTATGGAACGTATCACGACTTCTCAGAACGCTTCTAAGAGCACGTTCTTGTATGCGCCAGTTTGTGCGACATCTCCTCACTCATCATTATCCCTCAACATGGACACCAGACAGGAAAGGACTAAAACATTGCTCATGGAAAGATAGCGTCTCCTACTCCACCGACATTGGAAGTCGCGAACAGAAACAGAAAAGGATAGCAGCAGTAAATTCTTATGCGAGACAACGCAGCGTGTTAATACTTTAGCAATCTTAATCTATTAATGCAATGATTATTGTTCCCCGACGAAAGGTTCATATATTTGCCTATTCTACTATGTACACCACTTACACTACTACTATTCCACGAACTCCTTTATGTGAGAGATGTGGTGGAGTCCTATGGACTTCTTTCCTTTCAGCGCCTCCAATTCATAAGCATTGTGGTTAGCTGTTATTCTTATACTGTACGGGCCGTTGTAAACAGAATAAAATTTTTAGCATTTCATTTTTTGTCTGTTAGAGAGTCGGAAAGACTTCACGAGCACCCTTTGTCCAATTTGGAAGTGTCGTAGACGAGCTCCCCTGTCAGCACGTCTCTTCCTGACCTCTGCTGCAGCCCGTATCCTCTTGAGAACCAAATCCACTATGGCTCGGTGCTGCGTTCGCGCCCTTGGTGGGAAGTTTACGACCTCGGTTATCAAGTCCTTAGGAATCCGGTTTTTCAGTACTGTAATGGGTGCCAATTTTGTTATGCCATGGGGTGCCTCATTGATCACCTCCTAGAAGTCTTTAAGGAAAACGTCCCATGTCGTGTGCGGTTTGTTACAGTACAACCGGCACAAGTTTCCGAGTTCCATTATAACTCGGTCTGCAGCATTCGAGCTCAGATGGTGTGAAGATATAAAGATGGAATCAATTTTACATCGACGCAACGTCTCTTTCCAGGTTATTGACTTAAACTGTGGCCCGTTATCAGAAATAATTCTACTCACATGACCAACCTGTGGTAGGAAATCCCGGATTAGGGCTCGTGATACAGTTCGTCCAGTCACCCTCTTCAGTGCCGTAAAGGTAACGTATTTGGACGTTAGTTCAACAAACACTAATACGTAAGTATATCCTCTTCGTGTTCTTGGCAAAGGCCCCATCAAATCTGTTGCCGCTATTTGTCTTAATTTGATCGGTACGATTGGGTATAATGGTGCCTGCATGCTCACAGTGGTGTGCGTAGCCTTTTGGCGGTCTTTACACATCGACAGTACCCTCCGAATTCGACGCTCCATGTTTCTAAAGTAACACATTGTCCTTAGCTTGAGATTGCACTTGCGTGGTCCGAAGTGTCCATAGATGATGTTAGCATGCCATATAACCCTGTTTATTAGGTGTTCAGGGATGCATAACCCCCATTCAGCGTCATTGGCATAATTTCGGTGGAAGATTATGCCTTTCCGCAAGAGGTAGAACTGCCTGACGGTGGCGTGTCTTCTGTCTATCCATTTCTGTTTCAATAACACTAGGACAGGGTCCTTGTCTTGCTCCTTCTTGATGTCCTGTATACTACAGGTAATAAAATTTTCAAAGGCTACTTTCTGCATATAGAAAAGGCAGTAGTGATTTTCCTCCAGATCTTCTTCTATGTTGTGCTCAAATCCGATCGGTGACGGTGATAAGGCGTCTGCAATAATGTTCAGACTGCCGGGGATATATTCTATCGAAAAATTGTACTGCTGCAGATATGATGCCCACCCAATGAGCCGCCTGTGATTAAGCTTTGCAGTCATCAGAAACTCGAGTGCCTTGCGGTCTGTGTAGACCCTCGTCTTGCGACCAAACAGAAGGTATCTGAATGTTTCAAACGCCCATACAATAGCCAGTGCCTCTAACTCGGTTACTGAGTAATTCCTCTCACTCTTGGCTAGTACTCTGCTACCAAACACAATTGTCTTCCACACCCTGTTTCCTTCATGTACATAGTCTTGGAACACCATGACACCCAGACCTGAGTATGAACTGTCCGTTACTATGCAAAGCTCTTGTGCTAAATTAGGGTGTGAGAGGATGAGTGCTTGAAATAATGCGAATTTTAATGCTTTCCATTCGGATTCGGCCGCCTCATCCCATTCCCAAGGAATCTTCTTTCCTGTAAGTTGATGCAACCTAGAACTGCTCTGAGGTTTGACATGTATAAAGCGGTTGTAAAAATTTATGATCCCTAAGAACCCCCATAACTGCTTCTTTGTCGTAGGAATGGGAAACTTTTCAATCGCTTCTATCTTTTCGGGATTTGGCGCAATGCCCTCATCCGTGATGATATGTCCTAGAAATTTGAAAGAGGTCGTCCCAAAATTCGATTTTTCGATATTGATAGTCACTCCGTATTCCTTGAATGTCGCAAGGAGTTCACCGAGGACCGCATTGTGCTCTCCCCAAGATTTCTCCGCGATCAACAAATCGTCCACATAGCTGCTGACATGACGTTTCAAATTATCGCTTAGTATGCCACCAGCCCCCGAATGAATGCGGCAGACGAAATGTTCAAACCAAATGGTAGAAGACGAAACCGGTAACATCTTCCAAATGCTAAAAAGGCTGTGAACTGTCTGCAATTTGGGTGGAGCTCGATCTGCCAGAAACTCGATTTTAGATCAACTGATGAGAAGATTTATATTCCATGGAAGTTTTGTAAGAGTTCCTCTAATCGTTCCGGTCTGTCTGTTTCGGGTTCTATTATGGTATTAATTTGTCGCGAGTCAAAGACTAAACGAATACTACCATCTGCCTTCTCGACTACTCTCAACGGGTTATTATAGGCTGAAGCCGTAGGTTCTATTATTCCTTCACTCAGCATTCGAGTAGTTTCAGTTGCTACTTTCTGTCGATATGCGAAGGGGATTGGGTAGGGTGGCACACGAAACTGGTTGTGCGGACGTACACGGAATACATATTGGAAGTTCTTTATTGATCCTGTCTTGGGAATGAGAACCTCAGCGTGTTCTGCTAGTAATTTATGAAGTTCTTTGCGGTGGTCGCACCTTATATTCTTTATTGCTTCCACTTTTTCTCCTATTTTCTCCTTTATTTCTCTCATTATTCCGACTTCATTCTCATCCGTGTCCTCTCCCTTACCCGCAACGTCGACCTGTTCTTCCTTTCTGTCTTTCAGATAGGCATAGTTTATCCGTACACAGTTAGACGGTAGTTGAGCTGGGATCAGCTGGTCGTCGAACTTAATGTGGACGGGATTCCCTTTCCTCAAAACCACTTCACCTCGTCCTAGATCAACTATCGCTTCATGCTCATTTAGGAGGTTTGTTCCTATTATCATGTCGATCGCCAGATTTGGCACGATCCAGAAGTTAGATTCTATTTTGTGTCGTTGGCAGGAGAATTCCAGTCTGGTTTGTTGTATGACCTCCGTACATTCACCCGCTAATGCCCTTTTTATTTGGGTTTTCTTAACCGATAGGACAGGCCAGTCCACCTCCTGAGAGCACTTTTTGTATGCTGCCTCAGATATTGCTGTTATGTAGCTTCCACTATCTATTATCGCATTCATACTCTTTTCAGCTATTGCTACTGTGATAAGAGGCTGCGCGATCCTGTCGAGGAGTTGTTTTATGTTCTTCGAGCAGGATTTCTGATAAATCTTCGTAATTTATCATCCGTAGTAGGCCAAGTCCGAGATTACGTGCGAAATTCCGGGGGTCTGAGTTCGCACTATTCTGGCGTCAATCCCTTGTTAAGCTCCCCCTCCTCTGACGTGCATTAGGATTTGCGGGTCTAGTTTCAATCTCCTGGCTCCACTGTTGTCGTTGGTTTCGCTCTCTCCAATTACGGTCGCTTTGCCGTTCGTTATTCCTCCTATCCCAGATTCCTTGTCTAGATTGACCCTGTTCCCTGACATTCTGGTTTCCGTGTCTTTGGTTACCATAACCTTGAACAGCGTAATCTTGACTTCCGTAACCCTGGATTCCTAACTGACCAGTGTGATTATGCGATCTGTTGTCGTCTTCCCTACCTGGCCCGTGGTATTTGTTACTTTGCCCCTTCTTCCTGTCCTTTGCGTCTTGTTTATCAAAGACTACTATGAGTTCGCGCAATAGACTCTTGAATGCTTCTATGTCAGATCCACACTTCCCGACAAGTGTCTGTTGGTACCTAACTGGCAATTTGGAAAAGCAAAATTTAATGATTTCTCCGTTGCTATATGGACTATCTAAAAATTGATTCTTCTTGAGTAAATCATCAAGAAATTTGGTTGCGCTCCTATGTCCGGACACTTCCAGTTCAGGACAAAATATTAATTCCTCTTTAATCCTGTCTTGCGTTTCCTTTGACCAGTAGGTCCGCAGGAATGCACCAACAAATTCCTAATAAGTCCGACACGTCGCTGCCACACCCCTTATCTTTTCCGCGACTTGGCCTTCGATGTGTCCACACATGAATTCTAATTTTGCCTGGGTTGGCCATGATGCCGGTAATGAATTTGTAAACTGCATCACCCAGCTCTTCCGATGCATCGACCCTCCATTTTCTTTGAATTTCTGGAAATTTAGTATCGACAGGAAGTGATTCTGATCAAAATCCTGTCTGATCTTCGCACTGGTGTTGTCACACGTTTCCGATACTTGCACGTCTGCTGAGTGTCCTGTTCTATCTTGCTGATAACTGTGATGTGCTACCTCTGTATCACAGTGGAAGTGGCACTCAGAATTCACTCTCCTAAGTGGGCTACAATTATTGGAGCTATTACTCGCTGTATCTGCGTGTGCATTGTTAGTTCCGCACTCGGTCATTAGGCTAGAGCACGGCGGGCTTTTCCTCGGAGACACAATTCTGTGTACTCCATCATTGGTATCCGAACGCGCAGTGCTAGGGTGCCTGTTTTGCTCTAGTTTTGCTATCCGACTCTCTACTTCTTCCATTCGTTTCGTGGTGTTCGCAACCGCGATATTACTGTGAGTTTTTAAGAACGCTAGGGATTTTGAGTGGGATTGTGTTGTACGTCGCAAGCGCCCTGCGAGTTTAGAAGTTGCTTCCGCGACTTTCATTGCCCCTATTGCAGCCGTTTTGGCCAGGCCTGCTACTTTTTGTGCCGCCATTGACATTTGTTTTACTTCTCCACATTCTTTCTTTATTGTTAGTAATTCCCCTCGAATTTCTCCTATATCCGAAATTATTGCCTGAGTGTCCTTCTTACGCTGTTCGTCATCTTCTTCCTTCTCCTTCTTACGCTGTTCGTCAGCTTCTTCCATCTCCTTCTTCCGTTTTCATCATCTTCTTCCTTCTCCTTCTTATGCTGTTTCTCAGCTTCTTCCTTCTCCTTCTTACGCTGTTCGTCAGCTTCTTCTTTCATTGTTCGTAGGAAGCTCAGTATTGGGTTTATGTCTTCTTTTTGATCCTCCTCTAACATGGGCGATGTAACTCTGGACACCTGGGCGCTAGAGCTCTGACGTGACCGAGCTGGCCTCTGTCTGCACTCGTTCGTTTGACTATAAACTTCTGCTGCCGTCTCGACCTGTGTGCCTGTCTCTGTTTCATCCTCTACCTCACTATCATAATCACGGTCGCGACGTTGCTCAAAGATCGCGTCCAAATCACCTTCCTCATCAATGACCCTGTCGTCCTGTACTGCTAAAAATGTACCCATCTCATCTCAGAACCTATCCCCGTCAGTAAATTGCCCCTTATCCATTATGCTATCCTCTTTTGTTTTAGCTTCGCTGGATAATAGTCGTGCCTTACTTCTCGTCATCATTCACGAAACACTAATTTTATCTACAATGCACAGTAAAAATAATCTACTCCATATATTTTTCCACACAGACATGAAATTCCAACAACGCCGTTCCAACGCTGTAATTACATGCACGATTTGTTGTGGTACAGAAACTGCACACAAACCCGACAAATGTGATGTGGTGCGGACACCACATCAAAGAAACACATAAAACAATGAACAAACAAACAAATATATACGCTGAAAACAAAAACAATCATAATGCGCCGCTATTTAAAACTAATCACGGAACTACAAGAAAAATAATTTGGGTATTAATCATTAAAAAAAAGTAGAGACAAAACATTTGAATGTTCCTACTAAGAATACTGTTTGCTTATCAGTGATTCACAGGAAAGATACGAGGCTAAGGGTCGCCATTTTATGCGAGGTGCCGGGGCTAGCAGTGTATTTAACACTAAATTCTTTTCGAATCTTCATATGAAAGTGATGTTCTAAGCCCCCCCTTTTCTAACTCCTACTTTTGCTGTTGCACATGGATTAAGAAGAAACGCAAACTGACTGTAATCGACCCTGCAAGTGGAGTAGAAAAGATTTTGGCACTTGCAATAATTTAATTTGATAGACATTAATTAAATAAAGGAAAGTTTCAGTAACATAGTGAGAAATGAAAGGGTTGCTCTACGTATTAACAGAATGAAAGTTCTGTCCAAAATAACAATTTATTTATTATGAGTTTAGTCATCGTAAACAAAACACATGAAACATTTACAATACCTCAAATTGGATCAAATTGGATGCTCAAATAAATGCTGTCAAGGTGAAGTTGTCCATAAACTAAATTGTGACATTTATGACGAAGTGGTATGCGGAGCCAAATCCTTGCAACTCAAATCTTAAGAGAAACACCCAGCCAACTCAACATTAATTGCTGCTACAGTAGTGATAACTCAGACAATGAACACCCAAGACAGAACAAAGAAAAGACGAACAGGCGCTCTCTGCTGAGCTCTGATTATCACAGTGCAAATTCCCTAGCCTGCCGGTGCTGCGGACATACATTACCAAGCTGTCTTCTTAACTGCAAGGACATGATCTGGCATACCAGAAGTGATGGCTGGCTGCTTCGACGTCCCATCGTGGTGATGATAATGTCGCGAGTATACCCCGAAATAAATTGTCCTGGTCTGTTTGTTCCAGACTGAAGACTTCCTATCAATGCAAATGCGCCTCTGAGGGAGACGAAGAAGGCTCGCTACACAATCACTGACGGTACAGTGACTGATTTTAACAAGCGAAGTCACACAGTTACTCCGATACAATCAACTTTAGCCAAAACTGCCCAAGACATACAACATAGCCACCTTGCACGCAGAACGCTCAATTGACAACTGTACTCAGAAAGTTATGTTGAAGTCGAAACTTCAGCAACTTCGTTAAACAGTTACGATCAAATAAAAGTATATTAGACAGCCAATGGAAGGCAGGCTGTCCAGAGCAGCCAGAGCTCAGTCTTGTAACCTACTCCAACCGAAATACGAGAACCGACTACCACAAGAGAACCCGTACAAACCGAACAGAGAACATTCCCACCCCCACGACAGTGGCCGTGGTTAAACGTTCCAATCAGCAACTCGAAAACCGGCGGAAGATTCCACTCTATTGCCGAGGCACTACCATTCCACCAATGGAAATCCTTGGCGCCAATTTTTGCGCCGATTTTGCTACGTCGCGGAGCTATGGCCTGAGCAAGCCAATCACAGTTACGGTTTTGCAGAAAACGTGGGAATTTGCCCCCCAAGACTGCCTGTGAACACAAGTGATTCCCACGTCTCACTGGTAGCCCGCCAGAAAGTGTTTTCGCTAAGTTTCTGCGAAGTATCGGAATCTCTAGCCCAGACGCTCCTTGAGGCCCTTGCGGGCGTGTCTCCGCCGCTATTATGACAATGTCGGCGTCTGGAAAGCATTCACTCGACTCCCTCACACCCGTCAGCTTAACCCTTTCAAGATCAGAAGAGCCCGCGACAGGATTCGAACCTGCGACTGTAGCGGTCGTGCGGTACCAGACTGTGGAGCCTAGAACCACTCGGCCGCTGCGGCCGGCGCTTCAGTAAATCTGAGCAGTTGGTTTTCCAGCTGTGATTTTGGTCTATGTATATTGCCAAAGACTTATCACTGTCTGTTTGTCGTATTTGATTGTTTCAGAAACTTGATTTTCCATCTTGTGAAGTCCTGTGGAGAGTATTCACTAATACATACTGACAACGCAAGACCATATCTTTGGGATCACAGATTTACTTCAACTTTGCACACCTTTAGTAGGCCATTAAAACAATGTAACGTGCTAGTAGTAAGGTGTACTACTCGGGAAATGCCGAGGAAATCGTAAGACAAGTTTTACATGTCTCCTACCTAACTGATGTAATGGGCCGTAGATGCCAGATGTTAGAGTTCTTGGTGATCACGTGATCAGCCGGCACGGTAACTCAGCGTGTTCAATTGAAGTGTTAGTTGTCCGTAATAAAAAGAACTGAGTGAACGGATCACCGCTGCTGTTGAAAGGGTGTCCTGGGACGTCCACGACCGTCTATGAGGCGCCAATTCAATAAAATAAGTCTCTGAGTACTATGGGAATTAACTGCTGAGGTCATCAGGCCCCTAGAACTTAGAACTACTTAAACCTAACTAACCTAAGGACATCACACACATCCATGCCCGAGGCAGGATTTGAACGTGCGACCGTAGCGGTCGCGGGGATCCAGACTGTAGCGCCTAGAACTGCTCGGCCATTCCGGCCGGCCCCATTCAATCCCACTCATACTTAATCCGTAATCTATATTTCTTTCATCACGTCTAATTATTTAATTTAAATGGCATTTGAACGGTAATATAATTAACAAAACCTTGTGTAATCACAGTCCCCCTTCAGCGTTGTAGGAGCTCGGATGTGCATAGCGTACAGGCCGCGCTCCATCAGCGCGAGCTTCGCTTCGCATAGCGGCGCATTGATTACCACAGAGGAAGATGGCTCTTTTAAAGCACTCGAAATCGAACGTTTCATGCTCGAAGCGGTAAAACTAGATTCCTGGGAGCTGATATGGATCTACCTATCCATAGTGGCCAGTGTCGTATACGTAAAACTCAGAGATGAGGCAGCGTGCGACAGATACATTCGTCAATCCCTCGACGGCTACCGTTTTTGCCACGCCCATCAGGTTAGAGACGTACCCCGTACTCAAAAGAGAGCGACAAATGGGCATGCAGGGATCTGCTAAAGCAAAATGCAAGACATCTTGTAGGTCGTAGACAGAGGAAGACGGCTAACCGCTTTCAGAGGACCTACCTTCAAATCCCCGTTCGGTGATCGAGATTTTGTCACTGTGGTGACAACCCAAATGGTTACACTGGATGCAGACCACGTACACCCATTTAAGACGATCATGTTTCCGCCGATATTTTTCAACAAGATAATGCGCCATGTCAGAAGGCCAAGGGTGTAATGGAATGGTTCAAAGACCACAGTGCCGAGTTTCAGTAGATGTGCTGACCCCCTGCGCACCCCTACCCCCCCCCCCCCCCGACCTCTCCACACAACCCCGCTTCTACAGTGCGATGTGCCCTCTGACGGTATCATTCATCCAATTGTTCCAGAAAGTGCTGAGAATGGCAAATGGTACCCGAAAATATTTGCGAAAGTATCTATCGCGATTTTGTCATTCAGAAAGCCTGATAAAAAACTTAATACAGTGCTTCTACCAGTTAAATCCGAGCAGTTTGCCATTTTCAGACATTGAAGTTGGTCTGCGGCAGAACTGTTACGGATGCTGCTTCCAGTATATCAGAAGGCGAAGCGTGAATGATAATTAAGCGTCCACAACAATTACTTTTATACAAGTATCCTTAATTTGTTGTAATTCACATAATATTCACCATCCAAGTGCCAACAGTTGCTTCTTTAATTTTTTGGAATTATATTAAAAAAAAAAGGTTTTTGGTTGCGAAAGAGAGACGAGTTCAATACTTTGTAAATATTCGTTTGGTTATGTAATAAGATTTTACGTAGTTCTAGTGGCACAGATAAAGGTTAGGAAGAGACAAAAACGATTACAATTTTCCTCCAATTTGTGTACAGTTTCTTGTGTTTTACTCTAAATTATGTGAACGTGAATTACGTGGATATTGCATTATTGCCTTCAGTTCCAAAAAGTAATGTCACAATAAAGGAAAAATTATCCCTGCCCAGTACCCAAACATTCATTAAAAAAGTAGGAACGCTGCACTGCATTGAAATTAAGTGAAAATAAGTCATTCACTCTGTCACTCAAATCCCCTCATCACCTCAAAGAAAATCGGTGAAAACCTGGACACAAAAATAGCCATCGGTATCCTTCCCGAACAAAATGTATTAAGTACATTGATATGGCGGATAAGGGAAGTGATAAGTTACTGGCTCATAAATAGCAACAACGTACTGTGAACAGTCTTCACAAAACAATAAAAAAAATTATTTTATCAAGACATTAATGACACCAATCAGCGGAAGCAGTAGTAAATTACAGTAGGCCCAAACCATTGACCTTCAACTCCATCTGAAACTAGCATACATGATAATTTTAAAGCTCAGACGTGACGTTTAGCACCTGAAATAAAACCGTTATTCATTCCAACAATGTCAAAGAGTACAACTGAACAAAACGTGACGTATGTCATTTTCTAGAAAGGCAATACGTAGCTTAGAGTGTATCAAAGGTATATCACAAGTTAAAGTGACCTACACTGTCTTTAAGAAAATAGGAATTTATTTGAACAGAACCAAAATATATAATACAGCAAAACGTGACTTTCTGTATATGAGCTTTAAGAAAACAGAAATTTACTTAAACAGAATTCCTAGAGAAAATACAGTTCAGACATGAAGTATGTAACATTTAAGATAACAGGAATAAACCTAAACACTATCAAAAGATATAATTTAACTGAGACGTAGGTATATCATTTTTAAGAAAACAGAAATTTACTTAACAGAATCCAGAAATGTAATACAGGTTAGACACGACGTATGTTACTTCGGGATTTCGAAAACACAACACCTTTAATTAAAACAAACCGAAATTATAGAGTAGCTTGACGTCAAGTGCGGGAAACTTAAAGAACGCAAGCATTCTTTTCCTTAACCAGTCTGGAACCATGACAGGTGATGAAAATCAAGTAACACTGACTGGTCCTCAATAGGATGGCATAAGAAATTTTTGACAGCCAAGGCTAGATATGATATACGTGACCCGAAATCCCGCCAACAATAACCGTACAGTACAAGGCAAACATAAAACCAGTCTATCAGAATTACACCGATGACCCACACCACCTTTGCCACGGATAACAGGGGCGACGCGTCATGGTTGGAAACAATGATGCCTTGATAAGTCGCTAGATGGAGTTGACATTACGCCTGCACACACAAGTCACCTAATTCCCGTAAATTCAATCACATTCCAGGTGTGTTCGATCGGGTTCAGAACTGGTGAGTTGGGGGGGGGGGGGGGTTAGCACATCAACTGGAAATCGCCACTGTGTTCCTCCGCGAACCATTTCATCACTCTCTTGGCCTACTGACATGGCGCATTATCTAGTTGAAAAATGCCATTACCGACGGGAAACATGATCGTCATAAAGAGGTGTACTTCGTCCGCAAGCAGTGTAAGATACTCCTTGCCTGTCATGTTGCCTTACCTGAGATCCACAGATCTACTGAAACCACGGTTGTCCACGTGAATGTTCCCCAGACAGTAATGGCACTGCAGCCAGCATGTCTCCATTCTGCAGTACAGGTGTCAAGGAGCGGCTCCCCTGGAAGACGACGGATTCGTGCCCTCACATCGCCAAGATGAAGAGGGTACGAAAGTTCATCAGATTTGTCAATGGACACGTGCCCATATCAGGCGCAGTTGCCGATGTCGTGGTGTTAACATTCGCACATGAATGGGTCGTCGGCTGCGCAGGCCCGTCTCTAGGAGTGTTCGGTGGACAGCGTCTTCGGACACACTTGTACTCTGCTCAGCATTAAAGTCTGATCATAGCTCCGCCACAGTTCGCCGCCTGTCCTGGTTTACCAGTCTACCTAGCCTATGACGTCCGACATCTGTAATGATGTATGGACGCACATCCCAACGACATCTGGACGTGGTTTCACCTTGGTTTCGCCACGTGCTGAAGACACTACAGCGTCCTCCAACACCCACCAAGTCGTGGAGTTTTCGAAATGCCTGTGCGTGGCCTCCAGGCCATCGCAATCCGCCCTCTGTCAAACAGATCGTCCGCCTTTCCCATTCTACATATCGACAGCACGCTCACTGGTACTGTATGCATGGTGCGTATGTCTGACGAGCAGTCATTCCTCGTCTGTTATTGCTGCTTCCACCTGGACAGGTTTATGTCGACAGTAAGTCGGTGGAGATAATGTTCTGGCTGGTCATTGTATACAATAACCACCTCTCGACACTGAAGCCTTACCTTAATATCAGTTACTTCAGTGGTGCAATCAAATAACAGGTAACCGACTTTCGTTAAGGCCTAAATTTAAAACTGGGACCGTAACAACGTCCATTGCTGAGGTAATATTAGTTAGCCTGAAAAGAATGTATTAAAAATTCAAGAAAATACCATTCAAAGAAAGTAAATGAGTCACCAGAACAACTAATCCGCCAGTCGACAAGCCCATACACAAGCACTTTAGTTATAGTTATGTTTATCGGCGACAACACGTCTCTACAGAGGGCAGCATGGCACAGATTTAAAATGAGCTCGACCACACGACCACCCGTCACCCGGTGTCAACTGACTCCCATTGAGATACAAGTGTGTCTATGTACGTAATCAGGAGTACACGGTAAATAACAGTATTTAAGTAAAATTCAAAGAACAGAATTCAGTCACCTAGGCAACCAAGTATTGAAATTAGTAGACACAGCCCTGCCCGAATTTACAATTACTGCAATAACGTCTAGACATTACCAAACATCGTGAAAACGACAGGTACATAAGCCGGCCGCTGTGGCCGAGCAGTTCTAGGCGCTTCAGTCCAGAACCGCGCTGCTGCTACGGTTTCACGTTCGAATCATGCCTCGGGCATGGATGTGCGCGATGTACTTAGGTTACTTAGGTTTAAGTAGGTCTAAGTCTAGGGGACTGATGACCTCAGATGTTATGTCCCACCGCGCTTAGAGCCATTTGAACCAGTTTTGATAGGTACATAGATTTTGTACAGATCAGTGACTCGTGCTCTTTCAGACAAAGTTAAGTAAACGTCGCTAGAAACTTAAAGGATAGTTTTGGGGGTCGGTTACAAAATATCTTAACACTGAACAATGATAATCAAAAAACGTCGCTAAGGCCAAAATCAAACTCACACACGAGCTGCAACAGAAGTGAGATTTGATTCATCTAGTTTAATGAGCACATAAATCGTGTGTCTAAGAATATCTGACAAAACGTGCACACGCAAATAATTAAGGCGCAATAACTGCTACAATGGTCTGGATGGTTAATTCCCAAGGGCATAGCCGCTTTCCTTCTACATCCGGAGCTTGTAATCTGTCTCTAGTGACCTCGTTGTCGACGAGACGTTAACCACTAGTCTCCTCCTAAATTTCCTCCTCCACCTCCTCTCTCTACAATGGCACACTCACTTACACTAGGCAGTCTTAATTACTGCCTCACTGGTAGTGAATAGTAGGGCGAGCGAATCCCTAGGGCTCGATAACTCTGCCTTTCCAAATACGAGCTTTTCGTAAGCGCTGCAGTAGCACAATTGCGTCAGTATGTAGCCAGACGTCGACATGTCCTGCGAATACTGTCAGAACTACACACAAGTACCTCGGCATTGTGCCGTACAAACAACACTTGCCGCTGCCAGCATTCATATGCCAAGTTCACTACAACAACCCAGCACAGCTGCTCGGCACCAGTGATCTCCATACATCCTGGAAATAAAAGTCTGGTATCTGAGTATAGGACTGGAGCGTGTCTGCAGACACGCGTGCTTTGCATCGTCCTCCATGTTGTAGTTTGGCAAACAAATTTCCGTCACTCTGTACGTGACAAAGAATTGCAGACAGAAATGAAACTTCCTGGCAGATTAAAACTGTGTGCCCGACCGAGACTCGAACTCGGGACCTTTGCCTTTCGCGGGCAAGTGCTCTACCAACTGAGCTACCGAAGCACGACTCACGCCCGTTACTCACAGCTTTACTTCTGCCAGTACCTCGTCTCCTACCTTCCAAACTTTACAGAAGCTCTCCTGCGAACCTTGCAGAACTAGCACTCCTGAAAGAAAGGATATTGCGGAGACATGGCTTAGCCACAGCCTGGGGGATGTTTCCAGAATGAGATTTTCACTCTGCAGCGGAGTGTGCGCTGATATGAAACTTCCTGGCAGATTAAAACTGTATGCCCGACCGAGACTCGAACTCGGGACCTTTGCCTTTCGCGGGCAAGTGCTCTACCAACTGAGCTACCGAAGCACGACTCACGTCCGGTACTCACAGCTTTACTTCTGCCAGTACCTCGTCTCCTACCTTCCAAACTTTACAGAAGCTCTCCTGCGAACCTTGCAGAACTAGCACTCCTGAAAGAAAGGATATTGCGGAGACATGGCTTAGCCACAGCTTGGGGGATGTTTCCAGAATGAGATTTTCACTCTGCAGCGGAGTGTGCGCTGATATGAAACTTCCTGGCAGATTAAAACTGTGTGCCCGACCGAGACTCGAACTCGGGACCTTTGCCTTTCGCGGGCAAGTGCTCTGCCAACTGAGCTACCGAAGCACGACTCACGCCCGGTACTCATAGCTTTACTTCTGCCAGTACCTCGTCTCCTACCTTCCAAACTTTACAGAAGCTCTCCTGCGAACCTTGCAGAACTAGCACTCCTGAAAGAAAGGATATTGCGGAGACATGGCTTAGCCACAGCCTGGGGGATGTTTCCAGAATGAGATTTTCACTCTGCAGCGGAGTGTGCGCTGATATGAAACTTCCTGGCAGATTAAAACTGTGTGCCCGACCGAGACTCGAACTCGGGACCTTTGCCTTTCGCGGGCAAGTGCTCTACCAACTGAGCTACCGAAGCACGACTCACGCCCGGTACTCACAGCTTTACTTCTGCCAGTACCTCGTCTCCTACCTTCCAAACTTTACAGAAGCTCTCCTGCGAACCTTGCAGAACTAGCACTCCTGAAAGAAAGGATCTTGCGGAGACATGGCTTAGCCACAGTCTGGGGGATGTTTCCAGAATGAGAATTCTGGAATTGCAGACTGACTTATTCTTATGAACTATATGTCGATATGTGATGTAATAGGCTGATTTGGGAGCGGAATCGAGAAGTATTTTCTTTTTGTGTCCTCGTGACATATCCCACCAGCCATGTTGTAATTTGGCATGAAACGAAGTATGAGCATCTGGCACGATCAGACAGCTGAAGTTCAACATCCAGGTAGTATAGAGACCACTGCTCGGCACACACCCAGCCCACTCCTCGAACCAACCCGTAAACACCGTCTCTCCAAGCTGCTCCGCAGGCTCATACAACCACCGTCTTCACCACCGGACCGACATTCAACGGTCAGCTCGCTGGAAGCGACACTTGCTACTTCCGTTATATTGATGCAGGCGAATAAATGATCGATACACCCGCCGCATGGCACATGCGGGTCGTACTATCTATCCCTTAAACAAATTCACTCACTATCAATCTTAATTTCAAATACTCTAACGGTAAAAAGTCGGAGCACCAAGAAGGAGTTATGCGACATAAACGAAAGACGATAAGCATGCATTTGAAAGATGATGTCTACTCGGATTTCGAGCCCGTCACATGAGTGGCGCTAGTAGCGATACTAGGAGAATACAAATCAAGTTTGCTTCAAATAGACGTCAGCGTTAGATACCTTTGAGACTAGACGCGTTGAGTTGAAGCTAGACAAGAATGCCTTCAAGGCGACAAAGACCTCATTGTCAACACGTCACTGAGTTTGAACAAGGTCGTTTAATAGGGCTACTTGAAGATGGATGTTCCTTCTACAGTATTGTAGAAAGACGTAGCTAGAATGTAGCGAGTGTACATACCTGCTGCAAGGGGTGGTCAGGAGAATACACGGTCGTAGGAAGACCGGGCTCCAGATGGCCACATGGCACTACAGCGAGGGAGGACCATCGTGTTCGGCCTATGGCTCTGACGCATCGGACTGCATCTGCAGTAACAATTTCTTTCCTTTTCTTTTTTTGGAGTCATCAGTCCTCTGATTGGTTTGATGTGATCACTAACAAATTCCTTGTCAGTTGTCTTCCGTTTTGCTTGGTAACCGTCATATGTTTAAAATGGGTACTCCGCAGCAGGAATCATTTTGTGTTGTAGAGTTTGCATAGTGCAATTCGGTGATTACAGTGCAAAGACGTTTCGGGTGACGTACCAAATTGATCCTCTGACGGGGGGGAAAATTCGCAGATGGTACCGACAGTTTCTAGATACAGGATGTATGTAAAGGAAAGAGACCTGGCTGCCCACGTGCTCCTGAAGAAAATGTTGTACGAATTCAAGCTGCTTTCGAATATTGTCTTTCAAACTGAAGTCGTCGTGGCAGTCGCTAGTTACAACTGCCTACAATAACAATTTACCATGTTTTGAAACGTCGGTTGGTTATGAAGCCGTACAAGTTACGAGCTGTGCGTCCTGATTACAAACGCAAACGTGTGGCATTTCGTAACGAGATTCTTGATGCTATTGACAATGCTAACACTTTCGCACAACACATCGTGTTCAGTGATGAAGCGACTTTCGATGTTAGAGGTCAGGTAAACAAACACAAAGTTCGAATTTGGGGCCTACGGAACCCACATGCAGCCATTGAACATGTACGAGATTCGCCCAAAGTCAATGTGTTTCTTGCGGTGTCCCGATCATCTGTTTGCGGCCCATTCTTATTTGATGGAAACACGGTTAACGGTCAGCAGTATCTCGCTATGTTACAAACCTTGTTGTTTCCGAGGCTGCACGTGGACAACTTCATTGTTCAACAAGACGGGGCACCCCCTCACTGGAGTCGCCAAGTGCGTGAATGTCTGAATGAAACTCTACCGAACTGTTGGATTCGTCGTCAAGGAGCTGGAGACTTAGCATGTCTCAGCTCGGCTCCGCGGTCACCTGAATTGACACTCTCTGACTTCTTCCTGTGGGGTTTCGTTAAAGACAACGTTTATGTACCAGCACTTACACAGAACCTGGAAAACTTGAAAAACCGGATCCGTACTGCCATAACATCAGCGACCAAGGACATGCTTTCCCGAGTATGGGAGAAATTTGAGTATCGATGTGATATTGTTCGAGTCGCTGATGGAGGACATATAGAACATCTGTAATCTGAAAGTCAGAGGTTCTTAAATACGTGTGTAAAGCTTCATTTCGTATGTCTCAAAGTTTAATAGTCTAAAAAGCTTCATACTCGTATGTCTCAGTTTAATAAGCGTATGCATTCGAAACATATTTATTCTTTTTGAAACACCCAGTATATTAATCGTCTGTCCCTATAGCTTACCCCTATTTTTCTCAGAATGCGAACATCTAGCACCATTTGACATTGTCGAACGCTTTTTCCAGGTAGACAAATCCTATGAACGTGTTCTGATTTTTCTTTAGTCTTGCTTCCATTATAAACCGCAACGTCAGAATTGCCTCTCTGATGCCTTTTCCTTTCGTAAAGCCAAACTGACCGCCGTCATCTAAAACATCCTCAATTTTATTTTCCATTCTTCTGTGTATACGTATTATTCTTATCAGCATCTTGGATGCATGAGCTGTTAAGCTGATTGTTCGATAATTCTGGTACCTGTCAGCAATATGAGCAACAATTGGCACGACAGAGATACAAAAAACTCTTACAAGTTGGTTACGTCAAGGACAGCTCGAATCCAGGCGCCCTGTACCGGGCATTCCACTGACTCCAAACCACCACCATTTGTGACTGTAATGATGTCAAGCGAGAGCTCACTGGAGGGCAGGGTGGAGTTCTGTTGTGCTTTATTGACGGACCAAATGCAGCAGGTGTGCAACTTAGTCCCACAAACTGACATCCCGGATCAGTGTAATATAACGCATGCACGTTTGAATTCTTGGATTCAACATTCTGGCAGTGTCACCGGTTACTAATGTACCAGCATTTCACATTTGCAATGGCTTATCTCGTGCTTAAATTAACCTGTGATCTTGCAATGCTTACCACTTAAATATGTTACGTAGACAAGCGTATTCACCTAGTTTTCATTGCTCTCCATTAATTATATCATTAGGCTCCGCCTCGTGAAATAAAATATTTACGTCAGCCAAGAATGAATGAGCGACAAAAGCTCGCTTCGTACATGCGTGAAACAGGCCTCCATCTGGCACAGCAACAGTATCTGTAGGCTCAGCGCTGTCCGGCTCACTGATTTCTCACGTTCACCGCCCATGCTTGCTCCGTCCAGCTCCTGGTGCCTGCTTTTGGGTGGTGGCTCGCTGTTCAACATGCAACATATTTTCCAAAACAATTAATAACCGGGTTTTCAGTCACTTACAGCCCTTAGTCCATCACTCACCAGAAGATTTTCTTTGTAGTGTGATTCTGCGGTTTTTTTATCAAGAAGATGGTAGACACTGATTGGTGACGACGTAGTGAACCTTTGCAGTATTCGTTTTCAGCGGTCTGATCTGAGACACTTTTGAAACCACTGTACTGCTGCTGGGCTGCATACTCGTATAGTCGTATCGAGTGACAATTTCAACCCTGTCTCGCCGGATACAGTGAGCCTGCCGACCCTTATTTAGACTGATCCTGTGTGGGTAAGAGTGCTGTGAATTAATCAGTGTCCGCATAATGTGTTTCGGAGGAAGTGTATGGGGCAACGCCTCGCGAATTTGTTTCGCGCTTCGCGAATTCTGGTCGTGGAGGCTTCTAGATCTACGCCTAAGGCATAGAAGTTTTGTTGACCAGTATGCGAGAGCCTACAAGGCAATTCCGAACAAGGGAAACGTATACCACGGAGTACATATCTGAATTTGCAGATTACAGTAACTGACTTCAACTTCCTCTGAAGCTCATTTTCATTCACATGTACGAATAAAACTCCGTGTAAATCTGCTAACACTAATGCTCTTTTTACCGGAACTATAAATGTATAGATCATAATATACTGTGAGCTCTGAGGTTAGTATCAGAACTACTCTTCGTTTTGTCTCCCAAGTGCAGAGTGCAATTTGTGTGGATATACTCGGCATCAGATTGGAAAAAATTTAAAATGACCGTCAATAATGGAAAAACGTGATAACTCAAAAACGCAAAAGCTTAGAGGTAAGTGTTGGCATCTCTTGCTTGGAACGGAAACAATCAAAATTAACGTTGGTCTAACCCTTAAGTGATATTCAGGGATGATACAAATGTCAATTTCGATATTTACCGCACCCAGCAACAGACGGCAACACTTATCTATAAGCTTTTGCATTTGAGGGTCAACCCGTTTTTCGCGCATGTCTTGAAATCGACACGATATTAAGTAATCACTCGTTTAACTCCTAGCGACGTAAACATCCGTGCACAATCATCGTGTCTCCAGTGCCAACGTCGTACAAAATGATGACAAAAGTCATGGTATACCTTCTAATATCGTGTCTGGCCTCATTTTGCCCCAAGTAGTGCAGGAAATCGACGTGGCATGGACTCAACAAGTAGTTGAAATATTGAGCCATGCTGCCTGTATAGCCGTCCGCAGCTGCGGAAGTGTTGTTGTTGAAGCATTTTGTGCACAAATGAGCTCTCCATTATGTCTCTATACTGTCAGGATTCATGTCGGGCGATCTGGGTGGATAAATCATAAGCACCAATTGTCCAGAAAGTTCTTCAAACCAGTCGCGAATAATAGTGCCCCAGTGACATGTCTCATTGCGATCCAAAAGAAGTTCATCATTGTTTCATAACATAAAGTTCTGGAGCGGTTGACAATAGTTTCCAGGTAGCCAAACGTAACTATTTCCAACCAATGATCGGCTCAATTGGACCACAGAACCTATTCCATGGAATGTAAGCACAGCCCACACCATTATGGAGCCACCAGCAGCTTACGCAGTCCGTTATTCACAGCTTGGATCCATAGTGGAGTCAGTAAAATACTCAAACCCTACCATCAGCTCTTACAAGGGAACCTCCCCATCGCACACCCCTCAGATTTAGTTATAAGTTGTCACAGTGGACAGGCCTTGAAAAACTGAACACAGATCAATCTAGGAAACAGGAAGAAGTTGTGTAGAACTATGAAAAAAATTAGCAAAATACACAAAGTGAGTAGTCCATGGGCAAGATAGGCAACATCAAGGATCGTGTGAGCTTAGGAGCGCCGTGGTCCCGTAGTTAGCGTGAGCAGCTGTGTAGCGAGACGACCTTGGTACAAGTCTTCCCTCGAGTGAAAAGTTTACTTTTTTTATTTTCGCAAAGTTATGATCTGTCCGTTCGTTCATTAACGTCTCTGTTCACTGTAATAAGTTTAGTGTCTATGTTTTGCGACCGCACCGCAAAACCGTGCGAATAGTAGACGAAAGGACGTGCCTCTCCAATGGGAACCGAAAACATTTGATCGTAAGGTCATAGGTCAACTGATTCCTCCACAGGTAAACACGTCTGATATATTTTATGCGACACTGGTGATGGCATGTGCGTCATATGACAGGAATATGTTGTCGACCCACCTAACTTGTAATCTTGGCGAATGGGTAAAAAGATTCTTCTACCTTGCCCGATTTAGGTTTTCTTGTGGATGTGATAATCACTCCCAAAAAACTGATGAAACCATAAGAGTTTTCACTCGAGGGAAGACTTGAACCAAGGACCTCTCGTTCCACAGCTGCTCACGCTAACCACGGGACCATCGTGCTACTGAGCTCAGAATCTCCTTGATGTTTGCAAAAACAGACATAATGTCTTATGGGATAACAGCAATCAGTGATTTTATAATGTTACTATAAATCCGTCTTGATTGCAAATTTTTTTTTTATTATTCATATGACCGGTTTCGGTTCATTCAGAACCATCTTCAGATCTGTAAAAATAATTATACTAATTTACTATTTCACGAAAGCAAATCTTTTTCATCCTATCTAATCAACATCAAATGTACCAGAACGTACCTGATATTTAAGTTACAGGAGTAACCCGTCCAATTCAGCAACTTTCACATGCTACGTCACATAAAATTGGTTGGCAGAGTGCACGTCATTTATATTAATTATAACACTATTACCGACAGGTGGCGTCTGGTACATTTGTTACATTCCATTTGCACATACTGTATTCAGTAGATCTTTTTATATTAAAAATATTTAATTAAAATATGTAGATGTCAAAGCTAAAATCTGTACTTGTCAGGATTAAAAAACAGTAAAATTATCATTTTTATACGATCTAAAAGGCATAGTGCGATTTATATATCTATGGTGCTGGTGTGAACTTGTTTTCTTCTACGGTCTGCTTCCGTGGTTCCCGCTACTTTGGTGTTGTGCCGCGGTTCGCTCAGTCGTCTGCTGTCCATCGCCGCGGGCAAGAGGGCCGCACAGGAGGGCCCCGTCAACGACGCCAGGCGTTGCACGCGTCTTCCGGCTTCTCCACCGCGCACCATCTCTCATCCCTCGGCCTGGATCTCCATACGCAACAGTTGTCATCTTAGTAGGTCGTCATAAATGCTAAAATAGGCGTTATGATTGAATTCGCTTTGTTCGTTGAGGATTAAATCCGGATCTTTATTTTTGTGGGTGTATATTTCGATCTCTTCTAAAATGTTAAGAAACCGTCCCTTGTGAGCTCTATGCAGGATGTCTAGGTTGTTTTCAATATTCGTGACTGAGTGCTTTGTCGCAGCCATATGCGCCCCAAAAGCTGTTTTGTTTTGAGAGTAGGTGTGCTCCCTGAATCTGGTTTCAAAGTTCCTACCAGTCTGCCCTATATATTGTTTACAGCAGTCATTACATTTGATTTTATATACACCTGAATCCTGAAATTTATTCCTACTATTACATATTCTATGCCGGAGTTTCAATTTGATGTTGCCTATCTTGCCATGGACCTCTCAGTTTGTATAATTTGCTTATATTTTTCACGGTTGATCTGTGTTCAGTTCTTCAAGGCCTATCCAGTGTGGCAACTTATAACTAAATCTGAGGGGGGGTGCGATGGGGAGGTTCCCTTGTTAGTGACTGAAACCGGGCCTCATCTGACCAGGCCACGATTTTCCAGTTGTCAAGGGTCCAACCGGTATGGTGACGAACCCAGCAGACACGTTGCAGACGATGCCGTGCTGTTAGCAAAGGCACTCGCGTCGGTCGCTGCTGCTACAGCCCATTAACTCCAGATTTCGCCACGCTGTACCAACGGATACGTTCGTCGTACGTCTCACATTGATTTCTGCGGTTATTTCAAGCAGTGTTGCTTGTCTGCTGGCACTGACAGCTCTCGCAAACACCGCTCCTCTATGTGGTTAAGTGAAGGCCGTCACCCACTGCGTTGTTCGCCGTGAAAGGTACTGCCTGAAATGTGGTATTCTCGACACGCTCTTGACACAGCGGATCTCAGAAAGTTGAATTCCCTAACGTTTTCGAACTACCAGTTTAATAACTCACAGTTGCAAAATACTAACGCGAATTCTTTACAGACGAATGGAAAAACTGGTAGAAGCGGACCTCCGGGAAGATCAGTTTGGATTCCGTAGAAATGTTGGGACACGTGAGGCAATACTGACCCTACGACTCATCTTAGAAGAAAGATTAAGAAAAGGCTAACCTACGTTTCTAGCATTTGTAGACTTAGAGAAAGCTTTTGACAATGTTAACTGGAATACTCTCTTTCAAATTCTGAAGGTGCCAGGGGTAAAATACAGGGAGCGGAAGGCTATTTACAATTTGTACAGAAACCAGATGGCAGTTATAAGAGTCGAGGGGCATGAAGGGGAAGCAGTGGTTGGGAAAGGAGTGAGACAGGGTTGTAGCCCCTCCCCGATGTTATTCAATCTGTATATTGAGCAAGCAGTAAAGGAAACAAAAGAAAAATTCCGAGTAGGTATTAAAATTCATGGAGAAGAAGTAAAAACTTTCAGGTTTGCCGATGACATTGTAATTCTATCAGAGACAGCAAAGGACTTGGAAGAGCGGTTGAACGGAATGGACAGTGTCTTGAAAGGAGGATATAAGATGAACATCAACAAAAGCAAAACGAGGATGATGGAATGTAGTCAAATTAAATCAGGAGATGCTGAGGGAATTAGATTAGGAAATGAGACACTTAAAGTAGTAAAGGAGTTTTGCTATTTGTGGAGCAAAATAACTGATGATGGTCGAAGTAGAGAGGATATAAAATGTACACTGGCAATGGCAAGGAAAGCGTTTCTGAAGAAGAGAAATTTGTTAACATCGAGTATAGATTTAAGTGTCAGGAAGTCATTTCTGAAAGTATTTGTATGGAGTGTTGCCATGTATGGAAGTGAAACATGGACGATAACTAGTTTGGACAAGAAGAGAATAGAAGCTTTCGAAATGTGGTGCTACAGATGAATCCTGAAGATAAGGTGGGTAGATCACGTAACTAATGAGGAGGTACTGAATAGGATTGGGGAGAAGAGAAGTTTGAGGCACAACTTGACTAGAAGAAGGGATCGGTTGGTAGGACATGTTTTGAGGCATCAAGGGATCACAAATTTAGCATTGGAGGGCAGCGTGGAGGGTAAAACTCGTAGAGGGAGACCAAGAGATGAATACACTAAGCAGATTCAGAAGGATGTAGGTTGCAGTAGGTACTGGGAGATGAAGAAGCTTGCACATGTTAGAGTAGCGTGGAGAGCTGCATCAAACCAGTCTCAGGACTGAAGACCACAACAACAATAACGTTTTCCGTAATGGAACGTCCTATCGTTTAGCTCTCACTACCATTCTTCATTTAGATTGTGTAAAATTCCACCGTGCGCCCATAAACGCGTCGGCAATCTTTTCACATGAATCACATAAGTACAGATAACAGCTCCGACAGCACTGGCCTTTTATGCGTTGCATACGCCGTTTACCGCCATCTGTATGTGTACATATCGCTATCCAACGGTTCTTGTCACCTCAGGTGTATACATGCGACTGGAGCTGAGCGTGCCAGGAGTGCTAAAGCCGTACATATCTGTTTGCATCTTTCCTTAGCAAATAGTAACGACGTGGTAACACGATGACTCTTGTAGCATCCATATGGTTCGTAGGGATGCCAGCGGTCCCTCGATGTGACTCAGACGGCAGAAGCGGCAGTTTCTCGGCCTCGTGGCTTGCCCTATATTGTTTCATTGTGTTTGAAATTGTGTAATCGTGTGTTGGCTGAGGTGAAAATGGATTATACGGTCGTGGAAAGTGTCAGTGAGAGAGAGTTTTCTGTTTCTTCGTTTGAAACTGAGGTCACTGTGTATATTGAAGCTCGTCACTCGGCATCTCAGGTGCCGAAAAGCCGTTTCCCTACTAGTCAAATTTTGCCTTCCGTAAGTATGACTGATAGCGATAATGAAGACCGAGGCGTAGCGCCGTATAACGATCCTGCCTTGGAGGCGGTTTAGTGGGAGATGTGTCTCAGAGCTGGAGAGTGACAGATGGTGACGCGAGACTGGACGCGCACGTAGTTTATGTATCAGCCGATAAAGGACAATATTGGATTGGGGGAATGTGATTTTAGTTTCGATTGTGCCCACTAGAGTGCACTAAAGTAATAGAATGTTTTTCATAAACTGTTCTAGTATTTTCATAAAGTGTTATTATGTCTTTTTGTGTATGTAAAAGGTTATAAATGTTTTTTAGTAGTATGAATGATGCGTGAGTGAGTTTTAAGGTTTATATGAAGATAATTGTTCAACGAGTTATGTAGAGGGATTTAGTGTGGGAACATTTCGAAGAAGTATGGATATGGACAAAGGGCATTTTGTAGAACAGATTTGTAAAGTAAGCTTATGGTAAAAGGAAAGTTAATTCAGGTACAAATAACAATAGTAAATAACTTAATGCATAAGTAAAACTTCAGCATATTAGAAAATTACGTCGGTAAAAAGCGCAGTTGTTAGGTTTATTATTTTGCGATTGGTTATTGATGAAAAGCGCGGATTGAGGCGGGAGAATGTTGTTTTGCTATTAGCTGCTGAGTAAACTGACCAATGGTAAAGCAATATTCTTCGCGCGCCTTTCTCTGCTGATACAGAAGACTTTGAGTATTATAGAGAGGAGTCGGAGCTTAGCCATGAAAGAGTTCGGACGTCTGTAGCAGTAGTTGCGATGGAAATGATAAGTTGCCGGATCTAGTAGTGTTTCATACATCTAAAGTGTGGTAAAGTGACGCCATTATTACTCCGATGGGCGTGTAGAAATTTCGGAATTTTTAAGCGAATTTTGTGACGAGAAAAGATATATAGTCCACGTGGCGTATTGAGCAGGTCGGTGGCTAAAAACTGTGACTGCATTTCGTACTGACAGACTTAATATTTGGCGAGCATTATCAATCAAAAACAATCTGTATTTTTGTAGTTACTACGTTTTCTGGAAATGCAACAGCATAAACTTACTAACGTGAGTGAAAGGTATTATGAGTGATTGCGTTAAGACAAGCACGGGCTTGGCAGTGATACCTGTTCACCTAAGTTTCGGAATATATTAACCGAGGACAAAATTTCCAAACTTTCATTTGCGTGAAAACTTTCTCCCGAAACGTAGATTACTGACTTAAATTGCAGCCTGGTTCACGTCAAAGTACAGTAGGTTTCACTCGGCTTTCCTACTGATGATCTGCTCAGACAATGTTCGCGGGTAGGTGCAGGTACGTCGTAAAGGGACGGAAAGAACCGTGGCGCCGCAAAGACCAAGTATGGCAAATTAAAGGCCATTTTCAGAGGTACAGGAAGGATTTGAATCTAAGGGTTTAGAATCTTGATGCAGCACTATCAGGTGCGACTCTTAACATGAGAACCTATAAGTTTTCCAGGCACTGTTCACGGATAGAATCAGCCTCGATTATTGAGATACGATTAATAGATATTAGTCTGTTCAGATTACAACTTTTCACGAGAAAATGTGTTAGAAGCACTCTTGATGGTAAGTTCCTATGGGGCCGAACTGCTGAGGTCATCGGTTCCTAGGCTTACACACTACTTAAGCAAATTTAAACTAACCTACGCTATGGACGACACACACACCCATGCCCGAGGGAGGACTCGAAGAATCTCCGACGGAGGGAGCCGCGCGAAACGTGGCAAGGCGCGTGAGACCGTAAGCGGGCAGTTAGAAGCAGTACAGTGATACAGGTACAACTGAAATATGTTTCCGCTAGTAACTCTTCTCACGGTAAGAACTAACTCACATAAATTTGCTGAATATTGGTCAAATGATCCTCTGCTTGAAACTCCTTTTTTTTTGGCGAAGTGATGCCACGTGACAGATACAATATTTACTGTTACTCCAATCCTACACTTTTACAGTAAAAATATTTCTCCTCAGTACGATAATCTGTAGTAAACAAGGTTTGGAACACATTGTATAATGGCTAATTCGCTTCTGTAGGGCGTACGCTGTGTTTCTATTACACTTTCCTGCCACATTAATGTGACACGTGTCAAAACCTGAAGCATAAATTTTGCAGCGTCGACCGCTATTACACGTGCAGGAAGAGAGTCGGAGTGGTTCTGGAAGGTACCAACAGGAACACGGAGCCATGCCAACTCCTAGTGTCGAGGCGAGACTGCGCTGGGTTTCTCGGTTGGGGATCAGTGGGGCGTACAGCCCCAGATTGTGTTTAAATCCGGGATATCTGGTAGCCAGGGAAGTGCGGCGAACTCATTCTGCTGCTCTTCGAATCACGCCCGTAAAGTCTGATCTGTACAACACGTTGCACTGTCCTGCTGGTAGATATTATCCCGCCGACAAAAATACAAACTGCATCGAATGGTACGAAAACACTCCCTCCTTGGCCTCCACCCTTTTGAGGATTCTTGCAGAGTGTTTCCTTTCAGACATTTCACGTCGACGGAACGTAAAACGTAATTCATCTGCAAAACCCACCTGTCGCCATTCAGTGAACGTCCAGCTGAGTTGCTGGCGTGCTGGTTCCAGCCTTCATCACCGACGAACAGCACTCAGAATGGATGCATGTGCAAATCGCCTGCTGCGGAGCTGCATACGCATCATCGTTAGCTGGACGGTCGTTAACTGAACGATCGGGACCCCCCTTGATTCATCTGAGCGGTCAGCAGCTCAACAGTTGCTAGTCTGGCCGTCGATACACATCTCCGCAGCCATCTTTCACCAATGTTGTCTAAGACCCGTGGCGCACTACATTTGACTTGACGCCGGTTTTCTCTAGCGCCATTGAAAGGGTCTTGTAGTCCCCTTTCATTATCATTTTATTTACTTTCCAATGATACAGAGTTCTCTGGCATGTGTGAGTGGATGAATGTGGGTGTGTTTCATGTTGCTGTACGGTGGTTTAGTCTGCTGCAGAGAATCAGCGGTAGTCGCACAGAATAGACAACCCTTGTAGTTTACAGGTAAGCAAAGAGGTGTGCCCCTCTTGTGTGAAAGTTTCCGGTGTTACGTTGGTGGCGGAAGCCTCATCTCTGGGTTGTCCTGCCACGGGGTCGCGTGGGAGACGTTGGAGTGTGTGAGACGGGCAGTCTGCTTCCAGCTCGCCGAGGATCTGCAGCCGAGGTCGCTTCGAAGAAGGGTGAGTTGATTTAACCACTTCACGTGTTGTCTCATTGCAAGAGGGGAACTTCTAGCTTTCGGTCTCGTTTCATCTTATAAAGATTGATTTGCTGAGTTGCAGCAAGGAATGCAAGGCTTTTACAGACTTTCAGTTTGATTCCTAATGCAGACTTGACTTTGATCCGTAAGAAGAACGTAGCACAATGGTGTTTTATATGTTGAAGCACTCTCGGTTCAGTAGGAATGATTGTGTCCCTGCAACTGCGTGTGTGTGCATTCTAATCATTTCCGAATCTTGGTAATTTTGGATTCTCTGTGAATTTCACAAGGAATTGCACTTAGTTACCAGACAACAGCAGTCCTATACATACATTACATCAATGTTTTAAGGAATAAATAATTTTGCCTCCAATCTTATTCAGTGTACCGAAGTTACGTGTCCGTTACCTACGCCATTACCTTATAGTTTTCCTTGTTAGCCCAGTCATAGAGTTTCCATGCACACAGGTCCAATAATTAGTGTCCCTTTTTATTTAAAGGAAATGCTTTGGAATAGATCTTGTTTTCAGGAATGTTGTTGCAAGCTGCACTTATGCACAGTGTTCACGCACTCTTTACTTTATTCAGTATGTGATTCACGTGAAAATTTCTGGATCATATTAATAATTACATCCCATTCTTTATCAGCTAGTTTACAATTAATGTTCTTTTGTGAGTTCTTCTTATGAATAAATAAATAAATTTTCCGACTCAGCGCAACCTCTTATTTGTCGTGAAATTATAGTTCGTGGCGACCTAATCTTTTAGGTTGATTTCAAAGTCAGACGGCATTTTCTTACTGAAAGTGCGCGTGGCTCTTTTAGCCATCAGGACACATTCAAAGTGCGCTTCACGCTTCTTACACATAACGACCTTTCACTCACGCTACTTACACCGCGTTGCCAAGCAAGGTATACTTCGATCACTTCGGCCCGCGAACAGTTTGCAGACTGAGCCGTTTCGGAAATGCTTACCTCCTTGGCCCGAAAGCCAATGATCATATCGGTCTGGACGTTCGATAAATCACTCCGTCCCGAATTACGACAAAGACTGTATTGTTTTCCGCGTCGCCGTGATTATAAATAAAGCACAATCCGCTTAACGCAGCTGTTCGTCCTTGCATTGCTCTTGCGCAGGATTTCCTTTCCTGTAGCTGGTTTCTTGCTGCGCTGTATGTTTAATTTCACCAGTTTTGAACAGTATTGTGTTTCCGTTTCCACGAGGTAAGTCATGAAAATTTGTTAAGGCCAGGAAACAATAAAATCATTTACAGTCAGACGTTGCAATTCAAATTTATTATGCAAGCACCCTTATTCCTTCAGCGCCGTGTTAAGTTCACGTCTGCATTATGTAATGTTTGGAATTCTGTTTAGCTTGTTTGCATACGTAAATTCCCAGAGCATTTTAATAAAAGCAGTTTGGCGAGTTGTTCTTTAAAAATATGTTTTGTAATTTTTTATAGAAGTTTTATTCTCTGATTTGTGTAAGTTGGAACTACAATTCACATACTGGATCGTCACGCATTGTAGCATCGTCACTGTGCAGTGCAGAATTTCCAAGGATATTTATCAAGCATACAGTTCTACGCCTTAAATGTTTCTTTTTTTTTTTTGTGTGTGTGTAAACGGTAATTTCGGTAGAGTTATACTGTTTCAGATTGATTTGGCGACTCTTTTATCAGATAACGTTTACGTAATTACACCACTTGTGTTGTTCAGGTTGGCATCATAACACAGACACAGATTAAACATTAAGAATACAAATCAGTCCGGTTCTGTTTACAAGAACACTAAGGGACGACCGAAATAAAACCTACGATGGTTACAGAATGGCAACCGTAAGTCATGGAATATTAATATCACCATAGCAAATTAATAACACCAAACCTAACTCTAAGGCACCTGACGAAATCGAAATAACTAAACAAATTAAGAGACTTAAAAGCAATAAAGCATCCGGAGAAGACGGTATAATCGCAGAATTACTAAAATCAGCTGGCCCTAACACTATAAAAGAGATCTCTCAACTAATAGGAAATATCTGGTAAACTGAGAAAATACCTGAGGACTGGAAAATCGCTCCAATTCATCCATTTCATGAAAAAGGGGTTAGGACCGATGTCAATAATTACCGAGAAATCTCTCTCCTGCCAGTCATATTCAAAATTCTCTCGCCGTGTTTACTTGATCGAGTCCAAGAATAGCTAGAACCTGAAATTAATGAATCCCAAGCAGGCCTTAGACCAAAAAGATCCCGCCCGGAACAAATTCTTGCTTTAAAAATAACCCTCAGACCCCAAAGGATTTCGGGTAACAATATTGTAGGTACATTTGTAGATTTTAAAAAGGCTTACGATTCAGTTGATCGTGAATCTCTTTTCCAGATTTTAAAGGAACAAGAGCTAGACAATAAAACTCTAACTCTGATTAAGGAAACGTTAACTGATGCTAGATCTAAAGTTAAATTGATGGAAGAGATTTCTGAACCATTTGAAATAAAGACTGGTGTTAGACAGGGATATGGACTGTTTAACTGTGTTCTGGAAAAGGTAACTATAGAATTGTGAGAGCCAACGTCGATTCAAAATATAGACCAATCAACCAAGTTAGGTAGAAGTGATATTAGAGTAGACTGTCCCGCCTTTGCAGATGATACGGCAATTTCTAACTAGTAATGTTACCACAGCTCGAAAACAAATTGAAATTCTTAAAGAAGTCTCAGAGAAGGTAGTACTACAAACATCATCCGAAGAAACGGAATACATGAAATGCAACAAACAAGCCCCAAAGTTTTTGAAGACGGAATATGGAAAAATTAAAAGGTATCTCAGTTTAAATACTTGCGGGAAATCCTACAAGAAAACGGTCTGGAAAAAGTTTCAAATGAAGTTCACTGTCAAAAAATGGCAATTTCATTCAGATTAACATAAAATGTTTCTAATAAAATATCACGCTCTAAATTCAGTAAACTAGACATTACAGCACTGTAATCAATCCTGAAATGTCTTTATGGAGCAGAAGCTTTATTTTTAAATAGGAAGAGGGATATTAAAGACATTCAAAAGGAAGAAAGAAAGGTTATTAGGAAAATAAAAAGCCCCAAAATTACTGAGGGAGAAACTTATAGGCTGAGAACTAATAAGGAAATAGAAGAATACACAGACATACATGGTGACATGAGGAAAGGAAGACTTAAATTTCACGTGCACATTAAAAGAATGGCACCCACAAGGTTGACAAAACAAATAGTAGAATTCTACGAAAACAGAAGTAAGGCCAAAACTGAGCCAATGAAATGGACTGCTCTGATTAAGGAGGACCTTAAAGCAGCCAGTATAACTCAGGCAGACGTTACAGATAGGAAAACATCAAGACAAAAGGTATTTGATTGGAAAGTTGGTCAGTTGGAAATTAGAAAATGGACTGGAACACCCTGGTCCGATGAAAGCAAGAAACTTCATTCTGAAAGGATGAAACAAATTTGAGCACAAAGAAAGGCCATAATCAAACGTGACATTGACGGATTGTACCTCGCATGGTCCTACTGGGCCCATACGTGAATAATGATAAAATAATATCACCTGCATCAAAATTCAAGTATCAGATTTCTGCTGGTAATACACTGATGTAACAAAAGTCACGGGACAGCGATATGCACATATACAGAAGATAGTCCTATCGTGTACACAAGGTATGAAAGGCCAGTGCACTGGAGGATCTCTCGTGTGAAAAGGTGTCCGACTTGGTTGTGGCCGCACAATGAGAATTAACAGATTTAGATTGTGCAGTGGTAGTTGGAGCTATACGCATAGCACATCCCATTTTGCACATCGTTAGTGAATTCAGTATCCCGGAATTCACAGTGTCAAGAGTGTACGAGGATCCGAAATTCCAGGCATTCCCTCTCACCACAGACAACGCAGTGGCCATCAATTAACGTCCGCGAGCAACGGAGTTGTCAGTGCTGACACACAAGCAACACCATGTGAAATAACCACAGAAATCACTGTGGGACGTACGACGAGCATAGCCGTTAGGACAGTGCGGTGAAATATGGCGTTAATGAGCTACTGTAGCAGACGAACGCCAGGAGTGCTTTCGCTAACACCACGACATCGCCTGCAACGCCTCTCCATATCGATTGGCCCCAGACGACTGGAAAACCATGGCCTGGCCGGATGAGTCCCGATTTCAGTTGGTAAGAGCCGATGGCATGGCTCGAGTGTGTCACACACGCCACGAAGCCATGGAACTAAGTTCTCAACAAGGCACTATGCAAATTGGTTGTGGCTCCATAATGATGTGCGCTGTGTTTACATTGAATGAACTGGGTCCTCTTGTCCAAGTGAATCAATCATTGACTGCAAACGTTTATGTTTGGCTACTAGGAGATTGTTTGCACCAAACAGCGATGGAAATCTTATGGATGACAATGCGGCGTGTCACTGTGCCACAATTGTTAGCTATTGTTTTGAAGAATATCCAGGACAATTTGAGCGAATAATGTATTCTGGTATGTGAATACTGAGCTAGTACTCACTATCTGTATCAGTTACACAGTTCGCACAGTCACAAATTTTCAGATGGATGAGATGCAGACTGTTGCAGACACGACTTTCGTCCGAAGTGTAAGAAGTTGGTGACAGGAAGGGCATCCGGGCACCCTCTGATATTAACATACCATAATCCAGTTAATAATGATGCCGAACCCTTGAAGACACGAAATAAATGGAAAAGAGAAAGAAGAAAAGAATAAGAACTGCATACTGCATATTCAAAGCCCTTTGTTCACACATGGCCGTGCATATCCACACACAGTCGACAAACCATGAAACCTGTCATCCAGTTATCAGTTGGTATGTTATAGTATAGCCTAAAACTAGGCTCTACTAAGGATAATTTTTTTGGGCGCATTATGTGCTCGTGGATAGTCCGTAGATTTTGAAATACGAGAGGTACGTGGACAACGTATGGCTTTCTTTGAGAGCATACGTTAGTTTATCAACCGCTGTACTGGTCCTACGATCATCGAGAAACATGGTATCTACGTAGGAAAATAATGTTTTGCTCGAACAGCCCCTCAGGAGCTCAGTTCGTCAGCGCACCTGACGATGGCGACATGTCTGATCGCAGAAATATTGTGCCCGTTGGACACTATGAACCGGCAGTATACTCTTGGACGGTTCGAGCAACATATACGCCGGGAGAAACTGAAGAATCATAAATAATATTTTGTTTACTCACTATTTTCGTGGAATTGTAGGTATAGTATTGACCTTACCATCATGCGTTATTCCATGATGATGCTACAAATCTTCGGGGATGATGGAGTACGGAAAAGACGAGATTTTCACTCTGCAGCGGAGTGTGCGCTGATATGAAACTTCCTGGCAGATTAAAACTGTGTGTCGGACCGAGACTCGATGTCGGGACCTTTGCCTTTCGCGGGCAAGTGCTCTACCAACTGAATCACCCAAGCACGACTCACGCCCCGCCCTCACAGCAGGTCGGCAGGAGAGCTTCTGTACAGTTTGCAAGGTAGGAGACGAGGTACTGGCAGAAGTAAAGCTGTGAGGACGGGGCGTGAGTCGTGCTTGGGTAGCTCAGTTGGTAGAGCACTTGCCCGCGAAAGGCAAAGGTCCCGAGTTCGAGTCTCGGTCCGGCACACTGTTTTAATGTGCCAGGAAGTTTCAAGGGCAAAGATATTAGTTAGAGGTAAGGGATTCTAATCCGCAATCGATGTAGTCGAAAATTAGAAGTGAAAAACTTTCTGACGGCTTTGACAGAGAAACTGTTCTACTGCTAGCTAGCTCTTTGCTTCCGATGTTTTGGGAAGAGGCAGTGTGGACCAAAATGAGAAAAAACTGCTCAGTTAACATGGGCATTACAGTGCATACATTCATACCGTAAAGACCTATGAGCACGTGTTCATTCCTACTATGAAACCTATCTTTTCTACTGAAAAAGTGCTAATAGTTCTGAACGTAAGCCTATTAGACCCCACGATTACTAGCGAATTTGTTTTTGTTTTGGCCCATACTGCCTACACCCAAAATACGAAAACCAAAGAGCATCCAGTAGGAGAATTCCACCGTAAGAGGTATCAGAACGGTTATCTTTTAATTCTTTCCATTTTACCACTTGGTTTTTTCCAGGCCAGAGTGCCTTAGCTCCAGCTGATGCATATGCTCTTCTGCATCATCCCTGAAGGTTTGTAAATTCATCTCGAAGTCACCATGCTTAGGCACAAGTAATGGTTGCCCATATTTTTGCCTCTGGTCACACAGTTAACAAACAGGTGGCCTTTCCATCCGACGGCTTCACATTCTATTTGCTCTCTTTTGTTCGTGTGGGTACCCGGATTGATAAATAAGTGCTCAAGGGAGAGACGAACTTCTTCCTTTTCGGCATAAGTGGAAAGTTCAGATGTCTATAGGATGTCTTCATATTGTTCAGTTGGAAGAGAATCGAAATGAACTCAGTATATGGTATTGTTGGCCGTGAGTCCCCTTCTACGGCGCTTTATTTGACGCCACTTCGGCGACTTGCGCGTCGATGTTCATGAAATGATGGTGAGGACAACATCCACACTCAGTATTTAGCGGATAAAATATCCAATCCGGCCGCGAATCGAGCCCCGAGCTTTGTGAGAACAGTCACCATAGATAGTCACCAACTAACTACAAGGCTACGACCTTCTGACAGAAAGAGAACTATCCCTAATATAAATCATTTTGCTTTACAGTTACCGCAATGCAGGGGGTTGCAAAATATAGCGATCAGATCGAGGTCGGAATATGTATCAGATGCTTGCAGTGCCCAAGGTGAAAATGAATCAGATCGTAATCACGCTGTCTCCTAGACTAAATTAGACTAAAGTCTTATTACGAGTTAAATATTGGAAGACGACGGTCGTATTGAGAGGCTAAACGTGGATGGATGTTCAAGTATCCTCTATCTGACGAGTGATGGAAGACACTTTAAAAGCATAACTTTACTTACAAAATGAAACCCATCTGTAATGTTATTTGACGAACATCCGCATGCGGCGGGGCGGTTCTTTCCGTCCCTTTGCGACGAACCTGCACCTACCTGTGAACATTGTCTCAGCAGATCGTCAGTAGGAAAGCCGAGTGAAACCTACTGTACTTCGACGTGAACCAGGCTGCAATTTAAGTCAGTAATCTACGTTTCGGGAGAAAGTTTTCACACAAATGAAATGTTGGAAGTTTTGTCCTCAATTAATATATTCTGAAACTTAAGTGAACAAGTATCACTGTCAAGCCCGTGCTAGTCTTAACACAGTCACTCACAATTCCTTTCACTCACGTTAGCAAGTTTATGGTTTTGTATTTCCCGAAAACGTAATAGCTACAAAAAGAAAATACAGATTGTTTTTGATTGATAATGCTCGCCAAATATTAAGTCTGTCGGTACGAAATGCAGTCACAGTTTTTAGCCACCGACTTGCTCAATACGTCACGCGGAATATATGCCTTTTCTCGTCACAAAATTCACTTAAAAATTCCGAAATTCTACATGCCCATCGGAGTAATTATGGCGTCACTTTACCACACTATTGATGTATGAAACACTGCTAGATCCGGCTACTTATCTTTTCCATCGGAACTACTGCTACACACGTCCGAACTGTTTCATGGCTAGACTCCGACTGCCCTCTAGTATACTCTAAGTCTTCTCTACCAGCAGAGAAAGGCGCGCGAAGAATATTGCTTTACCATTGGTCAGTTTACTCAACAGCCCATAGCAAAACAACATTCTCCCGCATCAGTCCGCGCTTTTCATCAGTAACCAATCGCAAAATAGTAAACCTAACGACTGCACATTTTACCGACGTAATTATCTAATAAACTGAAGTTTTGCTTATGCATAAAGTTATTTACTATTGTTATTTATACCTGAATTCACTTTCCCTTTACCGTAAACTTACTTTACAAATCTATTCTACAAAAATCCCCTTTGTTCATATCCATAGTTCTTCGAAATGTTCCCACACTAAATCCTACTACATACTCGTTACACAATTTTCTTCGTATTAACCTTAAACCACACTCACGCATCATTCATACTGCTAAAACACATTTATAACATTTTACATACACAAAAAGACATAATAACACTTTATGAAAATACTAGAACAGTTTATGAAAAACATTCTATTACTTTAGAGCACTCTAGTGGTCACAATCGAAACTAAAATCACAGTCCCCCTATCCAATATTGTCCTCTATCGGCTGATACATGAACTACGTGCGTGTCCAGTCTCGCGTCACCATCTGTCTCTATCTCCCACTTAACCGCCTCCAAGGCGGGATCGCTGAACGGCGCTACGCTTCACGCACAACTACTTGCAACAGAAATATCTCTCCTGTGACGATGTCGGTCATGTGCGTACATGACTTACCCCAGAGCCGCCAGCGCTAAGACCTGGGATGCTAGTGGACCGGTGCTGTCGGCATGTGATGGCTGGAGTGTTGCTGGTGCAGACAACGATCAAGAGGGCCGTGGCTGCCATTGTAACGCGCTGAGTCGGGCCTGATGGTAGTGCTAATTGGTAGGGCTGAGACTCAACCTGCTGACACGGCCGGGTGGAACTGATGGTTCTGCCGACTTGAGGCTTAGGGCGTAACTGACTTCGCTGATTCTGGTGGTGGCCTAAACAGTGAGGAGTGGATCAATATCAGCGAGGCGATGCAGGGGTTCGCGAACTGGCGTAGCAAGACAGTGCCCTGCCGACAACGCTCTCTCTGCCGCTACAGGCAAGTTGACTGTCTGCGAGGTCGGCGTCCCCAGACTCTGTGGAGGCGACGTGTAACTCCGTGGTGTACAGCCCAGGCTATACAAGGAAAATTTTAGTCGACCACAGAATTATTCTATCTGGGAGTGAGAGCGGATCGGTCGACTTATAGTGAATTTTTATCGTGCTTTCTAAAGTTGACGCGCTGGACCACTGACAGTATATGCATAGCTATTCCGACAGCATTGACTGTGTGGCGAGTTCTCCTTAATTCACCAAGATTTGCAAATATTTTGATATGTTGCTCTACAAGTAGCGGAACTCGGGACGGAACGGGATACTTAATGTTTACCAATTTCTAGAAAACAAGGGAAAACAAGATGCTGTTTAACATAGCCCTGATACCAGTACACGACTATCTCTCAATGATTAGGCATTTCACATTCTAAGGTATGACGCACGCTGAAGTACAATAATCTGTCTCCTTGTTGTTGTTGTTGTGGTCTTCAGTCTTGAGACTGGTTTGATGCAGCTCTCCATGCTACTCTATCCTGTGCAAGCTTCTTCATCTCCCAGTACCTACTGCAACCTACATCCTTCTGAATCTGCTTGGTGTATTCATCTCTTGGTCTCCCTCTACGATTTTTACCCTCCACGCTGCCCTCCAATGCTAAATTTGTGATCCCTCGATGCCTCAAAACATGTCCTACCAACCGATCCCTTCTTCTAGTCAAGTAGTGCCACAAACTCCTCTTCTCCCCAATCCTACTCAATACCTCCTCATTAGTTACGTGATCTACCCACCTTATCTTCAGCATTCTTGTGTAGCACCACATTTCGAAAGCTTCTATTCTCTTCTTGTCCAAACTAGTTATCGTCCATGTTTCACTTCCATACATGGCTACACTCCATACAAATACTTTCAGAAACGACTTCCTGACACTTAAAGCTATACTCGATGTTAACAAGTTTCTCTTCTTGAGAAACGCTTTCCTTGCCATTGTCAGTCTATATTTTATATCCTCTCTGCTTCGACCATCATCGGTTATTTTACTCCCTAAATTGCAAAACTCCTTTACTACTTTAAGTGTCTCTTTTCCTAATCTAATTCCCTCAGCATCACCCGACTTAATTTGACTACATTCCATTATCCTCGTTTTGCTTTTGTTGATGTTCATCTTATATCCTCCTTTCAAGACACTGTCCACTCCGTTCAACTGCTCTTCCAAGTCCTTTGCTGTCTCTGACAGAATTACAATGTCATCGGCGAACCTCAAAGTTTTTACTTCTTCTCCATGAATTTTAATACCTACTCCGAATTTTTCTTTTGTTTCCTTTACTGCTTGCTCAATATACAGATTGATTAACATCGGGGAAAGGCTACAACCCTGTCTCACTCCTTTCCCAACCACTGCTTCCCTTTCTTATAACTGCCATCTGGTTTCTGTACAAATTGTAAATAGCCTTTCGCTTCCTGTATTTTACCCCTGCCACCTTCAGAATTTGAAAGAGAGTATTCCAGTTAACATTGTCAAAAGCTTTCTCTAAGTCTACAAATGCTAGAAACGTAGGTTTGCCTTTTCTTAATCTTTCTTCTAAGATAAATCGTAAGATCAGTATTGCCTCACGTGTTCCAACATTTCTACGGAATCCAAACTGATCTTCCCCGAGGTCGGCTTCTACCACTTTTCATTCGTCTGTAAAGAATTCGCGTTAGTATTTTGCAGCTGCGACTTATTAAACTGATAGTTCGGTAATTTTCACATCTGTCAACACATGCTTTCTTTGGGATTGGAATTATTATATTCTTCTTGAAGTCTGAGGGTATGTCGCCTGTCTCATACATCTTGCTCACCAGATGGTGAGCTATAAATCTGTATCCTTACCATAAACAAAAAGTGCGTGATTTACATCCTGGAGATACTGCCCTTCGCTTGGAGTTGTGTAGCAGGTTAAACTCTAATCGGCAGTTACACAAATACATTTTATTTACTGACGAGGCACAGTTTACTCCTGATGCTAAAAACAATTAACATAACGAGAGATTCCTCGGTAATTATTGACATCGGTCCTATCCCCTGTTTCATGCAATGGCTGAATTAGGGCAATTTTCCAGTCCTCAGGTACTTTATCAGTTTACCAGATATTTCAATTAGTGAGAGATCTCTTTTATAGTGTTAGGGCCAACTGATTTTAGTATTTCTGCGATTATACCGTCTTCTCCGGATGCTTTATTGCTTTTAAGTCTCTTAATTTGTTTAGTTATTTCGATTTCGTCAGGTGCCTTAGAGTTAGGGTGGTGTTACACATCTGTGGCCACCCAGATCGCCCGATTTTAGCGTATAGGGATGGATGAAAGACATACTCTATGAAAACCAAGTCAATACATTTGAGGCATTACTTGCTCGCATTACGAATTCAATAGACGAAATTAAGAGCAACCCTGTCAAATGGAGAGAGCTATAAAATCTCTTCATAAACTGCAGCTAAATTCATTGAACTCCGCAGAGATTTTTTTGAACATTAATTGTGAATGTATTGTGAAATTGGATGTACATTCTACAAATCCCTCAACACTGAGCTTCATTATTTTCCTGTTTAACATGAATTCACGTTTCCTATGGTGTTAATAAAAGGGAATTATCTGAAATGTTCATACAGTTTCAGTTAACTTTATTACTATAATTTTTCCAAAATAAAATCTCTACAATTTCCGTTGAAAAATTTTGTGCAATTGTCTGGAATTTGAAAAACAAATTGGGCCATGTAGTTAATAAATTAAAAATTTTACAAAATTACTTCTTTGCTCCTCTTGACATACTGAAAAACTACTGCAGATACACGTCTGGGACATGTTGTATTAGACTCACCAAACCAATAGCAACAAAATAAATGGAAATCGTGCTGTACCTAAATCTAGTACAGTTTTGCGATGGCTTCATTCTAGCGAAGTTGCTAAATTTCTGGCAAAATCTTTTACTAGGCGTAACTCTGTAACAAACCAATTGCACACCTATGTTTATGTGAACTTCTTCCTTTAGTTTCACTTGTAGAATAACATATTAACATACTTACATATCTTCGAGAAGCGCCCGGGTGGTGAATAGATAGTGACTGGGCCAAATATCTCACGAAATAAGCGTCAAACGAAAAAACTACAAAGAACGAAACTCATCTAGCTTGAAGGGGGAAACCAGATGGCGCTGTGCTTGGCCCACTAGATGGCGCTGCCTTAGGTCAAACGGATATCAACTGCGTTTTTTTAAACAGGAACCCCCATTTTTATTAGATATTCGTGTAGTACGTAAAGAAATATGAATGTTTTAGTTGGACCACTTCTTTCGCTTTGTAATAGATGGCGCTGTAATAGTCACAAACGTATAAGAACGTGGTATCACGTAACATTCCGCCAGTGCGGACGGTATTTGCTTTGTAATACATTACCCGTGTTAAAATGGACCGTTTATCAACTGCGGAAAAGGTCGATATCGTGTTGATGTATGACTATTGTGATCAAAATGCCCAACGGGCGTGTGCTGTATACGCTGCTTGGTTTCCTGGACGACATCATCCAAGTGTCCGGACCGTTCGCCGGATAGTTACGTTATTTAAGGGAACAGGAAGTGTTCAGCCACAAGTGAAACGTCAACCACGACCTGCAACAAATGATGATGCCCAAGTAGGTGTTTTAGCTGCTGTCCCGGCTAATCCATACATCAGTAGCAGAGAAACTGCGCGAGAATCGGGAATCTCAAAATCGGTCGGTGTTGAGAATGCTACATCAACATCGATTGCACCCGTACCATAATTCTATGCACCAGGAATTGCATGGCGACGACTTCGAACGGCGTCTATAGTTCTGCCACTGAGCACAAGAAAAATTACGGGACAATGACATTTTTTGCACGCGTTCTATTTAGCGACGAAGCGTCATTCACCAACATTGGTAACGTAAACCGGCATAATATGCACTATTGGACAACGGAAAATCCACGATGGCTGCGACAAGTGGAACATCAGCGACCTTGGCGGGTTAATGTATGGTGCAGCATTATGGGAGGAAGGATAATTGGCCGCCATTTTATCGATGGCAATCTAAATGGTGCAATGTATGCTGATTTCCTACGTAATGTTCTACTGATGTTACTACGAGTTGTTTCACTGCATGACAGAATGGCGATGTACTTCCAACGTGATGGATGTCCGGCACATAGCTCGGTTGCGATTGAAGCTGTATTGAATAGTATATTTCATAATAGGTAGATTGGTCGTCGAAGTACGTTCACCGGATCTGACGCCCCCGGATTTCTTTCTGTGGGGAAAGTTGAAGGATATTTTGCTATCGTGGTCCACCGACAACGCCGGACAACATGCGTCAGCGCATTGTCAATGCATGTGCGAACATTACGGAAGGCGAACTACTCGCTGTTGAGTGGAATGTCGTTACACGTATTGCCAAATGCATTGAGGTTGACGGATATCATTTTGATCATTTATTGTATTAATGTGGTATTTATAGGTAATCACGCTGTAACAGCATGCGTTCTAAGAAATGATAAGTTGACAAAGGTACATGTATAACATTTGAACAACCGAAATAAAATGTTCAAACATACTTACGTTCTGTATTTTAATTTAAAAAACCTACCTGTTACCAACTGGTCGTCTAAAATTGTGAGCCATATGTTTGTGTCTAGTACAGCGCCACCTATCAAAAAACGAAAATAGCGGTCTAACGAAAACATTCATATTTCTTTACGTACTACACGAATATGTAATAAAAGCGGGTGCTCCTATTTTAAAAAAACGCAGTTGATATCCGTTTGACCTATGGCAGCGCCAACTAGCAGGCCACCATAGCGCCATCTGGTTTCCCCCTTCAAGCTAGACAAGTTTCGTTTTTTGTAGATTTTTCGTTTAACGCATATTTCGTGAGATATTTGGCCTGGTCACGATCAATGGACCACCCCAAGATATTTAATAATGTTAGGTGATCTGTGTTTATAAACGTAGGTTATTTCTTTTGCTTACTATCACAAATATTTAAATATGGAACACTGTTGCGCAAAAACATGTTGTCCTCGCATGTCAGTGCTAAACTCAATACACAGAATTGGTATTGGTTTAAATACTTCTTTACAACAAATAAATATGCAGCCAGGTCCCCGTCCATTGTTTACAAAATAATACATCGGAGATTAGAGCGCACAGGAGGCCAAGTACAATAACATCGTGGTTGTGTTGTATGTTTGATGAAAGGCGTTAACCCATGTTCTCCTGGAGGGGATGCTGCCTGCGCGACCTGCTTGATGAGCGGAGGAAAGAACTACTAGGCGGATATAAAAGAAGCCTTCTCTGTTTAGCCATTCAGTTATCTGAATTCCGATGAAGACTCGAAGCAGAAGACTCCTGTTGTATTGTAGTCCTGGATGCGTTGGAAAATCTGGTCTTTGATTAAGCCTTCATGTTATTCGTGAAATATATGATACAGATAGGTATCAGACTCAACCTACAGAAGAGTGTAAATTTGTGTTTAGTGGTGGTATTCCTTAATTGCTGACAGCGTATAAAGTGCGGCAGGTATTTGAAAACATTGTGCCTGTAACTAAAGATCGGTTTTGTAGCATTACAAAGTCATCATGCCTTTGAATGCGGAATGTCTTACACAGGTGGAAGTTAGACGGTAATGAAAGGTAGCTTCGCGTGCGTGATGGAATGATAGGATACTATTTTGCTACAGGTGGTCGGTGGCTTACAGTGAAGCCAGACGTAGGTGTAGCGAAGCACACTCGATGTTGATCTGATATGACTAAGAGCAGACGCTGGACATATGACGTTGTCACCTCTCGAGATCAGTCTGGACAGGGCTGAGATAACGGGAGAGTGGCGTCCCCTAAATGGATGTTTCTGGCCGTCGTTACTAGTTCTACCATGTGCACCATTTAGGCAGGCCCTTCCTTGACGAGCCTTACTGCACACTACACCGATGCGTCTTAACGCGGTTCTTGTGAGACAACAGATTTCGTCGTAACCTCTAGACGGTACCTACCAGTTACTATGAAGTGCACGATAAGTCCACGGAAGGCGCTTGCGTCAGAGTCCTTTCGTGAAGGAGCGGCACCGTTTATTCTGAAAATATGACACACTGCGACACGTACGATGAGTTTGCTTCCCCTATCATTCGCTACTTTCGAATTTTTTACACAGTAAATTTATATCAGGAATTTACACCGTAACAAGCTTCACATCGACATCAGCACAGTCAACAAGTGTAAGGGGGCTGTTCAGGTACTTATATTGGTAACGCCACCGCCACGTAGCGCTCTGTGTGAAAATCACTGGCTGTGCTGTGTGCAGTCTGTGGCTGGGTGGCATTGTTGTAATTTGCTATTGTAGTGTTGGGCAGTTGGCTGTTAACAGCGAGTAGCGTTGCTCAGTCGGAGGTGAGCCGCCAGCACTGGTGGATGTGGGGAGTGAGATGGCGGAGTTTTGTGAGCGGATGATCTGGACAGAGACAGTAAATTTGTAAGACTGGATGTCATGAACTGATATATATATATATATTATGACTTTTGAACACTATTAAGGTAAATACATTGTTCTCTATCAAAATCTTTCATTTGCTAACTATGCCTATCAGTAGATAGTGCCTTCAGTAGTTAGAATCTTTTATTTAGCTGGTAGTATTAGCTCTCGCTGTATTGCAGTAGTTCGAGTAACGAAGATTCTTGTGAGGTAAGTGATTCATGAAAGGTATAGATTATGACTTTTGAACACTATTAAGGTAAATACATTGTTTGTTCTCTATCAAAATCTTTCATTTGCGAACTATGCCTATCAGTAGATAGTGCCTACAGTAGTTAGAATCTTTTATTTAGCTGGCAGTATTAGCTCTCGCTGTATTGCAGTAGTTCGAGTAACGAAGATTCTTGTGAGGTAAGTGATTCATGAAAGGTATAGGTTATTTTTAGTCAGGGCTATTCTTTTGTAGGGATTACTGAAAGTCAGATTGCGTTGCGCTAAAAATATTGTGTGTCAGTTTAGTGTTGATCAGAATAGGTAAAGAGCGAAATGTCTGAGTACGTTCAGTTCTGCTCTCTGTTTGAAAATCATATAATGTAAGAGGTTTATCAGCACAGTAATTCATTAATTTTCCTAAGGGGACGATTCATAAGGAATTGGAATTAAAAACAAAAAAATTGAGGCACCAACAGAGACTATGTGGATACCTGTTTCGCAGTCAGCAAAGCAGTCGTTACGAATACTAATGGAGGGGAACTGCGTTCGCAGCAGCTTGAAGCGGAAAAATACTTCTTTTTCTAGGAGCACGCCACTAAAAGTGGTTTCATGTTCTACTGTTACAATCAGTTTGCGGGAGTGCAGCGGTCCGTACTTTCCGGGTTTTGGGTTGTGCCAAATGGCTCTCAGCACTATGGGACTTAACTTCTGAGGTCATCAGTCCCCTAGAACTTAGAACTACTTAAACCTAACTAACCTAAGGACATCACACACATCCAAGGCAGGATTCGAACCTGCCATCGTAGCGGTCGCGCGGTTCCAGACTGTAGCACCTAGAACCGCACGGCCAGTCAACAGGCTTGGTTGTGCCACGATGCTACGGACTGATGACTAATGCTTGTCGCATAAACGGCGGAAGACATGCTAGTTTCTGAAACTATTTAGAATCGGCCAATATCGGTGTTAAGTTTCTCGTATTACACGTCAGGAAACCAGCGAAGAGGCTGCATTATCGCCTATTACCACGTTCGTTCCCTTTGTCGATCTAGATTCGGAAGTCTTTAGGGGGCACACGAAGATCACTCAGCACTCAGTGGAGTTCTTGTAACGTCGATGCGGTGCTCCGTTTTCCAGTAAATCAAGACCTTTCACATAATTTCAACGAATTTCTCAAGCGGGTTGTAGCAATTCCGAGGAGAAGTAATGTGCAGACAAATACCATAACTGCTGTAACATTTCCCTAGATTGCTGATGAGTTACTGCCTATGATAAAAGTTGTTACGGAACTTTACGAAAAGTTGTTACGGAACCTTAATATCATTTTATCATAAAGCCAAAACTGGTGAGCAGATTTCGATGCATGGGAGATACTCTGTCTGTCTTTATTCGATAGGTCGACGAATGCCATTACTATGCCCTGTAATATGTTCGCCGTTACTAGAGGCACCTCATGTTAATTCATTTTTTCATACATTATGCCTTCTAACGTCCAACGGAGTGTAATGCCTTCAAAATATATTTTTTTTTTTTGTGCCACAAGAAGACGGAGTATATCATACGCTGCAAATAACCACTGCCTTCATGGTAAAGTATACAGTATTAAAAATAATTTTCGTCTTTCGCTGTGGGTTTAATTTGGCGTTGCAGAGGGCAATGTATTTACACACAAAAGAAACCAACTCTTTCGCAGCACTTCACCTCACCTCACCTTAGTAGAACGAACGGATTGTGTGATGCTGCACCGGAGCTATTTGGTAAATGGCAAAAGACTTCCAATCTAAAGTTTGTTATCTCATCTATCAATCGCAGCTAATGTATTTGTGAAAAATGTGGGTGGTATGTGGCAGCGAATTTATTTGTTGTTGAGAATTATTTATGCCATGACTAATTGTATGCGTTGTGTTTATCAATGACATACAAACATATGTTTTTGCAGAACACAGTTTAGAAATTTAAATATATACGACAATAAATAGGAGAAATAATCTACGTTTACAAACACATTACAGCTAATACTATTAATTTTTTTCTCATTGATATACATATAGTGAACGTAATTATATGCGGGCTATTCCGAAAGTAAGGTCCGATTGGTCACGAAATGCAAACCACAGTGGAAATCAAAAATGTTTCATTTACAACAGTTAGCTACAGTTTCCAGCTACTTCTCTACATAGTCGCCGCTCCGACTTGTACATTTTTCGTAGCGTAGTACAAGTTTCCTATGCCCTCATCATAGGACGCTGCCACCTCTGCTCTCTACCAATTCTCTACGCTCGTCTGTAGCTCGGTGTCTGCGCAAAAATGTTTTCTTCCTTATGCGAGCAGAGGTTAGTGAGCCGTGCGTGGCTCGTGTTCCCGCCATCATGTACTTTACATTCTGTTTTTAACGTATTTCCACCTCACTGCATTAGTTTAAATTATTACTGACACTGAGTTGCTGTTTTGCATAACCGTGAGTGGCATTAGCAGTGCGTATCGATGTATCCCCTCTCGTAGTATCTTTGCTGACCTCTTATTACTTCCCGGGCGTTGTCAGTCGTAAAGCAGTTTGTGTCGGGAGTTCCGGTCGCGAGTTCGGCTGCCTGTCTGTTGGAACGCGTCTGGAGCGCAGTCCGGACCTGCCACTCGGGGAGTTGTAATGCGGCACTAGGGCAGTCGGGTTGGAGTAGTGAGGCGTGCGTCGACATGGCTCGCCCGACCGTTGCCGCCACGCATCACTTGAGCTGGGCCACCGTCTTGGTGGATCGTCAGTCGGTCGTCCAACCGGATGAAGCGTTTTGGCTCGCCGATCGTTCATGAGTCAGCTCTGTGTGTGTGTGTGTGTGTGTGTGTGTGTGTGTGTGCGTGTATCGACTCCCGATTTGTCTTCATGTGTGCTCAGTTACTGTTGGGTATCGTTCAGGTCTTCGTGCAGGTGTTTGTCAGGTTGTGTGTGTAGTTGGCCTTATTTCTACTCACGACTATCTGAAGGACTCGGTCGGTTGTTGCGGACGAGGAAAGTTATCTCCGAGCGGTGCAGTCGGCTGGGTAAGCTCGTGGTCCCTGCCCAGTATCGGAGCGTGTGTGGAGCTGTTCGATCACTTCGAGCTTCGTGGTTCACCGATCCAGGACGTCAAAGTTGAGTAGTGGTTTCAACTACCCAAGCCACGTCCATTCAGGTTGTCGTGGTCCGTTTCGGTGGTTTGCTGCTGGGGAGGTTTCTCTGTGAGCAACACCGAGTGTGTCTACTGCTGAAATTTAGCCACCTATCGGTGCAATTAACTACAATTGACTACAATTCGAGAGCACCAGTGGAATTTTCTGCCTTGTGGCTGATAGTGGCCTCAACGTTGAGACTATTTGCAGAATAAGAAAAACAAGATTATAATCAGCTTGTGTCGTTTGTTACTACAGAATTCTCAGCTGCAATTTCAGTTCTCGTACGTAAACTTATTTCGTCATACGAGAGCGCCATACGTATTAAATATATGCAGACACATGTCATTATCATTCTCCATAGATGTTTTACCTGAGTTTGTATTGCATCTGTAATGATTTTGTCGTCCACGGGATGTTATACTCTGATGTTGCTACATGAAGACGTAATGTATGAATATGAAACAGTGGTAAGACAGAATTTTTAGTACTTTACCCTTGGTTATTACGGCGAACAGCAGTCTCAAATCATGCTTAATATCGGCGCAAGAAGTTTTGCAACCTTCAGATATTCTACATCTACATCCACACTGCGCAAGCCACCTGACAGGTGAATGGCGGAGGGTACTTTGAGTACCACTATCGGTTCTCCCTTCTATTCCAGTCTCGTATTGTTCGTGGAAAGAAGGGTTGTCGGTATGCTGTGTGGGCTCTAATCTCTCTCATTTTATCCTCATAGTCTCTTCGAGAGATATACGTAGGAGGGAGCAATATACTGCTTGACTCCTCGGTGAAGGTATGTTCTCGAAACATCAACAAAAGCCCGTACCGAGCTACTGAGCGTCTCTCCTGCAGAGTCTTCCACTGGTGTTTATCTATCATCTGCGTAACGCTTTCGCAGTTACTAAATGACCCCGTAACGAAGCGCGCTGCTCTCCGTTGGATCTTCTCTATCTCTTCTATCAATCCTATTTGGTACGGATCCCACACTGGGGAGCAATATTCAAGCAGTGGGTGAACAAGTGTACTGTAACCTACTTCCTTTGTTTTCGGATTGCATTTCCTTAGGATTCTTCCAATGACTCTCAGTCTGGCATCTGATTTACCGACGATCAACTTTATATGATCATTCCATTTTAAATCACTCCTAATGCGTACTCCCAGATAATTTATGGAATGAACTGCTTCCAGTTGCTGACCTGCTATATTGTAGCTAAATGTTAAAGGATCTTTCTTTCTCTGTATTCGCAGCACATTACACTTGTCTACGTTGAGATTCAATTGCTTTTCCATGCGAGATGCGTCAATTCGTTGCAGATCCTCCTGCATTTCAGGACAATTTTCCATTGTTACAACCTCTCGGTATACCACAGCATTATCCGCAAAAACCCTCAGTGAACTTCCGATGTTATCCACAAGGTCATTTTTGTATATTGTGAATAGCAACGGTCCTACGACACCCCTGCGGCACACCTGAAATCACTCTTACTTCGGAAGACTTCTCTCCATTGAGAATGACATGCTGCGTTCTGTTATCTAGGAACTCTTCAATCCAATCACACAATTGGTCCGATAGTCCATATGCTCTTACTCTGTTCATTCTTCCTGTCCTTTTAAGCAGCGAGTCAGATACGTCCGTACCAAGAACATGCTCTTTACTATATATTGTGGTTTCATACACCAGTGACTTGGAGTGACTCCATAAGAAAAATTCCATGGAAATGTGGTAATACGAATCCGCTGGTGAGGGAAAAGATATCCAATCATAATAAACCGTTGAGGAAACTGCTGCCTACAATAGCTTTGGAAAGAAGCAAACGTTATCGACAATTTGCGGTTTTATTCTTCACGTCTATATGTTTCTAGCCGTTTGCCACTAGAGGGCTTCGAATTATAGAGTATAACATGGCCGTGTGTAACGTGACTACGTCGGTGCGTGAGAAGCAGCGTGCCCTAATCGAGTTTAGAATTCGAAGAGTTCGTCCACACACGGATCGATCTATCCTGCAGGATGACAACGCCAGACCAATCACCGGCTCTGCGAAATCTGCAACAATCTGACACCTTGTATTGACTATCACTGATCGTCCTCCATTGAGTCCCGACTTCTCCCCATCAGGTATCCATCTGTTTACAAATCTTAAAAATCACCTCCGAGGGCTAAACATTGATAGTGATGAAGCAGTGCTAGCTGAGGTGATGGTGTTGCTCCGTCAGGGAAGTCAATTATTCTACAGAATTTATTATTCCAGAAATTGAAACACGAACAGCTGCTACCATCATTTTCCTAGAAGTAGATACCTTAGGGGTTGCGAAGCAACTCAAATCGCTTGATATGGGCAAGTCTTCAGGTCCAGATTGTATACCGATTAGGTTCCTTTCAGATTACGCTGATAGAATAGCTCCCTACTCAGCAATCATATACTCGCAATATATACTCGTTCACCGATAGATCTGTACCTACAGATTGGAAAATTGCGCAGGTCGCACCAGTGTTTAAGAAGGGTAGTAGGAGTAATCCATCGAACTACAGACCTATATCATTGACGTCGGTTTGCAGTAGGGTTTTGGAGCATATACTGTATTCAAACATTATGAATCACCTCGAAGGGAACGATCTATTGACACGTAATCAGCATGGTTTCAGAAAACATCGTTCTTGTGCAATTCAGCTAGCTCTTTATTCGCACGAAGTAATGGCCGCTATCGACAGGGGATCTCAAGTTCATTCCGTATTTCTAGATTTCCGGAAAGCTTTTGACACCGTTCCTCACAAGCGACTTCTAATCAAGCTGCGAGCCTATGGGGTATCGTCTCAGTTGTGCGACTGGATTCGTGATTTCCTATCAGGAAGGTCGCAGTTCGTAGTAATAGACGTCAAATCATCGAGTAAAACTGAAGTGATATGAGGTGTTCCCCAGGGAAGCGTCCTGGGACCTCTGCTGTTCCTGATCTATATAAATGACCTGGCTGACAATCTGGGCAGTTCTCTTAGGTTGATCGCGGATGATGCTGTAATTTACCGTCTAGTAAGGTCATCCGAAGACCAGTATCAGTTGCAAAGCGATTTAGAAAAGATTGCTGTATGGTGTGGCAGGTGGCAGTTGACGCTAAATAACGAAAAGTGTGAGGTAATCCACATGAGTTCCAAAAGAAATCCGTTGGAATTCGATTACTCGATAAATACTACAATTCTCAAGGCTGTCAATTCAACTAAGTACCTGGGTGTTAAAATTACGAACAACTTCAGTTGGAAAGACCACATGGATAATATTGTGGGAAAGGCGAGCCAAAGATTGCGTTTCATTGGCAGGACACTTAGAAGATGCAACAAGTCCACTAAAGATACAGCTTGCACTACACTCGTTCGTCCTCTGTTACAATACTGCTGCGTGGTGTGGGATCCTTACCAGGTGGGATTGACGGAGGACATCGAAAGGGTGCAAAAAAGGGCAGCTCGTTTTGTATTATCACGAAATAGGGGAGAGAGTTTGGCAGATATGATACGCGAGTTGGGATGGAAGTCATTAAAGCAAAGACGTTTTTCGTCGCGGCGAGATCTATTTACGAAATTTCAGTCACCAACTATCTCTTCAGAATGCGAAAATATTTTGTTGAGCCCAACCTACATAGGTAGGAATGATCATCAAAATAAAGAGAAATCAGAGCTCGAACGGAAAGGTTTAGGCGTTCGTTTTTCCCGCGCGCTGTTCGGGAGTGTAATGGTAGAGAGATAGTATGATTGCGGTTTGCTGAACCCTCTGCCAAGCACTTAAATGTGAATTGCAGAGTAATCATGTAGAGGTGAATGTACAGTGACGGTATCAAGAAACGGTTTTGGGGAGAAATGTGTTCGTCACCAAGGTAATCAAGTTGAGAAATAAATATGAAGACACGAGCAATGAAGGGGTACAAGTTAACAGCGTTTATTTTATTTAAAAGCTTTTAAGAGTTTGCACATAAAATTTTTGCGGCATCACCTTTCAGCGCATCCTTGTACACCCACATGAATCTGCTTGCTCTGTTCAAGCCTTGGTCTCCCTCCACAAGTTTTTCTCCTCCACACTTCCCTCCATTTGCAGGATGCGTTCTATTAACCGAACTGTTCCCTTAATCAAGTTTAAGCATACATATTTTTCTCCTCAATTCATTTCATTACATGCTCACTGGCTGCTCGATCTACTCATCCAATCCTACGGCATTCTTCTGTAGCACTACGTTTCAAAAGCTCATAATCTTTTCTGTCGTGATCTGTTTATCGTCCATACAAGGCGATACTAGCTACAAAAACCTTAAAAATTACATCTCAACATTAAAATGTTTGAAAATTCCTGGCAGATTAAATCTGTGTGCCGGATCGAGAATCGAACTGTTTACCTTTCGCGGGCAAGTGGACCACCTACTGAGCAACACTAGTACAACTTGACCTGTCCTCACAGCTTTACCTCCACCAGTACTTCTTTTTCTACCTTCCATACTTCATTGAACTTCTCCTGCAAAATTTGCGGGACTTGACTCCTGGATGAAACGATATAGCGGGGACATGACTTAGTCACAGGCTGGGGGATGTTTTCATAATAACTTGGATTCCGACTTAAAACTGCTATTCGGAGTTCACAAATTTCTGTTTCTGACGATTTCCTGCCCTGATATTGCCAGTTTACACTTCATGTCCACTGTACTTCGGCCGCCATCTGTTATTTTGTTGCCCCAACAGTACAACTCATCCTAATACATTTAGTGTCTCATTTCATAATGTAATTGCCTCATGATCGCCAGTCTGAATTAGTTCACTTTTCATTGCCCTTGTTTTACCTTTGCTATCATTCATCTCATACACTCCTTTCAGAGCACCAGCCATACCGCTGAATGGTTCTAGTACGTCACTTGCTGTCTCTGACAGAATTAAAATGCCATCAGCAAACTTCATACCCTTTATTCACTTCTTCTTTATATTTGCCAGTCAGAATTCGCAAAATGCAGCATAAAGGACCCACAGTACCGTTACTGTAATAAAAATAATCATACAGTTCAAAGGCTCAGAACTTTTGCACACATTTCATCAGATGTCACGTCACAGTCTGTACAAATCATGTCACTGGCGCGTATGATGTTTGCTTCCGGCACTGGAGCTGCGGGCTTTACTTCCCACATTTGACAAGCTATCGACATTCACCTTGCAGCTTTCGTACAGTGACAAATCCGTCTGCTAACTCTGTCGTTTCATAAAAACCGTCGTCAAACTTTGTATGCGTGCGATCAGAGATTTCTCCTTCAGCTTTCAGGATTTATAAACACCATTCCATAAAAGTCACTTTATTATACATTACAGCGATCCCATATCTCAACGTGGGGCGCAAATATCAGCAAAGAATTGTGGAGAAGATACGGAAATTTCTTGTAAGTATGATATTTTTTACGTTACTGAAATGTCTTATGAGATAAAATATGGAGGAACTTCTGATTGTCTTTATAGAAGCTTGCTTAAGTGGGAACGGAAAATTTGTTGATGACATTGGTTCTACTGCACCTCTACATAATGCTGGAAATTTCAACGGTTAAAACATGGAGATCTCTTCAGTTCTTACAAACAGGATTACAGCCACAAAGTGTGACTGTTATTGGATAGAAGAGCTGTACAATTCCTAAAAACGTCCTCTACAGGTATCAGCACTTGCTGAACGAATCATCTACTGATATAAAGCGGCTGAAGATGGAACGACTAGGAGGAATTTAGAGTAATTTACATAACGAAAAAACACAATCAAAAGGTAAATAGCCCCTCACTGAATTAATTCATCTGCTGAACATGGAAGACAATAACCACTCAAACGATAAAAAACTGAAGAAGAGCATAAAGCTGATCCCTATTCTAGATGTAGTGCATATCAATTATAATATGTTTGTCCACTGGCGTTAGGTTGATATGCTTAGAAGAATTTCCTTACGACCTGGGACACTCTTCTACGTCAATCATCAATCACACGCTTAATGAAAATCCATATCTACGTGTATAACACTACTCTGCTATTTACAATTAAGTGTTTGGCACAGGGTTCACTGAACCCATTTCAAACGTTTCTCGAGCGTTCCATTCTCGAACATCAAGTGGAAAAAGTGAATACCTAAACTTACGGGGCAAGCTCTGATTCCTCGTATTCTATAACGATGGTCATTTCTCCCTGCGTAGGCGGTGTGGCCATAAAAATCTTTTGACATTGAGATGAGAATGTTACTGATTGAAACTTTTGGAATACATCTCGCCACAACGAATCTCTCCAGTTTTAATAAACGCCATACGAACTTGCTTATCATACGTGTGGCACCCACACACTTACTTCGCAGCAATACAAAAATGGCTGCCCTTCTTTAAACTATTTCTATGTCTTCCATTAAAACAGTCACATATCGCGCAGTATTACTCTAGAAGTGAATGGTTAGGCGTATTGTAGACAATAGATTTGTAGCATCCTTTAAGCGTTCGAACAATAAAATAAAGTCCTTTGTTCGCCTTCTCCATACTATTTTTTATGTGATTGGTACCAGTTTCAGTTGTTGCTGCTTAAATGATTAGGCTTTAAATTCGAGGTATTTATCATGTCAAAGAAATTTAGCGGAATTATTTCAGTACTTATTTGGATTACTGTTTATCGTCAATTCCCATTTTTCGCTCCTAGCAGATATCTCGTCTAAATGTTTTTGCAGTTCCTTTTGATCTCATATGACTTTGCCAGACGGCCAAAGCCAGCATCATACGCCTACATAGGTCTCTTCAGATTATCTTCTACATCATTCATATAGGTTAAGAAGAGCAGAAAGCCTTTAACAATTTCTTGGGAAACCCTAGATATAACTTGGCTTTTGCTAGACGAACCTTGTAAGTAGGCTGTTTAGGATTTATATTGGTAACGCCATGTAGCGCTCTGTATGAAAATCACTGGCTGTGCTGTGTGCAGTCTGTGGCTGGTTTGCATTGTTGTTGGCTGTTGTAGTGTTGGGCAGTTGGCTGTTAACAGCGCGTAGCGTTGCGCAGTTGGAGGTGAGCCGCCAGCAGTGGTGGATGTGGGGAGAGAGATGGCGGAATTTTGAGAGCAGATGATCTGGACGTGTGTCCATCAGAGTAAATTAGTAAGACTGGATGTCATGAACTTATATATATATATATATATATATATATATATAAAATGACTTTTGAACACTATTAAGGTAAATACATTGTTTGTTCTCTATCAAAATCTTTCATTTGCTAATTATGCCTATCAGTAGTTAGTGACTTCAGGAGTTTGAATCTTTTATTTAGCTGGCAGTATTGGCGCTCGCTGTATTGCAGTAATTTGAGTAACGAAGATTTTTGTAAGTGATTCATGAAAGGTATAGGTTATTGTTAGTCAGGGCCATTATTTGTAGGGATTTTTGAAAGTCAGATTGCGTTGCCCTAAAAATATTGTGTGTCACTTTAGTGATGATCAGAATAGGTAAAGATCAAAATGTCTGAGTACGTTCAGTTCTGTTCAGCTGTTTGAAAATAAAATAATGTAAGAGGTTTATCAGCACAGTAATTCAATAATTTTTCTAAGGGGACGTTTCAACCTGTCAAATACTACGAACTGTGACGTAACTGACAGGAAACGACTAATCCAATATCTCAATTGCGACGTTGCCTCATAGCACGAAATTTGATTGAATGTAGCTTGAGAAGAACGGTGTCTAATGCATTCTGTAAATGTAAGAATTTGCAATAAAAAGTTGATTTGTGTTTTTTTTCTTGAGAGACTGATTATAAATATTGCTTTAAAACAATGTATAATTCGTTGTGTGTCATGAACCACGCTTTCAAGTCTCTGAATTCCTCCCTTGACTTAAGACTTAATTCTTCATCATTAACATCAGCGTGTCAACAGTACTGTTTCCACTTAACGGCAGCGCCACTTTCGCTGGCTGTTGTATAGTGCCTACTGCTACACTTCTCAGATCGTCTCTTTTGCGGGGGGGGGGGGGGGGGGATCATCACCATAACATTTTAGTTTGAGCTCAGTAGTTGCGAGTTCCGTGATGTTCTTCTACTGTCTTATGCTGTCTCGTCTGCACATCCGGCATCCAATTCCACGGTGATATGGAATCGCAGGGTGTAACATCATACTTACCGGACCGTGTTTTATTAGAAAAATCTGAGACACCCTTCCGTCGCTGAACACTACTACCACCAATCCTATTATGTAAATTCCTGTTAGAGTAATCAATATTTCATATTAAACCAATATTGGCTCACTTCACGTGCTTAACAAGATTAATGTCAAACAGTAAAACATTTGGACTTTGTGAAATCAGGGAATCTTAAACATGCAATATATGTTTCGATTTTGGACGGATAGGGAATTATTTCGTTCCTTTCTATTACATACGAACCATCTCGATTTTCGCCTTATTGGATTTAAGAAAACGGCGGAGAAAGTTAAATCTCTATTGCCGGATGGGTTTTAATAGCTGTCCTCCAGAACTTGAATCTAGTGTGTTACTTCAACTATAATGTTCCCATTTTGTGCTAATAGATACTATATTACTCGTACACTGTTATGTTATTAACAATACTCTATATTACTCATAGTACTTCCATCCTTAGCCGCTTTATAGCTCTACATGAATAGTCCAGCGAGTGCTGTTAACTGTACAGACTCCAAAATTGGAGCTGCAACGGTACAAGAAATACTTCTATGAATCATATCTTGTTTCTAGCTAATAACCGCCACAAAATGTGGGTGTAATACAATTGGTATTAACTGAAGAGTTCGCTGAATGTAAACTGATGTAATTTGCATGAACCTTGTAGGACAGCGTTAAGGTTCTCAGTCGCATATTTGGAGTCGAGTAGCAGCTGTCGATTTAGAAGGAAACCACTACCAGGACTTCGGGTAATCCACGTTGCTGAAATGGTGATACTGAGAGGAGGTTATTATGAATTTCAGTGCATTTGAAGTTAGTCAAAGTTAACATTTGAAGTCGCTTGAAGGGCATCGATAAGCCGCTCTTAGTCGCTGATTTGGAGTAGCAGACATCGATTTTGAAGCAATACCCCGGCAGGTATATACTTGTGATAATTCACGCTGTAGAAATGTTGATACTAAAAGTAGTCTGCAATGAATTTCACTAGAACCGGAGGAGAACAGAGAACTGTACTATCGCGAGGCGTGAGCTGGAACAGAGAAAGAGGTCACAACCGCTTTTAACTCCTGGAGATGTACGCTGCTTCGCCAATAACTGTACTGAGGTGGTAAATTGAAGTTTATTCCTAGCAAATATGCTCTCATTTAAGATTATAGAGAAGTGTTACAGTATTTATTCTGCCTTAGTTCAAATTTACCACCTGAATTATGTAATTGAGACACAACAGTGGTAGATACGAGCAGTCATCCCGTGTACTCTCAGAGCGTCTGACATGTAAGTTCAGGAGACGTATGTCAGTTTCCTAGACTGTAACCGACTTCATACCACATCTATGCTATTAACGTGTTCTTATTATGTTCATTGAGAAGCTATTTTGCTACTTTATTTAGTTAACTAACATATATCCATTTCAATAGTAGATGAGTTCACAGTTTTGATGATGCTTATTGTTACATTCTTCATCACTTGTTTAATTCTGTTGTAAAGTACTTTTAGCAACTAGTAGTTAAGGGTCTTGAGGGCAGCAGCAGGTCGTGGTTTAAAATAAAAAGAGATGTGCAATGGAGGTTAACAGTGTTCATTTTCGATACAGTTGTCATAGTTGCGGAATCCTCAGCGACATCTTCCACATGCTGAAAAAAAAAAAAAGATGGAAAATATTATTATGAAGAAAATTACTGCGATAGTTAATTGTGCCATAATTTTATATATATGTGTCTCAATATAGTAATTAAAGGCCCAGTGCTTCTATTAATCTTATTTTTGAGTTCGTATTTATTTAATTCTCTGCTTCGGCGTTGTCTTGTTATTGATACGTTGTTGTTGTTGTGATCTTCAGTCCTGAGACTGGTTTGATGGAGCTCTCCATGCTACTCTAGCCTGTGCAAGCTTCTTCATCTCCCAGTACCTACTGCAACCTACATCCTTCTGAATCTGCTTAGTGTATTCATCTCTTGGTCTCCCTCTACGATTTGTACCCTCCACGCTGCCCTCCAATACTAAATTGGTGATCCCTTGATGCCTCAGAACAAGTCCTACCAACCGATCCCTTCTTCTGGTCAAGTTGTGCCACAAACTTCTCTTCTCCCCAATCCTGTTCAATACTTCCTCATTGGTTATGTGATCTACCCATCTAATCATCGGCATTCCTCTGTAGCACCACGTGTCGAAAGCTTCTATTCTCTCCTTGTCCAAACTATTTATCGTCCATGTTTCACTTCCATACATGGCTACACGCCATACAAATACTTTCAGAAATGACTGCCTGACACTTAAATCTATACTCAATGTAAACAAACTTCTCTTCTTCTGAAACGCTTTCCTTGCCATTGCCAGTCTACATTTTATAACGTCGCTACTTCGACCATCGTCAGTTATTTTGCTCCCCAAATAGCAAAACCTCTTTACTACTCTAAGTGTCTCATTTCCTAATCTAATTCCCTCAGAATCACACGACTTAATTCGACTACATTCCATTATCCTCGTTTTGCTTTTATTGATGTTCATCTTATATCCTCCTTTCAAGTCGCTATCCATTCCGTTCAACTGCTCTTCCAAGTCCTTTGCTGTCTTTGACAGAATTACAATGTCATCGGCGAAGCTCAAAGTTTTTATTTCTTCTCCATGGATTTTAATACCTACTTCGAATTTTTCTTTTGCTTACTTTACTGCTTGCTCAATATACAGATTGAATAACATCGGGGAGAGGCTGCAGCCCTGTCTTACTCCCTTCCCAACAATTGCTTGCCTTTCATGCCCATCGACACTTATAACTGCCATCTGGTTTCTGTATAAATTGTAAATAGCCTTTCGCTCCCTGTATTTTACCCATGCCATCTTTAGAATTTGAAACAGAGTATTCCAGTCAACATTGTCAAAAGCGTTCTCTAAGTCTACAAATGCTAGAAACGTAGGTTTGCCTTTCCTTAATCTTTCTTCTAAGATAAGTCGTAAGGTCAGTATTGCCTCACGTGTTCCAGAATTTCTACGGAATCCAAACTGATCTTCCCCGAGGTCGGCTTCTAGAAGTTTTTCCATTCGTCTGTAAAGAATTCGTATTAGTATTTTGCAGCTGTGGCTTATTAAACTGATTGTTCGGTAAGTTTCACATCTGTCAATACCTGATTTCTTTGGTATTGGAATTATTACATTCTTCTTGAGGTGTGAGGGTATTTCGCCTCTTTCATACATCTTGCTCACCTGATGGTAGAGTTTTGTCAGGACTGGCTCTCCCAAGGCCGTCAGTAGTTCCAATGGAATGTTGTCTACTCCGGGGGACTTGTTTCGACTCAGGTCTTTCAGTGCTCTGTCAAACTCTTTACGCAGTATCGTCTCTCCCATTTCATCTTCATCTACATCCTCTTCCATTTCCATAATATTGTCCTCAAGTACATCGCCCTTGTATAGACCCTCTATATACTCCTTCCACCTTTCTGCTTTCCCTTCTTTGCTTAGAACTGGGTTTCCATCTGAGCTCTTGATATTCATACAAGTGGCTCTCATTTCTCCAAAGGTCTCTTTAATTTTCCTGTAGGCAGTATCTATCTTACCCCTAGTGAGATAAGCCTCTACATCCTTACATTTGTCATCTAGCCATGCCTGCTTAGCCATTTTGCACTTCCTGTCGATCTCATTTTTGAGACGTTTGTATTCCTTTTTACCTGCTTCATTTACTGCATTTTTATATTTTCTCCTTTCATCAATTAAATTCAATATTACTTCTGTTACCCAAGGATTTCTACTAGTCTTTTTACCTACTTGATCCTCTGCTGCCTTCACTACTTCATCCCTCAAAGCTACCCATTCTTCTTCTGCTGTATTTCTTCCCCCATTCCTGTCAATTGTTCCCTTATGCTCTCCCTGAAACTCTGTACAACCTCTGGTGTAGTCAGTTTATCCAGGTCCCATCTCCTTAAGTTCCCACCTTTTTGCAGTTTCTTCAGTTTTAATCTACAGACCATAACTAATAGATTGTGGTCAGTCCACATCTGGCCCTGGAAATGTCTTACAATTTTAAACCTGGTTCCTAAATCTCTGTCTTATCATTATATAATCTATCTGATACCTTTTAGTATCTCCAGGGTTCTTCCATGTGTAAACCTTTTTTCATGATTCTTAAACCAAGTGTTAGCTATGATTAAGTTATGCTCTGTGCAAAATTCTAGCAGGCGGCTTCCTCTTTCATATCTTAGCCCCAATCCATATTCACCTACTACGTTTCCTCCTCTCCCTTTTCCCACTACCGAATTCCATTCACCCATGACTATTAAATTTTCGTCACCCTTCCTATCTGAATAATTTCTTTTATTTCATCATATATTTCTTCAATTTCTTCGTCATCTGCAGAGCTAGTTGGCATATAAACTTGTACTACTGTAGTAGGTGTGGGCTTCGTATCTATCTTGGCCACAATAATGCGTTCACTATGCTGTTTGTAGTAGCTTACCCGCATTCCTATTTTCCTATTCATTATTAAACCAACTCCTGCATTACCCCTATTTGATTTTGTATTTATAACCATGTAGTCACCTGACGAGAAGGCTTGTTCCTCCTGCCACCAAACTTCACTAATTCCCACTATATCTAACTTTAACCTATCCATTTACCTTTCTAAATTTTCTAACCTACCTGCCCGATTAAGAGATCTGACATTCCACGCTCCGATCCGTAGAACGCCAGTTTTCTTTCTCCTGATAACGACATCCTCTTGAGTAGTCCCCGCACGGAGATCCAAATGGGGGACTATTTTACCTCCGGAATATTTTACCCAAGAGGACGACATCATCATTTAATCACACAGTAAAGCTGCATGCCCTCGGGAAAAATTACGGCCGTAGTTTCCCCTTGCTTTCAGCCGTTCGCAGTACCAGCACAGCAAGGCCATTTTGGTTATTGTTGCAAGGCCAGATCAATCAATCATCCAGACTGTTGCCCTTGCAACTACTGAAAAGGCTGCTGCCCCTCTTCAGGAACCACACGTTTGTCTGGCCTCTCAACAGATACCCCTCCGTTGTGGTTGCACCTACGGTACGGCTATCTGTATCGCTGAGGCACGCAAGCCTCCCCACCAACGGCAAGGTCCATGGTTCATGGGGGGATTGATACGAAAGTATTGAATTCACGTGTATTTGGAACCTTTCATTGTCATCAATTCTTTACTCGGCTTTAGTATTCAATATTCACAGGAGAAGTTGTTTTGGAATTGAATTTTATCGTTCTTGTACCTCATTATTTTGTCGAGTACAGGTCGGTGGGCGGTACTAGCTGACTCTCGTCAACATTTCACAGTTCGATTGACACGTTAATTAAATAATACAGATATACTATATACAAAGAGAGTTATTACTTAACTGAGTCATTACAGACGCCTTTCTTAAGAAGAGGCTGCGTTGTACAACGAATGCACGAAGTGAACAGCAGTTAATAATACGTGTTCACAACTGAACTGCAAGCTTTCTCAAAGCAGTGTACATTTATATCACCACTGCGTCACATCGCTCGATTACAACCTTAGTCGAGACTTCAGGTGTCCTGGGGAAGTACTCCATGGATGTAATACCGTTACTGTCAATCATCGTCGTGTAATCTTGTTGAATTGCCAGATATCTGAGAATTGTAAACTCGTGAAGGCCTTATTGACATTTAACAAAACTCCCGACACTCCAGGATGTGCACAGAGGTCGATCTTAACAGGTCGGTACTTTTTGATGTTTATATAACTGTAGTGACAGTCCATTTCCTGGCTACCGAAGTGGATGAATTTTTTACATTATGTTTTCATCCAAGTTATAGGAAAATATAATTATTTTTATGAGTATTTCTTAACCAACCTTGTATATCACGGTGACCTCAAAACCCGCCTGATGACCAATCTGGCAATGTACGTTCTTCTGCACTTGTTCTTCCAAAAACCATCTGTAAACCCACAGTTACTAATTTTCCCATTTAAATTACCCTCCATCTAATATTACAAAAATATAATTATAATGTTACAGGACAATCAATTGTGATAAACAGACAGAGTCAACTGAAAGAAGAATGGGAAGCCGAAAGAAAGAAATTTTCATTATTACTTTATGTGGGCACGGCAAGTACAATGACAGTTTTTGAGTGAGCTTAGATAAACTCAGGGACTAGCGTGATCTTCGATTTCTCGCACTAGCTTCATTAGTGTCGAGGTTCCAGAAACCAGTTCAACGATGTATTGGAGTATGTCCCGTTTCACCAAGTATGTGGAAACCTCAGGTAAGGTATTAAAGATCGAGTCTGACGCGAATACGGTTGCGTTGCCAAGAAATCTCAGCTTCGGTAACGAAACAGTCTGAGAATTTGGTTAATCAGTTTCCTTTCATTCCGATCGTGGCCTCAAACCACGACACACCTTTTGGCACGTCACAACAACGCACAAGTAATTTGGTCTACATGCTCTATCTCAGTTGTGTATGGATCAATTACATTCAAGAAAGCTAATTTCCACTCAGTAAACATCAAAACTTAAAAACAAATGCCTTGAAGTCGTTGTCTCTCAGCTATCATCATGAAGTAAGTGCACATCCCAGTAGGGTCGGGACAGGTTCACCTATAGCTTCACAAGCACAGCTGGGATGCTCTTGCCTCTGGACTGAACTCGATACTGTAAAAACTAATACCCTACCGTGTTAAAAGTTATTTTAAGTTTAAAACTTCGGTTAGAGGAATGGAGGCACGGAGCACACGTGTGACCTTACGTTCTATTCGTTTCACTCAAATTCGCGAGCTATTCAATCGACAGAGATTTAACAAGCAACTTTGTTTTGTAGCAAAGCTGCACCATACTTATATTTACTAAATATTCCGGATTAGACACCTCAGTCGTGTCTTTAGTAGGTGACTGATAAGAGCGAGATAACTATGAGAAATAGACTAAATTTCCAACGAAAGAGTAACATTCTATTAGCCGAAGCACGTAATATCAGGAATCTGAATGCAGTGGGACAGCTAACAACGGGAATACAAACGCTGAGTAGAGACATAGTAGAAATCAGTCTAGCGTTCGAGAAAGATGTCTAAATGCGCTCTTCAGTACATCCTCTACTTCAACTTGCCTTTTTTGCAGTAACGTCGATTTATTTGGATACTTTGTTGCGGTTAAAACATCTGGTTTCATTCGTTCAGCGGAACTGAGAGGCATGTTGACAGGTACAAACTCAATTGTCATCTAAACTGATTATCAGCGAACGGCTCAATTTATACCACGATGCACAACTGCTCACATACAGCGGATCATATTAAAACTGAGTACAGTTATTGACATTAACAAAACACAATTCACTAAGACTAGTTTAAAATATCATTCACACAGTCCGTTAAAAAAAACAGAACGGATCGAAATCTAACTTGCACAGAACGTTGAAAAATGGAAGGGATCGGAATTTGCTTCACACAAACCTTTTAAAGCCTGGAACGGGTTAAAATTTCGTTCATACTGACTATTTAAAAATGGAATGATTCCTAATCTTCACAGCATTTAAAAAGCGAGAAAAGTAGGAATTTTATTCACGCTGATTCTGAAAGAAAAGCAGGACGGTTCGGAATTTCAATAACACAGACTATTAAAAATTGCGAAACATAATGGAGCAGCAGATATTTCACAATGTATGCATGTCCACTCCTCACGATCCGATTCAAATTAGGTATTTTTTTTATTTTTGCAAAATATCGACATTACAGACGTGTACACTACTCCACACATCAGTTTTCAGTATCCTGAATACGCCAGCATATATTCTTTGACGTCTAGCTTTGCAGAGACAGTTGTAGACGACTGATAGGCCATGGCGGGTTTAAGAAGCTTGTTAAGCAACGCGGGGAGCTACAAAGTCCTGTTGCAAGTCTTGCTTAACACTGCACGCTGGTGATAGTTAGATAGTGGGAGTTAATTCCACTACAATAATATAATTATTTCCAAGAAGGAACCAACGTAAACATGCAGAACACAAGTGCTGAACTGCAGACAGGTAACACCTGCATGAGAGCTCCTTCAATGTGCATTTGTATTTCTTACTGCTAGAAACGTGACAGCATTAAGATTGCATTACAGTATTCTTGACTGTCCACGTCTTTGTGGGGCACATACCTAGTTTCACTGAAATGTGAAAACGAAATATGATGCATATGTTGACAAGACAGGAGTAAATACTTTTTTATGCTGAAAATACACATCAGGGGCTAGTGGGCACTTGTTGACTAGGCAGTTGACACAAAATAAGAAATCCCTTGGATACCCACTTGCAGACTCCTCTACCCTCCTTCCGCCTCCCCTTTCTTACTTGCTGACTCATCCGAAAGGTAGGCCATAAATGCAAGCGACCGTGTGATAATTTGTTCTCCACGAACGTAACTCTTTACCTCTTAAGGAAACACGGAGAACGCCACTTGGTCACTGAAGGAAGTAGTAAATCTGCAGTAAACGAAAATAAAAGCTGTCCGAAGAATTAGAAGAACTTAAAAGAATGGAAATAAGTATCGTAAAATATTAGTCCTTTTACTCGGCAGAGTTTTGCCATACTTTCCAGGAACTGTGTAATCTAGGAGACGTTAAGCGCACAGGACACTTTCATTTCGCCTGTGTTTACTGAGGTGTTGTGCATGTCAGCTGCTATGGGAAACACATGCCTCCATATACAGTCCCCAGCACATTCGATAATGTGAGCAACAGCGTCGGCCATTTCATGATCTCAAACATATCTGAGCAAACATTAGCATATGATGGCAAAAAAGTTAGATAAAATCCACGCTACGTTTCTCTGTCGGCGTCTAATATGGGTAAATCATTCAT